>NC_135506.1:20109613-20709613 GCF_052857255.1 Amblyomma americanum | reverse complement strand
GTCAAGTTCATTGGGTGTTACAGTTTGACCTTGAGCAGGAGGAGCGCGGAAGGTGTGGCTGTGACGTCAGACTACGTGATTTGCCACAGGTTCCGCGCCACTCCTCCAACCGCTGTGCGCCGACCTCCGCTTCTCCTCATGTGGTCATGTGATTATGCACATGAGTCGGCGCTCGCTTAAGGAAGAGACACCGCTCTCGCATGTAGTTTCCCCATGGATGAGAGCGCGGCTGACAGTGCGCCTTAAACGCGTGCGAGGCGCTTCGAGCGTCTAACCCGGCGTAGGCAAGTGTAATGAAGCTTTCGTTTTGTTTAACTAGGTTTAGAAGAGTTAAACGACTGCTAAGTTTTTAAGTTTGATAACTCTGTAAGCAAAACAATGCAGAGTTTTCGGCGTTGCAAAGTGACGAAGTACAAATTAGAGGGTGACCTTGAGAAACAATTAACCATCAGGTAAGGATAACCCACTGCTGTGGCCAAGTGACTGTAGTGCGCTAGCAAAGTGGAAGAATCATTGGTAAGGTGTCATATTTTTCCTGCAACGCAGCAAGAACACAAGTAGAAAGCAAGATACAGTAAACGCCACAACTCTCCGAATAGGTGCAGTTCAAGAAAAGCTAAGCTGTAGCAGAGCGGACAGTTAGTATAGTTATCAAGGGGTCATAGTTTTAAGGCGCAAGTCTTTCTTGGCTCATGAGTGGTGTAGACGGAAGTTGTCCGCACAAACTTTCGATCTTAAGTTCCATGGTAAATGAAATAAAATGTAAAAGTTGATTAAGCAACATATTTGAAATGAAACAAAAGTTAAGAAATAAAACAAAACAAAAAAAGAACAAAAATAAAAAGATGTAAATAAAAACAAAAATAATTAAACATAAAAATAAGTAATGAAAAATGGAGAGAGAAAGACAGGACAGGGAAGGGCTTTCGCATATCTGCTCTTCAGCAGACTTAAGTGAAATCGTGTCATTTTTTTTTTCTGTAGAGCAACGAGACAGACCTCAAGCCCAAGGCAATTAAGAGACCGATGTCGCGCTACGTCTTTCTCATCTCATCTTTCTAGGCACGCTGCAGAAATATTGTGGTGGTTATCGCCCTTTTTACACTATTTAGAATAAAACGATATAAATGTAATCGCGTAAAGCTGCCTGTAAAAACAGCTTTAACGCCAGGCAGAGCGCAGCGAATTGTGAAACAAGACTACCGGCATTAGTAACACAGCCGCTGAAGATACACACGCGAAATTTGCCTCGGAAGGGTAGAACAGAACGCGGCGAACGGACGCGCTGTAATTGCATTATCACGATCCTCATGCCGAACTGACGCTCCGCTCCTGCATAACAAACGGCTCTTCCGTGGTTCCGAATATAGATTAGAGGGCTGTACATTCGACGTGCCTTGCTCCATTTGCAAGGCATACAACCCGCATAAGCAGGTCGTATCTGCTGGGACGCCTCATCCTATATTACACGTGTCCACGTGGAGGAGCGGAAATGAAAATGTTTGTTCAAAATTGGTCGCTACCATGCATGAGCATAGCGTTGTTTATCGACATCGCTGTATGCCTGGAGTGGAAAGCACGTTGAACTGCTATTGCGAAGAGGGAAACCTGGTAAGCTTCGCTTAGAAGGAGTGAAGGGAAGGCGCTTCGATGCAAAGTATACGGTGACGACTGCGCTGAACTTGTGTAAATGGGAACTCTGGTAACGAAAGAATAAGTTGTTTTCCAAAGTCTTTTTCTAAAAGCCGCTGAATTGCCGTAAAAGGCCTACATCGAGATATTTATAGTGGGTTCAGTCCCATGTATAAAGCCGCCACGGTGGCTGAGTGGTTGTGGCGCTCGGCTGCTGGCCCGAAAGACGCGGGTTCGATCCCAGCCGCGGCGGTCGAATTTCGATGGAGGCAAATTTATAGAGGCCCGTGTACTGTGCGATGTCAGTGCACGTTAAAGAACCCCAGGTGGTCGAAATTTTCGGAGCCCTTCACTACGACTTCTCTCATAGCCTGAGTCGCTTTGGGACGTTAAACCCCCATAAACCAAACTAGACCAGTCAATCTCATTTAGAGTAAAGTGAAATTTGAATGAAGATTCTTTAAGACATCGCGCGTCCTAATTTGGTGCGATGAGCCCCTAGCTTGCTGTTGCGATGAGCCCCTAGCAGGCTGTGGCACCTAGCTTACCAAGGGAGCAAAAATGAGCTTCGGGTTGTTTAACTCCAGGGAGGGCGCCGTGACGGAATGAAAAAGCATGCATTTCATTTTCTCTATCTTCGCGCATTTAATCCATCCATCATCAATACCTTACTCCACCAAACTGTTACGCTTGACTCACTTCTGACCAATCCGCGGACCAGCTATCCTTGGTAAATATTTATTAACGCGACAGTTTTATGGAGCCCGTGTCGGCTGTGTTGTCGGTGTCAGCGTTGGCGTCGGCTTCGTCGACCTCCAGCAGAAAATCCACGAAAAAAGCCTAGAGAAGCAACTTACGGTGTGCCAAAGCCAGCTAGTTCTCGTAACCATGTGACGTCATCACAACCTGCCCACTGGATTCTAAGGGAGTTCATTTAATTATGCTTCGCGAGAGGTTGCTCACGAAGGGCAAACTGAGTCGTGAAATCCCTACCGGTGGCAGCGCCTGCCATCGCAGATCAGTGTCGCGTCGCTTAACCGCTGCACCGCTGCGCCACGAGCGTTATGAGGACTCCCGGAGATCTATGAATGTGAAGTAGAGAATGACCAATTCCGATTTGCTGACCGATTATTATTTCTTATCTCGACGGAAACATAATAGTAAATTGTTCTGACCACATATTTCCTTCCAGCTGATTTCAATGGTCGATGAAAAACATTCGCCTCCTTGATCACTTCAGAGCTTTCGTAGTAGCTGCAATTTATGTAGTTTTTGGCCAAATTTATCTTCTAGCTCCACAGCTGCTTCCACATGAGATTACTAATATGCAACGCCTTACACCCCGTTGTCCAAGCCTCACTCCAACCTATGGAGTAACATTTGAGAGCGCGCATTCCCTAATCACTCTTCTTACCCACTCCGTCCATGACGTGCTGGCAGAGAAGTGGTAGAATGCTGTTAGGTAAAGTGAAGCGTTTGTCTTAAAGGGGCACACCGCATGGGCAAACTTAAGTTGAACTAGACCGAGAGGGGTCTCTAGGCGTGGTGAAATATTTCCTTGTTCTTCTATATTCCTTACTTAACGAAGCGCGCCACCCACGAAATACGTTGCCCATCCTTGCACATCCCAGTTCGCTTGATGCATCTGTCAAAGGCGTGTACATGCAGTCCATATCTAATTTGTCGGTATCGTATTTGCATGGCCTACAGATGGATGGTAAGATGAAGTAGAATGATAGGAAGTCGACTTAAGTCTCGTCGCTGGCGAGTCTCTTATCCTCATACAGAACTGATCCTTCCAGGTGTATCAATATTATGCCGACGCGAAGCCACAGAAGATTTGTTCAGTTGACATGCGTTAGATGTCATGAAGATGGATGCCTGAGGTTGTACTTCGCAGTACATCAGCTGTTAAGCTCTCATATTCATCATTGAAACACGCGCCTGCGCTTTTTTTGTCGTAACTTCAGTGTATATTCTCACGCCCTCCAAAATAACTTCATGGACGGGGCGGAAGCATGCAGGCTAACGAAAAGGGTTCAATTCAAGTTAAGAATAGCACAGCGAGCTAATGAAATAAAAATGATAGGTGTAACGTTAAGAGACCCGAAGCGGGATGAGTGGGTGAGAGAACAAACGCGAGTTGATGACATCCTAGTCGATATCAACAAGAAGAAATAGCCTTGGGCAAGGCATGTAATGCGATTGCAAGATAGCTGCTGGTCCTTTATGGTAACGGAGTGGATTCTAAGATAAGGCAAGCGTAGCAAGGGGCGACAGAAAGTTAAGTGAGCGGATGAGATCAAGAAGTTTGCGGGGATGCGGTGGCCGCAGCGGGCAAATGACCGGGTTAATTGAAGAGGCATGGCAAAGGCATTTGCCCTGCAGTGGGGGTAGTCAGGCTGATGATGATGATCACTGTCTTCACATATGTTCTAAAAAAATAAAGTGCTTTCACCTTCGGTGACCGAGCCTTGCCTCTCTTACAAAAGGAAATACGTTTTCTAAGGTGCATATTTCCATAATTAAAAACTACACAGAAATCACCTTCGGGAAAGCACTCTTTCCTGATGACACTCGCTCTCTGCTGTGCAACATTCCAACTTTTTTACTACTTCCAAAAATTTGTTGATCTAATGATCTGAAGAATACTTCAAGCATAATTATAACATATCATGATATCGCTGTTAATAAGCGCTTCAAGCTCGAAACATAAGTGAAAATCCTTCTAAAAAATGTTCGTACATTTCCTGCTTGCATAAATTTCTAAACTACATTCGTGATCCTTTTTACTTCTCAAACAAGTTCAGGGCAAACGCCTGCGGCATTCGTTCATCGTCACTAACAGCAGGTGCCAGAGAGAGCGGCGCGGCGCCACCTGCTTTTTAACAGGCCGACGCAACGCGGTGAGCTAGGTGTCTGAATTGAGCGCGGTTGGATTACGCTCAGGGACAAATAAAGAAAATACCAGCCACAGTGTGTGGGCGGAGCATTACGCGCATCTCACTGTGCCTACAGCGCCAGATGAACGACAATGGAAGAGGAATATATCGAGCAGGATCTTCGGCCGCCTTTATGAGTGTTAATAAATCCTCCGCACGCGATGCATCGATGTCGATGGCTTCCATTCGTAGCACGCTACGCGCATGAATGTTTTTGTCGCCCAGCTGATGGCCCTTTTTAAAATTTTTGAAAGACAACTTGACCGTATGAAAACACGCAAAAAGCCGAGTTTTTGAGGAGGTTGGAGGCGCTCCTGTGCTTTGCAACCATCCGCGCCCTTTACAGCAAAAGAATATTTTACTGCTCTCACGCTGAGTACATCTAGTCTGTAGGACACGTCTGCAAACTAATGTAAACCATTTTAACAGCGCACTTCTTTAGAAGCTCCATGAATGACTCATCGACATTTTCGCATGCGAATAGCTGACACCGCTGATGGGGCACCATGAATAATTTTGGAGTAAGTTAGGCAGTATATTCCGAGCCTCCGGTGTGAATAAGCTATAACCAGAAAGAAGTTAAGAACTCATCGGCTTGTCCCCCTCAAAGGACCCCCCTCCAGCCAATGGCGTCGGCATATTCCCATGATTCTGCTAGCGTGACAATGCAAGGAGCGGCGCGACAATGGAGAGAGGGCTCTATCCCCGAACACAGAGGGAAGAGAGTATCCCCTTCCATCTACCACTGCCTGCTTTGTCACACTAGAAGGGTCATGAGAATCGGTTGACGCCATTCACTGGAATGGGGTCTTTTGACAGGGAACAGCCGCTGCGTTCCAAAGTTGTACGCAGCTACAGAATAACGTGTCTGTGTACGTTCCACAATTATAGTTCAACATCTCAAGGGGGAGAGGGGGGTGGGGGGCTTGGTGTCTCCGACGATACATTTTATGAGCGATTCTAAAATGCCATCGTGTTCCATATAAGATGCGTTTAAAATTTTTTTAAACTAATTGCTTGAATAACTAGACAAAGTAGGCGTATAAAGACTGCTTTAGTCAACGGAACTTGGTTTCAGCGGTCCGCAATGAGGAGGCTATGATAAGGCGCTAAGGTTTCTGCAAGAAAATAAAATCGTCTTACTGCCTTGCGGTCTCCCAATATTTTCATTTCCGTACCTGAATAAGCCAATAGAAAAATAAATAAGTAATGTAATGAAGAAAAGGCACATTCATGGGAAAGACGAAGATGACTGTGCGTTTCACGAGCATTGCCATCACCGGGCGTGTCTGTGCTTGACCTGCTTGAAAAAAAAGATTTGAAAATTGGTTTTGAGGAAAGGAAATGACGCATTAACTGTATCACATATCTCGGCGGATACCCGAACCGCGCTGCAAGGGAAGGAATAAAGGAGCGAGTGATAGAATAAAGGAAGAAAGAGGCGCCGTAGTGGAGGTCTGGTGATAATTTCGACCACCTGGGGATCTTTATTGTCACGGACATCGCACAGCACACGGGCGCCTTTTGAGTTTCGCCTCCATCGAAACACGGTCGCCTCGGTCGGGCTCGGACCAGGACACTCCGGATCAGTAGCCGAGCGCGCTAACCACTGAGCCACCGCGGCGGGTGTCCACCTGGCTAACCTCGGTCGGTTTTCGACCCTCCTCCCGTAGTCCCGGTTCCTTTCAATAAACGCCCGTCTTGCATTTATTGGACGTGCCGGGTAATAGAACTGGAACTCCGCAGCCGCTCTACTTTGACACCTGCGATGCCTGAGGACGTTTAACATCGAGCCGAGCAAATGGCCCCAGCTCATATATGTGCCGGCTCCCTTCGCCAAAGGTACCCGGCCATAACCCACAAACACTGAACAGACTCCGTCTAATCATTGAAAAGGAAATATTACTGAAGGCAACCAAGAAAAGGTGTTAGAAATCTATGAAGGCGATGCAACTATTCTAGCCAATAACGTAGCACAGCAGAGCTTATACATGCGTTTGCCTATACACGTTGAGGAGGGGGTGGGGAGGGGTCTTTGTGGCCGAGACAGCTGTTCGTGTGGCGGCCTGGCCGGGCAGGAAGCGGTGTGTCTACTTTGGTGGAAGCGCTCTTCTTTCGCATTTCTGTGCCTGTTTTCAGCCTTGGTTTTGTTTTGAAAGACCTGCGAAGTAAATGCATGCCTCTTCTTCTGTCTGTTTTCTTCGGAATGTTTTCTTTTTTTTCTGTAACCATTGCTATCTAGCCGCGGATTCCGCACCCCGTATTGCTCCAATGCTCCCATACACTGTATCTTTGCTCAAAGTCACTGAACACACCGATTTTCATCCATATTTGGCACCCCGTTACAGTCACTGAAATTCTGATTGCCGCAAGGGTAAGAGACGGGTAATTTTTTGTAATCAAAATTTCATTGTAGCTCAGAAGAAGACTGAGATGAAAAGATATGCATACTTGCTACATTGGCACACCTCCTACCTGTAGTTGTTGTTGCCACTTGAGACTCGTGCAGCATGCCGCTTGATGATACTTGTTGCTATTGCAGACTCGTATAAATCGAGCATCCCAATAAAAATGTTGGCCACTGAGCGAAATACATCATGGTGAGGCGAGGGAAAAAACAAGGAAAAGTATAGACAGAATATTTGAGCGGAAATGACTGTGGCAAGAAGGAAAGAACAAAATAATCATTACGGCCGCGTGAGGACTATTGCAGTCTCGGTATTCCCATTTTGAGAAAAGAGTAGGCATAATAACATCTCCTGAATTTAAGCGAAGTGCTTTAAGGAATGGGGTTCGAGAACACCCCGATGCCGTAATTATTGCTCTACTTCCGTCTAGGCAAAATGTCGCGGAATAAAGAGGCAGGCTTGGGGTTTTATCGCACGGTCTTGGTTGCTCCAAATTGAAAACTTCCTCCGAAGCACGTTGCCACGTGGGCATTGAAATATATATCTCGAAAAAGTTTTTTCCACGCCAATCGCACTGCTGAAAATAACGCATTTTTCATGTCCCCATTGCCACAGAATATTGATGAACTGAAGCGTTTGTTATTCTTATAAAAGCACCGTGTTCCAATGCTTGCGCAGAGCCCTCAGGCACGTTTCTATATTCGTCACAAATTCTTCGAGATAAAAGCGTATTGTCTAGATCATTTCTGCGTGCCTACTAACTCGAATGAGTTTAAATATGCAACAGATTTATTCATTTCTTAGATGACTCTAAATTGAAGGATTCAGTTGTTTTTCTGGGGTTTAGACAGAAAGAAACTTGAGTTTTTAAGATTAATTTTGTGGTAACGATTCGCTATTTCAAGCCGAAGAAAAGCTGCAGAAAAGCGCATGCTTAAAGCTTAAAGTAAGTGAAGTCAGAGAGATGAAAACGGGAACGCCACTCGTCATGCGAGCTTGCCAACAGCACCGCGTATGATGCACGGTATGCTAGTGTGTAGGAACTTCAAGCTTTCACTTGGCTAACGCTTGGCTGACAACATCGATTCGATGTTGGAGTCACTGCTTTGGTGAAATTAATGTTCCCAAATATGTGGCGCAATACCTGTTGTATATTTTCACCTAGTAGCCACGATATCTAACTGGACTATAAACAACAGCATTCATACAATCACAGATGCGCGCAGTTCTCGAGTTTTACAGAAAGGCTTCTTCAAATATGTGTGCTTCCAAATCTACGAGAAATAAATTTTTAATATATTTAAAAATATATAAAAAATTTATACATAAAAAAATATCAACCCATTACCGTAAAATATGGTTAGCATACACGTTTCCACGGGTTTACTCTGTGCAGCTGTTTTTTCTAAAGAGGAAAATATCAGGCGAGCGATAACGAGCAACATATGCTCTCATCTATCCCTACCTCTAAATGAAACATAAATGCATCGCGAAAAAAAGACAAGAAACGACGGTTTACTATTCCACCATGCGCTTTGTAATTACGGTGTGGCTGGAATAACTAGCATCACTCAAAGTATTCAGTAATGAGTTTCTAGGGTATGAGAAATAACACGTAAACACCTTCATGCAACATTGACTCATTATTTCTACTTTCATTTGATGATGACTTCATTTTAGCTGAGATCTGAGGCTTCTACTGCCTTCACCCACACCATGCCGAAAGACAACGCCTCGTAGACTTTACATTCACTGTCATTATTTTTTCCCTTAAGCAAACGTTTAATCATTGCAAACGTAGCGCCATTGTACATAATGTCACCTTCGCGCCCGCTACACGGCGTTGTACGCTGCGAAGAAGTCCTCTAACCGTCGCGCCTTTATTTGGCGGTTACGTCGCCATTTCAAAAGCTAGCACAAACATACTTCGCCTCCTATAGATCCAGGATTCGAAAAATCATTCCCTTTAAGCTCGTCTAATTATAAAACTCCTTCAGTTTTCATTTGATGATCAAAATTTCGCGATCGCCGAACAAGACGTGGCGCAGCGCTAGGACTTGTAGATTCCCTCGGATCCTTTCAAATTAACTGGAAAGAAATGTAGGCAGTTGAAAATAAATACAACATTTGTTGCTCGTCTTGCGGGCTATAAACGCGTCACATCTTTTCGTTCAAACTTTCTGCCACACAACTTGAGCGCAGTAGTAATGATCCTTTGCATTTCTGTTTAGCAAAACATCCTTGTTTGGTGTTGAGGGCATCGGAATAATTTCAGCCAGAGTGGTCCCTCACCTGCAGCGAAATTCGAGTGCTCGGGTGCCGCCGTGGTCGCGACATACACCGTGTCTTCGGCCTTAGAAGCCGAGTAGGATAGCCACTGAACCACCGTGGAGAGTCAGGCAGAATGTAGACCAGGCTATACGTGTCTTCTGTGCTGATTATAGTAACGTTATTTGAGTGGCTTCAGAAAACTTCGCCAATGAGCGAAATGGCTAACGTGTTTCTGAAATGTACAAGCTGGGCTCGGATATTTTCCCCGGTGTGAAGCGAGTGTAAAGCGAGTACCCAGTGACAATGCCATTGATTACTCAACAGCTATAAGAATCGAACCCCAAATATGCCGCCTATGAGGCGCATACTCAAATAACTATGCTGCCGCTGTAACGTGTCCTCGCTACTTCGCGCCTTGTCAGAATCCCACGTGTCATCGATTCAACGTGTCATTTCGCTCAGGTATGCGTGGTAATTGTGGTTCTCAGATGAATACATCGACATCATAATGATGATGCGAATGACACCTTCCGTCAGGGCAATGACAAGCATGGGTAGCGTAATGTGTCAGTAAACAATGCAATCAAAGCGGACGCCAAGAAAAACACACTGACGAATTGAATATCGAGTAGATTGAATGCATGGAGAAGGTAAGTGAAATTCTAGCCTTTAGATGCAGCTCATCAGTATTTATTCATACTTCAAACCAAGCATCTACCCTGATCTGCCAGAGGAAAGCTCATATTTTTTGTATTTGTAAAATAATTTGCAAAGGAGTTCACTAGATGAAAACGTCCTCCGCAAAGGTAATGCATTTCACTTTCACATATGCTTCGAAATACAGCCTTCGTGTCGCTCTTCTTTTCTTCCCTTCGATATTTCTTTACTTGAACTGCACAAACATTCGCGGATCTCAAATGCTTTGAATTTTTCAAACATTTATGAAAGCCTCTCGATCAGTGGGCTATAGAACATCCGCCTTTTGTTTTCAATATTATGTGAATACCGTGCACCACTTGTGCAGAGACTCACAACGAGACAGAAGTGCATGTGAACAAAAGAGGTCAACACATAAATAACGTAAGGAGATATCGAAATGATGCTCCCTATTTATTTTCGGTGGAGTTGGACCCCGCTCGACAAGGACAAGAGCGTTTTAGGCTAAAGATGACGTTTTGCGGCAGGGCAAAATGTATATGTTAAACGCGGACTTGACGTCACTGGGCGTACCCTCATGGATTAATCATGAGGTTCGAGAGGGCGCGCAGTGAGTAGGCCTTTTATATTGAAAACAATGGCTCATGACAAGGACACCTCTGCATAATACAACCTGCGCAGAAGAGGATTACTTTAGACTTGAGGAGAGGCCTGTCATGTACTTGTCGGTGAAAACACGAACCCGAAATTAATTAAACCTGTCGGTTCCCTGCAGTATAAAAGGCGATAGTGGGCGATCATAAAGAATTCAGACTGCATAAGATATGCTAATGTGCCTGTTCATTATACTTCAATATCCCATCAACGACCTCATGTAGTAGATCAAGAATCATTTTAGTATCAAGAATGATGAGCCCAAGATCATTTAAGATTACTGCCTTAATGAAACCCTCGAATGCATTTTCGGTTATTTTTTCTTTTATTCTGCATAAAACGATCTCGAATTAGAGCAATTGAGATTTTATAATGTCTAAGGTAAAACAAAAGTAGAAGAAAAGAGGCTACCTGGTAGCATGAAGCGGCCATGAAACGTTACTAACACAGAAAATGCAAATTAACAGCTATTTATGAAGTCACGAAGGTTTTTTATTTTTACACAGAGAAAGACACGTGCCATGCGGTTAGAAGCAAATGTATGAAATTAAGAATCTAATATAAAAATTGGAATATTCGAAATAAATAAATAAAGGAAATGAAACGAAGCGAATTAAACCCACAGAAACCGAAATTATGATAATACAAACATAATGAACGATAAAATAGGTCCCACACTTCAGAAGAACCTTTGCAGCAGCTTCAGCATTTCCAGATCGCGATCTGGTCGTTATAATGACACAGTGGTTTGTACTTCTCGACTTGGGTAAATCTAATCGTGATGGCTTCGATGATTGCTCTTTTCTCTTGCGCCAAAATCTTCCCCCTAAATGCGATACTTCGGGTTGAATAATGCATGCAACTTTTTTTCAAACGCCTTAACGTCACCTGTTTCCTAATACTCTCGTGCACTAATCAATGCCAATTTGTGACAAATGCAAAGTGTCGTTCAGGAGTGTCACCTGAAACACTCGTTTTCTGCGGCTAATAAGGTGAAGAAAACATGTTCAGTGATTATCTCGTTCGTGCTTCAACGCTTTCGTTTCACAGGCTGCCTTATGTAAGGAGACCCATGCTGAAGGGATCTAGTACTCGTTTTTTATTATCTTTCGTCTGTTCGCTTTTTGAGTCTCTCATTATTTGCTCTATAAGGTAACTCACAGGGCCTTTAATGGGCCAAGATAGAGGAAAGGCTATTGCAGGTGACGCCCGGTTAAAAAATGAAAGCAGAGTTCGGTCTTTAATTGCACTGCGCATTTAGCGGCTTTAGCGGGTACAGTATCACCTCCGTGAACAAAGACTAAATAAAGCGATGAGCATAAAATATTCAAAATTCTCTTTATGATCGAAACTAAATAACCAACTTGACCTGCCGCGGTGGCTCAATGGTTAGGGCGCTCAACTACTGATCCGGAGTTCCCGGGTTCGAACCCGACCGCGGCTGTTGCGTTTTTATGGAGGAAAAATGCTAAGGCGCCTGTGTGGTGTGCGATGTCAGTGCACGTTAAAGATCCCCAGCTGGTCGAAATTATTCCGGAGACCTCCACTACGGCACCCCTTCTTCCTTTCTTCTTTCACTCCCTCCCTTATCCCTTCCCTTACGGTGCGGTTCAGGTGTCCAACGATATATGAGACAGATACTGCGCCATTTCCTTTCCCCCAAAACCAATTATTTTTAATTATTAAACTAAATAACTAAAATACACCGCCGATTAAACATTTACCTATAATAGCACGCTTTTGTAGCGCCGAAGATGTATCGCATATTGCTTTAAATGATATTAGTTTGCCTTAATCTCATGTATTTGGAGCATTCATTTTGTCGTCATGTGTCGCTGAAACCCCCGCCTTGAAGTATTATTTTGTCATCCAGAGCTCTGAAATTTAACCACATAATAAAATTCTACCTTGTTACAAAGATTGTACAAATTTTGACCTATTGTTCTAATCGCCATGTATTTACTATATCTTCTCCGCTGTACCGTCGTCCATAAGCTACAGTTCCTCTGCGCACATGCTAAGCCACGAAAGTTGCGGCTTTTGCGTTTCTATCACCGTGAAAGCAAGCTGGGACGGAAGAATGCATGTTTTCAATATGCCATCTCGGTGCGATCTCCAACGCATGCTACTATGTATATATATGCGACGAGCAACGTTTTCTCGCTTCGAGTAATCCATGACGCATGGTACTCCGAATACGCGCCTCATGGGAAGAATAACAATTCGTATTCCTATTGCCAGAGAAACGGCCAGCCATCTTAGCTACAAGAGCGTGCCGTCGCAACCTACGGCGAAAAGAAAGACAATTTATTTTGCTGTGTCTCCTGAATCAAAAAGAGTCACGGAACATGCGGACGAGAAATGCTCGAACGAGAACTATGAGAACGGGCAATTTTTAGGCAGAATGATAAATCTGCAATATATGAAAGCTATCAAGCGAAATATGGTTGGCGCACGGGAAACGATTATTGAAAACCTTTCTTTAGCCGCTACGGTTTTTTCAGCAAGCAGTGCACTGAACCGAATGCTATTGAGCAGACAAAGGAAGGGAGAACGGGGGCTCGTTGTGACATACATATGATATGAAGGAAGCCAACAGTTACCAAAATCAAAATGCATACAGTAATATGTCAATTTTTTTTAATTTGTGGTGTTGATGGATGGAAGAATAATAGCGTAATTATTTTATCCCTTAAAGACGACTGATTAGAAAACAAAAAAAAAACACATGCCAACGGCGGGATCAGAAAGCCACGACCTCTGAATTTCGCTTCCTGTGCTTTACATTCGGTTCGGATCCAGTTATTCTATGCTCGTCGCCTTCAGTGGCTGTTGGCTTCCTTCATTTGAACTGAATCCTTGTTTGGAATGATGGAGGTTTTCGTTCGCACACATTGCAGGTGGTGGTAATTTATCCCCATTCCCAACTTTTATTTATTTATTTATTTATTATTCACATACCTACAGCGCCTTGCGAGCATTAGTGTAAGGGGGAAAGAAAAAACAATATGAGTGCACAGATGATATATAATACAAATTCAGCTGCAAATTGAAAGGCAGGAAACAAGCAGTGAAAAATAAAACGATACGTATACACGTAGTTGTCTTGATATATGCGTCACTTAATCACACTGTATCATAATAAGTGGAAAAACAGGCATGAGAAGTCAAAAGCAATGATAAATTTCATTAAAAAAGAATATTTTTCAGATCCTGGATAAAAGACGAAGGGGTCCCGGAAAAAAATTTCTCTAGGCAAACCATTCCACTCATGTATTGTCTTAGGGATGAAGCTGTTCTTAAACAAGGTTATCCGGCAAGCATATTCACGCACTTTTCGGGAATGGTCCATTTGTGCAGATACATACTCTGATACATACTATGTATGTATCTGATACAGATACATACTCGCCAATTCTGAGGCTGGCGTTGAGCTGTGATGAAAGTTCACGTGCTTTTAATGCACGTGCTTTGGCCACCGTGTATTCATTTCGAAGATCTCTTCTGAACCTCGGCTTAATTTATTTATTCAGTTTCTGATGCAGGAATGGCAGGCACAACATCGCAATAAAAACGAAGAATATTGCCTCTTGTGGCACAAATCTTTGTTTTTATTGCGATGTTGTGCCGGCTCACTGTCATTTTCATTAAGTGGTTCATGATAAAACGCTTTTCGCAATAGCTATACAGAGCAGGGAGGTCACATTTTGCGTGGTAATTATAAAAAAAAGAGCTCGCGTTCTTCCTCAAGCGTACGCTTTTACCCACCACAAAATTTAATATATAGCTAATTTCTTTTACATTACATTTTTAGATATTTTCCAATTTTGTGGGAGGCTGCGCTCCTCAGCTCGAACGTGTCAATCATCGGGGCCTTGAGTGGGCCACCGGGGTCATCACAAAGCACCGTCTTTTAATCACCTATCATCGACCTCAAGTTCGGCTTTTGTTTTTTAGAATGAAAATTTTGACAATTATGACATTTCATTATAGATCTCTAAGTGGGTTCTACGCAAGAGCAGGCGAGGCAATGTTTTATATTTTAGCTTTTGAATAAAAATTAATATGCGTAGGAAGAAATCAAATTGAACCATAGGGTTCTTCTTGCGAACAAACCGATTTTATTTCTGCAGAAATCATGGTCCAAGATGATGAGCGTAAGGTATTGCTTTAATTAGGGCATTTAGAAAATAATTGACAAAGAACTGTTCCTTACCACATGTGTTTATCTCTGCAGTTCGGCACGTATAGAAATGCCCTGTCGCACCTCAGAATATACACGGTAGATGACGCCTTACTTTTTTTAATTTGAAGCGCTTAGAAGAAAAAAATTTATAGATTTACTTATTTATTTTTAGAGTCGAGAAGGCCAGTGGGAACAGGTTTATTGCCGACGGCTTGTCGGCACACACACAGAACAAGAAGAACACGCCCCCCTGCAAGGGCAGGCTATTTATACCATTGTGGGGGCGCTGAGGCACAGGCGACCATGGCCCCCTGCTGGTTATAATATGCAACACTTTTCCCCTCCCTTATTTTGGATCGCTACCAAGCGATCATTTGTACCCACATATTTCGGGAACTCGCCGGGTCCTAGTGGATTGCCACAGGAGCACTGGTCCTACTGGCTGTTGTGTGAAAGTCTTCTCGCTTACTGACCCCTCTCCCGAGGGCCCCGACGCCTGCACGGACGTGCCGACGTCTAATGTACCTTTACTCGGTGAAATTTCGGGTACCACCTCGCTTTGAGGCTCTGTATTCTCTGGCAGCGGCATCTCGGACCAGGGAACCCTTGACGATTCCACTTTACATTCGATGTGATCTGCATGACAAAACCGAATAACCCCGCCTGCACGTACCAGGAACGTCACTTTGTACACCTTCATAACAATTTTTCCAAGCCACTATTTTACCCTTTCGTTGCGAACGGTGTGGACATATACATCTTCGCCTGGCGTAAACTCGCGGCTGTTTCCCCTTCTCGCATCTGCCGTGATCTTATTTTTCTCTCTTCTGTTTTTCCACACCCTCATTGTGCATGGTTTCAGCATGGACAGTCTGGTCCGAATTTTTCGCTCGAATAACAGTTCGCAGGGTGCTGATTCTGTTAATGAATGAACCGTCGTCCTGTATGAAAACAGAAAATTATCGATGGGGCGCTGTAAGGATCGCCTTCGAACGACTGTCTCATCTTCGAGGTGCAATTTCAAGATACCTCTCTTCGTAGTCTGCCCAAGTCTTTCTACTGCCCCGTTGGTCTGTGGGTGATATGGTGGCGTGAAAATTGACTTAACACCATTTTGCTCCTAGAAGTGTTGAAATTCACTGGATCTGAATTGTGGGCCGTTGTCTGTCACCACAACAATGGGTAGGCCATACGCCGCAAAACTGCTCCTTATACCGCCTCCATCGCGGCGAAGGCTGATGTTCCATGCATTACTTTTATCTCGAGCCATTTTGAGTAGGCGTCTACCAGCAGCAGCAATTATTTTCCTTCCACTTCCGCAAAATCGAAATGAACCCTTTTTCACGGGTTCGCAGCTATTGGCCAAGGTTGAATCGGTATTTACTGAGCAGAATTCCGCACACCTTGACAGACCTCACATCTTAGTACTATGTTCTCTGGATCTGTGTCCAGATTTGGCCACCAAACCGAACTTCGGGCTAGCATTTTGAGTTTCGTCATTCCTGGGTGGCTCCCATGCATTAAGGACAGAACACTTGGCCTGAGGGCTGTCGGAATAACAACCCGACTGTTCCACAACAAACAACCCTGCTCTATCGACAGCTCATGACAACGATTAAAATACGGGCGGTATTGCTCTTCTGTTTCTTGTGGCCAACCTCGCCACGTCATGTCGTCACGTCATGTCGACTGCTCTCAAAACATCATCTCCGCTTGTTTCTTCAGCTACTTTCTCGGCTGTGAAGAGAACCTCTGATAGTCACGAAACAAATTTAATTTACAGTTGTTTCCAACGGGAGCCTTGATCATTCGTCTGCGTGGCCTACTTGTTCACCATTTTGTACTTGATGGCATACTGATAAGAGGCCAAGAAATTTTACATCGCTGCACTCTTGCAATCGCTACTTGACTGCCGTGTCTCCTCGGATCGAACAACTGCGTCAGCGGCTGATGATCAGTCACTATTTCGAACTGCCTACCGAGCCACTACTTGCGATTTTTTTTATGCCAAAGTTTATGGCTAGAGCTTCGCGCTCAATTTGGGCATAGTTTCTTTCGGCTGCTGTAAGCGTGCGGGACGCGAAAGCAATGGGTCTCTCGTTGTGACCCACAGCATGCGCAAGCACCGCTCCGAGGCCATATGCCGATGAGTCACACGTCAGGCGGAGCGGTTTGTTTCCGTCGTACAAAGCCAGCACTGAGTCCTCACTTAGAAGCAACTTGCATTTCTGAAAGCTGCTCTCGCACCCTTTTGTCCACTCCCACGGACAATAATTTCTGAGCAGCTTGTAGAGTGGTTCTAAAGGTGTTGCTGTCTGGGAAAAGACCCTAGCGTAAAAATTCACCAGTTCTAGGAACGCCTTCAGTTCGGAGACGCTAGTCGGGGTTGGAACCCTCGATATTGCTTCCACTTTATCTCTTGTGTGATAAATGCCGCCTGCGTCAATTTCGTGACCTGGGTAGCAGACGCGGTGTTTCAGAAATTGACATTTATCGGCGTTGGCACGTATTCCATGCTTCCGTAGTCTCTGTAGCACCTGTTCAGTACGTCTCAGGCACTCGTGTTCGCTCTTCCCTGTGATGAGAACATCATCGAGATAGCACACTGTGCCCTCCAAGCCAACCAATATCCGATGCATTACCGATTGGAAAATGGCAGGGGCGCTCGCGACACCAAACGGTAAACGCGTGAAGCGAAAAAGGCCGAGGTGTGTGTTTATTGTTAGCAACTCTTGCGAATGGCTATCCATTACAAGTTGCAAGTACGCCTTCGATAAATCAAGTACACTGAAACAAGTCCCCCCTGCCAATGACGCAAACACATCTTCCGGCAATGGCAGCGGGTAACAGGCTACCGTTATACAGGGTTTTAGGGATACATGGTAGTCGCCACATAGTCTGACGGCTTCTCCGTCACTCTTCAGAACTGTTACAACAGGCGTTGCCCATTGGCCTTCGCGTACCGGGTACAACACACCGGCCGCTTCCAATTCCTTCAACTATTTTTCAACCTTATCTTTCAGGTCGTACGGCACTCGCCTGGCGTTACAGAATACGGGTTGTGCTCCCTGCTTGAAAACAATAGAACCCTCGAGCCCCTTTATAGTTCCAATTAGGCAAGTGAATACGTCCTTGTACTTATCTAGCAGCCCATCTTGTTTAGTGATTGCATTCACTCTGAAGACCTGTGACCAGTTTAGGCGAATGTGCTTCAACCAGTCTCAGCCAAGCAATTCCGGTACCGTGAGCCCTTGTTTATTCGCAGCTACCACTAGAAGCAGTGTAACAGAATCGCCTCCATGAGTTACAGTTACAGTGACACAGCCCTTCAACGGCACACTTGAGTCATTGTATGTCCGTAAGCGAAATGGCACACGCTGATATGGCAGATGTCCAAAATGTTTAACAAATTCATCTTTAGGAATAATATATACCGCAGAGCCTGTGTCTATATCCATAGCAATGGTTCGCCCGTTTACGTTCATGTCAACTTTGTACGGATGAATTCTTTCTCCTAGCGTGTATAATTCTAAACTAGACACTTCTTCCCTAGTGAAATTGATTTGCCTTGTGGCACACATGCTAGCTAAATGTCCTGTCTGAGAACAACTGTAGCAGCTTGCCTTGATGTGCAGACAGTCCTGCTGGTGATGGTGACCCCCACAACGAAAGTGCGACGGTATCCTGTCCTTGTCAGCGGACACTTCCCTTGCGCCCGCCGTCCCCCGTCGCCGATTGTGGGTGGTCAACCGTCTAGTCCCTGTACTGTCACCATGTTGCCACCTGACGTCCTCCTCCGGTTTTCGTGTCATGCTGGGTCGTGGTAGCATCTCTCTCGCATGGCTCTCAGCGGCTTCTATGGACGTGGCGATAACGCACTCTTTATCTCAAGTTAGGCCCTTGTCTTCAGCGGCCAGAAGCTTGCACCGGATGGCCTCGCTGCGCACGCCCACGACAAGCTTGTCTCTTAGTGCCTCAGACAAAAACGGTCCAAACGAGCAGTTCGTTGCCAATCGCTTCAAGTCTGCGATGAAGTCGTCAGCTGTCTCCCCGGGTTCCTGTGTGCGTTTATGAAAGTTATATCATCATCATCATCATCATCATCATCATCATCAGCCTTACTACACCCACTGCAGGGAAAAGGCTTCTCTCATGTCTCTCCAATTAACCCGTCCTTTGCCAGCTGCATCCACCCTTTGCCTGCAAACTTCTTAATCTCATCCGCACACCTAACCTTCTGCCGCCCCCTGCTACGCTTACTTTCTCTTGGAACCCACTCCGTTACCCCTAAAGTTATAACGCTCTGGGACTAAGGACCGCTTCGGCGTGTAGTCCTTCAGAAGCGCTGGTCTTATCTCGTGATAAGTCTTCTTGTCGGGAACCTGTGGGAACAGCAAGTTCCGCAAAATGGTATATGCGCCGTCCCTCAGTATAGCGATAAGCACGTCCGTTTTGCTTTGCTCGTCCAGCTTATTCACTCTCTCGAAAGCCTCGAACCGCTCAAGGTAGATAGCCATGTTACCTGTCGTGGTACAGAATTGCTACAGGCGCCCGATGTACGGCTGGTGGCCAGTGGACGGTGCAGACTCTTGGGCGTCGTTCATGACGGCTGCTGCGATTTGATGCTTGTGTCAGGGCCAGCAAGTTCGTGGATTCCTCGTCACCATTGTTATAGTCGAGACGCCCGGTGGGAACAGGTTTATTGCCGAAGGCTTGTCGGTACACTCAGAACAAGACGAACACGCCCTCCTGCAAAGGCAGGCAATTTATACCATTGTGGTGGCGCTGAGGTACAGGTGACCGTGGCCCCCTGCTGGTTATAATATGCAACACTTATAAATGTTAATTGATAGGTACATTTTGGAGCCGAACATTGTGCCACTGTTGTCTGAAATCTTGTGAAAGTATCGTTAGCTTTCAAATTGATAAGAACGCTTGCGCTGTTTCTTAATTTCATTGCAAATATCTTGAATTCTGCAAAATACAAAAACAACCACATTGAGGAAACAATTCTCTTTCTTAAGCTACATCACAATTTCACGTTTAAAAATTCTTTAATCTAATAATTTTCTCGACAATAGCGCTTTTACTTTATAACAAAATATCGTAGTTTACGTCTGCCATTTGAGGCGCAACAGAGCATGTCAATATATGTTTAAGCGCAGAGATCACTACTGCTGTAAGCAAAAGTTATTTTACAATAATGCTCTAAAATTACCTAGATTAAGAAAACTGCTTACACTTAGGAGCATGGTATTTCAAGAAAAGAAAGCATCCTCATAAGGACGCCCTTATTCTTGATTTTGGGCTTGTACAAGCTAGTATGATTCTGTTTCAATCAAATAAAAAATGTCAAGAAATTGGCGCCCCTCCTTCGGGCCCAAATGACACATTAGTCATTGCCAATGCTCCTGTCGGTGCCCTTTTCGTAACCATGAGCATGCGTTTTCGTAGTAATCGCCGAAGCTTTGTCGTTTTCTCCGCTGTGTGAATTTCTGGCTTAGTATATCTAATTTCGCATTTTGCGCTATTTCCTCATTTTTGTAAAATTTATAAATACAGATAATAAAAGATTTTGAGCTACCCCCAACGCACTCTCGGCTGCTTTTATGAGGACATCTCACATGATGTGTTAAGCACTACCATGTTCAATAGGAATGAGTAATTGAACATTATTATGGCAAACCACATCCGGTTCGAGATGAATCAATTACGTATATTGGCGCCGCAAAGGCCTCGGTGGCGGCTGTGTCTAACCTTTAAGGTTCTAACACGAGGCGAGGCCAGAAATCGGGGTTAATATCGAAAGGGACAACTGCCCAGCTGTCTTATGAAGCAGGTTATTGGGCCAAGACGTGCGGTAAGGGTTGGGTACGGCTGAAAGTCGAGTACGGATGTTTAGCATAAACGTAACAATCAAAATTCTGATAGCAACGAATTACAGGTCGCTTAAAATTACGTTAAGTGTTTAGATCACGAGGCCGCGAAAATTACTAAAAGAAACTTTACAGCTGTTGCTACTATTAGTAATACCAATACTAATGGCAGAACCACCTTCAAATCATAGTAAATAACTAGGCGTTAGGCACTGGGAGTAATATTATTTTTCGTTTTTTGATAATAAAACAATAACGATAATAAAAGATGGCAGGTCCTTAAGATTATTTCCCCTTCGCCTGTAAAGCGTGCACCGCCGCACGTATTGTATCGTTGCAAAGAAGCCGATTGTTGCGTACTTGAAACTTGGAAACACACCTTGGCGAAAATAAATTCACATACACAAAAGAGAGGATGACACAACGGACAGGCAGATTTGCGCCAAGGTCTTTTTTCCAAGTTTCAAGATGCTGAGCCAACTAGCCTGGCAACGTGCCTTACTGCGCTGCGTACCGTTCCACAAAACGGCAGTTGGTGGAGTGGTGGAGGCCGAGGAACAACAATGTAACCGTGAGTAAGCAAAAGCACTCTGCCGGACTATAGAATGATGCAAAAAAATGGTACAAAAAGCCGGTTTGTCAAAGGAGAAAAGACGAAAACAGGAACTGCTAAACTCTGCATTAGACAATAATCGGCCGATTGGAACGGACATTTGCGCATGGTATTCGTTCGTAAGCTGGTCGTTCTGAAGACGATTAAATTAACAGGATATAAATATTATTAAGGCCACTAAGCAAAACTCACCAAGGTCGCAGTCAATCATGCCAGATAAAGCGGCGTCTTAAAAACAGGGGGGTGGGAAGGGGAGACAGGAAGAGGATCTGCAGTGCTAACCTCATCCACTCGTTTCCGGTTGTTCTGTCTCGTTTGAGCTGTTAATGCAGTAGAATTCTAAAGGCAGCAGCATGCTCGCATGCTGCAAAGAGTACGTTGAGCTAGCTGAGATTTTTCAATCGTCGTGCTATGCTAGTGCTTGTCACCAGACTACGTCTGGAGTTTGATGAACATCACGCGAATAGAGCTAAGAACATCAAGTGATGTTAGCACTGGTATTGCCGGAAGTGCGACAACATAAAAGGAACTTTAAAACCTTGAAAACCACAAAAAATTGTGACAGGCCTCATTGTAGGTCTTCCCGCATGCTCAAATCCCATTTCAAGCTTGAGTCATCTGCAAAATATTATTTACCAATGGTTCGCAATCCCTGGGTTTTCCTTCGAACCAGAGTGCTTCGGCGCAGATAGGAAGACCCCGGCTGTAATTGCATTCGAAACCATGTAGACAACCCGCACGACACGTAAATCTTGCCAAACCTATCTCCCCGCTGTGCAAATTCAAACGATTGGTCCACGTTGGTTAGGAAAGCCGATTGCGAGTTTGATGCAACTGATAAACACCGTACATTTTAGTTCCACTTGAGGCGTAGGAAACCCTCAACATGCACCCATTTTCCATAACTACATATATGGAAATATATGCACAACGGGTTACGCATGAAGTCACCGGACCACCGGCGCGCACGCGCCGAATCAAGTCCAACTACGGGATGACATATTTACCTTAAGCCCCTCAAACCGAAATCAAGTTAAAGTAATTGGCTATGATATTCTTGTATAAGCGAATAACCTCATAGTTGTCAGTTGGGGCTCTTCATATTTTTCTCCGAGTTGATAATCAAATCCTCCTTTCACCTTGTTCTTAGACGGCGTGATATTGTTGATCCACTTGCTCTTTCGCAATTCTTGTTATGCCAACTTTCGCACACTAGTCGCGCAACTTTTGCGACATTATTGATCATTTATAATAGAGTCAAAGAGATTTTGACATCCGTCTTAGTGGAAGGCGTAGCTATGCTTCTCAAATATAATCAATTCACAGCAAGATCTATAAGAAAATAAATGAAAAAAATCACAGTGATACCTAATTACGTTATGGGTTGGCGATGCAATAGTATTAAAAGCGTATGTAGCTTTTGTGAAGATTTGAAAAAAAAAATAATCGCGTGTTGAATTTCTACTTTTGCCTTAAAGCTCTTATCTTTTCTTTTCCCAATTCGTCGAGATAACCATCTGTCGAACTCGTGCAGAATATTTTTGTCATTCCCAAAAGAGCACCCCACAACAGTTTTCAGTTCTCTTAACAGGTATACACAACAAATGCGGGAAATATTCATCGCCGAGTTCAGTGACTCTACTTTCTCTTCGTCACGTTAAAGATTATCTTAGGTGCCTAGGCGCCCACTGCAGGCCAAAAGTTGATTTTTCTTTGACTGGGTGACGCTTTCTATGAAGATGGAGCATCACAGGCTGAAGTAAGTCGTTTCAAGACCTTAAAGGAGCTCTGCAAAATATATCTAACAAAAACACAACCTGTGAGCAATTTCCGCCGTTCCGGGCCGCTGTGAACAGCTGTAATTGATTGCTGAGTTCTGTTAAACTAGGGGCTCTTAAAAAGTTCCTGCACCAATCGTCAGAGATTCATCTGTCCTAGGAAAATATAAAAATAAACATAATTTACATCACCGAGCGCTTAAAGTGCGGTAAGAAAATGCAGTCACAAATTAATGTATCTTCACGTATTTCTGCCTGTTTTTCGTCATCGTCGCACCAATTTAATTAGCTTGCCCTTAAATCACGGCTCCCCTTCGAGTTCATTGTCATGTAACTTATCTGTTATTGGCTTCTAATCTCCAGATTCGAAAGGCTGTCTCTGCATAAGGACGCTCTGCGAGCAGAATAACCACTCAGAAAAAAAAAGCTTTTGGTAATAACACTGTACATTATTTTACTTAACCGTTGGCATGCACAGAAAAGGAAGCATTTTTCGCAAAATATAATAAGGAGCTGGCCTGGGAAAATACCTAGCGCGAACACTGAGCACCTTGACCGGCCTCTAAAGTCAGATTTCTTTGGGTACCTCCCTAAACGTTAGCTTCATTCACAGCTTGAAAGTGTTCTTTTTTAAGCTGAAACTCAGAATAAAACTTTATCTAAATTCTTTTCTATGCGAAAATCTATTTTGTGGCTTTTAATGGCTACGTTAGAGTGTGCCCGGAGGAAAGAGACGCAGAACTTTCCGTGAAAATAAATTTAAGCATTTTGCTAGAACACCGATAAGAGTACCTTGAACACTGTTCGAAAGTGAGCTGTTCTGTTGGCTAGCCTAAATGAACAGCGCTAAAAATATGTATCGATGCATAGCGGCTTCGTCTTCAAAAACGGCCGGTGGTGGCGACACCTGCATTTTAAGTTTTATGTTTTTCTGTTTTCAGATAACGCCCCGTCATTGTTCTTAGATCATCGCAATCTTACCATACAGGTTAACCTCCATCTGTCCTCAGTCTTCCTTCAAATCTCAACGAAAGGCACTGTTCCTGCTCTTTTTGTGTACAAATTTAGCCGAAATGAGTAATAGGCGAGCGATCTGTCCTTTAGCGTATTACATTTTATTAAGGGGATATTCTAGAGGAAATTTACTGTCTTTTTAGGGCTTACTGGTGTTTAAAGTATAGTTAATGTAGTTGAGCAAGCTCTTGGACAAGTCGAAAGTAAGCGTTTGTCTCTGCAGAGTCAGCTCTCTCAAAAGAGCTAAGGAACTTTCCTGTAGCAGTGAAGGAATGCTGCATACACGGCCTGTGTTTCTATACTGGCTTCCGAACACATCGGGCTCTCTGAAGACGCATTTTAACTCGACAGTGAACTGGTGTGGCTCACGCTGCAATCCTGACGGCTCTACACACAGAGCTGCACAAGGCGCTGATCTCGGCGCTGTCAGCGTGGTTCCTCAATCCGATTAGGCAAAATTGGTTGGGCGCTGTAATCCGCTAGCCGTCGGCAAAGCGAAAGGATTCCATAGCACAACCTCAAAATCGAAGCACAGCATCAAGCGAAAATGCCACCGAGGACCCAGATACGACGGCCATGTTTTAAGAGCGTTATCTCTTACTACTTAGTTTTTCAAGGACGCGCCTGTCTGCAATCAAGGTCAAATTGACAAAAACAGTTACCACGCGACCACACTATATCACACAGCAACAGGGGGCTTGTAGCACCTCATTTAATACCAGTACGATCAATCCGTTATATATGTGCCAGTATAGCAGCCATGACACCCCCCCCCCCCCCCCCCCCCACGTGACCACCGTTTGCACAAATCTTGCCGGCCACCCTTTTGACGCTGGATGTTCGAAGGTGTGCGAAATGACTTGCCATGTTCCAGAGGATAAAAATACTAATTTAGATGAAGCCGAAATTATGTTTACGGTTAGCGTCGAAGACCTTTTCGCCCCCAAACCGTGCATTGCATGGACCTTAAGACGGCCATTACACCCGCATCGCTTGTCGCAAGGCGCTCCGTGTGGTGTCAAACGATCCGTTGTGTTGTGATGCAATTGTTTATGAAACTTATTAGCTGAAATTACAACGAAATATACCTGATATAGCGAAGGTGGCTGTAAATTGCAATAGTAGTGCAAAATCTGTAAGGTAGATGGCGCTGCTTGTGTCTTAGAAGGGATGTTTCAGGAAAGGAAGCATCCGCGGATGTTTGGATTTGGTCTTCTTTAGGTTTCCTGAGCACACCGATGTAAACACTGGAATCTCCGGTAGCTAACGCCCTTAAGTCGAACACTGCGGAAGTGTTCGCGGAGAATATTATGTTCTGGGTGTTACCAGACACGTAACGCTTGCCGGAGTAGCGAATTAGAATCAAAGGTCATCTTCTACCGCTATACTATATCAGGCGGCATGTTTTTTTCTGTTCGTGATGTACAGCCTACGCAACTTGAACATGCCAAGCCATTACTGAAATGCCTGAGACACTTTGCACGCAAGCTATAGTAAGATGCGGGTTTTCCTCTATTACCGGCAACGTCTGCTTCCTAACTGGAGCAAAAGATAGTGATGAAGCTTCCTTCCTTTCGAGTCTGACCTTCATGCTTCAAAATTTACGAATATTAAGAAACTGTTAGTTGCTGTTGTAGAAATTTTGAAGGTAATTTTACTTTCTTGCAATGAATTGCAAAATATTTCTGTTAAAGTTTTTCCATCCCTTGCATTTAGCAGTTAAGACTGCCATGAAAAACTAATGGGCGACGGCAGCAAAAACTTTAATAGCCAGAAAAGCAAGCCTACCCAGAGGAGATATGTGGATGTATTGATTGTTATAGTGAAATTTTCAAAATATATGAAAAGAAAAGAGTTCAGTACCTACTTCCTGTTCGAGAATGCTTTTGTGTAGAATTGTTTGGTATGATAAGTAATTTTCTTCACTGTGAATGTTTTTAAGGCAAACAGTAGCGTTTAAGAGCCACTAACAATAATTCACCTCAAAGGCCTTAACTGAGCCTAAAATTGCCAAAGCACCCAATGCCAAAGTGGGCAAGAGTTTTTGCATCGCTTGTGATGCCGTCATGTATGCCAGCCTCAATGCCCTTTGACCCTGTCTCCCGTCTATTTATGTTGTTGTTTTTTCAAATTGCCAAAACCTTGCTGCCCAAGACCTTTGCATTTCAGTAAAAGCGCGTTCTTCTACAATCTTCCACACGTTTCATAGAACATACGATCATGTCACTCCTTATGAAAGACTATAATCGTTGAGTCACCGCGGTGGGAACAGTAACAATAATGCCACTTGTACCTAGAACACACACAACATATTAAGCACCTAAATTAGCATTTGTCGTTTGTGTGGTCAGCCCTATAGGGATTACACGTAATTCAAGTTATGTCGAGTCAAATTACGCCCTGGTATATTCACCTTTTATTGTAGATGAGCAACGCACTATAAAAATTTGAACAACCGCAGTTTTCAACAAATTCAACGCTGACTGGAAGTCACCAGCAAAGCTGCTTTAGTTAGCACTTATGCAAGCATATAAAAAATTACATACCCACGAACCTAGGGCAAAAACGAACGCTCTTCGTTGCAATAAAAAGCGCCAAGTACAAGAGCGCTCACTTATAATCGCGCCGCAGATCCACCCAAACATTCATCGAAGATTAACCACGTACTTTCCGGAACCTGCTTCAATAAGCGGATGTAGTTGACTCTTGAGCATCCTGTTCTTTGTCTTCGCATGTTAAAGATGCATTAGTAAAATATTCGGTACATTATCCGAAAGTCCACACCGTTCTAAAACTTTTCAATGGAAAGATTAAAGCCTGCGAATAATAAGTTTTTTTCCCTTTTTTACGCCAAACAAGGAAAGCTACTTGACACGGCCCTCTTCAAATCGAATACAGGACTGCCAATAGCGTGGGCATAGCATGCACGCTTTTGTAGTGACGAGATCATCTAACAAACAGACGCCCTTACCGAGGGATCCCCTCGTGCGCGAGGAGACCGATGGGCCTGAGAAGCTTTCCAGTGGGGGCGCGAAGCCAGCTGAGACGATCGATAGATCCCAGTGCTCCATCCGCGCTCAGGTACGCCGACAGAGCTTACGGTCGATAGATTCTCCCAGACCAAGCAGGGCACACCTGGAGGAGACATGACTGTTCCTGTGGTGGAAGCACAACGCGCCACATAACCAGTGAACCGGAACAGCTTTTTTGTGAACACTCCAATCACACTGAGCAGATGATAGGTGGAAGTCAGCACGGTACAAACTATCGAAAAATAAATTGTATTAGCATGCACTTGCACTTGAGTTGTCTTGTGGTTTCAATCATCCCAACTTTTTTTAGCAAGCGTAAATCCTCCATTAGTTTGTGTAGCGGTGTCGGCACTGCGGCACTAGGATGATTCTTTCGGCGACCGTGCCCTGGCGTACAACTCTCGCCGCCGTATTCGACAGCCGTGTCCTGCTCCGGGGACAGAAACCTTAGAATTTATTGCCGGGGTTTTTGTATGCTTCCTTCGAGAAGCTGAACGACCCGCTTTTGGCGCACCATACACTTCAGGAGGCGGCCATCCGCCATCGGAGCTAGGCGAGAGTCTCGCCTCCCTGCCGTGGAAAGGCAATGTCCGGCACGGCTGATTTAAACATGGAGGAGCGGGAGGGAAAGAAAGGGCGGGGGGGGGGGGGGGGGGGGGGAGGAGTGCTGTGTTCTGAACAGAAAAGTAACGCTCGGTGCGAAAAGTAGTTCATATCAGCACACCGACACAAAATAGTCTGACGGTGGCCAGAACTCTTTTTTTTTTCAGGAAGCACCGTAATTTATGGTCTGCGCGCTGCAAACACATTTCATAAAGTGATAATACGCTTCGTTACGCGGGTTAAAATGTTCTTTGATGCATATTTATATTTCTAAAACACCTTAGAAATGAATTTCTAAGTTCGTTAAGTGTATAATCACGGACGTTTGAGCAGATATCCTTAAGTTTCGGCTTCGAACTTTTCTCGTTCGGATATCAGCGATTCCCATAAGTTACTTGACCAGTCGCTCATGAGCTGGAGCATGCCCAGTGTTGCATCTTCGTTCTCGATCAATCCCAACAACCGGCCCTGCTCTTCACAACTAAAAAGCTGAACTAAAATTACCGCTGTGGCAGCGTATTGTAGACTCGATCGGCAGAAGTTTTATTAGAACAGCCCTGGAGCAGAGCTTGCCATAGCTAATAAATTGGAAGACGATATTGTCGACGATTACAGGGGACGTGGCAGTTTTATAGGAATTGAGCAACACGACTTTCATAAAAAAAGAAAATGAATTGAGGCTTAAAATTTTACAACAGATGCATTACGCGAGAACTAGGGCGCTTGCGATTGACACAGTTTTGTTTGGGAATTTCATCCTCTTAGTTTACGCATGCAGTGGACGTTTGTTCTTTAAACAATGTTTGTGAATCGTGCACCTCAGTGTGATGTACGTGAATCTAAAATAACACTCAGTTGCTGCTGCAGCGTCTTTCCTGTCATAGTTACTCTTTTAGAGGTGAAGCCAGCAGCATCCACAATGCCTCTGTTTCCGTTATAATAGTAGCCAAGCATGCGTTCTGTGAAAGAAAAGCAGCACTGAAAACTATCCAAGAAGCAGCGTTCGCGACGGGTGTACATCGCCAGACAAGTACGGCTATGCTGACGACCGTGTAGCGTGCAATGCGTTCCGAACAGGAGATGAGTGCACTGACTCCACTGAATAGGACTTTAGCGGGAGTGTTGCTTTGCTCCAGCGAAATACCTAAGCTCACTTCTAATTTTGCGCTACCTTTATGAGTTCGTTTTGTACAAAAAAACGTGGTGCTCAGAGGAACCAGACTCCATTTCTGCTTCCAAAGCGAAAGATATGCTCGTGTAGCAAGCCTCATAATGGTGACTAGCATCCTATCATAATCTGACTCCATGAGAGCATTACACACGTTCTCGTACTTCTCTCCTGTGGCCTTTTCTGTTCCCATGAGTGATCTTGAGATGACCAGCTACTTAAGTCTTGAACAAGCTCTGTCCCCGACGCCATTTAATCATTTCACTTCATTTCGCGTATATTGTTTCCGTCCTTCATGTAAGCTCTCTCAATCTGTGCCATCAGTTTTCCTTTCGCCAAGTGTTACTCATTTCGCTTCTTTTTCCCCTTTCTATACAGTCTTTCCTTTTTCGTTTTGTGGATCCCTCCTCACGAAATCACCTTCGGTCTGATGAAAGACGCAGCAGTTTCGCAACTTGAATGCATCTTTACCACCAATGGGCCCCCTAGACCTTTGAGCAAGATCGCTGAAGAGCAAGAAAGAAATAATAGAAGTAAGAGCAAGAAAGAAGCCAGAGCTAAAACGAAGTAAGAGCAAGAAAGATTTCTAAGCAAGATCGCTTTGATCAGGTGTAATAAGAAGGCACCTTCCTCGTATTGCGAGCCTTATTTTCATGATCGGATTGCCAGTCGCTAAGTACCGCTGGTGATAATTAACACTTTCACAACAGCGTTAATTTTTGGACCCTTTAGCCCATGTGCCTCATAGCTCACCAGTGGGCCACCCTCAAATTTTATTTGGTTTGGCGTTAGCAACCACAGAGACACTGGCGAAACCAGCTTCCATGAGCCGCCAACAGGTGGCGATAGTGGCCTTGAATGCGTGGATTTCGCGGCCTCTTTGAACTTGCCGAGCTACCCCTGGTTGTTGGCCTGTCTGGTTGTCTGGCTCTGTCTGGTTGTCTGTCTGGTTGTTGGCCTAGCATGCTACTCCAGGCAGTCATTGTGGCGCCCCTTCCTTGCAGTGAGCGTATTCAAAGGCGAGCTGATATTCACTTCTTGCGGCTATTTATATATTTATTTAAATCGAGCGTTATCTTTAAAATGAAAAAAACATTGCTTAAGATTAGTTTAGAGATTAGTTCTCGCACTGCACTGCAAAATCAATGCGATTTGGCTTTAAGCAGGAAAAAGAGGAGCATGACTGTACTTTGACATTTTTTTCTTTTTTCGCCGTACCATTCTATGCGGCTCTCCGCCTTAACACATAATTAACATGTGCGGCTTCTAAGAAAGACTGGTATTTAAATTCAGAACCTATTCGAAGATTGCCACCATATCCTGTCGGGTTCATAGTGAAGGCAGAGAGCCTGCCGGAGTGCAATTACTTGATCAAGAATTGTGACATTGATTTTCCACTTCCTGCCAATTTCAGGTGTTGTACATTGCAAGCAGTGTGGTACAAGGTTCAATCCAAGCGATCAAGATAAACAACAAAATTATCTGTTAAAAAGGACGGAGGGCGAGATAGTGCACTAAACAAGATACATTTTTAAGGTGAAGTATCTGAAAAGTTGGAAGAATACGATTAATGTAAAAGCAGTTCAGAAAGTTTTAGTTTTTGTAAGTTGCAATACAGTGTGGTCTGGAACAACGCAACGGTAACCAGCTAGGGAACAAATTCATCAAAACAAGCTTCCAGACATGGTCAATGAATTTGGGTACGACAAACTGTTCATCTCTGCTTTGAAGCCGGAGGACGAAACACATCACGGCTACCACAGAAGTGCAGTTGTTTAATTGAATGAAAAAAAAATGCTACTTTGGACAGCCTACGATGTTCTATCTATCCTGCACAGAAATAGGAAACGAAATGAAGGGACAGCACCTCAAAGTGCACTGAAGCTTCTTGTCGGCTCTCAGGAAGTACTATTGATATCCTCAATTTTTATGGGCACTGCCATGGGCATGTAAGCTTCTTGGAATATAAATGTTCACAGCGCTTGCTGTATGGACGCACATGTCTGAAACGCACACAACGTTTGATTAAATACGGATCACAGGCGACAAAAAATGTCCTGTGCAATGCACCACGTAGCTTCGCAATCAGCTAACGTAACAAGACACTCACATGTGCAGGAATTAATAAACCACCAAGAAATAGTGCGAAACAGGGGCTTGAAAGCTAAACATTTCGACCGATTTGCCTCTCTGGTTGGGTTTGAAGGCTTATAATACACTGCACATCTCCAACCAAAAACTTTAATTTTAACGCGTTTCGAAGCCGACTCGGCTCCTTCATAAGGGGTGACTAAGGGCAGTAGCTAGCGTCTTGAAGTATGGAGGGGAGGAGGGGGTCAAAGGAACGAAAGCTGTGACGCGAAAGGCGTGGGGGAGGGGGAGGAAGGGGGGGGGGAAGGCTGTTGGTCACGCTGTCGCACTGTGGGGAGGCGGTCAAAGGCGACTTTTTTCTTTCGTTGAGTTGCAGAGCGAAGTCCCTGAGCATATCCTGTATGTGTGTATTCTCGGGCTGTATTCTTTTTTTTAACTCAAGTTCACCACGTGTTATTTTGTCCCACGTGTAATTTTCCACTCAGCAGGCTCTGAAAGATGGCTCCCGTATGGACGTTTCTTCGTGTACTGCGCAGCCTACCATGAAACGAGAAGTTCATATTTCGGCGGTAACACATGCGTCCGAGTATGTTCAAGCAGATTTGTTTTTGTTCCCGGTGAAACTTTACGCTATTTCTTTCACTTTTGTTAGGGTGTTGTTGGTTAATGACTGGCATCAGGGTTACCTGATTTGATTTAATTTGTGAGGTTTTAACTTCCCAAAGCGATTCAGGCTATGAGAGACGCCGTAGTGAAGGGTTCCAGAAGTTAGGACCGTGTGGAATTCTTTAACGTGCACTGACATCGCGCAGTACACGGGCCGCTAGCATTTCGCCTCTATCGGAATTCGACTGCCGTGGCCGGGATCGAACCCGCGTCTTTCGGGATAGCAGCCGAGCCCCGTAACCACTGAGCCACCGCGGCGATGTGCATGACGGTTGCCGCTACATGGATAGCGCTGCTAAAGAACGGTCGACTCATCCTGCTCAAAGCTGGACACGTAAAAAAAACGGTTAGTATTTTGTTCTGGGTGTTCAGTAAGCTTGCAATATCTCTCTGTTCTAGTTTCTGTAAGCCGTCTTTTCCAGGCACTGTACTGCAACTAGTGCGGTCCCATTATGTAGAGCGGTTATACCAGCTCTGTAGTGATCATCCCGCGTGATCAAGCATGGCGCTGACGTAATCAAGCGTTTCCTAATGAAACTCAGCGAACCGCCCCGAGTGCCAGTGACCCCGTAACTGTCAGCACTAAAACATATCAGATTCTAACTTTAAAAGGCTTCTTCTTTTTGCAATTTCTCTCTCTCCCATCGTCTCGGCTTTCCTTCTCTCTTTTTTTCCGAGGCCCAACAATGCCGGGATCCAGTGAGTCCCAGCACTAATTTCAGTGTGGCGGCGAAATGCAAACGCCCACTCATGCACCATGCATGGAACACTCTGGCACATGGGTCCGAATGCTTTGGCTTCCCTTGTGTTCATCGTGACCTCTCTGGGTGGTACATTATGTGCACGTCAGCAAAGACGATACGTAGCTGCGTGGTGTAAAAACCGAATGTGTACACATGTCTCGCTTATGCATGATGAGAGTATGGCTGAGGCGTAACTCCGGGAGCACCAAGGTCGAGTTAACCGTGTCCAGGTAAAAAAAAAACACAGTTGTTGCAGGCCGCGCTGCGCCAGAGGAAGTCCGACTAACGATGGCACAGGCTGAGCCACAAGGAGGGCATATTGCACCTTCTACACTTCTTTTAAAGTCGATGACTTGTAAGCATCCAGGTCAAGGAAGTAAACCTACGGTTGGCGACTAATAATGGACAACCTGTCATAAAATTTCGGAGCCCATGCGCTTTACTTCTGAAACACACAGTGCGTTCGTAATGTGATATCGAGCGATTCAAATTTCCTGAAGGTAAGGAGATTTCCGGTCCTGCCTCCCCCAATGGGTAGTATTTCCACGAATTTTACAGCTGTCCCAGTGCAAGGCTTAGAAGCAAAACCCGCGGGCTCTAAACTTTTGTCAAAGACCGTACACACGGGTGTCCTACCACGCAGACGAGCTCCATGTCTTTGTGTTGGCACCGAAGCGGTAAAGGTTGCCGCCCATGCGGGAGTTATGGGGTCCTTAGCCACCGCACACGTACGCAGAGCCGTCACATGCTACTACGTTCAAGAGGAAAAAATGTTCATTTTCAGTGTTTTGTTTTCGGAAGCCGTCAGCTTAGTACGCGACCTGAGTGATCCTTAAGAAAGCGCACTTGCTCGTGGCACCCCTTCTCTGATTGTTGAGGAAACAGAAATCGATGGACCCCTGCTTTATTATTTAGGCTCATAAACATGTTATTTTTATGTTTTGAGTTCGGTTTCCTTTCAGCAGTCAAGCGCTCCCGTATGTGAAAACCGGCATGTGCCGTGCATGCCTTCGCCGATGTGCGCCGTGAAAGCCGTGGCGTTTTGTAGCTGGCTGCCAATTCCTTGTCCGCTTTTCATCGACTCAATAATTAAACTCAAATTATCACAAGGTGGCACTAGAGTAACCTTGAGGCACGAAAGGAGCAGAGAAAAGTTCCGAATGAGACGACTTCTCCGCTGCATGTGTGCATTTTTAAGTCCAACATACATTCCCTTCGGCTCGTAGAACCCTTTTGCAGGAACCAAGCCGCTTGTAAAACCCTACGCGACTCGAATGCTTTCACTGCCTGCACCAATGAATAGTCCCCGCCGTCTAAATGAGTGCTTGATAATAATAGTACATCAATAGCGTTTACTGTGCGTACGCATTGTGGCGCCTTGGAATGCGTTGTTTACATAGTTGTCCGCAAACAGTACTGCTCGTTTGCTTGACATAAAACGCAAGGTGGGCTCCCCTTATCTTAAATATTACGTAGTATTCCACACAGATTGTAGTTTCACTCATTTACACACTGTGATAACACTGCAATAGGCGCCGCTGATGCTATATTGCCTGCTTGAGAAACGCTTCGCGTAGGACCGGCGCTTCCCGCTAATTGTGTCTGCCTGTCATCGGTATGTGATTTTAAAGCGCTTTAGCTAAAATACGTTCGGACATTACTTGAATTAATGAAAACAACCAGATTTGTTGTACACAATCGACGCCGACGGCAGCTGCCGGCTGCCTTCAGCACATGCTGTGCAGACCGGGTCACATATCGGCACTTCCCCTTTGTTGTACACGCGCCCTGCGGTGTAGGCAGTTGTCGCTTTGAGGACACTGTGGCCACAACTACGCTCGGAAGCTATTTTCAGGCGCTAAAACTTGCGAATTCGCTCTCCGCAATCGCCGAAATCGCACACACGAAGCCTGCGTATTCGCTAGGCCTCGTCACGAAAGGCGCCGGCGGTCCACCGTCGGCCGAAATTCAAGCATGTGGCTGGATTTCCCCGCTGATTAGTAAGAAAGTGCGAAGATATGAAATGCAGCCACTCGTTTCGCTTTTTTCGATAAGGATAAGGTACACAAGCGCAGTTTTTCGTGCTGTCTATACACTGGGCGTGAAGCTATCGCTCGGCCGCATAAGCACAGGCGACGGCGACGAGCGGCACTGTCGTGCGGCGCTTTCTGCCAGTGTCGCTCATTTGCAGCGCTGATAGATATTATGCGGTGGTTTAGCTCTGTTTAAACGTGGAGTGACGCGATAGCTGCAACTGGCTGAGTGGAACTTGGTCACGTGACCAACCACGTGATCAGCTACTGCGCCGCCGGCAGCTGCTCCGCACCACGTGCCCAACCACGTGACAGCGTGGCGACGCAGCCACGCTGAAGGCTAGAAATGCTACCGTAATGTAGATATCGCTACAAAACAACCTCAAGCCACCGGTGGCATCGGAAACCCGCGACCTCCGAATTTCGCGTCCTGTGCTTTACATTCGGTTCCAATCCAATTACGCTATGCCTGTCGCCTTCATTGGCTGTTGGTTTCTTTCGTTTGAACTGAATCCTTGTTTGGGAAGATGGACGTTTTCATTCGAACGCATTGCAGGTGGCGGTAATTTATTCCCGTTGCCAACTCTGAGGCTTCACAGTTGATCCTCATGGTAACGGGGGAAGTGCCGATATCTGACCCGGTCTGCACAGCATGTGCAGAAGGCAGCTGGCAGCAGCCATCGGCTTCGATTGTGGACAACAAATCTGGTTGTTTTCATTATTTCAAGTAATGTCCGAACGTATTTTAGCTAAAGCACTTTAAAATCACATACCGATGACAGGCAGATACAATTCGCGGGAAGCGCCGGTCCTACGCGAAGCGTTTCCCAAGCAGGCGATATAGCATCAGCGGCGCTTATTGCAGTGTTATCATAGCGTGTAAATTAGTGAAACTGCAATCTGTGTGGAATACTACGTAATATTTAAGATAAGGGGAGCCCACCTTGCGTTTTATGTCAAGCAAACGAGCAGTACTGTTTGCGGACAACTATGTAAACAACCCCAGCGCAGGGCTGCAGTTGTAGTGATCGTTGCATTCCAAGGCGCCACAATGCGTACGCACAGTAAACGCTAATGATGTACTATTATTTTCAAGCACTCATTTAGACGGCGGCGACTATTCATTGGTGCAGGCAGTGAAAGCATTCGAGTCGCGTAGGGTTTTACAAGCGGCTATAACAAAATTGCGAAAAAGATTGCAGAATATGAGGGAAATCTCGGGTACTCTGCGCTAGAGTATTCCAGCCAGCACACCTGAGTTTTGCATGAGCGAACAGGTGTGCTGAACGCGTCGATGTGAGCACCCACTACTGACTTCGATGTGGTGCAGCAGTGATGTATACACAAAAAAAATATAAACATACTAGGGCAGGCTTCAACAACCTCACTTCACCCATCCACCTTCGCCTTTCTTTTTAGTATATGTGATGGCCGAATAAAATCTACGCTTGAGCTGGCGTCAGATTGCCTTGCAGTAATAGTTGCAGCAGCGGTCGCAGCGAAAGTTAGTTCCTGCGCAAAGAACGGCGCGAAGAATTCGACCACGGGAAATAAAGCACACTAACAGCGCCTCTTTCTCCCCCCCCCCCCCCCCGACACATTCGATACTGTGCATCGTGACGTTCATATTTAGAAGTTGCCTACGTGTCAATTATCAGAGACGACGGCATGGGCTGTAATTGTTCCTGAGGAATGTGCTGAAACACAGTTGGTTATGCTTATGGTATAGACTACTGATTTTGACATAGAGCATGCACATATTATAAAGATACGGTTGAGAGCTTTATAACGTTGCCGTTCTACAGTGCATTTACGTCGTTTTTTTAAAACATAAAAACAAAATACAGGTTATATAGATGCGCATCCTAACCAAGAGGGGATTCGCAGAGAAATCGCTTACAGATAGTGTAATGCGTAGAGATTAGGAGCGTGCCGAAAACATTTCTGCGATGTCAAAACATTCCACAGCTGGTCTGCATTTCATACCTCTTTCCGGCGTCAAAATTACGCAACTCGGGATAGGTTCTTAAGAATGTCAAGGTCTACCATCACACTGTAAAATAACATAGGCGTGCTCTGATTTTGCTTGAGCTTATGTTTCTTACGGCCAGGGTACCTTTTCCTACACGCAGAAATCCTTCCGAGCGATTAATGTGCCAAACTAATTTCGTCTCTATCTCTTTGAAAGTGGGGAAAGCGATGTGGTAATAGTTCTTAGTTCGTTGCCTTTTAATGCTCTTTTGAACCTACTTTTTTTACCGTTGCTTTCAGCACTATTCTATGATAGCAGGTTCTATGCTTCCGGTGCAAGACGGTCTATTGAGTGACACACACTCTGCGCCGATAGCATCCTATTTCGTGTCCTGCAGCGAATCTGGCGAGGCGTGCTCATGTCATTAGAGGTATATATCGAAGGCCCGGCCAGGAACTGTCTACGTATGATCACCTCTAATTAATTCTCCTAGCGGGGCCATCCTCATTCTGAGAGTCCAGACTCAGTTAAAAAGCCATAACGCCAGCGCCTGGCCTCTCCAGAGTCATGTGCTAGCGGAAAGACAAGAATAAGTTCCAGCAGAGCAAGCTCTAATTTGCTATGGAAGTGCCTCACCATTTCTTTCTTCCCACTGTTGCTAAATCTCTGACAAGGCTGTTTTCCGTTATCTGAAAATATTTTTTTGATGCAATTCACCACCAGCGCGACTTTGCGGTGAATCGGAAAGACAGAATCAGTTTCAGCGCAGGAAGTTATAATTCGCTTTTCAAGTGCCTAACCATCCCTTTCTTTCCACTGTTTCTATATCTGTGATAATGCTATTTTCCGTTATCTGAAAATATTTTTTGATGCGATTCACCTCCAGCGCGACTTTGCGGTGAATCGGAAAGACAGAGTCAGTTCCAGCGCAGGAGGTTATAATTCGATTTTCAAGTGTCTAACCATCCCTTTCTTTCCCCTGTTTCTATATCTGTGATAAGGCTGTTTTTCGTTCTCTGAAAATAGCTTTTTGATGCGATTCACCACCAGCGCGACTTTTCGATGAATCGGAAAGACAATATCAGTTCCTGCGCAGCAAGTTATAATTCGCTTTTCAAGTGCTTAACCATTCCTTTCTTCACACTGTTTCTATATCTGTGATAAGACTGTTTTCCGTTCTCTGAAAATAGTTTTTGATGCGATTCTCCGCCAGCGCAACTGTGTCGAACTGGAGAATGCAGGAGGCTGTATGTGAGAGACTGATGATGTTTACAGATTTTGGATACGTTCCCGGACTAGTGCGCTCTTGGCAATAGTGGCCCTGCGGATTCTTTCAAAAAGGCACCAATTCCACTTCTTGAAGCAGCGTTTCTATGTTTCTTACAACGGTGGGATTTCGCTCTCTATAAAGCTGCTCCGATGGACCGATGATTCCGATGAACCCACGATTGTGCGTCAAGAAAAGAGAACAGTAATCATGGGAAAACGAGGTGGTGTTTTCATGTGACTAAGTACTTCTGGTGTCACCAATCTCCCGACCCGAAAAAGTGTATTTTACCTAAACTATTTCAGATAAGCGGGAATGGAAACCGCTAGCTCGGACATAAATGTGGGAACACCATCAGGTTCTCTTCAGGCTGTCTCGCAGGCAAACGCTAAAAAATGTTGTTCAGCCACTCGTATTCGGCGTGAACAGTTCGCGCAAGGGGTATTTCGCAAAATTCTAGTTTTCAAAAAATTTCATTTTCATTCTTTTCATGTGTACACAGGGGCGTAGCCTGAACAAGAGCTGATCGCGGATTTTCACCCTACCTACGGTTGGTGTACGTAAGCAGCCAGTCCTTAAACCGGAATAGCCATCGCCACAAGCCCTAACAGGAAATTCCATGGACATTAGGCCGGAATACGACGACCAAAACAGCGAAGAGAAGTTCGGGGGGATGTCCGTTTCGCAGTTTGCAGCGTGCCGTTCGCTGGTTGACAAAAATGAAGTGAATGTATATTTGTTAATCAAGCAAATCACGTGTATTCTTTGTGTGCGGTTCTTTCTTTATTTTGCCTTGCGTTAACTGTGAGAATCTGCATAGTTTGCATATGAACTTCTATTCGGTATTTTCTGGTGATTACTCATATCGACAGTGTGCAGAGTTGCTTCTTTCTGGCCTTGGCTATCAATTTCTTCAGTTCTATGCTAGTATATAACTCCCATTTCATGCGAATTTCCGACGTCCTTTAGCTTAATGCGAAGCACCCAGACATATTGATCTGTCCATGAACAATATCGATTTGAAAAGCAGAAATATGATTTGTGAGGTGTTTAAATGGAATCAAGTGCAACTGCTTTTCTTATACGTGCGCCACCACGTTTTTGGTGTTTGTCTCCGTAGCTGTGGTGCTCGGCTGTGGCTTCGATCACTTCGGCGCCGGTCGCATATTAATGGAAGCGGAATGCTGGAGGGCCTTAGACTGCGCAATGTATGTGCACATTAATCAACCCTACAGCCATATTTGTCAATGAAATAATTGATATGGCATTCTTAAATCATTGCACAAAAGCGTTTCCGAGCAATTAGGCAGAAAAGTTTCCGATTTTCACTAAAGCACTCTTATTACTAACTTTGATTCCAGAGGCTGTATCCAGTCCCGAGTACCTGCCAGAAAATTCTCTTCAACAATGGCCTTCGAGATCAAGGCTCGGATGTGTGATCCATAGAAACTGGACGGACCAGGGGCCTTCGCCCGCTACGAATCAAGAAACTTCGGTTCGGTATCAGAACCCTGACGTAGCACTTTGGCTGTCGTGGTGCCCTCACTGTCCATACACTTCTACGAAACGGGCCGATGTTATGAGACACATCGAATCGCACGCCCCAGGAGAGAAATTTAAATGCTTCCTGTGCTATAATTCGTTTTCTACGTCCTCCACCCTTAAGAGGCATATGTCCACCCACCCTGTGGAAAAACCACACAAGTGCGACCAGTGCAGTTATGCAACTGTTTCATCTAGCAATCTAGTGCTACACAAGCCTACGAACACATGCGAAAAACCCTACAAATGTGACATGTGCCCCTTTGGAGCTGTTTCACTTAGCAACCTAGTCCAGCACAAGCGTACGCACGCGGGTGAAACGCGCGCATGATAATAACGCTGAAGAGTGGCATATGCCTCCCATTAGAAATAATTATACATTCTTTGCGGACAGGCGAGATGTATTAGATTATATGTACGCTTTAAAACCGGCAATTTTGTACAACCTTCTTACCCCGAGGCGTTCGAAGCAAGAGCTTTGTAGGATCGAGTCGTTGACGTATTATTAATGCATGTAATTTTAGCCATAGACACAGCGCATCACGTGCTTCGGTTTTTTTTTTTCAGAGCAGGCCGGCAGGGTGCATTTTGGCAAGAGTTGGTACAAATAAAGTGCAGACTGGTCATACCAATGGTGCAGAGTGCAACTTGTCGCAAAGCATGGGAGTACATCCCGCCAAAGAACGCCGGCAGGGCTGCCTCCAACCATTCCTTCATAGACGACATTTTATATGGCGAAGGTAAAAGGCAAATCCGTTGCGTCCCCTTTGCGTGTCGCACTAAAGATGCCCCAACATTTTCGACCTGCGCTACATAGATTTACAACAGTGCTTCGCATTTACAGCTTAACATTTTGTATACTCCTTTCCCATCCCAAGAACATCTTAGCAACTTCTATGAATCATTCATAGATTTTGGATTTAGATCTGTTTAAAAGGACGTCTTGCTGGGCAAGTTGTAACAGTACATCTTTTTGGTTACAGGCGCGAAAACAGACACAACACAACGTCCCGTGTTTCTACCTTGTTTTGTGCCTGTTTTCGCGCCTGTAACCAAAAAGATGCAGATCTCCCTTCTTCAAGCGTCCACCACGGTCTATCCGGCGTATACATTGCGTGCCACATGCAGTCAGGTAACAAAGCTTATCAGCAACGCATCAAACATTTTGCGCACCTTATGTTGAACCAGATGAAGTATTTGGCAAGTCGCTACAGAGTAGGTTTTTCCTTCTATCAGAGGTAACATTACTTAGCAACTGCTTGAAAATGCTATTGCTGCGCTTAATATCATACTTGTCGTACCAGCCTTGTTTACAGCATGTCTTTCTTCAGCATGACCGCCTGATCTTCTCTGACGAGACAATACGGATAAAAACCGAGCAATTAAAGCTTGGAAGTCATTGAGTATCGGCATTTTTATACATATCGCTGGGCGCATTCATATGTATCACTGACGAGTGCACCAAGTGCACTGCGTGCTGACGCAACTGTAATCAAGCGATAGAACGCGACGGAAAAATGGTGGAAAATTACGCGGCGTGTGAGCGTGGACGTCTGCAAATTGTCAATTTTTCCGCTTTTGTTGTAATGAAGGCTATCAGCGTAAGATGATATCACAAAGTGCACTTTTACGATCTTGGTACAAATATTCCGCGATCTCGCAATCAAGGCTTTTGTGTGAAACCTAACTTATAAACACACGACATCGCGCCTGGCAGCCTGGGCAAACGAAACAGAATCATAGTCTGCGCAGAGCAACAACACAGTCTTGCGAAGTACGAATGTTGCAGGTACCAGAGGAGAAAAAATGTAAACGAGAAGAAGAAAAAAGAAGCAGGCGCATCCTTGGCCAATTCCCCGATGTGGATATGTGCCATGTCTTAAGAGGACGAAGAAGAAGAACGCATATGCATGATAGGATTCAGCCTGAGGACACCATCATTGTCATCATCATCAAGAAGATAGGCGGCCCAGCAGCGACATATCTCTTGCACCGCAGCCGCGGCCTAGTGGTTGAGCCTCCACCTTTCATGCCAGATGTACGTGGTTAAATCTCCAGTGCCCCCGGGTACCCATCAGTCACACAATGGGTGCAAGCTTCCCCTGGCCTGGGGCTCGGCTTGATCATGGTGAAGTTCTAGGTAAATGAGTCTTCGACCCCACCTAGAGCAAACAAAAATACCTTGTGTCATGGCGCTATTTGGTCGCAGATGCCCTTGCGTCATAAAAAAACAATCATCATCAGCATCCTATCTTTTGTTTCCCCTCCCCACGCTCCTCCATCGCCTGAATCCGAATCGAATAGGCTGGAGTGGGTAAACACAATCGAAAGCGCTTCAGTGTCCGCTGTTATACCTAGCTTCCCACTTTCGTCACCCAATGTTTGCCGAATTAAGCTCCCACTCCACCTCTTTCTACAGCCCCTGGCGTTCTTCATATATTTCTAACTGTTAATCCTGTTATCTGGTGTTATCGACTCGGCGGAAGGATAAGGATCCATTTCATAAAATGTGCCTGAATAATATAAAACAAATAATTCGAATATACGCCATTTTCTTTTAATTTGTACAAAAACCTGGCTCTCTAGGGAGGAGCTATCTGCAGTTCAAGACGCGGCCGTATTTAAGTTTTTGTGTGCAAACTAGAACTGACAGTCGTCGACACATGGGCTGCCGTGCCACATACGGTAACGTCCTTAGAGGCTACTACCGTTAGTATGCACAGCTGTGAAAGTAGCTGCCATGATGCTTGATTGACGACGGTATCTTATCGCTCGATGTGAAGCGTTCACGTGATCGTTGCAAGCATGTCAGACTACGGCAGATACACACAAAGCAAAATGAAGTTATTATCACAGCGGCATTGCAAGAATAATAGGTGAACGTTCGCAGCATAACTAGAGGCATGCCGGCGCTGCTGCTCTACCCTGAGCAGTTTTAGTCATTTTGGGAACAAAGACGACCACCTGTCTCCACAGACGTTGTTTCTCCAGCGATAAGAGTATCTGCAGGATGAGGCAGCTTTGTGCAGGTTTCAAGGACCAACAGTCAAGACACCACTTAGGAACACTGAATGACGTACGACACTATTTTTAGCATATCCCTCACTTGCACTCCTCCGTTGCAATTTGTCAGCTTTGATTAACCTCTGCTGCCACTGAAAGTGTCATTTGGAATAGAAGTACGGGAGGGGACGCGAACACTGAAAATATGTAATCCGGAAAAACTGTTCACAATGAGTGAACTGTCGCTGTGTGTGGAGAGGCCAACACTATGCCATTGCATTTCATGAAGCAGACGGAAGGAGACGGGCGTACCAGAGGAGATAATAGAACTACCAAAGGCCATCCTTACCATCTGGAGGGTAACAGACTGGCCGTCGCCAGCAGACCACCCAAGGAACCTACAGCCGTTCGCATGGAAACTCTGCTCGTCAGACTCCTTTTCAGACGTTACGAAGGATGGCCGAACTCACGCGCGAGAAAAGCTGTAAAAATGCGCCCAGTTCATAGCGGCCTCTTCTTGCCTTGAACCACATGTTAAAGCGGCAAAAGCACTGCGACACTGCTGAAGTACAAGCTATTCTCATGAGGCACTAGAGCAAATCCACTTCGCAAGATCCTCGATCCGTCTCAGCAATGCTTCATTCTAATTCTTTTGGAAAATGCACCGTAAAGAAAGACAACAGGTACACGTGCTCGACAGCTCGTGTTGTCGGGCTCTTGGTATCAGCTTCGCTGATACGCGGCCGTATCGCGTGGCTCTTCTGGACCAGCGGTTTCAATACGTTCTGTTACTTAATATAGTCTTTTTCGCAAGTCTTTTTCGTTCAAACAAATTTACAGCATTGCAAAATCGGCAAGTAACTCTAAATTGCGCTTCACTAGGATTTTCAAGGCTAATATTGTAGTCAGCTAGTTTTCGACAGAATTCACGTCTCAGCATGGAAACTAACTTTGCTAACCATACGGACGCAGCTAATGTAAGTCTTTTGAACACACTGAGTTGCTGCATTTTCGAAGATGGGCCATTTGTTCAATTTCAAAAATAGTGCGATTCAGATGGATGAATGGATGGGCGGATAAGGCTGAACCCTTCAAATATGGCGGTGGTTCAAGCCACCTAGCCAAGACTTGTGAAATTTTACTCTTGTCTTGATTTGAGCAACCAATCGGATAACCTTCGCTTGGTTACTTCTACCCGCTTAAAATCTACTTTTCTAAACAACGTCGATAAGCCACAATTGGCATACATGCAGCGCCGCCTTTCGGTATACATAGACCCCACTAGGTGGCGACACATGAAATGCAACGCCGCATGGGCGTGACCTTGCCATGTCAGGAGGGTGGCACATTCGAACCGTTCGCTTTTGCAGCAGTGTCCATCCGCTCGATAGCCATTACGTACTTGCGCAGCTTTTACGTGTCGTGCAGCGCTCATTTGTCGTTTAAGGACCAGACGGAATCAGGACACCAAGGGAGAAATTTTGAGGAGCCCACGTGTGAGTACCGCAGCTATTCACAGCTCACATCTTTCGCGTCGTTCGTTTTCCACTTGCGGCCGACTACATTCTTTTTGCTCCGTACTGGTGTGCCAAGAAATTTCATCCACAGTTATGATTTCTGTGCAACAGCTCTTGACAAAGACTGCACAAAACGGTGGAAGCCTACTGAAAAATTCAGCCCGTTTGAGGTTCTGATTCGTGTTCGACGTATTCTGCCGCCAGACCTATGCATGCATGCAGATTCCTAGGCGTGCATACTTTGAACCTGCAGTGGCAAGTGAAAGAAAAAAGTCTTTACGCTTTTCCGCGTGTACACGTTATTATTAGAAAGTTCATACCGCGCCTGGTGTTAATGGGTACGTAAACACCCGGTGGGCTGCAAGCATTGGCAGATCCAAAGCCAAGTGATTCAGCAAAAGCGTGACCGCTTAGCAGTGTACGAAGAAATGTTTGGACAGATAGGACCCCAGTACAAAATGTGCCGTGGTAACAGGTAACTTGAACTGGTGTTAGAAAATGAGATACGCTGTCTCTGGTTGTGATATTCCTTCAACTTAGGCAATCCAAGATAATTTTATATCCCGCCTGGTCGTATCATTACCTTATAATACCTGCGCGAGGATAGTACTACAGTCGATCCTCATGTAACGTAACAGCTTACCACGAAATTTTATAACAAAGAAAAGACGATTGACCTTGGAAGGTCTGCAAACACTGGTTATAACGATGATACTTCTGGTTTCCTTCAACTTTGTTATAACAAAGTCCAAGCGTATTTTCTTTATGCCCAAGTGTGTTTATTGAATTTGTAGAAGTGTTTTCGAAACGATCGATTCAGTATTTACGATGGCAATAGCCCTTCTGGTTTTTTGTTCACAGAAATTTCAGAAAGCTTTCAAAACACAAAATAAATCTCGTGCAGTCTGCGCTACAGTATTGCAACCATCCCAACTGAGATTTCGATAAACTAATCATTTGTGCTGACCACATCAATGTCTGCGGAAGCCACCGACTTTCAAGATGTGCGTGGTGCTATACACAACTGAAAATTACTATGGCAGCCTTTATTAATTTCAGATAACTAATTTACCTTCGCCTTTCGTTTTTTGCATTTTGGAAGGCAGAACAAAATCTTACGTTTCAATCGGCTTCAGGTTGCCTGCAAAATATTATAGCTGCAGAAGTCAATTCTTGAAGCTATAAATTTCAACAGCGGAAATCCCGATCGCAGGAAATACAATAACGACAGAAAGAGCGCCTCTTTTTGCCCACCTTGAATTTACTGGGTTCAAAATTTTCGGTTGCCTGTTTATCACTTATCCGAGATGATTTCACGCGTTCTCACTGTTCCTGACGAAGGTGCGGAAACACTTTGATGCTGGTGCTTATGGAATCGGCTGCTCATTTCGACACAGTCAGGGCGTACACTTATTCCAAGACACGGGTGCGACGCTACAGCGTGGCTTCACAACAGTACAGTCACGTCTTTTTTTTTTATTTCGTCTTCTTCCATCTGCTGCACAAAAAAAAATCTAAGTCGGCCCCAATTGACCATTAGTAAACCGGCGTGGCGCATATATTATTTATACAAAATATTCATAGAATTCCTGTTAACTAAAAAATAGTTCGCCGAAATTTAGAAACATTGCCCATCCAGTTGGCACCGAAAGTCGGTGATATGAGCAGTGACGTAAATCAGATATAACGTACCTGTTAGCAGAAAGAATTTACACCTGTCGATGAACAGCACGCACGAAAATGGCAAAAACCAATACATTCGCACACCCCGGAGATCCCTAATGGGTACCCAATGCCGCAGGGTACCTTTTGGTGATAGAACGGGTACAAGCTTTCGCCTGCCTGATGCCCGGGTTCATTAGCTTGAAATGCTTGAGAAATAGTCCTTTGACCCCACCTTGAGTGCAAAGAAAAAAACTGGGTGGCATGGCGATTATTGGCCACAAAGGCCTTACGCCACAAAAAATTAGCCATCAGCATAACCTTTAAGTGTTTCTTCAAGCGCCGGCATTTTTTTTCCCCCAGGGTGTGCACTCTGTAGAAAGAGCGTAACAACAGGACTTGACGTCTGCTTCGCCTACCCTATTTCGGCAAGGCATGAGAGGACATGATCATTTATTTCCGGTTAATGCAGTAAGGAATGATGATTGATCTTATCAAAATTGTTTCCAGCCATGTAGATAGCTGGCAAACAAAATGTTTACGAGCTCAAATCATAGCTGAACGCATTGTAGGGTGTTTTATGTGGGGCAGCGCTTCGGAACAAATTCATTTCTTCCTCCTGATCCTTTTGCAAAATATCCTACCTGATCTAATATATGCTACTTAAATTTGGAACAAAAGAGAATATATTTCCTTCAATTTCCTAAATCTTCAATTTTATTGATAATGTGCGCCGTTCAACAGAGAGATCGTATATAATAATATACAGAAAATAACACCGGCTGTTGGCGAAATGGAAGCGAAATATTGCATTTGTTTTGAGATCAAGAAGCAGCAATTGAGCTGGTTGGAACACACACCCAAACGACGGCAGCAGTCTTGTGAAGACTACTCGCTAGAAGAGCCGGCTTTTATAAGCTTTTCGTTCTTATTCTTATCCGCCGTTGTCTCATCCTAAACGTCTCTACGGAAGTACTCCTGTCCCGAGATTAGCGTTCGTGCTAACTATATACATTTTGATTGCACTTTTGTGGAGGAAGGCTCTGGAACAGAAGTGCGTTCTGGCGGTGCATTAGAGTGGGCCGTTCCTTAGCTGCGCAGCTCAGACCTGAGCTGGAAAAAGGCCTCTGTAATAAATCCGAGGGGAAAAAAATCTGGCTCTAAACTAATGATAAAGCTTACGAGCTTCCAGAGAGAGAACAGAAGTGATGGTATCTAAAGACAAATTCAGATTAGCAGAACAGGTTGTAATTACCTATGCTGGTGCTAACTATTTTTTAATCTTTGTTCGTATATCCGTCAAAAGGCGGTGTTCGTTTTCTGAAAAACTTTTTTGGCAGGATTACTGTGAAAAACTGGATAGTGGGGAGGCTACATGGAAGAGCCTGATGGTGTTTCTTGCAGGTGTGATTCCGGCTGTTTGTAGGTGTCCCCTAGGCATAACCAGGATACAACGGATCATAGCCGAATTCCATCATACGCACTGGTGGCGTACGTAACCAACCGCCCTTCACCAGAATAGTGACCCTCACGTGTGAGAAGAGAAACGCCATGGACTATCAGCAGGATTGCGACCTCCAAGTGACAAACGGTGAGAAGATAGAGGGGGGAGAGGCAGATCTATTGCCGTTACGAGCCTAGAGAATCGGTTGTACTCAACGTGGAGCCGATGTCAGTGCAAGTTAAAGATCCCCAGGTGGTGGCATATATTCCAGAGGCCTTCACTATGGCACATCTTCCTTCTTTTGCTCTTTCACTGCCTCATTTATCGCTTTCCTTTGCGGTGTGGTTCGGGTATCTACCAAGGTATGTGAGACCGTTATTGCTTCATTTCTCTTAAAAACCAATTTTAATAGAAAGTTTCACTGATCCGAAATGACGGCCACTGATAATATATCTTCTGTGGTCATATCCTTGATTTACAAAAATTACAGATCAAACATGTACGTTCATCCAGTTAAGTTGAACCAGCCACGCCATTCTCGCTTACGTTCTCGATTGAGGCCTGCATTTGTCGACAAAACACAAATTTCACAAAAGTTGTATCTGCAAATTACGTTGTCAGAATACATTAAATTTGATTGTCCTGTTTACGCAGAAAACTTACGCTTGCCCTTTAGCTTGCACACCGTTTGTTATTTGACACCTAAATGAGGCGGATGTATATTTTGAACTCACATAAATCGCCTGTATTCTTTCTGTACTCTTTTGTCTTTAATTTTCCTTTTATGATTGGTGATGATTTGCATAAAATTTAAATGTACACAAACACTATTATTCTGAATATTACTCATATTGACAGCGTGCAAGTTTGCTTTTACGGGGTCTTGACTGCCAATGATTTTTTTATCTTTTTGACGTTGTATATTTATCAGCATAATTAGCCTGACTATGCCATCTGGAGGATAAATTCTCTCTAGTGCTTCCCAAATTAACCCTATGGCAACTGCGGCCACCCAGTGCTTGCAAGATTTTTAATCTCATTCGTTCAGTTAAATTATAGCCGCCCCCTCTGCCGCTTGCCTTCTCTTAGAATCTACTCTGTTGCCCTTAAAGAGCAGCGGCTATCTTTCGATCGCATTACAAGCACAGCTTAAAACCATTTCTTCCTCTTGTGTATTCGTCGCATTTCATACGAATTTCGGACGTCCCTTAGTTTTGTGTGAAATGCCTAGAAATATGGATCTGCTCAGATACCATTCTGATTTCATTAATTAAATAGAAAGTGGTGCTCTGATAATTGAAGTGTTCAAGTAGACTGAAGTGCGAGTGCCATTCTCTTAAGTAAGCCGCCTCGCTTGCATATTAGTTATGGTGATCGGCTGCGGCTTCCACCTCGGCGGTGGCGGTCTGATTTCGACGGGTCCAGAATAATGGAGGCCCCTGGATTGCGCGATGTCAGTGCACGTTAAAGAAGCACGTGCGATCGCAATTATCCGGAGCCTTCCTCTACGGCGTTCCTCATTACGCGACTTGGTTCGAAACGTAAACCCCTTAGAACAAAACAAAACTTACGTGCTTCAAAACAATGTAGCAAGTGTGCGGTCTAAAGCTAAGGGTGGCCACAGAACAGGATTAGCGCGTTGTGGTGGACATATCTGCTGCATACAGATTTAAAAACACCACAAACATCAGACACCACCGCAGACATGGTAGTTTTCTTTTTGCACATAGTGGCGATACACGATGGCCACTTCGGAGGGCTGTCAGACCTTCATTTGCAAGAAAGGCAGCACAAATTGCTGCAATGACCGTGCACACACTACGTCTTAAGGTTCAATGTCCTCGCTTAAAAAGTCTTCTCTTAGTTTAACTAGTCATCGATGTGGTGAATTTTCTCATTGTCCATGTACTGTTTGTTATTTAGCATCAGTTTGCTTTAGAAAAATGTTCTGAAAGGTGTGGAATTTGTCAAGCGTTGCACTAAAATGTTGCCGAACGCGGAGGAACGAGAATATCTGATTTTCCCTAACGTGCTCTTGTTATCAACCTTCATTCCAGAGGCTCTATCCAGTCCCGAGGACATTCCCGTTCATTCTGTTCTACCATCGCCGTCGACCACTGAACTCGGAAATGTAAACTACACAAATTGGGAGCACCTGGAACCTTCGCTGGCTACCAATGATGAAAATTCTGTCGGGTATATGAGCCCTGACTTGACAGAAAAGCCGTTCACATGCGCCATCTGTCTCTACACTTCTACGAAACCTGACGAATTTTTGAGACACATCGACTCGCATGACGCAATAGCGAAATTTGAATGCCGCTTGTGCACAACGGCGTTTCAGACGTCCCACGACCTTGAAATGCATATGTCATGTCACGCTCGGGAGAAAAGATATAAGTGTGACCAGTGCCTCTTTGCAGCTGTTTCACGTAGCAAGCTACAATTGCACAAGCGTTCCCACACTGGCGAAAGACCTTACAAGTGTGACCAGTGCCCCTTTGCAACTGTTGCACGTAACAAACTAGATGAGCACAAGCGTACGCACACGGGTGAAAAACCCTACAAGTGTGACAAGTGCCTGTATGCAGCGGCTAGAAGTGACAAACTAGCTCAACACAAGCGTACTCACACAGGTGAAAAGCCCTACAAGTGTGACAAGTGCCTGTATGCAGCGGCTAGATGTGACGCCCTAGCTCGGCACAGGCGTACGCACACAGGAGAAAAATGCTTCAAATGTGGACTGTGTTCCTATTGGGCGACACAGAAATATCAATTTGACCGTCACATGCGTACGCATCGAAGAGTTGAGGGCTTTCACTGTACTATATGTTCATTCGTGTGTTCAAGCACTGAGAGCCTCAAACACCACATCTGCGGACAGGGGGATTGAATTCTTCATAAATACGCGCGTGTGATAATGACGCTGAACTGTGGCATAGCCCCTCCACAGAAATAATTATCTATTGTTTGCCGACACACGAGACATATTAGGTTACATACACAGGCGACATGTAATAGATCCTATGTACAGTTTATATCGCCATTTTTTAGCAAATTTCTTACCATGAGGCGGCGGAAGCTTGAGCTGTGTAGGTTCAAGTCGCTGAAGTCTTAGCAATTGGCTTTATTTTAGCAGCAGACACAGCGCATCAAGTGCTACGATTTTTTTTTTGCCGAACAGCCACGTGGCGTGCATTGTGGCAAAACTCGAGACCAATAAAATGGAGACTGCGAATACCATGGGCGTTCAGCGTAAGCTCTTTCATTGCTTAAGAGTGCAACTTGTCCCAAAATATGAAATTTTATCACAGCCAATTACCCCTGCAATGGTGCCTCAAACCGTATCATCAAACATGACATAAACCACAGGTGAAAGGCAAATCCGTTGCGCCCTCTTTACGTGTCGCACTTAAGATGCCACAACATTTTTGACCTGAGCTACTTGGATTTGCATGAGTGCTTCGCATTTACAATTCAACATTTTGTATATTGCTTTCCCATTCCAAGAAAATGTTAGCAACTTCTTTGAGTCTTTGATAGAACCTGGACTTCGATCGCTGTTCTTCAAGCGTACACCATGATCTATCCGGTACATTTATTGCGTACCACATGCGGTGAGGTAACATACAAGGCATCAAACATTTTGCGCTCCTCATGTTCAACCAGTTGAAATGTTTGACAAGCCGCTACGGAGGAGACGTGGATCGTTGAGCCGCCGCCGAGCCTGGTTACAATTTCTCTTCTCTCGAAGGAAACATTATTTCGCATGTGCAAAAAATGGTATTGATGTGCGAAATATCATACTTTTCAGACCGGCCTTGTTCATCGCATGCCTTTTTTCAGCAAGGCCTCATGATCTTCCATGACGCGACAATACGTATAAAAGCTTTTGTTCGAATAATTGAAACTTCGAACTCATTGAGCATCGGCACCTTTTTCCATAATGCTGGGCGCATGCATGTGTATCACTGGCAAGTGCAGCAGGTGCAGTGTGCTGAGGAGGCTCTGATCGAGGAAAGGAAAGCGACGGAAAAATGGTCGACACTTGCGTGGGGACTGAACATGAACGCGTGCAAATTGTGAATTCGTCCGCTTTTGTTGTAGTCAAGGCCATCAAATTATATATATATATATATATATATATATATATATATATATATATATATATATATATATATATATATATATATATATATATATATATATATATATATATATATATATATATATATATATATATATATGGCAACAGAACCTTTCTTGATCATGGTACGTATATTCTGCAAGCTCGCAGAGAGTTCATTTATTTAGACCTATCTTATAAGCGCATGACATTGGACCTGGCCGCTTGGACAATTGAATTAAAACGAATCATGGTCTGGGCAGAGCAGCAGCTAAACATATAGAGGAATCTGGTGCGTGGCGCATATGCGCCCGATCATTTGTTTTATAAGAATACTAAGGGAAAAACTTTCACACACATAAATCACGAACAAGCCGATCGATATAAAAGCACAGTAGCTTGTAACATATATAAGCACAGTAGCAGTAACATATAACATATAGCTTGTAACATATAAAGCTTGTAACATGTAAAAATATAAACAAAAAAGAAGCGGGCGCTTGCAACCAATTTGCAGGACAGCAGAAATGCGGCCAAGTAGAAGCCTATATCTTTTCGTCCCCTCCCCATACCCGTCCATCTGCTCGATCCGAACGGAAGCAGTTGGAGTGGGCAAGCAGTCAAAAACGCTCCAGCGTCCGCTTTTATACCCCCTCCCCAAAACACTATCGTCACCTGATCTTAAACGGCTTCACCTAGCACTCCGCATTGTTCTACAGCCTCGGTGTTTTCTTTATTTAGTTCTATTTGTTCAACCTGCTCTCTGGTGCTGTAGCGTCGGGAGAAGGGTAATAAGTGCTTTCGTACCGTAAACTTGAATTAAAAAATTATCCTGACAGGACGCCGTTTTCTTCTAATTTATATAAAAAGCTGACTTCTTACAGAGGAGCTTTTTATCAGAGGAGGCCAAGGGTGCTCTAATCAGAAATGCTTAATAGCATCGGGGTGCTCAGTAGTGAGAGCAGGCGGCAATATGTACAGGACGCTTTTTCGAAACGTGTATGATGGCAAGACGCATGCAGCGGGCAATGAATTATAGCGGCTTCATTTTTTCTTGCAAGTATAATTTTTCACACTGTCTGCCACCGAAGCAACGCTCTCAGGCTAAGACGACCGATCACCGTCAGGACATCCCGCAATCGACAGCTCCCGGGTCAGTGATTAATTCTACCTGGATGCTCGCCGGAAAAAAGAAAGCATACTCAAGTGATGATGGCGAAGAAAGAAAACACTGCCGACATGGTGACGGGAGCGATTGAGTTTCAGAATGTTGGATCGATTTGGCAGCGTCCGCTGATAACCACAGTGCGTCAATAAACATACAGCTCAGTCACATACGTTGGGCGAAATCTGGCATACACGCGTCGTCAAGGATTTTAAAGATTGTGAAATACGGCTGCAGAAGCATAAGAAAATAAATCTATTATACACGTGATATAAAAATACCCGAAATTATTCAGGTGATAGCTACCTCTCCATATTCCATGCTCTAGATATATGACCCACATTTTATGAAGGATGAATTCGTGGTAGCGGTGGCCTCATTTTTTTTAATACCAGGTTTATACGTTACAACTAGAAGGTACAGAAACCAATACGAAAACCAAAACATTTAACACAGTACAAAAGGGCCTTAGTTCATTTACCAAGCGGGAGGTCAAGATCCCTTAAATGTGAGATTCTTCAGCGATCTAGCCACTGTGATATGGAACAAAATTGACCCGACTCGCCGACTCGATTCGACGCGCCGGCTTCCGCAAATATTACAGGGAAGTCCGAACATTAAATTCAGCGGCGCCCATCGCCAAACAAAAGCGCCCTAGATGCTCATCAGATCCAGGAGCCTTACGGCGTCAATAAGGACACCGTACTTATTTTGTCGGCTTTCTTTGCCACTGCTATCTCCGAATCGTACCGATGTTACAAGACGCATTTAATTTCACACTCCAAAAGAACCATTGAATTTCCTCGACTGCACATTCTAATCTTAGGCGAAAAGTGATTGAGATACATATGCGCCGCCACAGTCGAAAGAGACCTTATAGGTCCGACATGATCCCGTATGCACCGCTTAAGCCGAGGAACAAACTCGTCAATAGGTGGCGCACACTGATTAAAGGCCCTTAATGTGTAACATGTGTCCACTTGTGACAGGTCGGAAGGCGTCTGCAAAGGCCAATATTGAGGAGACTTGCAAGTGCAGAGGGTCCCTGCTGTACCTTGCGCGAGCATTCGTAGGTTCAAGTACTCAAAAGCCTCTAACAGCACATCTGCGTACACTGGCACTGAATTTCTCATAGGTTAAAAATATGGGATGAGGGTGATGATACTGACAATAGGGTTGAGACTCTCCACGAATAACCATCCTCTCTTAGTCAACATGCAGTAGTTTTATGTCTAATTAAGTCAACATCTGTCTTTTAGAACTAGCTTCTTGCTGCCTAATGCTCAGTGGAAGACATTTGCAGATTTCCATCATTAAAGCCCATCGCTACCAACTCATAATTTATTTATACCCGTTATATTAGGCTTGCAATCTGCATCAATTGCTTCGGTTTTCTACAAAAGGGCCTCGTTTGCATGGCTAATGATGTCTACACCTATAATGTGAATACTGCGAGTGCCATGGTCGTTCAACTTGCGTTCCTGTTGGCCTCAGAGTGCCACGTGTAGCAAATCAAACAATACCATGGCACCCGTGAAGACAGGAAATTTTTCTCCACAACGTATCGTCATAAACTGTCTAATATAAGTTGACGGTGTTGAGCAACTTTCCTGCATCCTGTATACTTCTCGCAAGCAAGCTGAAAAAGTTTGCCCACGATGCATGTGCTTTGTCATCGAAATTTGTCACCTTTTACTGCAACTACGCTCCTCATTTACAGTCCGGCATTCAACCACGGTGAAGACATTTCGATTAACTCTCGGTCTCAAAAATATCTTAGCACCAGCGTCTCACCATTTACCTAAATTTAGTTTTCCAACTTAGTTCATCGAACATATTTATGAGCGGTCTGTGCAGAGCATCTGTCTGGTTATGTATGCGTTAAGCTATCGGAAGAAAGGAGCAGACTCGACGATGCTTGGACAGGCACCTGCTAGAACGCTTGTTATTTGGAATGCATGAAGCATTGCATTTAATGGAGCAGGCGGAAGAGAATGGTCATCGCAGATGAGCTAATACAACTAGTAAATGCCACACTTATCGTGTGAAGAGCATCAGACTGGCCGTCGCCAGCAGACAAACCGCGGGAGCTGCTGCTGTAAGCCCGACAACTCCGCTCGTCAGCCTCCTCTTCAGACGTTACGAAGATTGGGCCAACTAGCCCTGGAGAAAAACTGTTCATATGCGCCCAGTGCATAGCGGCGCTTTTGCGTTGAACCACATGTCAAAGCGGAATAGCCACTGCGATACTGCAGAAGAACAAGCCCTTCTCAAGAGGCGCTAGTGCAAATTTGCTTCTCAGGATCCTCGATCTGACACAGCAATGCTTCACTCTAAATATTTAAAGATGCACCGCCATTGAACGCAACACGTCAACGTGCTCAGCGGGTCCTTTTGGCGGGCTTCTTTTATAAGGTTCGCTGATACACACCCTTATCGCGTGGCTCTTCCGAACAAGCGGTTCCAACACGACCTGTTACCGAATATAATCAAGAAAAGGTAACATAGAAATAAAGATTATCAACTCTTCTTCAGTGCAATAAAACAAACAGCCCTTTTCTCTTTCTTGCTTTATTTCAAGAATTTAACGCCGTAAGTTCAGCTTCAAACCTCTGTTAATCACTGTGCTTGGGAAATAACTGGTTTTCCAAAGCGCATGGAGCTTGTACTATTTCGTACAGGACAAAGGCAGAGGCAGCCGACTGAATTCTGCAGCAACGAACAAAAACAATTAAGGACAGCTTTGAGTTTAATGTTATCTAGTCAAGTTCTATCTCAGGTTTCTCACCTCTTTAATTATTCATGATCCATGAATAGAATCCATGATTTAGTATCGAGTATATGGGGTTCGTAACTTGTATGTTTCTCAGGAATATAATTCTTAATGTAATCGGCTAACGGTATTGAAAGAAGTTTTTTTTACGTATCGTGCCCAGAAATGTGCTTAAGAAATGCGTGTGTCAGATGAAAGCATCGCAAGCAGCGCATTTTAAGAAAGAACTAAATCTGCACTTGTTCCCAGTCATGTATATAAAGCAGTGCAGGAATACCGCAGCTATGAAAAGAAGACCGAGAAACTCACGCCAGCATTGTGCGGCTAGTTGTTAAGAGTGGCCCGAAAATCGCTTTTTAATTAATATTGAAGAAATCAAAATATAGTTTTCAATAAACCACATCACTTCTGCTTATAAAAGAAGTTCACTTTTAAGTTTTCTTTTTTTTCGATGGCATGTGCAAGGCAACAGGCTCTTCTTGCAACGAATGTAAAGAATGACCCATTGGCGAAGTGTGTTCTGGTAGCACTTCACTAGCACTTTCATGGCTAATGTTGTTGGCATGTAGTTGCCGATGAAATTGACGTCTCATGTGCAGCACTGAGACTAACTTTGGTAACCATATGAACACAACTAACATAAGAACTCTGAACAAATCGGGGTGCTGGATTTTGAGATGAGGGACCTATGGTTAATTTCGGAAATAGTGTGATTAAGGTTCGCAAAAATGCAGCGCCACCGTTTGGTTCATGTAGATACCAATAGGCGGCGACACACGAAATGCAAAGAAGCGTGGGCGTGGCCATCTGAAATGCCACGACGGTGGCCTATTCGAACGGTTCGCTTTTGCCCGAGTGCCCAGCCGTGCATAAATGTTCTGCACCCGCTTTCCTTTTACACTTCGTGAAGCGCTCATTTCATGTTGAACGACGAAGACACTCGTACCCTAAGGACGAAACTCCAAGGAGACCACCTGTGAGTATCGCAGCTATTCACAGCTACTTTCCTCGAGTCCTTTGCTTACCACTTGCGGACGGGTACCGTCGCGTTCCTCCGTACTGTTGTACGAAGATATTTCGTCCACAGTTGCAATTTCCTTGCAAATGCTCCTGCTTCGAGAGGCTGCTCAAAACGTTTTAACCGTCCTGGAACATGCAGCCGTTTTGATTTCATGACTCGTGTTCCAGGGACTCTAACGCCTACCCAATGCATAAAGCATAGTCTTAGGTGCGCTCGCTCTAAACTTTGCGCGACAATTTATGCGAGTACACACACTATATTTAGAAAGTACAAAGCCGCAGTCTACCAACGTCCAGTCCAGCATAAACTTACCCTCCGTAAAGTTGTGAAACGCGTTATTCGCGAGCAGGACGCACACTGCCAATTTACTAGCTGCATAAGTTCCATTTTCGGAAATGGTGTTCGACTCAAATTAAAAGCTGGCAATTATCAAACTCCGCGCAACACAAGACTGAGAGGAACAATTACATATTAGTAGCGTATCAGTGACTCGGAGATTTCGTTTCGTTTTCTCACCTTAAAGACCCCTTTCTGGGTATTAAATATTCGGTGGGTTACATATCATGGGTGAGATTACAGTTATTGAATGGGAGGAGGAACACTCCTCGCAAACGTCGATAGGCATGTCATGGCAGCAATGATGTCGGCAAGGCCGTTCCAGATGGCAGCGGTTCGGGAAAAAATTAGCCAGCAAAAGTAGCAGTTCTAGTGAGCGGACGAGCAACATAAAATGGATGCATGTTGCGGTGGGATATGTGTGAAGGTGGTGCTATAGGTATGGCTGATGATTAAGCAAACTGTAAAATATCTTACGGAAAAGGCAAAGGCTAGCTATATGACGACGAGTGCTAAGTTTCGACACTTCGGACTGAAGTTTTATTGCTGTTACTCTGGTATTGAAAGCGGAGTCGCAGTTAATGAATCTTGCAGCGCGACTTTTCAAAGCTTCAAGGGCGTAATCTAGATAAGTTTGATGGGGATGCCAGAAATGAGATGCATTTTCTAGCCTAGACCGGACGAGCAACTTATAGGCCAGAAGTTTCACGTGCGGTGGAGCATGACGTAGCTGACGTGTCACAAATCCAAGATATCGGTTTGCTGATGATATGACGTTAGTGATATCAGTTCGCCAGGAACGATCACTGCTTAAGCTTACGCCAACTCATTTATAACATTGTACAAGTTCTATAGCAGAACTGAGGAAGGCGTAGTTAAAAACGAAAGGCTGTTGGCGGCGATGGAAGGAGACAGGTTTAAATTTGTTAGCATTTAGCTTCATGAGCCACTGGTAGCACCAGCGATGAACGTGGTTGATAACACTTTGAAGAGCTGCTTGATGGGATATTTTGGTTATTGTGCGATAGATGACACATTCGTCGAGAAACATGCCAACGTTACATGTTAGAGGTGTTGGTAAATCGTTTATACATTTTATAAACAGCCCTGGACCAGGGACAGAGCATTGTGGGACACCTGATGTTATTGCGCGCGAGGTAGAATTTTGGTTGTTAAGGAAAACAAACCGGAAGCGGTTTTTTAGAAATTCCTTGATACCAGCAAGAATTTTAGGATCTAAATTTATCTGCTCTAGCTTTCTAGCAAACGTGCATGAGGCACGGCGGCAAGGGCTTCTGCAAAATCTGAGTGTAGCATCAGTTTTGATATTACGATCATGAATATTATGCAGATCATTAACGAAAAGTGCGATCTGGGTTTCGCAAGAAAAGCACTTGCGGAAACGGCGCTGTGAAAGAAGAAAAAACTTGTTACTATCAAGACGGTTCAAAATTTGGGAGTAAATTACGTGTTTCATAATTTTACAAGAGACACAGGTTAGATAAATGGGGCGATAATTCAGGGGAAATTGTTTGTCACCTGATTTCTGCACTGGAATGACCTTCTCGACTTTCCAGTCATCCGGTGGGGTTCCCGTATCAAGGATTTTGTGAACCACAATGACGGGTATTCAACAGTGATGCAATTAGGGTTTTTTAACAGTTTCGAGTTCATTTCTTCAATTCCAGCTTATGACGAGAGCTTCATATTCTCTGTTATAGACAAAATACAATCATAGGAGAAGGATAGACAGAGTAAAGGGGGACCTACGGTATTACGCAGTGGAGGTTGTAAGGTGCCAGCTTCATCAATAAAAACAGGGGAAAAGCAACATTAAAAATTTCAGCACATAAAGCGACACTGACCTCCTCTCTAACTTTGTCGGTAAGGGTAACAGCATGGGTGTGCGACGGGTTTATTATTTTCCAGAATTTTTCGGGGTCATTGTTAAGGATTTGGGGCTCTTCAAGATTAAAGAATGATTCTTTACCGTCTCGAATAGCAACATAGTAGGCGTCCTCGCCTACATATCTGTTCCAAGCGCAGGTGCTTTGGTTATTTTGGCGGTTGAAAAAGGCGCTTTTTCTTTCATTCCAACCGTTTCGATCCGTATGTGAACCACGTCTGCTGGTGACTGGCACGGATGGTCATCAGAAGTATATATTCGTTAGCTCGGTGAGCCTGTTGCTAAAAATCAACCTGTTATTAACAGAACGACTGTGCAGTCCACAGCGAAACTAGGGCAGAAAATCTTGCAGTTCATGGTTGAGTGCATCCCAATTGCATCAATATAAGGGAACAAATGAGTACTTAAAACTTTGTTTTCCGAAAAGCATGAAAGCACAAAAGCATTTATGTTGTGTTACAATAACTAAACCCTGTTTTTAGCGTGTCGCAACAAAGAACTTTTTTTAAATTTTGTTAAAACCGCACATTGTCATTTCTTCTGGCTTCGGGTGGACAGAAGCAAGCGTAATGCTAAACAGGCGTTTCATTTGTCTGCATTGCACTGTATCAAAAAAGACAAGAGGAGCCTTGCGGTTTTGTTAAAGGGCACAGAAGCACTCTATGAGGTGATAACAGAAGATAATGCCAAACAAATGATCCAACAATAGCGTTTCCAGCTTACGGAAGAATGGTCCGCATGAATGTCGTTACAGCAACGCATTTTGAAATGCGCGGTGTTAGCACGTAACTTGGAGCAAATCCACAGAGTAAGATATACGCCGAATCCTGATATGGTTTTCCTTCACAATGCGCAATGCACGAAAATTTTTATCCCACCTAATCCTGTCATCAGCCAAGAATACCTATGCGAAAATAGTAGTACGTTCAACCCTCATTATAACGAAACGGCTCATTATTAAATTATGGAAACAACCAAGGAATAATTATTCTGATTGGAAACACAGCCAACACTGGCTATAACGTAGCTATGGCTATAATGAAGGAATCACAGGTTAGCTACAGCATCGTCATAACAATGTTCAACTCTATTTTCTTTATGCGCGTTTACTTTAATAATATAGAGCTGGTTCCCGACAAGCCGATTAAGCTTCTCGTGGCGACGTACTCTCTATTTTCCACAGCAATTTAAAAAGCTTGCAAAATACGTAGGAAATCTCGAGTACTCTGCGCTAAAGTAGTGTAGCCTGCGCAATTGAGTTCTGATTGAAGGAAGCAGGTGTGTTAACCGCGGCGATGTGAGAGCCCGCCACTCCTTTGAAGACCTGCGCTGTGCTATAGACAAAAGATAATACGGCAGGCTTGAACATCTTTACTTCACCCATTTGCCGTCTTCTTTCTTTTGTGTGTTTATGCAAATACCGAATAAAATCTACATTTCAGGCAGTTTTACGTTGTCTTGCGCAAGAGCGTATTGTAGGGCTGCGCAGGTCACTCTATGAAAGCGCACCTCTTTTTGTCTGCCTTGCATTTCCAGTGGTCGTGTGCTTCTCGCCGTTCCAATTTACAGGTTGCCTACTTATCACTTATCAGCTGCACCCACACGTGTTGTCATTGTTCCTGAGGAATGTGCTGAACCACTTTGTCGGCGATGCTTCTGGTGTCGGCTGCTCATTTAGACACAGTCCGCGCGTACGCTTCTTGCAAGATACGATTGCCAGCGCTATAATTGTGCAGGACACAAGTATAGTGGCGTCGTTTTTTTAAATATATTTACAAGGTGTCTGTTAAGTGCATAAAAAATACTGACTGTGCCTTGCTAGACATTTACTAAACACGCGTTGCACAAATACCAATAACAAAAAATGCATAGTTTTGCTTAGCTAGCAAATACCTACAAGAAATTAAAAAAAAAACTCTCCGAACGCAAAACTACACCCAAAGACTTCTTCAGAACCCTTCGCTCATGTCACGCGCGATGCCCAGCATTTCTTATGCGTGACGAGCATGAAGTCTGTAATTGGTATAGTACAGCTTATCTCCTGTTACCAGACATTTTGCCACTCATCAACACTCCCTTATGCGCTTCTGTAACATGAATGTACTTTTTTTGGTGCATTCCTTTCAGCGCAATTTTATTCTTATATGTTCAATGCTTCCAGTTCAAGATAGTCTATTGAGCAGAACACAGGCTGCGCCGATAGCGTTCCATTTCGTTTCCACCAGATAATCTGGTGAGGGGTGCTCATATCATTAGAAGCTTATGTCAAACAACCTGCTTCCAGTTTTGAGTGTGCATTTCTCGTCATTACAGGAATTGTCAGTGTACGATCACCTTTAAGTAATTTCTCTAGCGGGCCGATCCTAATTCTGAGAGTGCAAACTCGGTTAAATAGCCATCACGCCAGCGCATGCCCTCTCCTCAGCCATGTGCTCCCGGAAGGACCAGAATCAGTCCCAGCAGAGCAGGTTGTAATTCACTTTGATAGCGCTTAACTATTCCTTTCTTCCCACTGTTGCTATATCTGTGATGAAGCTCTTTTCAGTTCTGCGAAAATGGTTCTTGATGCGATTCACCACCAGCGCCACTGTGTAGAATTGGAGAATGCAGATGCTACATGGGAGAGACTGAAGGTGTTTACATCATTTCGATAAATTAATGGACTAGCACTCTCTTGGTAAGAGTGCCCATTGAATGCTTTCAGAAAGGCGCCACTCCCAGTTCATGAAGCAGCGTATCTTTGTTTCTTACAATGATGGGCTTTCCGTTTAGACAAGGGCGCCGTCTCTTTAAAGCCTCCCCACAGAGAAGTACCATGGCAGCTGCTTCTCTTACGATTGCGCTGGAATCATGATTGTGCGTTATGAACAGAGAAAGGTAGTCATGTGAAAACAGAGCGCAGTTTTATTGGTAAAGGTGCCACAAAACACCTGACCCAAAAATGATTATTTTCCCTCAACTATTCCATTTATGCGGGAATGGAAACCGCTAGCTCAGACATATACACGCGAACACAACCAGCTGCTTTTCAGGCAGTCTCGGAGGCAACACGAGAACATTTTATTCAGCTTGTGTTCCGCGTAAACCTTTCACGTAAGGTGTGCCTCCCAAAAAGTGTGCTTTTCCAAAATTTCTATTTTAATTCTTCGCAGGCGTGCACAGTGGGTAACCTGAACATAAGAGATTATCGTGGATTTTCACCATACCTACGGGTGCTGTACCTGACCAGGCGCCCATACACCAGAAATGCTATTCCCACAAGCGCCAACAGGAAACGTCATTGACTTTCGGCCGGACTGCGACTACCAAATGACAGACGGTGAGGAGCTTCGGGGGGTGGTCTCTTTTCCAGTTTGCAGCCTACCGTTCGCTGGTTGACGCAAATGAAGTGGATGCATATTTGGAACTGAAGTAAATCACGTATGTTCTTTTAGTACGGTTCTGTCTTTACTTTGTCTCGCGTTAATGGTGATGATATGCAGTATTTATATCTACTCCTAATCCGCACTTTCTGCCCTGTACTTGTATTGACAATTGAGAGTGTGCATATTTGCTGCTTTGGGTGCCTTGGCTGTTAAATTTTTTCATTAACGTGCTCGACCATAAGTTACATTTCATGCGAATTTATGCCGTCTGTTAGTTTCATGCTAAGTACCTAGACGCCTGTTCATAAAAAATACTGACTTGGAAAGTCGGAATGTGAATTGTGAGGTGTTTACGTAAAGTCAGGAGCCATTGCCTCTCTTTATAAATGCGCCGCCACAGTTGTGGTGTTCGGCTCGGTAGCTGGGGTTCTCAGCTGTGGCTTCCATCACGGCGGCGCAGGTCGCATTTCAATGGAGGCGGAATGCTGGAGGCCCTTAGACTGCGCAATGTCTGTGCACGTTAATCAGCCCCAGAGCCAAATTAGCGAATGAGATAATTGATATGGCATTCTTAACTCATTGCAGAAGAAAAGCGTTTCCGAGCAATTAGGCAAAAAGTTTCCGATTTTCACTAACGCACTCTTGTTACAACCTTTGATCCCAGAGGCTGTATCCAGTCCCGAGTACCTGCCAGAAAATTCTCTTCAACAACTGACCTCTAGCTCAAGGCTGGGATGTGTGATCCATAGAAACTGGGTGGACCAGGGGCCTTCGTCGGCTGCGAATGAAGGAACTTCTGTTCGGTATCAGATCCATGACATAACACGAGAGCCGTTGTGGTGCCCTCACTGCCTCTACACTTCTACAAAATCTGCCGATGTTATGAGACACATCCAATCGCACGCCCCTGGTGAGAAATTTCAATGCTTCCTCTGCTCAGTAATTTCTTACGTACTCACACCTTAAGAGGCATATGTCCTCCTACACTTGGGAAAAACCATACAAGTGCGGCCAGTGCCGTTATGCAACTGTTTCATCTAGCCACCTAGTTATGCACAAGCTTACGCACACAGGCGAAAAACCATACAAGTGCGACAACTGCCCGTTTGCAGCGGTTGCAAGTAGCCGCCTAGTTGTGCACAAGCGTCGGCACACAGGTGAAAAGCCCTACAAGTGCGACAAGTGCCCTTATTGAGCGGTTACAAGTAGTGTCCTAGTTCTGCACAGGCATACGCACACAGGTGAAAAACCCTACAAATGTGAAGTGTGTTCTTATTCGACGACTCAGAAATGAACTTTAAACCGTCACATTCTTACGCATAAAAGAGCTGAGGGCTTTCAGTGTACTCTATGTCCATTCGTGTGTTGAAACACTGAGCGCCTCAATCAGCACTTGACCGGACACAAAAACTGAATTCCTCATAAATACGTGCGTGTGATGATGACGCTGAACACTGGCATATACCCCTCCACAGAAATAATTGCCCATTCTTTGCGGACACACGAGACGTATTAGGTTATATGTACATTTTACACCCGCCATTTCCGTACAAAATTCTTACCACGAGGTGTTTGACGCAAGAGCTTTGTAGGTTCGAGCCATTTACGCATGAATACTGCATGTTATTTTACCAGCAGACACAGCGCATCAAGTGCCTCGTTTTATTTTATTTTTTGCACAACAGCCAGGGTGTCCACTGTGGCCAAAGTTGGTACCAATAAAGTGGAGACTCTGAATACCGCGGTCGTTTAGCGTAAGCTCTTTCATTGCTTCAGAGTGCAACTTCTGGCAAAGCGCGAAGTTCATCGCAGCCAAAAACGCCGGCAGGGTTGCCTCAAACCATTCTTGTACAGACGACCTTTTAAAAGCCGCAGCTAAAAGGCAAATCTGTTGCTACCTCTTTACGTGTGCACTAAATCTGCCGGAACATTTTCGACCTGAGCTACATGGAATTACAGCAAAACTTAATGTTGGGCTAGCTGGTAAGCGATGATCTCAGAAGAACCAGCGCAAAAAGCATAAAGGACAAGAAACAAGGTGGGCGACACGGCAATTTATCATCTGACACGAAATTCGAAGCATGACCTTTGCAACCCTCCCACCATGTGTACTGTTCTTTAAAACTTTCATCACCTTTGAGCACATCTTAGAGTTGACCTGTTTTTATATGTCGGTTTTTCTTTTTGCCGTGTAACTTTTTAGCCTTTAAACTCGTTATACTTTTATGCCTGTTATTCTTGTTATCAGTTTTGGCTCACAAGACCATGTTTTTATCTCCGATTGTTTGTGGCGGGTTCTTTGTTGGCGATTCATCATCACATTCCTTTTTATTCATTTATTTCTATTCTTTCCTTGATATTTTATACTAAGGAGTTGATTTGGTTATTGCTTGCTTGTTGCCACTGCCACTTCATTTAGATCCTGAGTCATTTTCCTATCAAGAGATTGTTTTGCTCTGCTTGTGCGTCATTGCCTCTTACAGGATACTGCATAAATACATTGAAATAATTTTTGCGAAATAAAGTTGAAAGTTCAGCGCTTCTGTCCGTGTCGCCCTCCTTGTTCCTTGTCCGTTATCCTTTCTGTGCTGGTTCTTCTGAGATCATGGAATTACAGCAGTGCTTCGCATTTACAGTTCAACAATTTGTATATTCCTTTTCCATTCCAAGAAAATGTTAGCAACCTCTATGAATCTTTGATGGAATCTGGAATTCGATCACGGTTCTGCTGCTGAGGAATGGCACGTGCCTCATGATTTGCATCAAGATACTATTTAAGCCGGAAGGTAAGGTGTATTATTCAACTGTCGCAGACTCCCAGTAATTTTCAACATGTTCATAATCAGAGAGCTACAGAAGGTGATTATAAAACAGTGATGTGTTCTTATTCTCTGCGTTGACACTGTCGTCTTCTGTATTTGTTGTTGGTGCTCTTGTTTGTTGATTTTAAGTGTCCATGTTCACTGTCTACCTAACAGTGTAATTAAAAAAAAGGTATTTGAGGTATTTGATTTGCCTACTCTAATGTGTAAGCCTTATTGATGGATTTATGGAACAGGAAATAATAGCTTGACGGAAATGATTCAACAGCATTTCAGCTGAAAGCAGAACGCCGGCGACGCGACGAACCGTTCGTGTCTAAGCACCCGCTAGTGAGTTTAGGTTAAATAGATATTTCAGTTTCGCCGCTATAGGCCTGTCGAGAAATTCACCCCAGCAGTTTGTTGGTCCTAACGTAGTACAGCATACCCCATTTAATTTAGAATTTAATCTTTTCCTTATCACCAGGATACGCCATTATTGGAAGGTATTGCAGAGGCTCACAGAGGTAATGCAGAGAGAATGCTCACACACGTTCAACAGCAGCAAATCAGCCTGCAAGTCAACACACACTTTCCAGAAAAAGGTTGCCGGAAACGTTAAGCGGAGTCGCGATAACTGGAAACCTTTTACCGCGGAACTGCAACATGGCCAAGTTGCAGCGAGAAACAGACAACGTCGCACATATTTTTGCCGCTTGGTATATTAAATACGCAGCAGAACAGACACAACCGGGCATAGACAATATCAAAGCTTCCGCAGCTTCGATAATTGATTTTGGTTAGTTTTGCTCATTGCTTTATGTATCGCTTGCCAAAAATGAGAGTCGGAGTATCCTTACCCAAAGTAACTGTTGAGTGTATCCTGTGCTTTGAGGATACTCAGTCTTCAAAGCACAGTGTGTCGCACATTTTCAAGCAGCTGTGGGCAACATTTTCGCCCGGCAGCGTTCGCTCAAGCGGTAGTCCGCAGAAAATAGGTGTGGAATGCAACTAAGAAGAGATGACGCGAAGGCTGTTTGCCCGTCTTTATTCCTTTTGCATCCGTTTGTTGTTAGGTTTATAGACGAGGCATGCATTGCCCTTCAGCACATTCGTTGCCAGAAGGGACGAGGACACGGCCTCATCACTGTGGTACAGAACCAACAACTTATTACACCGATTTCGGTTTGCGGCAGTTGCCAACCGTAATGATATTTCCGCCATAAAGCTCATGACCTTAGAGAACATTTGTTTTTCACTTTGTATGCGGCCATGTTCTGCGGCATCGTCAAATGTCATAGTCCATGCATGACTTCCGTTTGGAGAAGCAACCGCTTCATCAACCCGTTCTCCAGAGGCACTAGGGCAACTTCAATTTTCCTAATAAACTTAAATATGCTTCGATCAAACGAGACGCTCTACTTCTTTATGAAAATGCAACACATCCAAAAGTTCGCCTGCTCCTGTAGGCAGGATCTTTTTATCTGCTTCGCTTATAACACGGCTGCACCGCGGGGCTCTTCCGGAACGGCGGTGTCAGCACATGCTTTTGCTTAATACCATTAAAAAAACGTAATATAGAAAAAACGGTGATTATCAAGACTACTGCAGTGCAATAAAAACTTACGCCCCTTTTTGTTTTCGTTGGATTTCTTCGATGTTCCGGCAGAGGAAGTGGTGTATCGAACGTCTGTTAGTCACTGTGATTGTGCAACAAGTCGCTTTCCAAAGCGCATCGACGTTCTACCATTGATTGCAGGCAAAAAGCTAAGGCAACCCAATAATTACTGAAGTAATACACGAAAAGCAGCTTGAAGTTTATTATGTAGTCACGTTCTCCATTAAAGGCTTCCAACTCAGTTAATGAAATTGTGATGCATAGGCCTACTGATGAACACAATGATGTGTAAAAGAATCCATAATGTTGCGTTAACTACATAAAACAGAAATCAAATTTGGTTCTCTGTCTAATACCTGCATCGGAGATACAATTCCGGAAGGGATCGGCTGTCGGTGTTGAAGGCAGTCATCTTTTATTCAGTGTCGTGATCAGCTTTCCATTCAAGAAATGCGTGCCCTGAATGAAAGCATCCCAAGCAGCGCATTTTATCAACAGAGAAAATATTCTGCGCTTGTTCCGAGCCACACAATTGATATAGCGTAGGAATACCACAGCTATTAAAGAATATCTGCAAACTGACGGCAGCAACAGAAAGTTATTAATAGGAGCCCGAAAATTGATTTTCTATAAAGTTACAAAAATCAAAATATATATATACCAATAAACCTCTTTCACTTCAGCTTATAAAAACATGTTTTCTTAATGTTTCTTAGTAAAAGGTGCAAGGCAACAGATTTTTTCGTTCGACAAATTTATAGAATGGCTCCTTGGCCATCCTGCTACCAGTTGCTCTTCGCTAGCATTTTCAAGGCTAATGTCGCTGGCCACTGTTTTCGACCGAATTCACATCCGAGCATAAAAGCTAACTTTGGCACAGATATGAGACAGTTTTCATCAAATCCGGGTGCTGGATTTTCAGAAATCGGTCCTTTAGTCAATTTCGGAAATAGTGAGATTAAGGTTGGCATACATTGAACCGCCACCTTTCGGTTGGCCTGGATCGCACCAGGTGGCGATACATGAAATGCAATGCAGCATGGGAGTGGCAATATGATGTGGTCATTTGAAATGTGGGTGGGGCATTTGAACGATTCGCTTTTGCCGGAGTGCACAGCCGCTCCATGGTCGCTTTGCACATGCGCAGCCTTTACTCTTCTTGAAGAACATATTTCACTTTGAAGGACCAGGCGGGACCAGAACCCCAAGGACGAAAATCCAAGGTTACCACGTGTGAGTACCACAGCTTTTCACAGCTCACTTGCTTCGCGTCGTTTGTGGTCTGCTTGCGGTCGAGTAGGTTCGAGTTGCTGCGTACAGGTGTACGAAGAAATTGCATCCACATTTATGGTTTCCTTCCAACCGCTCCGACTGCGAGAGACTGCACAAAGCAGAGCAAGCGTCCGGAAACATGCGACATCTTTTTATTTTATGACTCGTTTTTCAAGTATTATACCGCGAACGCAATGCATACATGTACATACCTAGGATTCCTTTCTCTAAACGTGCAGCGGCTAGTGACAAAAAATGTCTTAACGCTATTTCGCGTCCACACGCTACTATTAGGAAGTGCAATCCCGCCGTTCACCACCGCCGAAGCGAATAAAAGCTTACCTTTCATAGCGTTCTGAAACGCGCAATTCGCAAGTACGAGCCATAAGCAATTTTCTATCTGCGTCATTTCACCTTTCGGAAATAGTGTGCGGCCAAAATTAAATCTTGACGAATATCAAGTCGCTACAAAAAAAGGATCGAGTAGAGCGCACGTACAGTTTTTCAGTGCACCAGGTACTCGAACCTATGCGATCAGTTTCCAAGCAAAAACAGCATTGCTGGAAGGTGTGAAAGTAAATAAGCTTTTTGTGTGTTACAATAACTGACGCCGGTGTTCGGTGAGCTGCATGAAACGACAACATTCTCTTTTTTCGATAAAAGCGCATGCTGCTTTCCTGTGGACCAGGCTGGACAGGCGCAAATTTCAAGCTATACACACAATTCTTGCATCCATATTGTACTGGACCAACCTTTAGTAGAGAAGACTTTCGCTTTTTTGACGAGTAACGAGTTTACAAAGCCGTTTCCTCTTTTTTATAATATGCAGAATCAAACTGAGAGCAGAAGCGCCTTTCGGTTCTGTTATCTGCTACATATGCACATGGGGGGGTTAGCATTTGCAGATCCAAAACCAAATGATCCAGCAATACCGTACAAACTTACGCAAACATTGTGGGAATAAATGTTGCGAAATGTAGGAACCGAGTTAAAAATGGGCAGCGGCTACATGTAGCAAGGACCAAAGTTATCAAGAAGAGATACGCCGTATCTAGATATCGTTTTCTTTCCTCTTGCGCAATCCAAGATAATTTTGAATCCCACCCAGTCGTGTCATTAGGCAATACGTCTGCGATGATAGCACTAGACTCGAACCTTATCACAACGAAAAGGCTTACAGCGAAATAGTGCAAATAAGGAAGGAATGAGGATTCCCCTCAGTACCTCGGCCTGCCCAGGCTATAACGACACTACGGGTTTAACGAATTAATTGCCGGAACCCGTCAACCTTGTTCTAGAGAGGTTTAACTGTTATTGTTTAAGCCCGACTGCGTTTACTAATACAGTGGAAGAGGTTGCGGACCAGTCGACTTCATTTTTTCGCGGCAGCGGACTCTATCTGTGTTCTTTTCGAGAGAATTTAAAGAAAAGCTTGCAAAATATGGACGAAGTCTCATGTTGTCTGCGTTGCAGTATTGTAGCCAAGACAACTGACCTTTTAACCGAACCAAGCTCGTGGGCTAACCAAATCGATAAGAGCGGCCATTAATTTGAACGGAGTGAAGGACACGATAACAGGAAATACAAAGGCGATAAAAAAGCGGCTTCATTTCCTGCAGGAACTTGCAATTTTTTATTTAAATTTTTAGGTCGCCTACTTATCAATAATCAGAAGCAACGGCACACGTTGTCATTGTTCGTGACGAAGGTGCTGAAACGCATTGATAGCTATGCTTATAGTATCTGCTGTTCATTTTGGTGCAGCGCGTGCACTTCCAAGATACGATTGACAGCGCTATAACGGTCCTAGACATGAGTTTATTGTGTTCGTTTCTTAAAAATAATTTTGAAGGTTCATCTATCTGCAGAAAAAAAATACTGAATGGATCCCATCTAGAAGTGCAGTAAACTTCTCAAGTTGCTTTTTGGGTGATCAAGGACATGTTTATTTGTCACATATTTTTGAGTACTCGAGGAGGCCATGTTTTAACCAAACTCTAGATATAAAAATTGACAGAAGTCTCTAACCTAGTATTTGGCTTATCATAGCCTTATTTGCTTTTGCGCCATTAAACTCAGTATAAGTAACTAACCGTCTAGAACTTTACTAAACACGCGTCACCCAAAATTAAGTGGTGATACAATATGTGCATAATTATTCTTAGCTAGAAAATAATTCTCCGAAATCGAAAGACAATACGTACGACGTCCAGGAACTTATAAAGAAACCTTGGTTCATGTCATGGGAAATGCCCTCCTATATTTTAGGCTTAGCGGCCGTAGAATCATGAATCCGTACACTCCAGCCTATCCAGATGCCAAAAGTTTTCCCACGCATCAACACACTCATCTTCGCATCAGTAATATGACGATGTCTAAAAGCGTATTTTCGTATCCGATATTTCTTATCGAAGCGAACTTATCGGATTTCATAAGCATCAGTAAAAGAAAAAAGGTTAGAACAACGCGAATTAGACACGACAGGAGAACAGGAACATACACGACAACACAGGCGCATACTTCCAACTGTTTATTCGAGACCGAAAGGCAAACACTATATAAGGGATGAACCTTGGCACATAGCGATCATTGTCATTCACACAAGTCCTGATTAAAACCTAGACCACAATGATCAAATTGTTACGTTGCAGAAGAGCCGGTAAACCTCCACAGAGCACTCAGTCAGCATGTCCCCAGACACTCCATGTCAAGAAAATGAAAAAAATAATGTAAGGAACCTAACAATCAACCTCAGTAAAAAGGGTGAAAAATACGCGAAGTGACAATGCAGATGACAATGCTTGTTGTCTGTTGTATCACCTGCACTGTCATTTCGCGTATATTTCACCCTCTTTACTCAGGTTGATTGTTAGGTTGCTTACTATTTTCATTTTTTCATTTTCTTGACATGGAGTGTCTGGGGATATGCTAACTGAGTGCTCTGTGGTAGTTTGCCCTTTGAAGCGCCCACCCTGTTTCTGGATTCACGGCTGCAAGTTTTCATTTTGTTACCATTGGTATTTAGATTAATGATGGTTGATATATTGAGGTACCACATTATCAACCATCTTCTTTACCTGGCAAAAAAAAAAACACCGCACACGAGGTATACGCCTTGCATGCTCATATTGTAGGTGGGCGTAATATAGGGAATTGAAAGTGGCGCAGCCCTTCGGAGCAAGATATCTTGTTTCTCCTGATGTTATCAGCGATATATCCTCCAGCACTAACATTTGCAACCTAAACTTGAAGCGAAAGAGGACACGTTTCGTGTCATTTCACAAGTCTGAAATTGAATTTAAAGTGTTGTGCGCTGTTGAACAGAAATGAATCGTGTATAAAAAAATGGGGAAAAAAACGTGGCAGTTGTTGCAATAGAGGTGAATTATTACATCTCATTTCAAATCAAGGGAAAGCAACTGACTTGGCTGTAGAAGATCCGAAACGACGACTGCAGTCTTATGAGGCCTGCTCTCTAGGAGATCCGGCTAATATAAGCTCCTGCTACCATTGTTTATCCCCCGTTGTCTCATCCTTAATCCATCACGGAAGTACTGTTGTCCTGAGAAAACCGCCATAGCTAACTATATGCAAAAAGAAAAGGTTTTATTGGTTGTTTAAGGAGTGCCTTGCAAATGTGCCTTGAAGTGGGCAGTGCCTTACTTGCCCGAAGTACATCTTTCTGAAAACGGCCACTGCAAAAAATCCGCAAGAGAAAAACCTGGCTCTAAACTAATGCTAAAACTTTTTACCGTTTTCAAAGACAGCAGCAGCAATGGTACCCTCCAACGTAATCAGTTCTAGCTTGGCATGTTTATTCGCTATGCAAGTGCTTGACTATTTTTTTCTTCCCACTGCTGCTCTCTCAGTGATAGAGAGAGCAGCAGTGCCATTCGCCATTCTCTGAAAATAGTTATTGACGCGATTCGCCCCCAGCGCAATTGTGTACAGCTGGAGAATATGGAGCCTACTTGTGAGAGACTGGTGGCATTTACATCTTTTGGATACGTTCATGGGCTCTCTCGATAAGAGTGCCCCAGTGGATGCTTTCAAAGCGGTGCCACTTGCTGTTCATGAAAGAGCGTTTATAATTTGCCTACACCGTTAGGCTTCACTGTTGAACAATGGCGCACAATCTTTAAAGCCTTTCAACAGTTGAACAGTACAATGACAACTGCTCTGCTACGGTTGCGCTGGACCCATGGTAGGGCGTTAAGAATAGAGAAAGTTGCTCACGTGAAAACGGAGTTGTGTTTTCTTGTGATTAAGTACTCCAGGTGTCAAAAATGTACGGGCAAGCCAGACCTGAAATTAATTATTTTATCTCTACTATCGCGTGTAAGCATGAAAAAAACCGCCTTCTCAGACATAAACAGGGGAACACGACAAGCTGTCTTTCAAGCTGCCTCAAAGGCAATGCGAGGAAATGTTGTTCACCCACTCGTGTGGAGCGTAAACATTTCGCGCCAAATGTACTTCGCGAAAATTGCATCTTTGAGAATATTCAATTTTCATTCTTTGCAGGTATTCACGGGCCGCAACCTGAAGACAAGGGATCATCGCGGATTTTCATTATACGCACGGGTGGTGTAATTACCCAGTAACCCTTGGGCTCCCATAAGCCCCCATAAGCCCTAACAGGAGCTACCATGGACTATCAGCCCGAAACTAACCCCCAAGTGATAAACGGTGAGGAGAAAATTGGGGCGAAGTCGCTTTCCCCGCTTCCGACCTTGATAATCGATCGCAGTAAACGAAAAGTTCACTGAACGGCACTTCATAAAAAAGAGTCGCGATTCAGAGATATTACAAATTCCTCGTATTACTGCAAAATAGAGCGACGCACGCAAAGCAGTACTTCAGAAAAACTAGAGTACAACGAGATGTCAACATTGCACAAGTAAATCAGTGAGGCGTAGAAAGAAAGGACAAAATTTTTTAACCGCGCTCTGCGACATCCCGACTACCCAAAGTTCGCGGAAGTGACCGTCCAGAAGACTGGCTTCTGTTCCCTAGCTCATTCGTGGCTCGCGGACAGCGTTGTCGCTGCGGAAGTCGTGTGGTAGAGTTTTGTTCTAAGCACCAACTACGTGTGTACTGAGCTTATGTGTATATAATGATTTTTCTCAGAGGTATAATTTTTATCTCCGTCACAGGAAAATCACAGCAACATCTGGCTTGGAAACTCTTGCTCTGATCCCATTTGGGAATGTTGCGCCGTGGTTTTTTATGGATGTAAAGCGGGTTTCTTGCCACATTCAACCATCTGAGCTTTGGATGCTGTTCTGTAATATTATACAAAATGTTGTCTCTGAATTAGTCACTCTTGAATGTGCTTTTGTGCGGTGCCTTCGCTGCTTTGTATAAAAGTCTTAAGAATGTTCATAACCTCATCAGAAATTGCGACCATGGGTAATATATCTTCTCTGGCCATATCGTACTTTTTCGAAAATTAGACATCGGGTTTATATACGTCAATCCAGTTTAGTCCAATCAGCCACACCATTCGCCATGGCGTCGTCGATTCGTGCATATGTATATGAAGCAGAGGCCTGCATTTGTTGATAAAACGCAAACTTGAGAGCAGTTGTTTTGTGAGATGCTGTTGTGTAAATACTATAAAGCAGCTCTCCTGTTTACGCAGAAAACATAACCTTTCTCTTAAGCTCGTATTTTATTCGCTCGTGGACACTTAAACGATGTGTATGTATACCGGGTGTTTCGGCGAACACTTTCAAAAATTTTCAAAAATCGACTATTTGATGCCAAAATATGGACGTTGCGGCATAGTATTACCAACGTTGGCGGACAACAGAAAACTGGACAATCGTTTTAGGCAGTAAGAAGGATAACAAATTTTTAACAATAATTTTTTAACCAGTAGAGTCAGCCGCCGAGTGGCAATTCGAGATTTGTAGCCGGTGGCTAGTAACAGCCATATCAGTTTTTAGATTTTCGAAAACGCGATTAGCCTTGGCGCTGTGCTTTTTGTCTTCAAGGGACTCCTATGTAGACAAATATCGGCTTTCTCGAATAGTTATTCGCACTGGAGGGGATGCTCTGCCTGCATGTTTTCGAAAGCACATGTATTCTCGGTCGATGCAGCCAAATTTTGTCGAGCCACAGCAGCGAGGGTAATCCCGTTTTCAAAATTCTAAAAACTGATATGGCTATACTACTAACCACCGGCAACAAATATCAAATTGAACTGAGCGCCTAACTCTACTAGTTAAAAATCTCATTATTAATAATTAGTTAACCAGCTTACTACTTAATACTATTGACCAGTTTTCCAGTGTCTGTAAAGATTGATAACGATATGCCCGAAAAGCCATATTTTTATCCCAAAACGTCTCTCTCTTAAAATTTTTGAAAGTGTTCGCTGAAACATGCGGTATTTCGATATCGGATAAATCGCATGTATTCTTGGCGTATACGCATCTGTCCTAATTTTTTCTTGCAAGTTTGGTGATAATTTGCATAGTTCTTATAACCACTTCTACACTGTTTATTTTGGCTGTCACTCATATTGGCAGCTACAGATTTGCGTTTATGAATGCCTTGGATGTAATTTTGTTTTTTCTGAGATCGCATATTACAGCATTTCATATGAATTTCTGGTGTGTTTTAGTTTTGAGTCAAGTGCCTAGACATATTGATCTCGTCAGGTACAATACTGACTTGGAAGGTGGCAGTCTCAATTATGTGGTGTTCAATTAGAATGAAGTTCAATGTTCTCTTGTAAGTGCGCCACCGTGGTTGCACAGTGATTGTGGAGCTCGCCTGCGGCTACGATCACGGTGGCGCCGGTCGCATTTCGATGTGTGTGTGTTGTGTTGGGTTTAATGGCTCATAATCATCTAAGGCTCTCATGCGCCATTTCGATGCAGGCAAATGGTACAGGCCCTTGGACTGAGTGACGTCAGTGTATGTTAATGACCCCAGGTGACCAAACTTATCCGGAGCCCTTCACTACGGCGTCTATCAACACCCGAGTCCCATCGGCATGTAAACCGCATAAAACAAAACGAAACTGATGGGCTTCCAAACGACGCACCAGTGGACAAAATAAATTTAAAGGGGGGCCAGAAAATACCTAGCGGCGCGTTTTGATGGGAATTTATTAAGCCTGGGGCTACATAGAGTGCGCAAACATCAGGCGTCGGCTCAGCTATCTTGGTTGCTTTATGAACAATTGGAAAAAAAAGCATTCCACTCCGGAGCGCTATAAGATCTACATAGCCGAAATCGCATTATAAATTGTGCGCGTGGCAGAGGTTAAAATCCAATGTCCTCAAGATTCAATGTCCTCGCTTGAGAATTCTTGTGATAGTTTGAGCACTCGGCGATATGCAGCATTTTCTCACTGTGTATACATACCGTGTGTTTTCCAGCACCAGTCTGTTTAAGTGCAATGTGCCAATGGTGTGGCATTCTTCAACCATTGCTCGAAAACGTTGCCGAATGTTTAGGTACGAAAATATTCGATTTTCCCTAACGTACACTTGTTATCAACTTTTGATTCCAGAGGCTGTATCCAGTCCCGAGGACATTCCCGTTCATTCTGTTCTACCATCGCCGTCGACTACGGAACTCGGAAATGTAAACCACACAAATTGGGAGCACCTGAGACCTCCGCTGCCTACCACTGATGAAAATTCTGTCGGGTATATGAGCCCTGACTTGACAGAAAAGCCGTTCACATGCGCCCTCTGTCCCTACACGTCTACGATATCTGACGAATGTTTGAGACACATAGAATGGCACGACTCAATAGCGAAATTTGAATGCCACCTGTGCACATCGGCGTTTCAGACGTCCCACGACCTTGAAATCCACACGTCATGTCACGCACTGGAGAAACGACACAAGTGCGACCGGTGCCCTTTTGCAGCTGTTTCACGTAGCAAGCTAGAGGTGCACGAGCGTACGCGCACAGGCGAAAAGCCCTACAAGTGCGACAACTGCCTTTATTCAACGACTACAAGGGGCGCACTTCTTGTGCATAAGCGTACGCACACAGGGGAAAAACCCTACAAGTGCGACAAGTGCCTTTATGCAGCGGTTTCAAGTAGCATCCTAGCCCAGCACAAGCGTACGCACACAGGCGAAAGACCCTACAAGTGCGACAAGTGCCTTCATGCAGCGACTACAAGCAGCGCACTACTTCTGCATAAGCGTAGGCATACAGGGGAAAAACCCTACAAGTGCGACAAGTGCATTTATGCAGCGGCTTCAAGTGGCATCCTAGCCCAGCACAAGCGTACACACACAGGCGAAAGACCCTACAAGTGCGACAAGTGCCTTTATGCAGCGACTACAAGCGGCAAACTACTTGTGCATAAGCGTACGCACACAGGGGAAAAACCCTACAAGTGCGACAAGTGCCTTTATGCAGCGGCTTCAAGTAGTATCCTAGCCCAGCACAGGCGTACGCACACAGGTGAAAAACCCTACAAATGTGAAGTGTGTTCCTATTCGGCGAGACAGAAAGGGAATTTAGACCGTCACATGCTTACGCATCCAAGAGCTGAGGGCTTTCACTGTACTCTATGTTCGTTCGTGTGTTCAAGCACTGAGAGCCTGAAACAGCACATCTGCGCACACTGGGACTGAATTCTTCATAAATGCGCGCGTGTCATAATGACGCTGAAAAGTGGCATATGCCTCTTCATAGAAATAAGTATCCATTCTTTGCGGACAGGCGAGGCGTATTAGATTATATGTAGGTTTACATGGGCATTTTTGTACAACAATCTTACCACGAGGCGGCGGAAGCAGGAGCTGTGTAGGTTCGGGTCATTGACGCATTATTAATGCATGTTATTTTAGCATCAGACACAGCGCATCAAGTGCTTCGGCTTTTTTGTGTGTGTGCAGAACATCGAGGTGTCGTGCATTTTGGCTAAGTCTATACCAATAAAGTGCAGCCTGGGAATATCATGGTGTTTCAGCGTAAGATCTTTCATTGCTGCAAAGGGAGTACTTGTCGCGTAACATGAAAATTCATTTCAGGCGAAAACGCCGGCAGGGGTGCCTCAACCTGTTTCTTCATAGACGGCCTCTTAAAGGCCGAGGGTAAAAGGCAAATCCATCGCGTCCTTTTTACGTGTCGCACTAAATTTGCTGTAATATTTTCAACCTGATACCTGAGCTACATCGATTTACAACAGTGCTTCGCATTTACAATTCAACACTTTGTATATTCCAATAAAATGTTCGCAACTTCTATGAATCTTTCATGGAAGCTGGACTTCAATCGCTGTTCTTCAAGAATCCTCCACGGTCTATCCGGTGTATTTATTGCGTGCCGCATGCGATGAGCGAACGGAGTTTAAGAGCAACGCATCAAACATATCGCGCATCTCATGTTGAACTAGATAAAGCGTTTGGCCCGCTGCTACGCAGTAGACGTGCAGAGGAAGCATAATTTGGCAACTACTTCAGCCGATTCAGAGATGCTGACTATATTGCTGAGCGAAATATCATTCTTGCTGGACCAGCCTTGTCCATTGCATGTATTTCTTCAGAAAGGGCTCCTGATCTCGTCACGGCAGAGTAGTATGTATCAAAACTATTGTCACATAACTGAAAGTCGAAAGTCATATAGCATCGCCATATTTTTTCCGGATTGCTGCATGCATGCATGCGTATCATTGACGAGGGCAGCAGGCGCACAGTGTGCTGAGGTGACTCTGATCTAGCGAAGGAAGGCAGTCGAAAAATGGTCGACAATTACGCGGGGAGTGCACGCGGACGCTTGAAATTTGTCAACTGATGTTCTATTTGTTTGTAATCAAGGAATTCAGCTTTTACAGATACAGCAATGCGAGCGTTTACAATCATGGTATGTATATACGACGGGATAACAGCCAGTCTTTGCAACTTTCAGTCATAAAATCCCCTCGCTACTGTTGCGTGAATAGATATCGCCCGTTATATTCGAAGAACATACAACATCAAATGCTGCAGTTTTCGTAAATACTCCCACATTTCCATTCAGCATTACGTCGACATCACTAAGGTGGAGTCTGCGAATGCCACGGTCGTTCAGCCTACGTTCCGCTTTGCCTCAGAACTTTCTTTCTTGAAAAAATGGAACACTATGGCACCCATGAGGACAAGCGGTGATTTCCCTCAACCGTGCAGTCATAAACGCCCATTCGTAACTTCGCGGTGATTGCCAAATTTTTTGCTTACTTATCGGAAGTAAACTGAAAGGTTTTCACCACGATGCATATGCATTGACCTGAGCCATCTTGTACTATAAGCCGCCGCGGTGGATGAATGGTTGTGGCGCTCTTCTCTGCGAAATACGCGGGTTCGATCCCGACCGCGCCGGTTGGTTTTGGATGCAGGTGAAAATCTAGAGGTCCCTGTACTGTGAGATGTCAGTGCTCCTTAAGGACTCCCATGTGGCCTAAATTTCCTCAGTCCTTCACTGCAAAGTCCCTCGTAGCCTGTGTCGCTTCGGGACGTTAAACAAATCCAAACATGATAAACAAATCCAAACCTTGTACTTAACCGGTGCTGCACTTATACAGCTCCAGACTGGAAGGCGGTTAAAATCTGCATATTAACTTTCGGTCTCAAGATTGCATTTGCAGGATCGTGTGACTCTTAAACAAAATTTTGATTTCGAGCACAGGTTATCCCTCAGCAGTCACCGCAGTGCATCTATCGGGTAACGTATGCGTTCAGCTAGCCCAAGGAAGGACCTCTTTGGAAGATACTTACAGACGCACCTGCTCGAAAACTTTTGTTTTGGAATGGATGGAGGATTGCATTCCAAAAACCAGACATAAAGACTACGGGCATTGCAGATTAGCTAAAACCAATTAGCTAAAAATAAAGTAAAAGCCATGCTTATCATCTGGAGAGGATCGGAGAGGCTGTCGCCAGCAGACCACCCGTGGAATCAGCAGCTGTTAGGCTGACATCTCTGCTCCTCATCTTCCTCTAAGAATGTTACGAAGAACGGCCCAACCCATATGGCAGAAAAGCTCGTCAAGTGCGCTCATTGGATAGCGGCTTCTTTGCATTCAAGCGCATCCTCAAGCGGAATATGAACTGCAGAACTGTACAACAGAAGTACAATTCAGATCAAGCATGAACCGCTATGACTGTTCGAAAAGTGGTAAATTGTAGATATATTTTCTGAGGCATGCAAGAGCCGCAGTTCTTCACTGCAGTGGATGCTTTTTCCTGCGTTTAAACAGCGGCAGCCTGAAAAGCCCATTGACAAGTTATCTGCTCACGAATGTCCTGTGCCTCGTGATTTAAATCAGCATGTTAAATTAGCCGAAAGGTAGGTGATGGAAGCACAAGAAACATACACTCGCCAAAGAAAAAATATTTAGCACATGACGTTTCGACACCCCTACGGGTTCCTTGTTCACAATGAGGATGGGCGGAAGGGGCCGCTACTTATAAGCGGACTTGACTGCGCAGAAAAAAATCAGTCTTGAAACTTTAAGGACAAAGGTTGTATGTATACAATATTTGTTATGCCTGCGATTTACTATTGCAGGAACCAATTTGCATGGATTCCACCTAGCTTTTACCTAGGGAACTAGATATTAGTGCAATCAGGCCCGTTTGCTAAATGCCTGGAGCAAAAATCAATAAACAAAATCAATAGATCACTGGACACCCCAGTGAATCAAATCTTTACAGGTATTTTTCCAAGCACATCGTTAGCCTCGGTGTTTTCAGGTTTCAATGAATACATCTGCCCCTCATTAGGCAAAAGCGTGGGCGACTGAGATCTACGTAGGGTTTGCAGGAAACAAATGAAAACTAAGGGTTCCTGCGTCTTTCAATGCATGTTCCTTATTTCCTGCTATACATATAACAGCTTGTCGGAATATGCTTCAACACAACTTCAGCTGATAGAAGAACCCCGTGAAGGCGACGAACCGTTCTTGTTTAAGCACCCGTTAGGAAGTTTAAGGTAAAGAAATAGGTCGCTATAGGTCTGGCGAGAAATTCACCACAGCACTTGCTTCTAATTTCGTACCTCATAATGCATTTAAAACCAGAGCGATGATAAGACAGGCGTTTCGAAACGAATCTTTTCTTTATCAGTAGGATACGTCAAGACATGCCGGCAATGCAGAGCCTAATACTCGCACACGTTCAACAGGAGCAAATCAGACTGCACGTCGAACCACCGTTACCCTAAATGCTTGCTGACATGGCTTACTTGGCACCATTCGGAAATGTTCACCGGATCTGGCAGTAACGGGGAAAAATTTAACGCGGGACAGTGAGACTGAAGAGTTGCAGCGAAAAGCGGCTATCGGCAAATCAACGTCGCACATAACACGCCCAGACACAGGCAGTGTCGAAGCTACTATATGTCTAACACTTTCTTTCGGTTAACTTTATTCATCGTTTCATGTATCGCTTGCCAAAAATAAAACTATCGGAGTATTCTTATCCAAATTACCTCGTGAGTGTATCCTGTATATTAAGGATACTCGATGCACAAAGCACAGTGTGTCGCACTTTTTCAGGCGGCTGTGAGCGACATTTTCAGCTGGAAGCGCTCGCTCTAGCTGTAGCCCACTGAAAAAAAGGTATGAAGTACAACTAAGAAGAGGCAATGCCAAGGCTCTGAGCCTGCCTTTGTTCCTTCTCCATGCGTCGGTTGTTAACTACACAGACGACGCATGCATTGCCCTTAAGGACGCTCTTTGCCAGAAGGAACGAGGAGGAGGGCTCATAGTTGTGGTAGAAACAATACCTCATCAACCCAATTTCAGTTTGCGGTGGCTGCCAACGGGCATGACACTTCCACCGTCATGTTCATGACCTTGTGAACATTTGCTGCTTATTTCTCAACACGATAGAGGTCATGCACATTTCTGGGGGCGGGTCTATGGAGTGATCAGCGCCGTCATTGTTATCTGCATTATCTGACGCATGGCTTTCGTTTGGAGAAGAGAGCGCTCAAACAAACCGCTCTCAAACCGCGCTTGTGCAACTTCAGTTTCCTTACTACACCACCGGACCCTCGATCTAACGAGGCGATGCTTCATTCTCATTCTTTAAGAAAATGCACCGTCATAAAATGCAACACTTCTAAGTGCTCCACTGCTCCTGCAGGGAGGCTCTTTTATCTGCTTCGCTTATAACACGGACACATCCTGGTGCTCTTCGGGACCACAGGTTTCACCACAGGCTGTTGCGTAATGCCGCTAAGAAAAGAAAAACACAGAAATTAGAGAAATTTTCAAGGTTTCTTCAGTGCTATAGAAACTAACACCCGTTTTCTTTTTGCTGGTTTTCTTCCAGCTTCGAACGAAGGAAGTTCAGCTTCAAACGTCGGTAATTTGCAGTGTGGTAAGTTGCTTTCCAAAGCGGATGGAGCTTCTCCAAATTAGTAAAGCGCGAAGGCAGAGGCAACCCAATAAATACTGCAGTAACCAACGAAAATCAGCTTCAAGTTTATTGTTATGCAGTCAGGTTCTCAAGGAGAAGGCTTCTAACTACGCTAAATGATATTACCGCAAATACTAACTTCAGGGACTTCAATGATGCATAAAAGTATCCATGATAATGAACTGAATATCTGCAAGAGAAATCAATTTTGGTTCTCTGGCTGATACCTGTGTTGGAGATACAATTCATGAAGAGATGGGGTATTGGCATTGAAGGTAGTACACTTTTCTTAAGTATCGTGCTCAGCACAGCATTCAAAAAATACGTGTGCTGGATGAAAGCAGCGCAAGCAGCGGCTTTTAAGAAGATAATATTATGCACTTGTTCCGAGCCACACAAATGATATAGCGGTGGAATGCCGCAGAAATGAAAACAGATCTGCAAACTCACGGCAGCACGAGAGAGGTAGAGATAGGGGCCCGAAAATTGATTTTCTATAACGCTACTGAAATCAAAATCTCAGTTTTTATAAACCTCTTCACTTCAGCTTGTAAAAGAACATTGTCTTAAAGATTCTTCCTTTGGAAAAGCGCAAAGCAACAGGCTTTTTCGTTCAAAAAATTTACGGCAAGGCTTTTTGGCCCTCCTACTTCCACTTGGTCTTCACTAGCATAATCAATGCTAATGTCGCTGGAAACTATTTTCGACGGAATTCTCATCTCAGCATGCAAGCTGACTTTGGCAAATATAAGAGACGGTTTTAAAAAAACTCAGAGTGCTGGATTTTCAGAAATGCGCCCTTTCGTCAATTTCTGATATAGCGTGATCAAGGATGGCATACATGCACCCCCACCTATCGGTTTACGTGGATCACACCAGGTGGCGATACATGAAATGCAAAGCAGCATGGGAGTGGCGATATGAAGAGGTCATTCGAAATAAGGGTGGGGCCTTTGAGCGGTTCGCTTTTGCCGGAGTGCGCCGCCGGTCCATAGCCGTTTTGCACTCGCGCAGCATTTGCACTTCTTGAACCACTCATTTCAAGTTTAAGGACCAGGCGGGACCAGAACCCCAAGGACGAAATTCCAAGAAGACCACGTGTGAGTACCGCAGCTCTTCACAGCTCACTTGCTTCGCGTCGTTTGTGGTCTGCTTGCGGTCCAGTAGGTGTGAGGTGCTACGCACAGGTGTACGAAGTAGATGCATCCACAGTTACGGTTTCCTTCCAAACGCTCCGACTGCGAGAGGCTGCAAAAAGCGGAACAAGCGTCCGCAAACATGCGACATCTTTTTTTTATGACTCGTTTTTCAGATATTCTACCGCAAACGCAATACATACAAGTACATACCTGGGATTCCTTTCTATAAACCTTCAGCGGCTAGTGAAAAAAAATTCTTAACGCTATTTCGCGTGCACACGCTACTAATAGAAAGTTTAAAGCCGCCGTTTTCCAAAGACGAAGCGTGTAAAAGCTCAAGCTTCATAGCGTTCTGAAATGCGCATTTGGCAAGTAGAAGCCATAAGCAATTTCCTATCTGCATCATTTCACCTTTCGGGAATAGTGTGCCACCGAAATTAAAGCTTGACGAGTATCATGTCCTTACAAGAAAAGGGTCGAGAACGCGCACAGTTTTTCAGTGATCAATGTGCACGCAAAAACAGCATTGTTTGAAGGTGTAAAAGTAAAAAAGCTTTTCGGTGTTACAATAACTGACGCCGGTGTTGTGAGCCGCATTAAAGGACAAATTTCTTTTTTTTTTCGATAAAAGCGCGTGCTGTTTCCTTGTGGCTGAGGCTGGACAGGAGACAATCTCACGCTATACAGGCCTTCCTGGCATTTATATTGTACTGGTCCAAACCATCAGTAAAAGAGCCTTTCACTTTTTTGACGAATAGCCTGTTTACAAAGACTTTTCTATTTTTATATAATATACTTGATCAAACCAAGTGCAGAGGAGCCTGTCAGTATTGATAACGATTACGTAATCACTGGATGAGGTGTTAATATTCGCATATCCAAAGCCAAATGTTGCAGCAATAGAGTACCAGCTTTCGCAAAAATTGTACGAATAAATGTTGAGACAGGTAGGAACTCAGTGACTACACATGGCTTGGACCAAAGTTATAAAAAAAGAGATACGCCTTATCTAGATATTGTTTTCCTTCCACTTGCGCAATCCAAGATAATATTAAATCCCGCCCAGTCGTGTCATTCGGTAATACCGTTGAGTAAAAGTACTGCGCACAATAATACAAACACGGACGAGGAGGGCACAAGTACGCGCACAGACTCGCGACTGGGTTTGTTCAGAAGAATAGCGCAAACTCATACCTTCCACAGAGCCAAGTCAATCACTAAGCGCAAGCCAAAAATCTGCTTTCTTTCTGATAAATTCTTATCTACGTATCACTCATGCAATCGCCTCTTTTATTCTTTATGAAAAAGTCTGGGCAAGTTCAAGCGCTATCAGGCCACAGCTTTGCATCATGCCTGCTGTTAGAGGTGGGGCTTCTATCCCGATAGCAGGCGAGATAGAAGCCCCACCTTTAACAACTGGTGCCAGCGTTGGGATCTAAGCGCAATCCCCCAACACTCATGGCTTGCTATCGGGATAGAAGCCCCACCTCTAACACTGCCTTTGCTGCCGAAAACGAGGATTTTGAGGCGTATCCTGACCAGATGGTGCGCGAACTTGCCGAGGCGTTCTTCATAAGGAACAAAAGAGATGTTTGCGTGCGTGATACTTCGATAAGGTTTTGTCAGACAGAAAGTAGATTTCTGGCTTGGGCTTAGTGATCAACATGGCGGTGTGGAAGGCATAAGTATGCGTTGTTCTTCTGAATAAACCCAGTCGCGAGACTGCGCCCGTCCTTATGCCCTCCTCGCCCGTGTTTGTATTTTTTTTCCCAAAACCTTTGCTCAACGATGTGCGACCGACTCACCCAACAACATAACTCTTGAAATTAGGTAATACCACTGCGATGATAGCACTACAAAGAAATTTCGTTACAACGAAATTGCTTAAAACGAAATAGTGCAAATAACGAAAGCATGACTGTTCTCCTTAGAAGCTCGGCTTACCCGAATTATAACGACGCAACAATTGTAAGGAATTAATCGCCGGACCCCGTGAACCTCGTTGTAGAGAGGTTCAACTCTTTTTATTTACGCCCGACTGCGTTTACTAATACAGTGGAAGAGGTTGCGGACCAGTCGATTTCGTTTTTTCGCGGCAACGGACTCTATCTGAGTTCTTTTCGCTAGAATTTATAGAAAATCTTGCAAAATAAGGACGAAGTCGCATGTTGTCTGCGTTGCAGTATTGTAGCCAAAACAACTGAATTTTTAACCGAACCAAGGTGGTGGGATAACCACGTCGCCATGAGCGGCCGCCACCGAATTCGAAGATTTGCGCAGTGGTGTACACAAAAAGAATTGCTAAGGCTACCTTGAACAACTTCACTTTACCCATTTAACTTCTGTCTTTCTTTTATGTGTGATGACCGAATAAAATCTAATTTCAGCCGGCTTTAGATTGCCTCGCAGTATTTCTTGCTGTAGGGGTAGTTGGTTCAAGCCATAAATTTGAACGGAGTGAAGGACACGATAACAGGAAATACAAAGACGATAAAAAGCGGCTGCATTTTCTCCAGAAACTTGCGTTTCCTGGATTCAAAATTTTAGGTCTCCTAATTATCACTAATCAGAAGCAACGGCACACGTTGTTGTCATTGTTTCTGAGGAAGCTTATGAAGCACATTGATAGCTATGCTTATGGTATCCGCTGCTCATTTTGGCGCAGCGCGTGCACTTAAAAGATACGGTTGACAGCGCTATAACGGTCCTCGAATGGCGTCCATTGACTTCGGTTTTTTCTTCATATTTTTTAAGGTTCATCTAACTGCAGCAAAAGAAAAAAAACTGAGTTTGATCCCGTCTAGAACTTCAGTAAACATACCAAGTTGTTTTTAGGGGATCAAGCACTTGTTGACTTGTCGTACATTTTTCAGTTGCTCGAAAAAGGCATGTTTTAAACAAACTCTAGGTATAACAAGCTTCACCTTTAACAGAAATCTCCTAACTTTTATTGGGCGTATCATAGCCTTAGTTGCATTGGCGCCATTAAACTCAATAAAACTAACTAACCCACAAGAGCTTCGCTAAACACGCGTGGCGCAAAAATAAGCGATACAATATGTGCATGTTTATTCTTGGCTAGTGAATAATTCCCCGAAATTGAAAACAATATGTATTGCGCAATACGACTTCTAGGAACTTAGAAAACCTTGGTTCACGTAACGGGAAATATCCAATGTAGCTGAGGCTTGGCGCCCGTGGAATCAAGAATCCGTACATTCCATCTTATCTCCAGATGCCAAAAATTTTCCCACGCGTCAACACACTCTTCTCCGCTTCAGTAACGTTACGATGTCTAAAAACGTATTTTCGTATCCGATACTTCTATATGCTAATTTCTGATCGAAGCGAACTTATCGGATTTCATAAGCATCAGGAACAGGCCTGCTCGTTTTTGATGAGACACCTTGCTAGGTATTCGATGACTGCCAAGCCGATCCGCCTCGAATATCAGAGATATGCGCAGTCAAGGATATCAAAGAGGGGGCCCCTTATAGCAGAAGGAAAATGCAACCGGCGATGAACAGCTCACACGAAAATGTCAGATGTAGGAGAGCACGTGGGCGATGAAATCAAAATACACGTCCACATAGATGCCCGTTCTGTCAACACCGGGCTTCGTGGAGACGCACACGCCTGCAGATAGTCTAAGGCGTCGAGAGTAAGGGAGTGCCGAAAACATTTCTGCGAGGTCAAAAGATTCTGCAATTGGTGTATCTGATTATTCCTGTCCGGCGCCAAAATTATGCCACTCCGGCAAGGCCTTTAATCAGGTCAAATTATACCATCGCACTGCAAAATAAAACATGAGCTTGGTATAAGCTCTTCTTTCTTACGATCAGCATGCATTTTTACACGCAGAAATCCTTCCACACGCTTTCTCTGGCAAAATCATTTCGAGCCTGTATCTTTGAAAGTGCGGAGGGCGATGAAATAGCACTTCTTAGTTCGCTCCTTTCATGCTCTTTCGACCTTAGTATTTACGACACATCGCTTTCAGCACTCTTCTATGATTGCAGGCCCTGCACTTCCTATGGAATATGGTGTATTTAGTGGCACATACGCAGCGCCGGTAGCATCTCATTTTTTGTCCTGGAGCGAATCTGGCGAGATGCGCTCATCTCATTAGAAGGTCACATCGAACGACGTGCTTGAACGTTGCAGTAGGTATTTCTCAGCATCACAGAATTGTCGCTGAATGATCACCTTTATATAATTTCTCCAGCGGCGCGATCTTTGTTAGAGAGTGCTGGATTTGATAAGGGGGTGGGGGGGGGGGGGGGGGGCGGCGGGTAACGCTAGCACATGTCCTCTCAAGCGCCAACCCATTTGTGGGATTCATGAGCGCAGATTTTCATTCCTTTGCCAATAGTACTTAGATGAATGATGGTTGATATTTTGAGGTACCAATTTATCAACCGTGTTCTTTAGCTCGCAAAAAAACACCCAACACGCGGCATACGCCTTTTATGCTCATATTGTAGGTGGGCGTATTATAGGGAATTGAAAGTGGCGCAGCGCTTCGGAGAAAGATAACTTGTTTCTCCTGATGTTATCAGCGATATATCCTTCAGCACTAACATCTGCAGCCTAAACTTGCAGCGAAAGAGGACACGTTTCGTGTCATTTCGCAAGTCTGAAATTGAATTGAAAGTGTTGTGCGGCGTTGAACCGAAATGAATCTTATAAAAAAAAACACAGAAAGAAAACGCGGCAGTTGTTGAAATATAAGTGAATTATTACATCTCATTTCTAATCAAGGGAAAGCAACTGACTTGGCTGTAGAAGCTTCGAAACCAGGACTGTAGTCTTATGAAGCCTACTCTCGAGGAGATCCGGCTAATATAAGCTCCTGCTACCTATGTTTATCCCTCGTTGTCACATCCTTAATCCATCACGGAAGTACTGTTGTCCCGACAAAACCGCCATAGCTAACTATATGCAAAAAGAAAAGATTTTTATTGGTTGTTTAAGGAGTGCCTTGCAAATGTGCCTGGCAGTGGGCAGTGCCTTAAATGCCTGAATTGGATCTTTCTGAAAACGGCCACTGCAAGAGGTACTCAAGAAACAAACGTGGCTCAAAACTAATGCTAAAACTTTTTACCGTTCTCAAAGAGAACGGCAGCAATGTTAACCTTGAACGTAATCAGTTCTAGCTTGGCATGCTGTAATTAACTATGCAAGTGCTTGACTATTTCTTTCTTCCCACTGCTGCTCTATCAGTGATAAGTCTCTTTTCCATTCTCTGAAAATAGTTATTGACGCGATTGGCTACCAGTGTAACTCTGTAGAACTGGTGAATGTGGAGGCTACATGTGAGAAGCTGATGGCGTTTACATCTTTTGGATACGTTCATGGGCTAGCGCGCTCTTAGCAAGAGTACCCCTCTGGATGCCTTCAATGCGGTACCAATTGCATTTCTTGAAAGAGCGTTTATGTTTTGCCTACAATAGTGGGCTTTCCTTTTGAAGAATGACGTGCTCTGTTTATAGCATTTCCACAGATGAACAGTACAATGACAGCTGCTCTGCTACGGTTGCGATGGACCCATGTTTGAGTGTAAAGTATAGAGAAAGTTGCTCCTGCGAAAACGTATTTGTGTTTTATTGCGACTAAGTACTCCAGGTGTCACACATTTGCGGGTGCCCCGGACCTGAAAAAGATTATTGTACCTCAACAATGGCGTGTAACCATGAAACGAAACCGCTTTCTCAGACTTAAACGACGGAACGCAACCAGCTGCCTTTCAAGCAGCCTCACAGGCAACGCGAGAAAATGTTTTTCACCCACTCGTGTGGTGCGAAAACATTTCGCGCCAAATGTACTTCGCAAAAATTGCATCTTTGAGAATATTTCATTTCCATGCTTTGCAGGTATTCACGGGCCGCAACCAGAAGACGAGAGATCATCACGAATTTTCACCATACGCACGGCTGGTGTAATTAACCAGTAACCCTTGGGCTCCCATAAGCCCTAACAGGAACTACCATGAACTATCAGCCCAAAACTAACCCCCAAGTGACAGACGGTGAGGAGAATTTTGGGGCGAAGTCACTTTCGCCTCTTCCGTCTTTGAGAATTTGTCGCAGTGATCGAAAAGTTCACTGAACCACACTTACAAAAGGGACGCGAGTCAGTAATTTTACAAATCGCTCATATTTCTGCAAAACGTAGTGACGCACGCAAAGCAGTACTTGAGGAAACTAGAGTACAAAGAGATAGTGCAACAGTGCACCAGTAAATCAGTGTGGCCTAGAAAAAAAAGGCAAAAATTTTTAACGGCGCTCTGCAACATTCCGGCTACCCAAAGTTCGCGGGAGTGGCCGTCCCGAAGACTGGCTTCCAATCCCTGGTTCATTCTTGTCTCGCGGACAGCGTTTTCCGTGCAGAAGTCGTGTGGTAGAGCTTTGTTCTAAGCACCACAACTACGTGTATACTGAACTTATGTGTATATAATGATTTTTCTTAGAGGTGTAATTTTTAGCACTGTCACAGGACAATCACAGGAACATCTCGCTTGGAAACTCTTGTTTTGATCACATTTTGAAAGTTTCGCTGTTTTTTTTATAGATATAAAGCTGGTTTCTTGTCACATTCAACCATCTGAGCCGTGGATGCTGTTCTGTAATATTATACAAAATGTTATCTCTGAATTTGTCACTCTTTAATGTGCAATTGTACGGTGCATTCGGGGCATTATAAAAGTCTTAAGAATGTTCATAACCTCACGAGAAATTGCAACCATGGATAATGTAGCTTCTCTGGCCATATCGTATTTTTTCGAAGATTAGACATCGGGTATGTATACTTCTATCCAGTTTAGTCCAATATGCCAATCCATTCACCCTGGCGTCGTCGATTCGTGCATATGTATACGAAGCAGAGGCCAGCATTTGTTGGTAAAACGCAAACTTGACAGCTGTTGTTTTGTGAGATGCTGTTGTGTAAATACTTTCAAAGCAGCTCTCCTGTTTACGCAGAAAACATATCCTTTCTCTTAAGCTCGTACTTTATTCGCACGTTGCCACTTAAATTATATGGATGTATACCGTGTGCTTCAGCGAACACATTCAAAACTTTTCAAAAATCTACTCTTTGCCGCAAAAATATGGCTTCTGCGGCATGGTATTACCAGCGTTGGCGTACACCAGAAAACTGGACAATCGTTTTAGGTAGTAAGAAAGATAACAAATATTAGTACTTTGCTTTTTAACTAGTAAAGTGAGGTCCCCAGTTGCAATTCGAGATTTGTAGCCGGTCGCTAGTAACAGCCATATCAGTTTTTAGATTTTCGAAAACGCGATTACCCTTGGCACTGTGACGTTTCTCTTCGTGGGACCCCCTGAAGGAAAAAACCGGCTTTTTCGAATTTTTACTCGCACTGGAGGGGTTGCTTTGCCTACATGCTTTCGAAAGCACATGTACTCTCGAGAGCTCGATGCAGCCAATTTTTTCGAGCCACAGCGGTGGGCGTAACCGCGTTTTCAAAATTCTTAAAAATGATATGGCTACTACTAACGACCGGCAACAAATATCTAATTGCAACTGAGCGCGTAACTCTACTAGATCAAAAGTTCATTATTAACAATTAGTTAGCCAGCTTAGTACTTAAGACGATTGACCAGTGTTCCCGTGTCTGCCAAGACTGGTAATAATATGCACGAAAAGCCCTATTTTACCAGAAAAAACCTGTTTCTGAAAATTTTTGAAAGTGTTCGCTGAAACGCATGTGATTTCGAAGTCATATAAATCTCGTGTATTCTTTGCGTATGTGGTTTTGTCCTAATTTTTCCTTGCACGATTGGTGTTATTTTGAACATTTCTTATAACCACTACTGCACTGTATTTTTCGGCTGTCACTTATATTGACAGTGTACAGATTTTCATTTATGAATGCCTTGGCTGTAATTTTTTTTTCTAAGATCGTACATTACAGCATTTCATACAAAGTTCTGACGTCTCTAGGTTTTGTTAAGTGCCTAGACATATTGATGTGCTCAGGTACAATACTGATTTACAACGTGGGAATCTGAATTAAGTGGTGTTTAGTTAGAATCAAGCTCAATGTTATCATGCAAGTGTGCTACGGCGGTTGTGCAGTAGTTGTGGAGCTCGGCTGCGGCTTCGATCGCGGCGGCGCCGGTTGCATTTCGATGGAGGCGAACGGTGCAGGCTCTTCGACTGTGCAATGGCAGTGCACGTCAATGAGCCCGAGGTGATCGAACTTATCCGGACCCCTCACTACGGCGTCCCTCATAACCCAAGTCGCATAGGCATGTAAACCCCATAAAAACAAAGGGAACTGATGGGCTTCCATACGATGTAACCAGTGTAAGGTCTAAATTTGAAGTGGGGCCAGAAAATACTCAGCGCGTTTTAATGGGCTTATGCGCAGCCTAGAACTACATACAGTGTCAAAACATAAGACGCCAGCGGAAATATCGTGGTCGCGTTATGCGCAATGGATGAAAAAAGCTGTCCACTTCCGAGGGCTATCAGAGTTGCGCTTGAAAGCCGGGCAGCCCAAACCGCATAATCGATTGTGCGCGTAGCACGGCTTCAGAATCAATGTCATCGCTTCAGAATTCTTGTAATAGCTTGAGTACTCGTCGATGTGGTGCATTTTTTCACTGTGTCTACATACCATGTGTTATTTAGCACCAGTTTGTTTGAGTGCAATGTGCAAAATGATGCGGCATTTTTCCACCTTTGCTCGAAAACGTATCCGAATGTGGAGGTACGAACATTAATGATATTCCCTAAAGTACACTTTTTATCAACGTTGATTCCAGATGTTGTATCCAGTTCTGAATACCCTCCGGCGAGTTCCGTTCTACAATCGCCGTCTACATCTCGGCACGGATCTGTGATCCATGGAAACCGGCAGCACCACGGGTCTTCGCTGGCTACGAATGAAGAAAAATCTGTTCCGTATCAGAACCCTGACATAGCAGTATGGCTGGTGTGGTGCAACCACTGCCCGTACACTTCTACAAAATATGCCGACGTTAAGAGACACATCAAAACGCACGCCTCGGGAGAGAAATTTAAATGATTCCTCTGCTTGAATTCGTTTTCTACGTCCTCCAACCTTAACAGGCATATGACCTCCCACAAAGGAGAAAAGCCCTACGAGTGCGAAAATTGCCCTTTTACAACTGTCTCACTTAGCAACCTAGTCCAGCACAAGCGTACGCACATGGGTGAAAAACCCTACAAGTGTGACCTGTGTCCTTTTGCAGCTGTTTCACTTGGCAAGCTAGATGAGCACAAGCGTACACACACAGGCGAAACACCCTACAAGTGCGACAAGTGCACTTATGCAGCGCCTAAAAGGGGCCACCTAGATCGGCACTTGCGTACGCACACAGACGAAAGGCCTCACAAATGTGAAGTGTGTTTTTATTCAGCGGCTCGGAAGGAAACGTTAGACAGTCACATGCTTACACATCCAAGACCTGAGAGCTTTCACTAAACTCTATGTTCATTCGTGTGTTCAAGCACTGAGAGCCTCATACTGCACATCTGCGGACACAGGAGGTGAATTATTCGTAAATACGCGCATGTGAAAATGACGATGAGCAGTGCCATATGCCCCTCCACAGAAATAACCATCCATTGTTTGCGGACACGCGAGATGTATTAGATTATATGTACGGTTTACAACCGGCAATTTTGCACAACCTTCTTACCACGAGGCGTTGGAAGCAAGAGCTTTGTAGGATCGAGTCGTTGACGTATTATTATTGCATGTAATTTTAGCCGTAGACACAGCGCATCACGTGCTTCGGATTTTTTTCCAGAACAGGCCGGCAGGGTGCATTTTGGCAAGAGTTGGTACCAATAAATTGCAGACTGCTCATACCATTGGTGCAGAGTGCAACTTGTCGCAAAGCATGGGAGTTCATCCCCGCCAAAGTACGCCGGCAGGGGTGCCTCGAACCATTCCTTCATATACATTTTATAAGGCGAAAGTAAAAGGCAAATCCGTATGTCCCCTTAGCATGTCGCACTTTAGATGCCACAACACTTTCGACCTGAGTTACATAGATTTACAACAGTGCTTCGCATTCGCAGTTTAACATTTTGTATATTCCTCTCGCATCCAAAGAACGTCTTAGCAACTTCTATCAATCATTCATGGAATCTGGATTTCGATCGCTTTTCTTCAAGCGTCCACCGCGGTCTATTCGGCATATTTATTGCGTGCCACATGCGGTGAGGTAACAAAGTTTAACAACAACGCATCAAACATTTTGCGCACCTGATGCTGAACCAGATGAAACATTTGGCAATCCGCTACGGAGTAGACGTGCATATTTGAGCCAACGCCGAGCCGGTTAGATTTTTCCATCCTAGCCGCCGCGGTGGCTGAGTAGTTATGGCGCTCGGCTGCTGGCCCGAAAGACGCGGGTTCGATCCCGACCGCGGTGGTCGAATTTCGATGTAGGCGAAATTCTAGAGGCCCGTGTACTCTGCGATGTCAGTGCACGTAAAAGAACCCCAGGTGATCGAAATTTCCGGAGCCCTTCACTACGGCTTCCCTCATAGCCTGAGTCGCTTTGGGACGTTAAACCCCCATAAACCTAAACCTAAACCTAAGATTTTTTCATCCATCAGAAAAACATTTAGCAACTTCTTAAGAATGCTATAGCTGCGCTAAATGTCATACTTGTCCGACCAGCGTTGCTTATCACATGCCTTTCTTCAGCAAGGCCGCCTGATCTTCCCTGACAAGCCAACACCTATAAAAACTTTTGACGAGCAGTTAAAACTTGCAAGTCATTGATCATCGGCATCTTATTTCATATTGCTGCACGCGTGCATGCGCATCATCAACGAGTGCAGCAGGTTCACTACGTGCTCACGCGACTCTAATCAAGCGAAGGAACGCGACAGAAAAATGGAGGAAAATTATGCGGGGTGTGAACACGGACTCCTGACAATTGTCAATTTGGCCTCTTTTTTTTGTAATGCAGGCCATCAGCGTTTGTAGATATCACAAAGTGCACTTTTACGATTTTTGAAGAAATGTTTAGCGATCTCGCAGCCAATGCATTTGTGTGAAACCTAACTTATAAACACGACATCGCGCCTGGCAGGCTGGGCAAGCGAAACAATCAGTGTGCTTTGAGCAAAAACACAGTCTTGCGAAGCGCAAATGTTGCAGGTACCAGATGAGAAAAATGTAAATGATAAGAAGAAAAAAGAAGCAGGCGCTTCCTTGGCCAATCCCCTCATGTGGGTATGTGCCATGTCTTAAGAGGACGAAGAAGAAGAACGCATATGCATGATAGGATTCAGCCTGAGGACACCATCATCATCATCAAGTAGATAGACGGCCCAGCAGCGACCTATGTCTTGAACCGCAGTGGTGGCCTGGTGGTTGAGCATCCGCCTATCATGCCAGAGGTACGTGGTTCAATCTCCAGTACCCCGGGTATCCACCAGTGATACAATGGGTGCAAGCTTCCCCTGGCCTGGGGCTTGGCTTGATCAGGGTGAAGTGCTTGGTAAATGAGTCTTCGACCCCACCTAGAGCAAACAAAAATACCTTGTGCCATGGCGCTATTTGGTCGCAGATGCACTTGCGTCATAAATAAAGGATCACCATCTGCAACCTACATTTTGTTTCCCCTCCCCACACTCCTCCATCGCCTGAATCCGAATCGAATTGGTCGGAATGGTTAAACAGAGTTGAAAACGCTCCAGCGTCCGCTGTTATACCCCAGCCTCCCACTTTCGTTACCCGATCCTTGCCAGTTTAAGCTCCCACTCCACCTTGTTCTACAGCCCCCTTCGTTATTCACATATTTCTAACTCTTCATTATGATATCTGGTGTTGTAGCCTAGGCGGCAGGATAAGGAGCGGTTTCATAAAATGTGCTTGAATAATATAAAATATTTACACCATACGCCATTTTCTTTCAATTTATATAAAAACCTGGCTCTCTACTGAGGAGCTCTCTGGAGTGCAAGACTCCGCCGTATTTAAGTTTTCGTGTGCAAACTCAAACTGACGGTCGTCGACACATTGGCTGCCGTGCCATATACGGTAAAGGGCTTCGAGGCTACTACCATTTGTATGCACAGTTGTAAATGTAGCTGCCATGGTGCTTGATCGACGACGATATCTTATCGCTAGATATGAAGCGTTCATATGATCGTTGAAAGCATGCGAGACTGCTGCAGATGCACACAAAGCAAAATGAATTTTTTATCGACAGCGGCATTGCAAGAATAATAGGTGAACGTTCGCAGCTCAAATGGAGGTATTATGCCTGAGCTGTTGCTCTACCCTAAGCAGTTTTAGTCATTTTGGGAGCAAAGACGACCGCCTGTCCCCGCAGACGACGTTTCGCCAGCGATTACAGTACCTGCAGGAAGAGGCAGCTTTGTGAAGGTTTCTAGGACCAACAGTTAAGACACCACTTAGGAACACTGAGTGACGTACGACACTATTTTTAGCATATCCCTCACTTACTCTCCTCCGTCACAATTTGTCAGCTTTGATTAACCTTTGCTGCCACTGAAAGTGTCATTTGGAATAGAAGTACGCGAGAGAACGCGGACACTGAAGCTATGTAATCCGGAAAAACTCTTCACAAAGAGGGAACTGTGGATGTGTGTGAGGAGGCCAACAATATGCCATTGCATTTCATGAAGCAGACGGAAGAAGACGGGCGTAGCACAGAAGATAATTGAACTACCAAATGCCATCCTTATCATCTGGAGAGTAACAGACTGGCCGTCGCCAGCAGACCACCCAAGGAACCTACAGCCATTCGCCTGGAAACTCAACTCGTCAGCCTCCTTTTCAGACGTTACGAAGGATGGCCGAACTCACGCGCGAGAAAAGCTGTAAAAATGCGCCCAGTACATAGCGGCCTCTTCTTGCGTTGAACCACATGTTAAAGCGGAAAAAGCAATGCGATACTGCTGAAGTACAAGCTATTCTCATGAGGCACTAGACCAAATCCACTTCGCAAGATCCTCGATCCGTCTCAGCAATGCTTCATTCTAATTCTTTTGGAAAATGCCCCGTCAAGAAAGGCAACAGGTACACCTGCTCGACAGCTCGCGTTGTCGGGCTCTTGTTATCAGCTTCGCTGATACGCAGCCGTATCGCGTGCCTCTTCTGTACCAGCGGCTTCAATACGTGCTGCTAATATATTCCTGAAAAGGTCAGATTAAAATAACAAACTTCATCAATGTTATTTAAGTTTAATGAAAACTAAAACCTCCTGTTTTGTTGGATATCTTCCCGCTTAGAACGCAGCAAGTTCAGTTTCAAACGTCCTGTTAATCTCTGTGCCTGGAAAATAACTGGCTCTCCAAACCGCATTAGCTTCTACCATTTAGTAGAGGACAAATGCAGAGGCAGCCGAATAAATTCTGCACCAAGAAACGAAAACATGTATGAACAGCTTTGGGTTTAATGTTATGAAGTCAGGATCTCTCTCAGGGTGCGCACTTAGGTAACGATGTTATCAGTGATATTAATATCGATGAAATCAATTACGTATAAATACATGCACGCTACAGTCTCGAGTATCTTTTCGTTAGCAGCTTAAGTCTTTATCAGGAATACAATTTTTTATGGGATCGCCTAATGGCATAGAAAGCAGTTTTTCTGATGTATTGTGCTAAGCATTGCACTCAAGGTATCCGTATGCTGCATAAAAGCATCGCAAGCCGCGTATTTTATCAAGAAAGAGCTTAATCTCCACTTTTCCTGAGGCATTAAGAAGACACATCGCGGGAACGCCGCAGATAAGAAAAGAAATCAAGCTCACACTAAGATATGAAGCTAGTTGTTTAAGAGTTGCCCGGAAATTGGTTTCCATTGTTGTTGAAGAAATCAATATAATCGTTTGAATACACCACATTCCTCTGGCTTATAAAAACTATTTACATTAAAGTTTCTTTTTTTTTCTGTGGAAGGTGCAACGCCACAGGCTTTTTCGTTCACAAATTTACAGCACAGCCCAATCGGCAGTCAACTCTGAATTACGCTTCACAAGGATTTTCAAGGCTAATGTTGTTGTCAACTATTTTCCGGCAGAATTCACGTCTCAGCACGTAAAATAACTTTACTAACAATACGGACGCCGCTAATGTATGTCTTTTGAACACACTGAGCCGCTGGATTTTCAGAGATGGGCCATATGTTCAATTTCGAAAACAGTGCGATTCAGATGGATGAATGGATGGGTGGATAAGGCTGAACACTCCAAATCGGGCGGTGGTTCAAGCCACCTAGCCACGATTTGTGAAATTTTACTCTTGCGTTGATTTCAGCAACCAATCGGATAATCTTCGCTTGATTACTTCTACCCGCTTAAATCTACTTTTCCCACAGCGTCGATAAACCACAATTGGCATATATGCAGCTCCGCCTTTCGGTTTACATAGACCCCACTAGGTGGCGACACATGAAATGCAACACCGCATGGGCGTGACCTTGCCATGTCAGGAGGGTGGCACATTCGAACCGTTCGCTTTTGCAGCAGTGTCCATCCGCTCGATAGCCATCACGTACTCGCGCAGCTTTTACGTGTCGTGCAACGCTCATTTGTCGTTTAAGGACCAGGCGGCATCAGGACACCAAGGAAGAAATTTTGAGGAGCCCACGTGTGAGTACCGCAGCTATTCACAGCTCACATCTTTCGCGTCGTTTGTTTTCAACTTGCGGCCGAAGACATTGTTTTTGCTCCGCACTGGTGTGCCAAGAAATTTCATCCACAGTTAAGATTTCTGTGCAATGGCTTCTGACAAAGACTGCACAAAACGGTGGAAGCCTCCTGAAATATGCGGCCCATTTGATGTTCTGATTCGTGTTCGAGGTTTTCTGCCGCCAGACCTATGCATGCAAGCAGATTCTTAGGCATGCATACTTTGAACCTGCAGTGGCAAGTGAAAGAAAAAAAGTCTTTACGCTTTTTCGCGTGCACACGCTATGATTAGAAAGTTCAAACCGCCCTCTCCCAAAGTCCAAACTAGTAAAAGCTTGCCCACTATTGTGAAGCGCGTAATTCGCAAGTGGGATACGTGAGCAATTTCCTGTCTGCATCATTTCATCTTTCAGGAATAGTGTGCGACCAGATTTAAAAGCTGACAAATTTAAGTCGTGTACACAAAAAGGTATTGAGAAGAACGCCTACATTTTTGTAGTGCACCAGTCACTCGAACATAAGTGATCAATGTGTGCCTGACAACAGCATTGTTTCAAAGTGTGAAAGTAAAAAAAAGCGTTTGTTTGTATTACATTTACTGACGCTGGTGTTCAGTGATCTGCATCAAGCGACGAATTTTTTTCCCATTTGATAAACGCGCATGCTTTTTTCTTCTGGCTGCGGATCGACAGGTGCGAATTTCATGCTATGTAGACCTGTCTTTTGCCTAAATAGTTCTGAAACAAACCACGATTAGAGGAGCCTGGTGTTAATGGGTACGTAAACACCCGGTGGGCTGCTAGCATTGGCAGATTCAAAGCCAAGTGATTCCCCAAAAGCGTGACAGCTTAGCAGTGTACGAATAAATGTGTAGACAGATAGGACCCCAGTACCAAATGTATCGTGTTAACAGGCAACTTTAACTGGTGTTAGAAAATGAGATGCACTGTCTCTGGTTGTGGTATTCCTTCCACTTTACGCAATCCAAGATAATTTAACTACCACCTGGTCGTATCTTTACCTTAGAATACCTGCGCGAGGATGGTACTACAGTCAATCCTCATGTAACGTAACAGCTTACCACGAAATTATATAACAAAGAAAAGACGATTGTCCTTGGAAGGTCTGCAAACACTGGTTATAACGACGGAACTTCTGGTTCCCTTCAACGTTGTCATAACAAAGTCCAAGCGTATTTTCTTTATTCCCAAGTGTGTTTATTGAATTTGTAGAAGTGTTTTCGAAACGACCAATTCAGTATTTACGATGGCAAAAAACTTTCTGGTTTTTTGTTCACAGAAATTTCAGAAAGCTTTCAAAATACGAAATAAATCTCGTGCACTCTGCGCTACAGTATTGTAACCATCCCAACTGAGATTTCGATAAACTAACCATTTTTGCTGACCGCATCAATGTCAGCGGGCGCCACCGACTTTGAAGATGTGCGCGGTGCTATACACAACTGAAAATTACTATGGCAGCCTTAATTAATTTCAGATAACTAATTTACCTTCGCCTTTCGTTTTTTTTTGCATTTTGGAAGGCAGAACAAAATCTTACGTTTCAACCAGGTTTAGGTTGCCTTCAAATAATTCTTGCTGCAGAGGTCGATTCTTCAAGCTATAAATTTCAACAGCGGAAATCCCGATCGCAGGAAATACAATAACGACAGAAAGAGCGCCTCTTTTTGCCCACCTTGAATTTACTGGGTTCAAATTTTTCGGTTGCCTGTTTATCACTTATCAGGGACGATTTCACGCGTTCTCACTGTTCCTGGCGAAGGTGCAGAAACACTTTGATGCCGGTGCTTATGGAATCGGCTGCTCATTTCGACACAGTCAGCGCGTACTTATTCCACGACACGGGTGCGACGCTACAGCGGGGCTTCACAACAGTACAGTCACGTCTTTTTTTTATTTCGTATTCTTCCAACTGCTGCACAAAAAAAAATCTAAGTCGGCCCCAATTGACCATCAGTAAACCGGCGTGGCGATATATAAATTATACAAAATATTAATATAATTACTGTTATCTAATAAATAGTTCGCCGAAATTTAGAAACATTGCCCATCCAGTCGGCACCGAAAGTCGGTGATATGAGCAGTAACGTACATCAGATATAAGGTACTTGTTAGCAGAAAGAATTTATAACTGGCGATGAACAGCACGCTTGAAAATGGCAAATACCAATACATTTGCACACCCCGGAGGTCCCTAATGGGTACCCAATGCCGCAGGGTACCTTTTGGTGATAGAACGGGTACAAGCTTTCGCCTGCCTGGTGCCCGGGTCCTTTACCTTGAAATGCTTGAGAAGTAGTCCTTTTACCCCATATTGAGTACAAAGAAAAAAAATGGGTATCATGGCGATCATTGGCCACAAAGGCCTTACGCCACAAAAAATTCGCAATCAGCATAACCTTTAAGTGTTTCTTCAAGCGCCGGCATTTTTTTCCTCCAGGGTGTGCACTCTGTAGAAAGAGCGTAACAACTGGACTTGACGTCTGCTTCGTCTACCCTATTTCGGCAAGGCATAATAGGACATGATCATTTATTTCCGGTTGATGCAGTAAGCAATGATGATTGACCTTGTCAAAATTGTTTCCAGCCATGTAGTTAGCTGGCAAACAAAATGTTTACGAGCTCAAATCATAGCTGAACGCATTGTAGGGAGTTTTATGTGGGACAGCGTTTCGGAACAAATTCATTTCTTCCTCCTGATCCTTTTGCAAAATATCCTACCTAATCTAATATATGCTACTTAAATTTGGAACAAAAGAGAATATATTTCCTTTAATTTCCTAAATCTTCAATTTTATTGATAATGTGCGCCGTTCAACAAAGAGATCGTATATAATAATATACAGAAAATAACAGCGGCTGTTGGCGAAATGGAGGCGAAATATTGCATTTGTTTTGAAATCAAGAAGCAGCAATTGAGTTGGTTGGAACACGCACCCAAACGACGGCAGCAGTCTTGTGAAGACTACTCGCTAGAACAGCCGGCTTTTATAAGCTCCTCGTTCTTATTCTTATCCGCCGTTGTCTCATCCTAAACGTCTCTACGGAAGTACTCCTGTCCCGAGATTAGCGTTCGTGCTAACTATATACATTTTGATTGCACTTTTGTGGAAGAAGGCTCTGGAACAGAAGTGCGTTCTGGCGGTGCATTAGAGTGGGCCGTTCCTTAGCTGCGCAGCGCAGACCTGAGTTGGAAAAAGGCCTCCGTAATAAATCCGAGGGGAAAAAATCTGGCTCTAAACTAATGATAAAACTTACGAGCTTCCAGGGAGAGATCGGAAGTGATGGTATCTAAAGACAAATTCAGATTAGCAGAACAGGTTGTAATTACCTATGCAGGTGCTAACTATTTTTTTTTAATCTTTGTTAGTATATGCGTCAAAAGGCTGTGTTCGTTTTCTGAAAAACTTTTTTGGCAGGATTCACCAGCAGCCCTACTGTGAAAAACTGGAGAGTGTGGAGGCTACATGTCAGAGCCTGATGGTGTTTCTTACTGGTGTGATTTCGGCTGTTTGTAGGTGTCCCCTAGGAATAACCAGGATACAACGGATCATAGCCGAATTCCATCATACGCACTGGTGGCGTACGTAACCAACCGCCCTTCACCAGAATAGTGACCCTCACGTGTGAGAAGAGAAACGCGATGGACTATCAGCCGGACTACTACCTCCAAGTGACAAACGGTGAGCAGAAGTTAGAGGGGGGAGAGGCAGATCTATTGCCGTTACGAACCTAAAGAATCGGTTGTACTCAACTTGGAGCCGATGTCAGTGCAAGTTAAAGATCCCCAGGTGGTGGCAGATATTCCAGAGGCCTCCACTATGGCACATCTTCCTTCTTTCGCTCTTTCACTGCCTCATTTATCGCCTTTCTTTACGGCGTGGTTCGGGTATCCACCAAGTTGTGTGAGACAATTATTCCTCCATTTTTCTTCAAAACCATTTTTAATAGAAAGTTTCACTGATCCGAAATCACGGCCAGTCATAAAATATCTTCTGTGGTCATATCCTATTTTTTCGAAAATTACAGTTTAGACATATACGTTCATCCAGTTAAGTTGAACCAGCCACACCATTCTCACTTATCTTCACGATTGAGGCCTGCATTTGCCGACAAAATGCAAACTTATGAAAAGTTGTCCCTTCAAATTACGTTGTCAGAATACATTAAATTTAATTGTCCTGTTTACGCAGAAAACTTACGTTTGCCTTTTAGCTTGCACACCCACTCTTAGTTGGCACTTAAAAATTCGGATGCTTATTTCGAACTCGGATAAATCAGTTGTATTCTTTGTGTACACTTTTGTCTTTAGCCCGCAAGACGTGGGTTCGATCCCGGCCGCGGCGGTCGAATTTCGATGGAGGCAAAATTCTAGAGGCCCGTGTGCTGTGCGATGTCAGTGCACGTAAAAGAACCCCAGGCGGTAGAAATTTCCGGAGCCCTTCACTACGGCGTCCCTCATAGCCTGAGTCGCTTTGGGACGTTAAATCCCCCATAAACCATAAAACCACAAATCTTTTCTCTTTATTTTTCCTTGTATGATTGGTGATGATTTGACTAGTTTTTAAATCTACTCATACGTTGTATTTTTCTGGATATCACTCATAGTGAAGGTGTGCACGTTTGCTTTTATATGGGCCTTGACTGCCAATGTTTTTTTTTTTGTGCTTGCATGGTTATCAGCATAATTAGCCCGACTACGCCAACTTCAGGACAAAGCCTCTCCCGTGCTTGCCAAATTAACCCTATAGATAACTGCAGCCACCTTATGCCTGCAAGATTTTTAATCTGATCCCATCACCTAAATTACTGCCAACCCCTGTGGCCCTTGCCTCCGGTTATAATACTCTGTTGCCCTTAAGGAGCAGCGGTTATCTTTCCCTCGCATTACATGCCCCGCTTAAAACCATTTCGTCCTTTTGTATATTCGTCGCATTTCATACAAATTCCGAACGTCCATTAGTTTTTTATGAAGTACTTATGCATATTAATCTGCTCATATACAATATTGATTTAAAAATTTAAATATGAAGTGGTGATCGGAAATACGAAGCGTTTTAGTAGAACGAAGTGCGAGTGCCTTTCTCTTATGTACGCCGCCGCGGTTTCAGCGTAGTTACGGTGATCGGCTGTGGTTCCATCTCGGCGGCGGTGGTCTCATTTTGACGGGTCAGGAATAATGGAGGCCCTTGGATTGCGCGATGTCAGTGTACGTTAAAGAAGCCCATGCGATCGCAATATCCGGAGCCCTCCACTACGGAGTTCCTCATTACGCTAGTTGCTTCCGAACTTAAGCCCCATGGACAAAAAAAAACTTGTATGCTTCGAAGCAATTTAACACGTGTGCGGCCTAAAAAGCAAAGGGTGGCCACAAAACAGGAATAGCGCGTTGTGATGGCATATGTCCTGCACAGAGCTTCAAATAGGGCGCTAACATCGGACACCGCCGCAGACATCGTGTTTTCTTTTTTCACATAGTGGCGAGAACTGCTGGCCACTTCCGACTGCTATCAAAGCTTCATTTTCAAGAAAAGCAGCACAAATTGCAGCATTGACCTTGCGCACACTACATCATAAGGTTCAATGTCCTCGATTAAAAAGTGTGCTGTTAGTTTGAGTGGTTGTCGATGTGGTGAATTTGCTCATTGTCCATGTGCTCTTTGTTATTTAGCATCAGTTTGCTTTAGTGAAATGTACTGAATGGTATGGCATTTGTGAACCGTTGCACGAAAATGTTGTCGAACGCGGAGGAACGAGAATATCTGATTTTCTCTAACGTGCTCGTGTTATCAGCTTTCATTCCAGAGGCTGTATCCAGTCCCGAGGACATTCCCGTTCATTCTGTTCTACCATCGCCGTCGACCACTGAACTCGGAAATGTAGACCACACAAATTGGGAGCACCTGGGACCTTCGCTGGATACCAATGACGAAAATTCTGTCGGGTATATGAGCCCTGACTTGACAGAAAAGCCGTTCAGATGCGTCTTCTGTCCCTACACTTCTACGAATTATGACGAATTTGTGAGGCACATCGACTCGCATGACGCAGTAGCGAAATTTGAATGCCGGCTTTGCACAACGACGTTTCAGACGTCCCACGACCTTGAAGTGCATATGTCATGTCACGCTCGGGAGAAAAGATATAAGTGTGACCAGTGCCTCTATGCAGCTGTTTCACGTAGCAAGCTACAATTGCACAAGCGTTCCCACACTGGCGAAAGACCTTACAAGTGTGACCAGTGCCCCTTTGCAACTGTTTCACGTAACAAGCTAGATGAGCACAAGCGTACGCACACGGGTGAAAAACCCTACAAGTGTGACAAGTGCCTGTATGCAGCGGCTAGAAGTGACAAACTAGCTCAACACAAGCGTACTCACACAGGTGAAAAGCCCTACAAGTGTGACAAGTGCCTGTATGCAGCGGCTAGATGTGACGCCCTAGCTCGGCACAGGCGTACGCACACAGGAGAAAAATGCTTCAAATGTGGACTGTGTTCCTATTGGGCGATACAGAAAGGTCAATTTGACCGTCACATGCGTACGCATCGATGAGCTGAGAGCATTCACTGTACCCTATGTTCATTCGTGTGTTCAAGCACTGAGAGCCTCAAACACCACATCTGCGGACAGGGGGATTGAATTCTTCATAAATACGCGCGTGTGATAATGACGCTGAACTGTGGCATAGGCCCCTCCACAGAAATAATTATTGTTTGCAGACACTCGAGACATTAGGTTACATACACAGGCGACATGTGATAGATCCTATGTACAGTTTATATCGCCATTTGTGAGCAAATTTCTTACCATGAGGCGGCGGAAGCTTGTGCTATGTAGGTTCAAGTCGCTGAAGTCTTAGCAATGCGGGTTATTTTAGCAGCAGACACAGCGCATAAGTGCTACGATTTTTTTTGCCGAACAGCCCGGTGGCGTGCATTGTGGAAAAACTCGAGACCAATAAAATGGGGACTGCGAATACGATGGGCGCTCAGCGTAAGCTCTTTCATTGCTTAAGAGTGCAACTTGTAGCAAAATATGAAATTTTATCCCAGCCAATTACCCCAGCAATGGTGCCTCAAACCGTATCTTCAAAGAAGACATAAACAATAGGTGAAAGGCAAATCTGTTGCGCCCTCTTTACGTGTCGCAGTAAAGATGCCACAACATTTTTGACATGGGCTACTTGGATTTGCATCTGTGCTTCGCATTTACAACTCAACATTTTGTATATTCCTTTCCCATTCCAAGAAAATGTTAGCAACTTCTTTGAGTCTTTGATGGAACCTGGACTTCGATCGCTGTTCTTCAAGCGTCCACCACGATCTATCCGGGACATTTATTGCTTACCACATGCGGTGAGGTAACGTGCAAGGCATCAAACATTTTGCGCTCCTCATGTTCAACCAGTTCAAATTTTGTCAAGCCGCTACGGAGGAGACGTGGATCTTTGAGCCGCCACCGAACCTGGTTAGAATTTCTCGTCTCTCGAAGGAAGCATTATTTCGCATGTGCAAAAAAATGGGATAACTACGCCAAATATCACAGTTGTCCGACCGGCCTTGTTCATCGCATGCCTTTTTTCAGCAAGGCCTCATGATCTTCCCTGGCGTGACAAATACGTATAAAAGCTTTTGTTCGAATAATTGAAACTTCGAAGTCATTGAGCATCGGCACCTTTTTCCATAATGCTGGGCGCATGTGTGTGTATCACTGGCAAGTGCAGCAGGTGCAGTGTGCTGAGGAGGCTCTAATCGAGGAAAGGAAAGCGACGCAAAAATGGTCGACACTTGCGTGGGGACTGAACATGAACGCGTGAAAATTGTGAATTCGTCCGCTTTTGTTGTCATCAAGGCCATCAAAATTTATATATATATATATATATATATATATATATATATATATATATATATATATATATAGCAAAAGAAGCCATGGTACGTATATTCTGCAAGCTCGCAGAGAGTTCATTTATTTGGAACGTAACTTATAAGCACATGACATTGGACCTGGCCGCTTGGACAATTGAATTAGAAAGAATCATGGTCTGGGCAGAGCAGCAGCGCAACATATTGAGGAATCTGGTGCGTGGCGCAATTGTGCCCGATCATTTGTTTTATAACAATACTAATGGAAAACATTTCACACACATAAATTACGAACAAGCCGATCGATATAAAAGCACAGTAGCTCCGGCTTGTAACACAATCTGGACATGTCGAAGATTAAAAAGGATAAAAATATTAACAAAAAAGAAGCGGGCGCTTGCACCAAATTTGCAGGACAGCAGATAGGCGGCCAAGTAGCAGCCTATATCTTTTCGTCCCCTCCCCACACCCGTCCATCTGCTCGATCCGAACGGAAGCAGTTGGAGTGGGCAAGCAGTCAAAAACGCTCCAGCGTCCGCTTTTATACCCCCTCCCCCAAACACTATCGTCACCTGATCTTTAACGGCTTCACCTAGCACTCCACATTGTTCTACAGCCATGGTGTTTTCTTTATTTAGTTTTATCTGTTCATCCTGTTCTCTGGTGCTGTAGGGTGGGGAGAAGGGTAATAAGTGCTTTCGTACCGCAAACTTGAATTAAAAAATTATCGTGACAGGACGCCGTTTTCTTCTAATTTGTATAAAAAGCTGACTCCCTACAGAGGAGCTTTTTATCAGAGGAGGCCAAGGGTGCTCTAATCAGAAAGGCTTAATAGAATCGGGTTGCTCAGTAGTGAGAGCAGGCGGCGATATGCATTGGACGTTTTTTCGAAACGTGTATGATGGCAAGACACATGCAGCGGACAGTCAATAAATTCAACTTCATTTTCTTTGTTGCAAGTATAATTTTTCACTGTCTGCAACCGAAGCAACGCTATCATGCTAAGACGACCGATCATCGTCAGGACATCCCGCAATCGACAGCTCCCGGGTCAGCGATTTATTCAACCTGGATGCTCGGCGGAAAAAAGAAAGCATACTGAAGTGACAATGGCGAAGAAAGAAAACACTGCCGACATGGTGACGGCAGCGATTAAATTTCGGAATGCTGGATCGATTTGCCAGCGTCCGCTGATAACCACAGTGTGTCAATAAACATACAGCTCAGTCACATACGTTGGGCGATATCTAGCATACACGCGTCGTCAAGGATTTTAAAGATTGTGAAATACGGCTGCAGAAGCATACAAAAAATAAATCTGTATAATACACGTACTATAAAAATACCCGAAATTATTCAGGTGATAGCTACCTCTCCATATTCTATGCTCTAGATACATGACCACAATTTTATGAAGGATGAATTCGTGGTAGCGGTGGCCTCATTTTTTTAATACCAGGTTTATACGTTACAAATAGAAGGTACAGAAACCAATATGAAAACCAAAACATTTAACACAATATAAAAGGGCCTTAGTTCATTTGGCAAGCAGGAGGACAAGATCCCTTAAATGTGAGAGTCGTCAGCGATCTAGCCACTGTAGTATGGGGTTGAATTGACCCGACTCGCTAACTCGATTCGACGCGCCGGCTTCCGCAAATATTACAGGGAAGTCCGAACATTAAATTCAGCGGCGCCCATCGCCAAGCAAAAGCACCCTAGATGCTCTACAGATCCAGGAGCCTTATCGCGTCAATAAGGACACCGTCTTCATTTTGTCGGCTTTCTTTGCCACTGCTATCTCCGAATCGTGCCGGTGTTACGAGACGCATTTAATTTCACATACCAGAAGAACCATTGAATTTCCTCGACTGCACATTCTAATTTTAGGCGAAAAGTGATTGAGATACATATGCGCCGCCACAGTCGAAAGAGACCTTATAGGTCCGACATGATCCCGTATCCACCCCTTAAGCCGAGGTACAAACTCGTAAAAACGTGGCGCATAGTGATTAAAGGCCCTTCATGTGTCCACGTGTGACTGGTCGGAAGGCGTCTGCAAAAGCCAATGATGAGGAGACTTGCAAGTGCAGATACTGACAATAGGGTTGAGACTCTCCACGAATAACCAACCTCTCTTAGTCAACGTGCAGTAGTTTTATGTCTAATTAAGTCAACATCTGTCTTTTAGAACTAGCTTCTTGCTGCCTAATGCTCAGTGGAAGACATTTGCAGATTTCCATCATTAAAGCCCATCGCTACCAACTCATAATTTATTTATACCAGTTATATTAGGCTTGCAATCTGCATCAATTGCTTCGGTTTTCTTCAAAGGACCTCGTTTGCATGGCTAATGACGTCTACACCTATAATGTGGATACTGCGAGTGTCATGGTCGTTCAACTTGCGTTCCTGTTGGCCTCAGAGTGCCACGTGTCGCAAATAAAACAATACCATGGCACTCGTGGAGAAAGGAAATTTTTCTCCACAACGTATCGTCATAAACTGTCTAATATAAGTTGACGGTGTTGAGCAACTTTCCTGCATCCTGTATACTTGTCGCAAGCAAGCTGAAAAAGCTTGCCCACGATGCATGTGCTTTGTCATCGAAATTTGTCACCTTGTACTGCAACTACGCTCGTCATTTACAGTGCGGCATTCAACCAGGGTGAAGACATGTCGATTAACTCTCGGTCTCAAAAATACCTTAGCAGCATCGTCTCACCATTTACCTAAATTTAGTTTTCAAACTCAGTTCATCGAACATATTCATGAGCGGTCTGTGCAGAACATCTGTCTGGTAATGGATGCGTTGAGCTATCGGAAGAAAGGAGCAGACTCGACGATGCTTGGACAGGCACCTGCTAGAACGCTTGTTATTTGGAATGCATGAAGCACTGCATTTAATGGAGCAGGCGGAAGAGAATGGTCATGGCAGATGAGTTAATACAACTAGCAAATGCCACACTTATGGTGTGAAGAGCATCAGACTGGCCGTCGCCAGCAGACAAACCGCGGGAGCTGCTGCTGTAAGCCCGACAACTCTGCTCGTCAGCCTCCTCTTCAGACGTTACGAAGACTGGGCCAACTCTCCCTGGAGAAAGACTGTTCAAATGCGCCCAGTGCATAGCGGCGCTTTTGAGTTGAACCACATGTTAAAGCGGAATAGCCACTGCGATACTGCAGAAGAACAAGCCATTCTCAAGAGGCGCTAGTGCAAATTTGCTTCGCAGGATCCTCGACCTGACACAGCAATGCTTCAATATAAATCTTTAAAAATGCACCGCCATTGAACGCAACACGTCAACGTGCTCAACGGGTCCTTTTGGCGGGCTTCTTTTATCAGCTTCGCTGATACACAGCCTTATCGCGTGGCTCTTCTGAACAAGCGGTTCCAACACGACCTCTTACCAATATAATCAAGAAAAGGTAACGTGGAAATACGGATTATCAAGGTTTCTTCGGTGCAATAAAACAAACAACCCATTTCTTTTTCTTGGCTTTTTTCAAGCATTGAACGCAGCAAGTTCAGCTTCAAACGTCTGTTAATCACTGTTCTTGGGAAATAACTTCCTTTCCAAAGGCATGGAGCTTGTACTATTTCGTACAGGACAAAGGCAGAGGCAGCCGACTGAATTCTGCAGCAACGAACAAAAAGAATTAAGAACAGCTTTGAGTTTAACGTTATCTAGTCAAGTTCTATCACAGGTTTCTCACCTCGGTAATTATTCATGATCCATCAATAGAATCCATGATTTAGTATCGAGTATATGGGGTTCGTAACTTGTATTTTTCTCAGGAATATAATTCTTAATGTAATCGGCTAACGGTATTCAAAAAAGTTTTTTTACGTATCGTGCTCAGAATTGTGCTTAAAAAATGCGTGTGTCAGAAGAAAGCATCGCAAGCGGCGCATTTTATGAACGAACTAAATCTGCACTTGTCCCCAGTCATGTATATAAAGCAGCGCGGGAATACCGCAGCTATGAAAAGAATACCGAGAAACTCATGCCAACAATGTGCGGCTAGTTGTTGAAGAGTGGCCCGAAAATCGCTTTTTAATTATTATTGAAGAAATCAAAATATAGTTTCCAATAAACCTTTTCATTTCTGCTCATAAGAGTAGTTCACTTTAAAGTTTTCTTTTTTTTTTTCAGTGGCAGGTGCAAGGCAACAGGCTTTTCGTGTAACGAATACAAAGCATAACCCAATGGCGAAGTGTGTTCTGGTAGCGCTTCACTAGCACTTTCAAGGCTAATGTTGTTGGCATGTAGTTGCCGACTAAATTGGCGTCTCATGTGCAGCACTGAAACTAACTTTAGCAACGGGTTGAAAACGTTTAATATAAAAACTTTGAACAAATCGGGGTGCTGGATTTTGAGAAAAGGGCCCTTTGGTCAATTTCGGAAAAAGTTCGATTAAGGTTCGCACAAATGCAGCGCAACCGTTCGGTTCATGCGGATCCCACTAGGCGGCGACCCACGAAATGCGAAGAAGCGTGTGCGTGGCCATCTGAAATGCCACGACGGTGGCCTATTCGAACGGTTCGCTTTTGCCCGAGTGCCCAGCCGTGCATAAATGTTCTGCACCCGCTTTCCTTTTACACTTCGTGAAGCGCTCATTTCATGTTGAACGACGAAGACACTCGTACCCTAAGGACGAAACTCCAAGGAGACCACCTGTGAGTATCGCAGCTATTCACAGCTACTTTCCTCGAGTCCTTTGCTTACCACTTGCGGACGGGTACCGTCGCGTTCCTCCGTACTGTTGTACGAAGATATTTCGTCCACAGTTGCAATTTCCTTGCAAATGCTCCTGCTTCGAGAGGCTGCTCAAAACGTTTTAACCGTCCTGGAACATGCAGCCGTTTTGATTTCATGACTCGTGTTCCAGGGACTCTAACGCCTACCCAATGCATAAAGCATAGTCTTAGGTGCGCTCGCTCTAAACTTTGCCGCGACAATTTATGCGAGTACACACACTATATTTAGAAAGTACAAAGCCGCAGTCTACCAACGTCCAGTCCAGCATAAACTTACCCTCCGTAAAGTTGTGAAACGCGTTATTCGCGAGCAGGACACACACTGCCAATTTACTAGCTGCATAACTTCCATTTTCGGAAATGGTGTTCGACTCAAATTAAAAGCTGGCAATTATCAAACTCCGCGCAACACAAGACTGAGAGGAACAATTACATATTAGTAGCGTATCAGTGACTCGGAGATTTCGTTTCGTTTTCTCACCTTAAAGACCCCTTTCTGGGTATTAAATATTCGGTGGGTTACATATCATGGGTGAGATTACAGTTATTGAATGGGAGGAGGAACACTCGTCGCAAACGTCGATAGGCATGTCATGGCAGCAATGATGTGGGCAAGGCCGTTCCAGATGGCAGCGGTTCGGGAAAAAAATTAGCCAGCAAAAGTAGCAGTTCTAGTGAGCGGTCGAGCAACATAAAATGGATGCATGTTGCGGTGGGATATGTGTGAAGGTGGTGCTATAGGTATGGCTGATGATTAAGCAAACTGTAAAATATCTTACGGAAAAGGCAAAGGCTAGCTATATGACGACGAGTGCTAAGTTTCGACACTTCGGACTGAAGTTTTATTGCTGTTACTCTGGTATTGAACGCGGAGTCGCAGTTATGAATCTTGCAGCGCGACTGTTCAAAGCTTCAAGGGCGTAATCTAGATAAGTTTGATGGGGATGCCAGAAATGAGATGCATTTTCTAGCCTAGACCGGACGAGCAACTTATAGGCCAGAAGTTTCACGTGCGGTGGAGCATGTCGTAGCTGACGTGTCACAAATCCAAGATATCGGTTTGCTGATGATATGACGTTAGTGATATCAGTTCGCCAGGAACGATCACTGCTTAAGCTTACGCCAACTCATTTATAACATTGTACAAGTTCTATAGCAGAACTGAGGAAGGCGTAGTTAAAAACGAAAGGCTGTTGGCGGCGATGGAAGGAGACAGGTTTAAATTTGTTAGCATTTAGCTTCATGAGCCACTGGTAGCACCAGCGATGAACGTGGTTGATAACACTTTGAAGAGCTGCTTGATGGGATATTTTGGTTACTGTGCGATAGATGACACATTCGTCGAGAAACATGCCAACGTTACATGTTAGAGGTGTCGGTAAATGGTTTATATATTTTATAAACAGCCCAGGACCAGGGACAGAGCATTGTGGGACACCTGATGTTATTGCGCGGGAGGTAGAATTTTGGTTGTTAAGGAAAACAAACCGGAAGCGGTTTTTTAGAAATTCCTTGATACCAGCAAGAATTTTAGGATCTAAATTTATCTGCTCTAGCTTTGTAGCAAACGTGCATGAGGTTCGGCGGCAAGGGCTTTTGCAAAATCTGAGTATAGCATCACTTTTGATATTACGATCATGATTATTATGCAGATCATTAACGAAAAGTGCGATCTGGGTTTCGCAAGAAAAGCACTTGCGGAAACTGCGCTGTGAAAGAAGAAAAAACTTGTTACTATCAAGACGGTTCAAAATTTGGGAGTAAATTACGTGTTTCATGATTTTACAAGAGACACTGGTTAGATAAATGGGGCGATAATTCAGGGCAAATTGTTTGTCACCTGACTTCTGCACTGGAACGACCTTCTCGACTTTCCAGTCATCCGGTAGGGTTCCCGTATCAAGGATTTTGTGAACCACAATGACGGGTATTCAACAGTGATGCAATTAGGGTTTTTTACCAGTTTCTAATTTATTTCTTCAATTCCAGCCTATGACGACAGCTTCATATTCTCTGTTATAGACAAAATACAATCATAGGAGAAGGATAGACAGCGTAAAGGGGGACCTACGGTATAACGCAGTGGAGGTGGTAAGGTGCCTGCTTCATCAATAAAAACAGAGGAAAAGGCAACATTAAAAATTTCAGCACATAAAGCCACACTGACCTCCTCTTCCACTTTGTCGGTAAGGGTAACAGCATGGGTGTGCGACGGGTTTATTTTTTTCCAGAATTTTTGGGGTCATTGTTAAGGATTTGGGGCTCTTCAAGATTAAAGAATGATTGTTTAGCGTCTCGAATAGCAACATAGTAGGCGTCCTCGGCTACATATATGTTCCAAGCGCAGGTGCTTTGGTTATTTTGCCAGTTGAAAAAGGCGCTTTTTCTTTCATTCCAACCGTTTCGATCCGTATGTGAACCACGTCTGCTCGTTACTGGCACGGATGGTCATCAGAAGTATATATTCGTTAGCACGGTGAGCCTGTTGCTAAAAATCAACCTGTTATTAACAGAACGACTGTGCAGTCCAGAGCGAAACTACGGCAGAAAATCTTGCAGTTCATGGTTGAGTGCATCCCAATTGCATAGATATAAGTGAACAAATGAGTACTTAAGACTTGGTTTTCCGAAAAGCATGAAAGCACAAAAGCATTTATGTTGTGTTACAATAACTAAACCCTGTTTTCAGCGTGTCGCAACAAAGAACTTTTTTTAAATTTTGTTAAAACCGCACATTGTCATTTCTTCTGGCTTCGGTTGGACAGATGCAAGCGTAATGCTAAACAGGCGTTTCATTTATCTGCATTGCACTGTATCAAACAAAGACAAGAGGAGCCTTGCGGTTTCGTTAAAGGGCACAGAAGCACTCTATGAGGTGATAACAGAAGATAATGCCAAACAAATGATCCAACAATAGCGTTTCCAGCTTACGGAAGAATGGTCCGCATGAATGTCGTTAGAGCAACGCATTTTGAAGTGCGCGGTGTTAGCACGTAACTTGGAGCAAATCCACAGAGTAAGATATACGCCGTATCCTGATATGGTTTTCCTTCACAATGCGCAATGCAAGAAAATTTTTATCCCACCTAATCCTGTCATCAGCCAAGAATACCTATGCGAAAATAGTAGTACGTTCAACCCTCATTATAACGAAACGGCTCATAATTAAATTATGGAAACAACCAAGGAATAATTATTCTGATTGGAAACACAGCCAACACTGGCTATAACGTAGCTATGGCTATAATGAAGGAATCACCGGTTAGCTACAGCATCGTCATAACAATGTTCAACTCTATTTTCTTTATGCGCGTTTACTTTAATAATATAGAGCTGGTTCCCGACAAGCCGATTAAGCTTCTCGCGGCAACGTACTCTCTATTTTCCACAGCAATTTAAAAAGCTTGCAAAATACGTAGGAAATCTCGGGTACTCTGCGCTAAAGTAGTGTAGCCTGCGCAATTGAGTTCTGATTGAAGGAAGCAGGTGTGTTAACCGCGGCGATGTGAGAGCCCGCCACTCCTTTGAAGACCTGCGCTGTGCTATAGACAAAAGATAATACGAGAGGCTTGAACATCTTTACTTCACCCATTTGCCGTCTTCGTTCTTTTGTGTGTTTATGCAAATACGGAATAAAATCTACATTTCAGGCAGTTTTACGTTGTCTTGCGCAAGAGCGTATTGTAGGGCTGCTCAGGTCACTCTATGAAAGCGCACCTCTTTTTGTGTGCCTTGCATTTCCAGTGGTCGTGTGCTTCTCGCCGCTCCAATTTACAGGTTGCCTGCTTATCACTTATCAGCTGCACCGACACGTGTTGTCATTGTTCCTGGGGAAGGTGCTGAACCACTTTGTCGACAATGCTTCTGGTGTCGGCTGCTCATTTAGACACAGTCCGCGCGTACGCTTGTTCCAAGATACGGTAGCTAGCGCTATAACTGTGCTGGACACGAGTATAGTCGCGTCGTTTTTTGAAATATATTTATAAGGCGTCTGCTAATTGCATAAAAAATACTGACGGTGCTTTGCTAGAAATTTACTAAATAGGCGTGGCGCAAATACCAATATTATATAAAGTGCATAATTTTGCTTAGCTAGTAAATATTTACCAGAACTTGAAAAAGGCTCTGCGAACGCAAAACTACGGCCAAATACTTGTTTACAACCCTTAGCTCATGTCCCGTGCGATGCCAAGCTTATCTTAGGCGTGACGAGAGCGAAATCTGGAATTCGTATAGTACAGCTTATCTCTTGTTTCCAACTTTTTCCCCACACATCAACACACCCTTCTGCGCTTCTGTAACATGAACGTACTTTTATTGGTGTAATACTTTAAGCGCTATTCTATTCTTCTAGGTTCAATGCTTCCTGTGCAAGATAGTCTAGTGAGCAGAACACAGGCTGCGCCTATAACGTCCCATTTTGTTTCCACCAAATAATCTGCTGAGGGGTGCTCATGTTATTAGAAGCTTATGTCAAACAACCTGCTTCCAGTTTTGAGTGGAGATTTCTCGTCATGACAGGAATTGTCAGTGTACGATCACCTTTAAGTTTTTCTCTAGCGGGGCGATCCTAATTCTGTGAGTGCAAACTCGGTTAAAAAGCCATCACGCCAGCGCATGCCCTCTCCTCAGACATGTGCTCCCGGAAAGACCAGAATCAGTCCCAGCAGAGCAGGTTGTAATTCACTATGCGAGCGCTTAACTATTCCTTTCTTCCCACTGTTGCTATATCTGTGATGAAGCTCTTTTCCGTTCTGTGAAAATGGTTCTTGATGCGATTCACCCCCAGAGCAACTGGGTAGAATTAGAGAATGCAGATGCTACATGTGAGAGACTGAAGGTGTTTACATCATTTGGATAAATTAGCGGACTAGCACTCTGTTGGCAAGAGTGCCCCTTGCATTCTTTCAGAAAGGCGCCACTCCCAGTTCTTGAAGCAGCGATTCTTTGTTTCTTACAACGGTGGGTTTTCCGTTTAGACAAGGGCGCGCTCTCTTTAAAGCCTCCCCACAGAGAAGTACCATGGCAGCGGCTTCTCTTACGGTTGCGCTGGAATCATGATTATGCGTTAAGAACAGAGAAAAGTAGTCATGTGAAAACAGAGCGATGTTTTATTGGTCCAGGTGCCAGAAAACACCTGACCCGAAAACGATTATTTTCCCTCAACTATTCCATTATGCGGGAATGGAAACCGCTAGCTCAGACATATACACGCGAACACAACCAGCTGCTTTTCAGGCAGTCTCGGAGGCAACACGAGAACATTTTATTCAGCTTGTGTTCCGCGTAAACCTTTCACGTAAGTTGTGCCTCCCAAAAAGTGTGCTTTTCCAAAATTTCTATTTTAATTCTTCGCAGGCGTGCACAGTGGGTAACCTGAACATTAGAGAGTATCGTGGATTTTCACCATACCAATAGCTATTCCCACAAGCCCCAACAGGAAACATCATACACTTTCGGCCGGACTGCGACTACCAAGTGACAGACGGTGAGGAGCTCTCTTTCCCAGTTTGCAGCGTACCGTTCGCTGGTTGACGCAAATGAAGTGGATGCATATTTGGAACTGAGGTAAATCACGCGTGTTCTTTTAGTACGGTTCTGTCTTTATTTTGTCTCGCGTTAATGGTGATGATATGCAGTATTTATATCTACTCCTACTCCGTACTTTCTGCCCTGTACTTATATTGACAATTGAGAGTGTGAGTATTTGCGGCTTTGGGTGCCTTGGCTATCAAATTTTTTTCATTTACGTGCTCGACCATAAGTTCCATTTCATGCGAATTTCGGCCGTCTCTTAGTTTCATGCTAAGTACCTAGACGCCTGTTCATGAAAAATACTGACTTGGAAAGTCGCAATGTGAATTGTGAGGTGTTTACGTAGAATCAGGAGCCATTGCCTCTCTTTATAAATGCGCCGTCACAGATGCGGTGTTCGACTCGGTAGCTGGGGTTCTCAGCTGTGGCTTCGATCACGGCGGCGCAGGTCGCATTTCAATGGAGGCGGAATGCTGGAGGCCCTTAGACTGCGCAAAGTCTGTGCACGTTAATCAGCCCCAGAGCCAAATTAGCGAATGAGATAATTGATATGGCATTCTTAACTCATTGCAGAAGAAAAGCGTTTCCGAACAATTAGGCAAGAAGTTTCCGATTTTCACTAACGCACTCTTGTTACAACCTTTGATTCCAGAGGCTGTATCCAGTCCCGAGTACCTGCCAGAAAATTCTGTTCAACAACTGACATCTAGCGCAAGGCTCGGATGTGTGATCCATAGAAACTGGGCGGACCAGGGGCCTACGCCGGCTGCGAATGAAGGAACTTCTGTTCGGTATCAGGTCCTTGACATAACACGAGAGCCGTTGTGGTGCCACCACTGCCCGTACACTTCTACGAAATCTGCCGATGTTATGAGACACATCAAATCGCACGCCCCTGGTGAGAAATTTGAATGCTTGCTCTGCTCAAAGTCATTTCTTACGTCCTCACACCTTAAGAGGCATATGTCCTCCCACACTGGGGAAAAACCATACAAGTGCGACCAGTGCCGTTATGCAACTGTTTCATCTAGCCACCTAGTTATGCACAAGCGTACGCACACAGGCGAAAAACTAACAAGTGCGACAACTGACCGTTTGCAGCGGCTACAAGAGGCACACTAGTTGTGCACAAGCGTACACACACAGGCGAGAAACCCTACAAGTGCGACAACTGCCCGTTTGCAGCGGTTTCAAGTAGCCGCCTAGTTGTGCACAAGCGTACGCACACAGGTGAAAAGCCCTACAAGTGCTACAATTGCCAGTTTGCAGCGGCTACAGGTAGCAACCTAGTTCTGCACAGGCGTACGCACACAGGTGAAAAGCCCTACAAATGTGAAGTGTGTTCTTATTCGACGACTCAGAAATGGACTTTAAACCGTCACGTGCCTACGCATCCAAGAGCTGAGGGCTTTCAGTGTACTCTATGTCCATTCGTGTGTTCAAACACTGAGAGCCTCAATCAGCACTTAATCGGACACTCAAACTGAATTCCTCATAAACATGTGCGTGTGATGATGACGGTGAACCAGTGGCATATACCCCTCCACAGAAATAATTGTCCATTCTTTGCGGACACGCGAAACGTCTTAGGTTATATGTACATTTTATACCCGGCATTTTTGTACAAACTCCTTACCACAATGTGTTCCACGCCAGAGCGTTGGAGGTTCGAGCCATTGACGTATGAATACTGCATGTTATTTTAGCAGCAGACACGGCGCATCAAGTGCCTCGTTTTTTTTTTTCACAACAGCCAGGGTGTGCACTGTGGCCAAAGTTGGTACCAATAAAGTGGAAACTCTGAATACAGCGGTCGTTTAGCGTAAGCTCTTTCATTGCTTCAGAGTGAAACTTCTGGCAAAGCGCGAAGTTCATCCCAGACAAAAACGCCGGCAGGGTTGCCTCAAACCATTCTTGTACAGACGACCTTTTAAAAGCCGCAGCTAAAAGGCAAATCTGTTGCTACCTCTTTACGTGTGGCACTAAATCTGCCGCAACATTTTCGACCTGAGCTACATGGAATTACAGCAAAACTTGTTGCTGGGCTAGCTGGTAAGCCATAATCTCAGAAGAACCAGCGCAAAAAGCATAAAGGACAAGAAACAAGGTGGGCGACACGGCAATTTATCATCTGACACGAAATTCGAAGCATTACCTTTGCAACCCTCCCACCATGTGTACTGTTTTTTAGAACTTTCATCACATTGAGCACATCTTATAGTTGACCTGTTTCTATATGCTGGTTTTTATTTTTTCCGAGTATTTTTTAGCCTTTAAACTCGTTATACTTTTATGCCTGTTATTCTTTTTATCGGTTTTGACTTACAAGACGATGTTTTTATCTCCGCTTGTTTACGACGCGTTCTTTGTTGGCGATTCATCATCACATTCCTTTTTATTCATTTATTTTTTTCTTCCCTTGATATTTTATACTAAGGAGCTGATTTGGTTATTGCTTGCTTGTTGCCACTGCCACTTCATTTAGATGCCGAGTCATTGTCATATCAATAGATTGTTTTGCTCTGCTTGTGCGTCATTGCCTCTTACAGGATACTGCATAAATACGTTGAAATAATTTTTGCGAAATAAAGTTGAAAGTTCAGCGCTTCTGTCCGTGTTGTCCTCCTTGTTCCTTGTCCGTTGGCCTTTCTGTGCTGGTTCTTCTGAGATCATGGAATTACAGCGGTGCTTCGCATTTACAATTCAACAATTTGTATATTCCATTTCCATTCCAAGAAAATGTTAGCAACCCCTATGAATCTTTGATGGAATCTGGAATTCGATCACGGTTCTGATGCTGAGGAATAACACGTGCCTCATGATTTGCATCAAGATATTATTTAAGCCGGAAGGTAAGGTGTATTATTCAACTGTCGCGGACTCCCAGTAATTTTCAACATGTTCATAATTAGAGAACCACACAAAATGATAACAAAACTGTAATGTGTATTTATTCTCTGCGTTGACACTGTCGTCTTCTGTATTTGTTGTTGCTGCTCTTGTTTGTTGATTTTAAGTGTACATGTTCACTGTCTACGCAAGAGTGTAATAAAAAAAAAGGTATTTGAGGTATTTGAATTGCCTACTCTAATGTGTAGGCCTTATTGATGAATTTATGGAACTGGAAATAATAGTGTGTCGGAAATGATTCAACATTCAACAGCATTTCAGCTGAAAGCAGAACGCCGGCGACGCGACGAACCGTTCGTGTCTAAGCACCCGCTGGTGAGTTTAGGTTAAGTAGATATTTCAGTTTCGCCGCTATAGGCCTGTCGAGAAATTCACCCCAGCAGTTTGTTGGTCCTAACGTAGTACAGCATACCCCATTTAATTTAGAATTGAATCTTTTCCTTATCGCCAGGATACGCCATTATTGGAAGGTGTTGCAGAGGCTCACAGAGGTAATGCAGAGAGAATTCTCACACACGTTCAACAGCAGCAAAACAGCCTGCAAGTCGAAACACACTTTCCAGAAAAAGGTTTCCGGAAATGTTAAGCGGAATTCCGATAACTGGGAATCCTTTACCGCGGAAGGGCAACATGGCCGAGTTGCAGCGAGGAACAGACAACGGCGCGCATATTTTTGGCGCTTGGTACAATAAGTACGCAGCACAACAGACACACAACCGGGCATAGACGGTATCGAAGCTTCTGCAGGTTCGATAATTGATTTTGGGAAATTAAGTTCATTTCTTTATGTATCGCTTGCCAAAAATGACAGTCGGAGTATCCTTATTCAAAGTACCTCTTCAGTGTATGCTGTACTTTGAGGATACTCAGTCCTCAAAGCACAGCGTGTCGCACATTTTCGGCCGGCAGCATTCGCCTAAGCGGTGGCCCAGAGAAAAATAGGTGTGGAATACAATTAAGGAGAGATGATGCGAAGGCCGATAGCCCGTCTTCATCGCTTTTGCATGCGTTCGTTGTTAGATAGATAAACGAGGCATGCATTGCCTTTCAGCACATTCGTTGCCAGAAGGGACGAGGACACGGGCTCATCATCGTGGTAGAAAGAACTCATGACCCCGATTTCGTGTGGCGGCAGTTGCCAACCATAATTAAACTTCTGCCCTAAAGCTCACGACCTTAGAGAACATTTGTTGTCTACTTTGTATGCGGCCATGTTCGGCGGCATCATCAAATGCCATAGTCTACGCATGCCTTTCGTTTGGAGGATCAAGCGCTCCAACAACCCGTTCTCCAGAGGTTCTAGGGCAACTTCAATATTCCTAATAAACTTAAATATGCTTCGATCAAACGAGACGCTCTACTTCTTTATGAAAATGCATCACAACAAAATGGTCGCCTGCTCCTGTAGGCAGGATCTTTTTATCTGCTTAGCTTATAACACTGCTGCACCGCGGGGCTGTTCTGGAACGGCAGTGTCAGCACATGCTTTAGCTTAATACCATTAAAAAATCGTAATATACAAATAACTGTGATTATCAAGACTTCTGCAGTGCAATAAAAACTAACGTCTCTTTTGTTCTTGTTGGATTTCTTCGATGTTCCGACGGAGGAAGTGGGGTTTCGAACGTCTGTTAGTCACTGTGATTGTGCAACAAGTCGCTTTCCAAAGCGCATCGACCTTCTACCATTGATTGCAGGAAAAAAGCAGAGGCAACCGAATAATTACTGCAGTAATAAACGAAAAGCAGCTTGAAGTTTATTATTGTGTAGTCACGTTCGCCAAGAAAAAGCTTCGAACTCAGTTTATGAAATTGTCATGCATAGGACTACTGATGAACACAATGATGTATAAAAGAATCCATAATGTTGCGTTAACTACATAAAACAGAAATCAAATTTGGTTCTCTGTCTAATACCTGCATCAAAGATACGATTCCGGAAGGGATCGGCTGTCGGTGTTGAAGGCAGTCCTCTTTTATTCAGTGTCGTGATCAGCTTTGTATTCAAGAAATGCGTGCGCAGAATGAAAGTATCCCAAGCAGCGCATTTTATCAACAGAGAAAATATTCTGCGCTTGTTCCGAGCCACGCAAATGATATAGCGTAGGAATACCGCAGCCATTAAAGAATATCTGCAAACTGACGGCAGCCACAGAAAGTTATTAATAGGAGCCCGAAAACTGATTTTCTATAAAGTTACAAAAATCAAAATGTAAATTCCAATAAACCCCTTCACTTCGGCTTATAAAAGCATGTCCTCTTAATGTTTCTTTCTTTGTAAAACGTGCAAGGCAACAGATTTTTTCCGTTCAACAAATTTATAGCATGGCTCTTTGGCCCCCCTACTACCAGTTGCTCTTCGCTAGCATTTTCAAGGCTAATGTCGCTGGCAACTGTTTTCGACCGAATTCACATCCGAGCATAAAAGATAACTGTGGCACAAATACGAGACACTTTTCATCAAATCCGGGTGCTGGATTTTCAGAAATCGGTCCTTTAGTCAATTTCGGAAATAGTGAGATTAAGGTTGGCATACATGAACTGCCACCTTTCGGTTCGCCTGGATCACACCAGGTGGCGATACATGAAATGCAAAGCAGCATGGGAGTGGCGATATGATGTGGTCATTTCAAATGTGGGTGGGGCATTTGAACGGTTCGCTTTTGACGGAGTGCCCAGCCGCTCCATGGTCGCTTTGCACACGCGCAGCCTTTACGCTCCTTGAAGAACTCATTTCACTTTGAAGGACCAGGCGGGACCAGAACCCCAAGGACGAAATTCCAAGGAGACCACGTGTGAGTACCACAGCTCTTCACAGCTCACTTGCTTCGCGTCGTTTGTGGGATGCTTGCGGTCGAGTTCGTTCGAGTTGCTGCGTACAGGTGTACGAAGAAATTGCATCCGCAGTTACGGTTTCCTTCCAACTGCTCCGACTGAGAGAGGCTGCACCAAGCAGAGCAAGCGTCCGGAAACATGCGACATCTTTTTATTTTATGATTCGTTTTTCAAGTATTCTACCGCAAACGCAATGCATACAAGTACGTACCTAGGATTCCTTTCTCTAAACCTGCAGCGGCTAGTGAAAAAAAAAATCTTGACGCTATTTCGCGTGCACACGCTACTACTAGGAAGTGCAATCCCGTCGTTTACCACCGCAGAAGCGAATAAAAGCTTACCTTTCATAGCGTTCTGAAACGCGCAATTCGCAAGTAGGAGCCATAAGCAATTTTCTGCCTGCGTCATTTCACCTTTCGAAAATATTGTGTGACCAAAATTAAATCTTGACGAATATAAAGTCGCTACAAAAAAAGGATCGAGAAGAACGCGTACAGTTTTTCAGTGCACCAGGGACTCGAACCTATGCGATCAATGTGCACGCAAAAACAGCATTGTTTGAAGGTGTGAAAGTGAAAAAGCTATGTGTGTCACAATAACTGACGCTGGTGTTCAGTGAGCTGCATAAAAGGACAAATTTAGCTTTTTTTTTTCGATAAAAGCGCGTGCTGTTTTCTTGTGGCTGAGGCCGGACAGGAGCAACTTTCACGCTATACAAACGTTCCTTGCATCTATATTGCACTGGACCAAACCTTTAGTATAGAAGCGTTTCGCTTTTTTGACGAGTAACGAGTTTACAGACGTTTCTCTTGTTTTATAATATGCAGGATCAAACTAAGAGCACAAGTGCATTTCGCTTTTGTTAACTGCTACATAAGCACACGGTGGGGTGTTAACATTTTCAGACCTAAAACCAAAATGATCCAGCAATACCGTGCAAGCTTACGCAAAAATTGTAGGAATAAATGTTGCGAAAGGAAGGAACCCAGATTAAAATTGGTTGTGGCTACATGTAGCTCGGACAAAAGTTATCAAAAAAGAGGTACACCGTATCCAGATATGGTTTTCCTTCCACTTGCGCAATCCAAGGCATTTTTAAATCCCGCCCAGTCGTGACATTCGGTTATACCGTTGTGAAAGGTGCCGTCCAAAATAATACAAAACATGGACGAGGAGGGCACAAGGACGGGCGCAGACTCGCGACTCGGTTTGTTCAGAAGAACAGCGCATACTTATACCTTCCACACCGCCATGTCAATCACTAAGCCCAAGCCATAAATCTTCTTTCTGTCTGATCAAGTCTTATCGAGGTATCACTAACGGAATCATCTCTTTTGTTCTTTATGAAAAAGCATCGGCAAGTTCACGGGCCATTTGGTCACGCCTACCATTCAAAATCCTTGTTTTTGGCAGCAAAGGCAGGCATGACGCGTAGCCGTGACCAGATGGCGCGCTGAAGGGATGCTGAAGAAATCGGCACTAGAAACATACCGGACCTTTAAACAGGAAATTGTCAAAGAAAATATCTATGATAATTGTAGGGGAAGTTCTTTGTTGTTTGAGGCCAGGACTGGAGTTTTGCGGACTAAGAAGTATAGAGTCAGGTACCAGGAGATTGGCACTTTGTGCGTTGCGTGCGGAGAGGAGGAGGAAACGGCTGAACACTTGATACTTTTCTGTAAAGGGCTTCACCCTACAGTGGAAGGCAGCGGGGCTGACTTACCCAAGGCATTGGGGTTTAGGGATAGTGAAGGGAAAGTGGATTTTAAGAGGTTAGAAGTAACCAAGCGAAGGTTATCTGATTGGTGGCTAAAAGCAAGACAGGAGTAAAATTTCACAAGACATGGCTAGGTGGCTTGAGCCACCGCCCGATGTAAAGGGTTCAGCCGTATCCATCCATCCATCCATCCATTTTTTATAAAGAACAAAAGAGATGATTCCGTGATTGATACCCCGACGAGACTTCATCAGACGGGAAGCAGATTTATGGCTTTGGCTTAGTGATCGACATGGCTGTGTGGAAGGTATACATATGTGTTGTTCTTCTGAATAAACCCAGTCGCGAGTCTGCGCGCGTTCCTTGTGCCCTCCTCTTCCGTGTTTGTATTATGTTGCGCAGTACCTTTACGCAACAATGTACGACCGACTCGCCGAACAACATAACTCTTGAAATTAGGTAATACCACAGCGAAGATAGCACTACTCTCAAATCTTGTTTTAACGAAATTGCTTAAAACAAAATAGTGCAAATAACGAACGCATAACTATTCTCATTAGAAGCTCGGCTTAGCCGGGCTATGACGACGCAACGGCTTTAACGAATTATTCGCCGCGCCCCATGAACCTCGTTGTAGAGAGGTTCAACTCTTTTTATTTATGCCCGACTGCGTTTACTAATACAGTGTAAGAGGCTGCGGACCAGTCGATTTCGTTTTTTCGCGGTAACGCACTCTCTCTGTTCTTTTCGCTGGAATTTAAAGAAAAGCTTGCAAAATAGGGAGGAAGTCGCATGTTGTCTGCGTTGCAGTATTCTATTCAGGACAATTGACTTTTTAACCGAACCAAGCTGGTGGGCTAACCGCGTCGCTGCGAGCGGCCGCCACCGAATTCGAAGATTTGCGCAGTGGTGTACCCAAAAAGAATTGCTAAGGCTACCTTGAACAACTTAACTTTACCCATTTAACTTCTGTCTTTCTTTTATATGTGATGACCGAATAAAATCTAATTTCAACCGGCTTGAGATTGCCTCGCAGTATTTGTTGCTGTAGGGATACTTGGTTCATGCCATAAATTTGAACGGAGTGAAGGACACGATAACAGGAAATACAAAGACGATAAAAAGCGGCTGCATTTTCTCCAGAAACTTGCGTTTCCTGGATTCAAAATTTTAGGTCTCCTAATTATAACTAATTAGTAGCGACGGCACGCGTTGTCATTGTTCGTGAGGAAGCTGCTGAAACACATTGATAGCTATGCTTATGGTATCCGCGGCTCATTTTGGCGCAGCGCGTGCATTTCAAAGAAACGGTTGAAAGCACTGTAACGGTCCTGGACTAGAGTCTATGGACTTCGGCTTTTTTTCTTCATACTGACGCGGGAAGACGACGACGAGACTGAGCGAGTGAACGGGTGGACGAAGACGACAACGAAGTTCTGACTGTGTTCTTAGTGCCACTCGTAGCTGTTTCTTCGCTGGTGTACATAGCTGTAAATATATTCTTTCCCGCAACAATACTTTTCAAGGTTCATCTGACTGCAGCAAAAGAAAAAAATTGAGTGGATCCCGTCTAGAACTTCAGTAAACATACCAAATTGCTTTTTAAGTGATCAAGCACTTGTTGATTTGTCATACATTTTCAGTTGCTCGAAAATGGCATGTTTTAAACAAACTCTAAGTATAAAAAGCTTCAACTTTAACAGAAATCTCTAACCTTTTATTGAGCGTATCATAGCCTTAGTTGCTATGGCGCCATTATACTCAATATAACTGACTAACCCACTAGAACTTCACGAAACACGCGTGACGCAAAAATAATTGGTACAATATGTCATGATTATTCTTAGCTAGTAAGTAATTCCCTGAAATTGAACAACATTATGTATTGCACAATACGACTACCAGGAACTTATTAAGCCATGGTTCAAGCAACGGGAAATACCCAATGTAGCTGAGGCTTGGCGGCCGTGGAATCAAGAATCCGTACATTCCAGCTTATCTCCAGATGCCAAAAATTTTCCTGCGCATCAACACACCCTTCTCCCCTTCTTTAACATGACGATGTCTTAAAACGTATTTTCGTGTCCGATATTTAGACATACTAATTTATTATAGAAGCCAACTTATCGTACTTCATAAGCATCGTAACAGGTCTGCTCCTCTTTGATGAGACACCTTGCCAGGATTCAATGGCTGCCAAGGCGATCCGCCTCAAATATCAGAGATATGAGCAGTCAAGGATATCAAGGAGGGGTCCCTTTTAGCAGAAGGAAAATGTAACAGGCGATGAATAGCTCACACAAAACTGTCAGATGAGGTAGAGCACGTGGTCCATGAAAACAAAATACACGCCCACATAGATGCCCGTTCTGTCAACGCCGGGCTTCGTAGACACGCCCACGCCTGCAGATAGCCTAAGGCGTCGAGAGTAAGAGAGTGCCGAAAACATTTCTTCGAGGTCAAAGAATTCTGCAACTGGTGTGTTTTTGATAATTCCTGTCCGGCGCCAAAATTTTGCCACTCCGGTAAGGTCTTTAAGCAGGTCAAGGTATACCATCGCACTGCAAAATAAAACTTAAGCTTGGTATGAGCTTATCTTTCTTACGACCAGCATGCATCTTTCTACACGCAGAAATCCTTCCACACGCTTTCTCTGGCAAAATCATTTCGTGCCTGTATCTTTGTAAGTGCGGAAGGCGATGAAATAGCACTTCTTAGTTCGCTCCTTTCATGCTCTTTCGACGTTAGTTTTTCCGACACATCGCTTTCAGCACTATTCTATGATTCCAGGCCCTGCGCTTCCTATGGAATATGGTGTATTTAGTGGAACATACGCAGCGCCAGTAGCATCTCATTTTTTGTCCTCGAGCGAATCTGGCGAGATGCTGTCATCTCATTAGAAGGTCACATCGAACGACGTGCTTGCACTTTGCAGTTGGTATTTCTCAGCATCACAGAATCGTCACTGTATGATCACCTTCATATAATTCATCTAGCGGCGCCATCTTTGTTTGAGAGTGTGGCATTTGTTAAAAGGGGGGTAACCCTAGCACATGCCCTTTCAATCGCCCACCCTATTTCTGGGATTCATGAGTGCAGATTTTGATTCCTTTGCCGTTGGTACCTAGATTAATGATGGTTGATATTTTGAGGTACCACTTTATCAACCATCTTCTATAGCTCGTCAAAAAAAACCGAACACGAGGTATACGCCTTGCATGCTCATATTGTAGGTGGGCGCATTACAGAGAATTGAATGTGGCGCAGCGCTTCGGAGCAAGATAACTTGTTCCTCCTGACGTAATGAGCGATAAGTCCTCCAGCACTAATATCCGCAACCCTAAACTTGAAGCGATAGAGGACACGTTTCGTGTCATTTCGCAAGTCTGATATTAGATTAAATGTTTTGTGCGCCGTTGAACAGAAATGAATCGTATATAAAAAATGTGGAAAAAAACGTGGCAGTTGTTGCAATAGAGGTGAATTATTACATCCCATTTCAAATCAAGGAAAAGCATCTGACTTAGCTGTAGAAGCTCCGAAACGACGACTGTAGTCTTATGAGGCCCACTCTCGAGGAGATCCGGCTAATATAAATTCCTGCTACCTATGTTTATCCCTCGTTCTCACATCCTTAATCCATTACGGAAGTACTGTTGTCCCGACAAAGCCGCCATAGCTAACTATATTCAAAAAGAAAAGATTTTTATTGGTTATTCAAGGAGTGCCTTGCAATGTGCCTTGGAGTGGGCAGTGCCTTACATGCCCGAAATAGATCTTTCTGAAAACGGCCACTGCAAGAAATCCGCAAGAGAAAAACCTGGCTCTAAACTAATGCTAAAACTTTTTACCGTTTTAAAAGAGAACGTAGCAACGGTAACCTCAAACGTAATCAGTTCTAGGTTAGCATGTTAATTCGCTATGCAAGTTCTTGACTATTTTTTCTTCCCACTGCTGCTCTCAGTGATAAGGCTATTTGCCATTCTCTGAAAGTAGTGATTTACGCGATTCGACACCAGCGCAACAGTGTAGAGGTGGAGAATATGGAGGCTACTTGTGAGAGGATGGTGGCATTTACATCCTTTGGATACGTTCATGGGCTCTCTCGGTAAGAGTGCCCCTGTGGATGCTTTCAAAGCGGTGCCACTTGCAGTTCTTGAAAGAGCGTTTATAATTTGCCTACACCGGTAGGCTTCACTGTTGAACCATGGAGCACTACCTTCAAAGCCTTTCAACAGTTGAACAGTACAATGACAACTGCTCTGCTACGGTTGCGCTGGACCCATGGTTGGGCGTTAAGAATAGATAGTTTTCACAAATGTACGGGCACGCCAGACCTGATGATTATTTTACCTCTAGTATCGCGTTTAAGCATGAAAAAAAAACGCGTTCTCAGACATAAACGGGGGAACACGACCATCTGTCTTTCAAGCTGCCTCATAGGCAACGCGAGGAAATGTTGTTCACCCACTCGTGTGGAGCGTAAACATTTCGCGCCAAATGTACTTCGGAAAAATTGTATTTTTGAGAATATTCCATTTTCATTCTTTGCAGGTATTCACGGGCCACAACCTGAAGACAAGGGATCATCGCGGAATTTCATCATACGCACGGGGGTGTAATTAAGCAGCAACCCTTGGGCTCCCATAAGCCCCCCATAAGCCCAAACAGGAGCTACCATGGACTATCAGCCCGAAACTAACCCCCAAGTGACAAACGGTGAGGGGAAATTTGGGGCGAAGTCGCTTTCGCCGCTTCCGGCCTTGATAATGGGTTGCAGTGAACGAAAAGTTCACTGAGCGGCACTTCTTAAAAAAAGGACGCGATTCAGATATTACAAATTCCTCGTATTACTGCAAAACAGAGCGACGCACGCAAAGCAGTACTTCAGAAAAACTAGAGTACAACGAGATATCAACATTGCACAAGTAAATCAGTAAAGCGTAGAAAGAAAGGACAAAATTTTTTAGCCGCGCTCTGCGACATTCCGACTACCCAAAGATCGCGCAAGTGACTGTCCCGAAGACTAGCTTCTGTTCCCTAGATCATTCGTGGCTCGCGGACAGCGTTTTTCCTGCGGAAGTCTTGTGGTAGAGCTTTGTTCTAAGCACCACAACTACGTGTATGCTGAGCTGATGTGTATATAATGATTTTTCATAGAGGTATAATTTTTAGCACTCTCACAGGAACATCACAACAACATCTGGCTTGGAAACTCTTGCTCTGATCCCATTTGGGAATGTTGCGCCGTGGTTTTTTTGGTGGATATAAAGCGGGTTTCTCGCCACATTCAACCATCTGAGCTGTGGATGCTGTTCTGTAATATTATACATAATGTTACTCTGAATTCGTGACTCTTGAACGTGCCTTTGTATAAAAGTCTTAATGTTCATAACCTCACCAGAAATTGCGACCATGTTTAATATAGCTTCTCTGGCCACATCGTACTTTCTCGAGGATTAGACATCGGGTATATATACGTCCATCCAGTTTAGTCCAATCAGCCACACCATTCGCCATGGCGTCGTCGATTCGTGCGTATGAATACGAAGCAGAGGCCTGCCATGGTTTACGCAAAAAAGCGTACAGGCGCTAAAAGACGAAGACAAGCTCACTCAAGACAGGACCGGCGCCTGCAGTTGTTGGTAAAACGCAAACTTGAGAGCAGTTGTTTTGTGAGATGCTGCTATGCAAATACTATAAAGCAGCTCTCCTGTTTACGCAGAAAACATAACCTTTCTCTTAACCTCGTACTTTATTCGCTCGTTGACAACAGAGGCCTGCATTTGTTGGTAAAACGCAAACTTGAGAGAAGTTGTTTTGTGAGATGCTGTTGTGTAAATACTATAAAGCAGCTCTCCTGTTTACGCAGAAAACATAACCATTCCCTTAAGCTCGTGCTTTATTCGCTGGTTGACACTTAAACGATGTGTATGTATACCGGGTGTTTCGGCGAACTTTCAAAAATTTTTAAAAATCGACTCTTTGGTGCAAAAATATGGACGTTGCGGCATAGTATTACCAGTCTTGGCGGACGCCAGAAAACAGGAGAATTGTTTTAGGCAGTATGGCGGATCACAAATATTTAATATTACGCTTTTTCACTAGTAGAGTCTATCGACTAGTTGCAATTCGAGATTTGTAGCTGGTCGCTAAATAGAGCCATATTAGTTCTTAGATTTTCTAAAACGCGATTACCCTCGGCGCTGTGCTTTTTCTCATCTTGGGACTCCCATGAAGTCGCATGAAGACAAAAATCGGCTTTTTCCGAAATGCAGTGACTCGCACTGGAGGGGTTGCTTTGCCTGCATGCTTTCGAAAGCATATGTACTCTCGTTCGATGCAGCCAAATTTTGTCGAGCCACAGCGGCGAGGTTAATCGCGTTTTCGAAAGTCTAAAAACTGAGATTGCTACTACTAACGACCGGCATCAAATCTTAAATCGCAACTGGGCGCCTAACTCTAATAGTTAAACAGTTCATTATTAACAAATAGTTAACCAGCTTACTAATTAATACTACTGACCAGTTTTCCCGTGTCTGCCAAGACTGGTAATAATATGCCCGAAAAGCGATACTTTTTTCCCGAAACGCCTGTTTCTTAAAATTTCTGAAAGTGTTCGCTGAAACACCCGCTATTTCAATATCGGATAAATAGCATGTATTCTTGGCGTATAAGCTTCTGTCCTTACTTTTTCTTGGAGGATTGGCGATAATTTTCATAGTTCTTATAACCACTAGTACGCTGTATTTTTTGGTTGTCACTCATATGGACAGCGCACAGATTTGCGTTTATGAATGCCTTGGATGTAATTTTTTTTTTCTGAGATCGCATATTACAGCATTTCATGCGAATTTCTGGCGTCCATTAGTCTTGTGTCAAGTGCCAGACATACTGATCTGCTCACGTACAACACTGATTTGGAAAGTATCAATCTGAATTATGTGGTGTTCAATTAGAATGAAGTTCAATGTTCTCTTGTACCACCGCGGTTGCACAGTAGCTGTAAAGCTCGGCTGCGGCTTCGATCACGGCGGCGCCAGTCGCATTTCGATGTGTGTGTGTGTGTGTGTGTGTTGCGTTGGGTTTAATGGCACATAATCATCCAAGGCTATCATGCGCCATATCGATGCAGGCAAATGGTACAGGCCCTTGGGCTGCGTGATGGCAGTGCACGTTAATGAGCGCCTGGGGACCAAACTTATCCGGAGCCCTTCACTACGGCGTCCCTCATAACCCGAGTCGCATCGGCATGTAAACGCTATAAAACGCAACGGAACTGATGGACTTCCAAACGACGCAACCAGTGGACGAAATAAATTTAAAGGAGGACCAGAAAATACTTAGCGGCGCGTTTTGATGGGAATTTATTCAGACTGGGGCTACATAGAGTGCGCAAACATCAGGCGTCGGCGGAGCTATCTTGATTGCTTTATGCACGATGGGGAAAAAAACATTCCACTCTGGAGCGCTATAAGATCTGCACAGCCGAAATAGCATTATAGATTGTGCGCGTGGCAGGGCTAAAAATCCAATGTCCTCAAGATTCAATGTCCTCGCTTGAGAATTCTTGTGATAGTTTGAGCACTCGGCGATGTGGAGCATTTTCTCTGTGTCTACATACCGTGTGCTTTCCAGCACCAGTTTGTTTAAGTGCAGTGTGCCAAATGGTGTGGCAATCTTCAACCATTGCTCGAAAACGTTGCCGAATGTGGAGGTACGAAAATATCCGATTTTCCCTAACGTACACTTGTTATCAACTTTCATTCCAGAGGCTGTATCCAGTCCCGAGGACATTCCCGTTCATTCTGTTCTACCATCGCCGTCGACCACTGAACTCGGAAATGTAAACCACACAAATTGGGAGCACCTGGGACCTTCCCTGGCTACCAATGATCAAAATTCTGTCGGGTATATGAGCCCTGACTTGACAGAGAAGCCGTTCACATGCGCCCTCTGTCCCTACACTTCTACGAAACCTGACGAATTTTTGATACACATAGAATGGCACGACGCAATAGCGAAATTTGAATGCCGCCTGTGCACAACGGCGTTTGAGACGTCCCACGACCTTAAAATACATATGTCATGTCACGCTCGTGAGAAACGATACAAGTGCGACCGATGCCCCTTTGCAGCTGTTTCACGTAGCAAGCTAGACGAGCACAAGCGTACGCACACAGGCGAAAGACCCTACAAGTGCGACAAGTGCCTTTATGCAGCGACTACAAGCGGCAAACTACTTGTGCATAAGCGTACGCACACAGGGGAAAAACCCTACAAGTGCGACAAGTGCCTTTATGCAGCGGCTTCAAGTAGCATCCTAGCCCAGCACAGGCGTACGCACACAGGTGAAAAACCCTACAAATGTGAAGTGTGTTCCTATTCGGCGAGACAGAAAGGGAATTTAGACCGTCACATGCTTACGCATCCAAGAGCTGAGGGCTTTCACTGTACTCTATGTTCGTTCGTGTGTTCAAGCACTGAGAGCCTGAAACAACACATCTGCGCACACTGGGACTGAATTCTTCATAAATGCGCGCGTGTCATAATGACGCTGAAAAGTGGCATATGCCTCTTCATAGAAATAAGTATCCATTCTTTGCGGACAGGCGAGGCGTATTAGATTATATGTAGGTTTACATGTGCATTTTTGTACAACAATCTTACCACGAGGCGGCGGAAGCAGGAGCTTTGTAGGTTCGGGTCATTGACACATTATTAATGCATGTTATTTTAGCATCAGACACAGCGCATCAAGTGCTTCGGTTTTTTTTTTTTGTGCAGAACATCGAGGTGGCGTGCATTTTGGCTAAGTCTATACCAATAAAGTGCAGCCTGGGAATATCATGGTGTTTCAGTGTAAGATCTTTCATTGCTGCAAAGGGAGTACTTGTCGCGTAACACGAAAATTCATTTCAGGCAAAAACGCCGGCAGGGGTGCCTCAACCTGTTTCTTCATAGACGGCCTTTTAAAGGCCGAAGCTAAAAGGCAAATCCATCGCGTCCTTTTTACGTGTCGCAGTAAGTTTGCTGTAATATTTTCTACCTGATACCTGAGCTACATCGATTTACAAGTGCTTCGCATTTACAATTCAACATTTTGTATATTCCAATAAAATGTTCGCAACTTCTATGAATCTTTCATGGCAGCTGGACTCCACGGTCTATCCGGTGTATTTATTGCGTGCCGCATGCGATGAGCTAACGGAGTTTAAGAGCAACGCATCAAACATATTGCGCATCTCATGTTGAACTAGATAAAGCGTTTGGCCCGCTGCTACGCAGTAGACGTGCAGAGGAAGCATAATTTGGCAACTACTTCAGCCGATTCAGAGATGCTGACTATATTGCTGAGCGAAATATCATTCTTGCCGGACCAGCCTTGTCCATTGCATGCATTTCTTCAGAAAGGGCTCCTGATCTCCGTCACGGCAGAGTAGTATGTATCAAAACTATTGTTACATAACTGAAAGTCGAAAGTCATATAGCATCGCCATATTTTTCCGGATTGCTGCATGCATGCATGCGTATCATTGACGAGGGCAGCAGGCGCACAGTGTGCTGAGGTGACTCTGATCTAGCGGAGGAAGGCAGTCGAAAAATGGTCGACAATTACGCGGAGAGTGCACGCGGACGCTTGAAATTTGTCAACTGATGTTCGATTTGTTTGTAATCAAGAAATTAAGCTTTTACAGATACAGCAATGCGAGCGTTTACAATCATGGTATGTATATACGACGGGATAACAGCCAGTCTTTGCAACTTTCAGTCATAAAATCCCCTCGCTACTGTTGCGTGAATAGATATCGCTCGTTATATTCGAAGAACATACAACATCAAATGCTGCAGTTTTCGTAAAAACTTCCACATTTCCATTCAGCATTACGTCGACGTCACTAAGGTGGAGTCTGCGAATGCCACGGTCGTTCAGCCTACGTTCCGCTTTGCCTCAGAACTTTCTTTCTTGAAAAAATGCAACACTATGGCGCCCATGAGGACAAGCGGTGATTTCCCTGAACCGTGCCGTCATAAACGCCCATTCGTAACTTCGCGGTGATTGCCAAATTTTTTGCTTTCTTATCGGAAGTAAACTGAAAGGTTTTCACCACGATGCATGTGCATTGACCTGAGCCATCTTGTACAATAAACCGGTGCGGTGGATGAGTGGTTGTGGCGCGCTTCTCTGTGAAATATGCGGGTTCGATCCCGACCGCGCCGGTCTATTTTCCATACAGGTGAAAATCTAGAGGTCCCTGTACTGTGAGATGTCAGTGCTCCTTAAGGACTCCCATGTGGTCTAAATTTCCTCAGTCCTTCACTGCAAAGTCCCTCGTTGCCTGTGTCGCTTCGGGACGTTAAACCATAATAAACAAATCCATACCTTGTACTTAACCGGTGCTGCACTTATACAGCTCCAGACTGGAAGGCGGTTAAAATCTGCATATTAACTTTCGGTCTCAAGAATGCATTTGCAGGATCGTGTGACTCTCATAAAATTCATAATTCGAGCGCAGGTTATCCCTCAGCAGTCACTGCAGTGCATGTGTCGGGTAACGTATGCGTTCAGCTAGCCCAAGGAAGGACCTCTTTGGAAGATACTTACAGACACACCTGCTCGAAAACTTGTGTTTTGGAATGTATGGAGGATTGCATTCCAAAAACCAGACATAAAGACTACGGGCATTGCAGATTAGCTAAAACCAATTAGCTAAAAATAAAGTAAAAGCCATGCTTATCATCTGGAGAGGATCGGAGAGGCTGTCGCCAGCAGACCACCCGTGGAATCAGCAGCTGTTAGGCTGACATCTCTGCTCCTCAGCTTCCTCTAAGAACGTTACGAAGAGCGGCCCAACTCATACGGCAGAAAAGCTCTTCAAGTGCGCTCATTGGATAGCGGCGTCTTTGCATTCAAGCGCATCCTCAAGCGGAATATGAACTGCAGAATTGTACAACAGAAGTACAATTCAGATCAAGCATGAACCCTTATGACTGTTCGAAAAGTGGTAAATTGTAGATTTATTTTCTGAGGCATGCAAGAGCCGCAGTTCTTCACTGCAGTGGATGCTTTTTCCTGCGTTTAAACAGCGGCAGCCTGAAAAGCCCATTGACAAGTTATCTGCTCACGAATGTCCTGTGCCTCGTGATTTAAATCAGCATGTTAAATTAGCCGAAAGGTAGGTGATGGAAGCACAAGAAACATACACTCGCCAAAGAAAAAATATTTAGCACATGACGTTTCGACACCCCTACGGGTTCCTTGTTCACAATGAGGATGGGCGGAAGGGGCCGCTACTTATAAGCGGAGTTGACTGCGCAGAAAAAAATCAGTCTTGAAATTTTAAGGACAAAGGTTGTATGTATACAATATTTGTTATGCCTGCGATTTACTATTGCAGGAACCAATTTGCATGGATTCCACCTAGCTTTTACTAGGGAACTAGATATTAGTGCAATGAAGCCCATTTGCTAAATGCCTGGAGCAAGTCTATAAACAAAATCAATAGATCACTGGACACCCCAGTGAATCAAATCTTTACAGGTATTTTTCCAAGCACATCGTTAGCCTCGGTGTTTTCAGGTTTCAATGAATACATCTGCCCCTCATTAGGCAAAAGCGTGGGCGACTGCGATCTACGTAGGGTTTGCAGGAAACAAATGAAAACTAAGGGTTCCTGCGTCTTTCAATGCATGTTCCTTATTTCCTGCTATAGATATAACAGCTTGTCGGAATATGCTTCAACACAACTTCAGCTGATAGAAGAACCCCGTGAAGGCGACGAACCGTTCTTGTTTAAGCACCCGTTAGGAAGTTTAAGGTAAAGAAATAGGTCGCTATAGGTCTGGCGAGAAATTCACCACAGCACTTGCTTCTAATTTCGTACCTCGTAATGCATTTAAAACCAGAGCGATGATAAGACAGACGTTTCGAATCGAATCTTTTCTTTATCAGCAGGACACGTCAAGACATGAAGGCAATGCAGAGCCTAATATTCGCACACGTTCAACAGGAGCAAATCAGACTGCACGTCGAATCACCGTTACCCTAAAAGCTTGCTGACACGGCTTACTTGACACCATTCGGAAATGTTCACCGGATCTGGCAGTAACGGGGAAAATATTAACGCGGGACAGTGAGACTGAAGAGTTGCAGCGAAAAGCGGCTATCGGCAAATCAACGTCGCACATAATCACACACCCAGACACAGGCAGTATCAAAGCTACTTATGCTTAACACTTTCTTTCGGTTAACTTTATTCATCGTTTCATGTATCGCTTGCCAAAAATAAAACTATCGGAGTATTCTTATCCAAATTATCTCGTGAGTGTATCCTGTATATTAAGGATACTCGATGCACAAAGCACAGTGTGTCGCACTTTTTCAGGCGGCTGTGAGCGACATTTTCAGCTGGAAGCGCTCGCTCTAGCTGTAGCCCACTGAAAAAAAGGTATGAAGTACAACTAAGAAGAGGCAATGCCAAGGCTCTGAGCCCGCCTTTGTTCCTTCTCCATGCGTCGGTTGTTAAGTACACAGACGACGCATGCATTGCCCTTAAGGACGCTATTTTCCAGAAGGAACGAGGAGGAGGGTTCATAGTTGTGGTAGAAACAGTACCTCATCAACCCAATTTCAGTTTGCGGTGGCTGCCAACGGGCATGACACTTGCGCCGCCATGCTCATCACTTTAAGAACATTTGCTGGTTATTTGTCAGCACGACAGAGGTCACGCACGTTTCTGGGTGCGGGTCTATGGAGTGATCAGCGCCGTCATTGTTATCTGCCTTACCTGACGCGTGGCTTTCGGTTGGAGAACCAAGCGCTCAAACAAACCGCCCTCAAACCACGCTAGTGCAACTTCAGTTTCCTTACTACACCGCCGGACCCTCGATCTAACGAGGCAATGCTTCATTCTAATTCTTCAATAAAATAATAAGAATAATAATATTAATTAGTTTTTTGGGGAAAGGAAATGGCGCAGTATCTGTCTCATATATCGTTGGACACCTGAACCGCGCCGTAAGGGAAGGGAGAAAGGAGGGAGTGAAAGAAATAATGCACCGTCATAAAATGCAACACATAAAAATGCTCCACTGCTCCTGCAGGCAGGCTCTTTTATCTGCTTCGCTTATAACACGGACACATCCCGGTGCTCTTCAGGACCGCAGGTTTCAACACAGGCTGTTGCGTAATACCGCTAAGAAAAGAAAACACAGAAATTAGAGAAATTTTCAAGGTTTCTTCAGTGCTATAGAAACTAACACCTCTTTTTCTTTTTGCTGGTTTTCTTCCAGCTTCGAACGAAGGAAGTTCAGCTTCAAACGTCGGTAATTTGCAGTGTGGTAAGTTGCTTTCCAAAGCGGATGGAGCTTCTTCAATTTAGCACAGCGCGAAGGCAGAGGCAGCCCCAATAAATACTGCTGTAACAAACGAAAATCAGCTTCAAGTTTATTGTCACGCAGTCACGTTCTCAAGGAGGAGGCTTCTAACTACGCTGAGTGATATTATCGCAAATACTAATATCAGGGACTTCTATTATGTATAAAAAGTATCCATGATAATGAACTGAATATCTGAAGAGAAATCAATTTTGGTTCTTTGGTTGATACCTGTGTCGGAGATACAACTCATGAAGAGATCGGGTATTGGTATTGAAGGTAGTACACTTTTCTTAAGTATCGTGCTCAGCACAGCATTCAAGAAATACGTGTGCTGGATGAAAGCAGCACAAGCAGCACCTTTTAATAATAAAGAAAATTATCTGCACTTGTTCTGAGCCACACAAATGATATAGCGGTGGAATACCACAGCCATGAAAGAAGATCTGCAAACTCACGGTAGCACCAGAGAGGTAGAGATAGGGGCCCGAAAATTGATTTTCTATAAAGCTACAGAGATCAAAATCTCAGCTTTTATAAACCTCTTCACTTCAGCTTGTAAAAGCACATTCTCTAAAAGATTCTTTCTTTGGAAAAGGCGCAAACGCAACAGGCTTTTTCGTTCCAGAAATTTACGGGAAGGCTTTCTGGCCCTCCTACTCCACTTGGTCTTCACTAGCATTTTCAATGCTAACGTCGCTTGAAACTATTTTCGACGGAATTCACATCTCAGCATGTAAGGTAACTTTGGAAATTAAATGAGATGGTTTTAAAGAAATCAGGGTGCTGGATTTTCAGAAATGCGCCCTTTCGTCAATTTTGGAAATTGCGAGATCAAGGTTGGCATACATGCACCCCCACCTATCGGTTTGCGTGGATCACACCAGGTGGCGATACATGAAATGCAAAGCAGCATGGGAGTAGCGAAATGAAGTGTTCATTTGAAACGTGGGTGGTGCATTTGAGCGGTTCGCTTTTGCCGGAGGGCTCCGCCGCTCCATAGCCGTTTTGCACTCGCGCAGCGTTTGCACTTCTAGAAATATTCATTTCAAGTTTAAGGACCAGGGTGGATAAGGACACCAAAAACGAAATTCCAAGGAGACCACGTGTGAGTACCGCAGCTCTTCCCAGCTCACTTGCTTCGCGTCGTTTGTGGTCTGCTTGCGGTCGAGTAGGTGCGAGTTGCTGCGTACAGGTGTACGAAGAATATTCATCCACAGTTAAGGTTTTCTTCCAACTGCTCCGGCTGCGAGAGGCTGCACAAAGCAGAGCAAGCGTCCGGAAACATGCGACATTTTTTTTTTTATTTTATGACTCGTTTTTCAAGTATTCTACCGCGAACGCAATGCATACGAGTACATACCTAGGATTCCTTTCTCAAAACGTTCGGCGGCTAGTGAAAAAATATTCTTAACGATATTTCGCGTGCACACGCTACGAATAGAAAATTTAAAGCCGCCGTTTTCCAAAGACGAAGCGTGTAAAAACTCTCGCTTCATAGCGTACTGAAACGCGCATTTGGCAAGTAGGAGGCATAAGCAATTTCCTATCTGCATCATGTCTTCCTATCAGTATTTCCTGCTGTAGGGATGGTTGGTTCATGCCATTAATTTGAACGCAGTGAAGGACACGATAACAGGAAATACAAAGACAATAAAAAACCGGCTTCATTTCCTGCAGGAACTCGCATTTTTTTTATTTAAATTTTTAGGTCGCCTACTTATCACTAATAAGAAGTGACGGCACACGTTGTCATTGTTCGTGAGGGAGGTGCAGAGACACATTGATGGCTATGCTTATGGGATATGCTGCTCATTTTGGTGCAGCGCGTGCATTTCAAAGATACGGTTGACAGAGCTATAACGGTCCTAGACATGAGTCTATTGTGTTCGTTTCTTAAAAACAATTTTGAAGGTTCATCTAAGAGCAGCAAAAAAATACTGAGTAGATCACGTCTAGAAGCACAGTAAACTTCGCAAGTTGCTTTTTGGGTGATCAAGGACTTGTTTATTTGTCATATATTTTTGACTATCTCGAGAAGGCCATGTTTTAACCAAACTCTAGATATAAAAAGCTTCACCTTTGACAGAAGTCTCAAAGCTTGTATTTGGTGTATCATAGGCTTATTTGCTTTTGCGCCATTAAACTCAGTATAACTAACTAACCGTCTAGAACTTTAATAAACACGCGTGGCCCAAAAATAAGTGATACAATGTGTGCATGATTATTCTTAGCTAGTAAATATTTCCCCGAATTTGAAAAACAATATGTATTGCGCAATACGACCTCCAGGAACTTAAAAAACCTTCGTTCACGTAACGGGAAATATCCAATGTAGCTGAGGCTTGGCGGCCATCGAATCAAGAATCCGTGCATTCCAGCTTATCTCCAGATGCCAAAAATTTTCCCACGCATCAACACCCCTTTCAATGTTTCTGTAACATGACGATGTCTAAAATCGTATTTTCGTGTCCGATATTTAACATACTAATTTATTATAGAAGCCAACTTATTGTACTTCATAAGCATCAGTAACAGGTTTGCTCCTTTTTGATGAGACACCTTGCCAGGTATTCAATGGCTGCCCAGCCGATCCGCCTCGAATATCAGAGATATGAGCAGTCAAGGATATCAAACATTGGGTCCCTTTTAGCAGAAGGAAAATGAAACAGGCGATGAACATCTCACACGAAACTGCCAGATGTAGAAGAGCACGTTGGCGATGGAAACAAAATACACGTCCACATAGATGCCCGTTCTGTCAACGCCGGGCTTCGTAGAGACGCCCACGCCTGTAGATATTCTAAGGCATCGAGAGTAGGAGAGTGCCGAAAACATTTCTTCGAGGTGAAAATATGCTGCAATTGGTGTATCTGATTATTCCTGTCCGGCGCCAAAATTATGCCACTCCGGCAAGGCCTTTAATCAGGTCAAATTATACCATCGCACTGCAAAATAAAACATAAGCTTGGTATAAGCTTTTCTTTCTTACGATCAGCATGCATTTTTACACGCAGAAATCCTTCCACACGCTTTCTCTGGCAAAATCATTTCGTGCCTATATCTTTGAAAGTGCGGAAGGCGATGAAATAGCACTTCTTAGTTCGCTCCTTTCATGCTCTTTCGACCTTACTTTTTCCGACACATCGCTTTCAGCACTATTCTATGATTGCAGGCCCTGCGCTTCCTATGGAATATGGTTCATTTAGTGGAACATACGCAGCGCCTGTAGCATCTCATTTTTTGTCCTGGAGCGAATCTGGCGAGATGCGCTCATCTCATTAGAAGGTCACATCGAACGACGTGCTTGCACTTTGCAGTTGGTAATTCTCAGCATCACAAAATTGTCACTGTATGATCACCTTTATATAATTCCTCCAGCGGCGCCATCTTTGTTTGAGAGTGCGGGATTTGATAAGGGCGGCCGGGGGGCATGCCCTCTCAAGCGCCTACCCATTTCTGGGATTCATGAGTGCAGATTTTCATTCCTTTGCTGTTAGTACCTAGATGAATGATGGTTGATATTTTTAGGATATACTTTATCAGCCATCTTCTTCAGCTCGCGAAAAAACACCCAACACGCGGTATACGCCTTTTATGCTCATATTGTAGGTGGGCGTATAATAGGGAATTGAAAGTGGCGCAGGGCTTCGGAGCAAGATAACTTGTTTCTCCTGATGTTATCAGCGATATATCCTTCAGCACTAACATCTGCAACCTAAACTTGCAGAGAAAGAGGACACGTTGCGTGTCATTTCCAAAGTCTGAAATTGAATTGAAAGCTTTATGCGCCGTTGAACCGAAATGAATCTTATATAAAAAACACAGAAAGAAAACGCGGCAGTTTTTGAAATACAAGTGAATTATTAAATCTCATTTCAAATCAAGTTAAAGCAACCGACTTGGCTGTAGAAGCTTCGAAACCACAACTGTTGTCTTATGAAGCCTACTCTCGAGGAGATCCGGCTAATATAAGCTCCTGCTACCTATGTTTATCCCTCGTTATCACATCCTTAATCAATCACGGAAGTACTGTTGTCCCGACAAAACCGCCATAGCTAACTATATGCAAATAGAAAAGATTTTTACTTGTTGTTTAAGGAGTGCCTTGCAAATGTGCCTTGGAGTATGCAGTGCCTTACATGCCCGAAGTAGATCTTTCTGAAAACGGCCACTGCAAGAAATCCGCAAGAGAAAAACCTGGATCTAAACTATTGCTAAAACTTTTGACCGTTTTCAAAGAGAACAGCAGCAATGGTACCCTCCAACGTAATCAGTTCTAGCTTGGCATGTTGTAATTCGCTATGCAAGTGCTTGACTATTTCTTTCTTCCCACTGCTGCTCTATCAGTGATAAGGCTCTATTGCATTCTTTGAAAATAGTTATTGACGCGATTCGCCACCAGCGCAACTGTGTAGAGGTGGAGAATGTGGAGGCTACTTGTGAGAAGCTGATGGCGTTTACACAGTTTGGATACGTTCATGGGCTAGTGGGCTCTTGGCAAGAGTGCCCCTGTGGATGCCTTCAATGCGGTGCCACTTGCAGTTCTTGAAAGAGCGTTTATGTTTTGCCTACAACGGTGGGCTTTCCTTTTGAAGATTGACGTCCTCTCTTTGTAGAATTTCCACAGACGAACAGTACAATGACAGCTTCTCTACAACGGTTGCGATCGGCCCATGTTTGAGTGTTAAGTATAGAGAATGTTGCTCCCGTGAAAACGGAGTTGTGTTTTCTTGTGATTAAGTACTCCAGGTGTCACAAATGTACGGGCACGCCAGACCTGAGAATGATTATTTTACCTCAACTATGGCATGTAAGCATGCAAAAAACCGCGTTAATTTTCAGACATAAACGGGGGAACACGACCAGCTGTCTTTCAAGCTACCTCGCAGGCAACGCGAGAAAATGTTTTTCACCCACTCGTGTGTCGCCTAAACATTTCGCGCCAATTGAACTTCGCAAAAATTGCATCTTTGAGAATATTCCATTTCCATGCTTTGCAGGTATTCACGGGCCGCAACCAGAAGACGAGAGATCATCACGGATTTTCACCATACGCACGGGTGGTGTAATTAACCAGTGACCCTTGGGCTCTCATAAGCCCTAGAAGGAACTACCATGAACTATCAGCCCAAAACTAACACCCAAGTGACAAACGGTGAGGAGAATTTTGGGGCGAAGTCGCTTTCGCCTCTTCCGGCTTTGAGAATGGGTTGCAGTGAACGAAAAGTTCACTGAACCACACTTACAAAAGGGACGCGATTCAGAGATTTTACAAATCGCTCATATTTCTGCAAAACGGAGTGCCGCACGCAAAGCAGTACTTGAGAAAACTAGAGTACAAAGAGATAGTGCAACAGTGCACCAGTAAATAATTGAGGCGTAGAAAAAAAAGACAAAATTTTTAACCGCGCTCTGCGACATTCCAGCTAACCAAAGTTCGCGGGAGTGGCCGTCCCGAAGACTAGCTTCCAATCCCTGGCTCATTCTTGTCTAGCAGACAGCGTTTTCCCTGCGGAAGTTGTGTGGTAGAGCTTTGTTCTAAGCACCACAACTACGTGTATGCTGAGCTTATGTGTATATAATGATTTTTCTAAGAGGTATAATTTTTAGCACTGTCACAGGACAATCACAGGAACATCTCGCTTGGAAACTCTTGTTTTAATCACATTTTGAAAGTTTCGCTGTTTTTTTTTATGAATATATAGCTGGTTTCTTGCCACATTCAACCATCTGAGACGTGGATGCTGTTCTGTAATATTATACAAAATGTTGTCTCTGAATTTGTCACTCTTTAATGTGCAATTGTGCGGCGCATTCGGGGCATTATAAAAGTCCTAAGAATGTTCATAACCTCACGAGAAATTATAACCATGGATAATGTACGTTCTCTGGCCATATCGTACTTTTTCGAAGATTAGAGATCGGGTATGAATACGTCCATCCAGCTTAGTCCAATCAGACAATCGATTCACCCTGGCGTCGTCGATTCGTGCATATGTATACGAAGCAGAGGCCAGCATTTGTTGGTAAAACGCAAACTTGACAGCTGTTGTTTTGTGAGATGCTGTTGTGTAAATACTTTCAAATCAGCTCTCCTGTTTACGCAGAAAACATATTCTTTCTCTTAAGCTCGTACTTTATTCGCACGTTGACACTTAAATGATGTGGATGTATACCGTGTGCTTCAGGGAACACATTCAAAACTTTTCAAAAATCTACTCTTTGGCGCAAAAATATGGCTTCTGCGGCATGGTATTACCAGCGTTGGCATACACCAGAAAACGGGACAATCGTTTTAGGTAGTAAGAAGGATAACAAATTTTAATATTTTGCTTTTTAAGTAGTAAAGTGAGGTCCTAAGTTGCAATTCGAGATTTGTAGCCGGTCGCTAGTAACAGCCATATCAGTTTTTAGATTTTCTAAAACGCCATTACCCTCGGCACTGTGCTTTTTCTCATCTTGGGACTCCCATGAAGTCGCATGAAGACAAAAATCGGCTTTTTCGAACATGCAGTGACAAGCACTTGAGGGGTTGCTTTGCCTGCATGCTTTCGAAAGCATATGTACTCTCGTTCGATGCAGCCAAATTTTGTCGAGTCACAGCGGCGAGGTTATTCGCGTTTTCAAAATTCTAAAAACTTATATGGCAACTACTAACGATCGTCGACAAATATCTAATTGCAACTGAACGCGTGACTCTACTAGAAAAATATTCATTATTAAAAATTAGTTAAACAGCTTAGTACTTAAGTCGATTGACCAGTGTTCCCGTGTCTGCCAAGAGTCGTAATATTATGCCCGAAAAGCCCTATTTTACCACAAAAGGCCTGTCTCTGAAACTTTCTGAAAGTTTTCGCTGAAACGAATGTGGTTTCGAAATCATATAAATCTCGTGTATTCTTTGCGTATGTGGTTTTGTCCTAATTTTTCCTTGCATGATTGATGATAATTTGCACATTTCTTATAACCACTACTACACTGTATTTTTCGGCTGTCACATATATTGACAGTGTACAGATTTTCATTTATGAATGCCCTGACTGTAATTTTTTTTTCTGAGATCGTACATTACAGCATTTCATACAAATTTTTGACGTCTCTAGGTTTTGTGTCATGTGCCTAGACATATTTATGTGCTCAGGTACAATACTGATTTACAAAGTGGGAATCTGAATTAAGTGGTGTTTAGTTAGAATGAAGTTCAATGTTATCATGCAAGTGTGCCACGGCGGTTGCACAGTAGTTGTGGAGCTCGGCTGTGGCTTCGATCGCGGCGGCGCCGGTTGCATTTCGATGGAGGCGAACGGTGCAGGCCCTTGGACTGTGTAATGGCAGTGCACGTCAATGAGCCCGAGGTGATCGAACTTATCCGGACGGCTCACTACGGCGTCCCTCATAACCCAAGTCGCATCGGCATGTAAACCCCATAAAACCAAAGGGAACTGATGGGCTTCCAAACGACGTAAACAGTGCAAGGTCTAAATTTAAAGTGGGGCCAGAAAATACTCAGTGCGTTTTAATGGGCATATATGTAGCCTAGGACTGCATAGAGTGCGAAAACATAACACGCCGGCGGAGCTATCGTGGTCGCGTTATGCGCAATCAGATGAAAAAAGCTGTCCACTTCCGAGGCCTATCGGAGTTGCGTTCGAAAGCCGGGCAGCCCAAACTGCATTATCGATTGTCCGCGTAGCACGGCTTAAGATTCAGTGTCCTCGCTTGAAAATTCTTGTGATAGCTTGAGTACTCGTCGATGTGATGCATTTTTTCACTGTGTCTACGTATCATGTGTTATTTAGCACCAGTTTAAGTTGCAATGTGCCAAATGATGTGGCATTTTTCAACCATTGCTCGAAAACGTTGCCGAATGTGGAGGTAAGAACATAACTGATATTCCCTAAAGTAGGCTTTTTATCAACGTTGATTCCAGATGTTGTATCCAGTCCTGAATACTCTCCCGCGAGTTCTGTTCTACAATTGCCGTCCACCTCTCGGTCCGGATGTGTGATCCATGGAAACCGGCAGCACCAAGGGTCTTCGCTGGCTACCAATGAAGAAAATTCTGTTTCGTATCAGAACCCTGACGTAGCAGTATGGCTATCGTGGTGCCCTCACTGCCCATACACTTCTACGAAATCTGCCGGTGTTAAGAGACACATCAAAACGCACGCCCCGGGAGAGAAATTTAAATGCTTCCTGTGCTCGAATTCGTTTGCTACGTCCTCCAACCTTGACAGGCATATGACCTCCCACAAAGGAGAAAAGCCCTACGAGTGCGAAAATTGCCCTTTTACAACTGTCTCAAGTAGCAACCTAGTCCAGCACAAGCGTACGCACATGGGTGAAAAACCCTACAAGTGTGACCTGTGTCCTTTTGCAGCTATTTCACTTAGCAAGCTAGATGAGCACAAGCGTACGCACACAGGCGAAACACCCTACAAGTGCGACAAGTGCATTTATGCAGCGCCTCAAAGTGGCCACCTAGCTCTGCACATGCGTAAGCACACAGGCGAAAGGCCCCACAAATGTGAAGTGTGTTCTTATTCAGCGGCTTGGAAGGAAACGTTAGACAGTCACATGCTTACACATCCATGGCCTGAGAGCTTTCACTAAACTCTCAGTTCATTCGTGTTTTCAAGCACTGAGAGCCTCATACAGTACATCTGCGGACACAAGGAGTGAATTATTCATAAATACGCGCATGTGAAAATGACGCTGAGCAGTGCCATATGCCCCTTCACAGAAATAATTATCGATTCTTTGCGGACACGCGAGATTTATTAGATTATATGTACGGCTTACAACCGGCAATTTTGTACAATCTTCTTACCACGAGGCATTGGAAGCAAGAGCTTTGTAGGTTCGAGTCGTTGACGTATTATTAGTGCATGTAATTTTAGCCGTAGACACAGCGCATCACGTGCTTCGGTTTTTTTTCCAGAACAGGCAGGCAGGGTGCGTTTTGGCAAGAGTTGGTAACAATAAAGTGCAGACTGGTCATACCATTGGTGCAGAGTGCAACTTGTCGCAAAGCATGGGAGTTCATCCACGCCAAAGTACGCCGCCAGGGGTGCCTCCAACCATTCCGTCATAGACGACATTTTGTAAGGCGAAGGTAAAAGGCAAATCCGTTGCGTCCCCTTCGATGCCACAACACTTTCGACCTGAGCTACATAGATTTACAACAGTGCTTTGCATTTACAGTTCAACATTTTGCATACTCCTTTAGCTTATTCCTTTCACATCGAAAGAACGTCTTAGCAATTTCTATCAATCCTTCATGGAATCTGGATTTCGATCGCTTTTCTTCAAGCGTCTACCGCGGTCTATTCGGCATATTTATTGCGTGCCACAAGCCGTGAGGTAACAAAGTTAACCAACAACGCATCAAACATTTTGCGCACCTGATGTTGAACCAGATGAAACATTTGGCAATCCGCTACGGAGTAGACGTGCATATTTGAGCCAACGCCGAGCCGGTTAGATTTTTCCATCCATCAGAGAAACATTTAGCATCTGCTTAAGAATGCTATTGCTGTGCTAAATGTCATACTTGTCCGACCAGCCTTCTTTATCGCATGCCTTTCTTCAGCAAGGCCGCCTGATCTTCCCTGACGAGCAAACACGTATAAAAACTTTTTATGAGCAGTTAAAACTTGCAAGTCATTGATCATCGGCCTCTTATTCTATATTGCTGCACGCGTGCATGCGTATCATCGACGAGTGCACCAGGTGCACTTCGTGGTGACGCGACAGTAATCAAGCGATGGAACGCGACAGAAAAATGGAGGAAAATTATGCGGGGTGTGAGCACGGACTCCTGACAATTGTCAATTTGGCCGCTTTTTTTGTAATGCGGGCCATCAGCGTTTGTAGATATTACAAGGTGCACTTTTACGATCTTGGCACAAATATTCCGCGATCTCGCAGCCAATGCATAAGTGTGAAACCTAACTTATAAACACGACATCGCGCCTGGCAGGCTGGGCAAGCGAAACAATCATAGTGTGCTTTGAGCAACAACACAGTCTAGCGAAGCACAAATGTTGCTGGTACCAGATGAGAAAAAATGTAAACGATAAGAAGAAAAAAGAAGCAGGCACTTCCTTGGCCAATCCCCCCTTGTGGATATGTGCCATGTCTTAAGAGAACGAAGAAGAACGCATATGCATGATAGGATTCAGTCTGAGGACACCATCATTCTCATCATCATCAAGAAGATAGGCGGCCCAGCAGTGACATAACTCTTGCACTGCAGCGGCGGCCTAGTAGTTGAGCCTCCTCCTTTCATGCCAGAGGTACGTGGTTCAATCTCCAGTGCCCCCGGGTACCCACCAGTGATACAATGGGTGCAAGGTTCCCCTGGCCTGGTGCTCGGCTTGATAAGGGTGAAGTGCTTGGAAATTGGGTCTTCGACCCCACCTAGAGCAAACAAAAATACCTTGTGTCATGGCGCTATTTGCTTGCAGATGCACTTGGGTCATTAAAAAAGTATCATCATCTGCAACCTACATTTTTTTCCCCTCCCCACACTCCTCCATCGCCTGAATCCGAATCGAATAGGTCGGAATGGTTAAACAGAGTTGAAAACGCTCCAGCGTCCGCTGTTATACCCCAGCCTCCCACTTTCGTCACCCGATCCTTGCCAGATTAATTTCCCACTGCACCTTTTTCTACAGCCCCTTTCATTCATCACATATTTCTAACTGTTCATTATGTTATCTGGTGTTGTAGCCTGGGCGGCAGGATAAGGAGCGGTTTCATAAAATGTGCTTGAATAATATAAAATAATTAAACCATACGCCGCACGTTTTCTTTTAATTTATATAAAAACCTGGCTCTCTACTGAGGAGCTTTCTGGAGTGCAAGACTCCGCCGTATCTAAGTTTTCGTTTGCAAACTCAAACAGCGTGTCGTCGACACATTGGCTGCTGTGCCATATACGGTAAAGGGCTTCGAAGCTACTACCATTTGTATGCACAGTTTTGAAAGTAGCTGCCATGATGCTTGAACGACGACGGTATCTTATCGCTCGATATGAAGCGTTCATGTGATTGTTGCAAGCATGTCAGACTACAGCAGATGCACACGAAGCTAAATGAAATTCTTATCACACCGGCATTGCAAGAATAATAGGTGAACGTTCGCCGCTTAAATGGAGGTATGCTTGAGCCGTTGCTCTACCCCAAGCAGTTTTAGTCATTTTGGGAGCAAAGTAGACCGCCTGTCCACGCAGACGACGTTTCGCCAGCGATAAGAGTATCTGCAGGAAGAGGCAGCTTTGTGAAGGTTTCTAGGACCAACAGTTAAGACACCACTTAGGAACACTGAGTGACGTACGACACTATTTTTAGCATATCCCTCACTTACTCTCCTCCGTCACAATTTGTCAGCTTTGATTAACCTTTGCTGCCACTGAAAGTGTCATTTGGAATAGAAGTACGCGAGAGGACGCGGACACTGAAGCTATGTAATCCGGAAAAACTCTTCACAAAGAGGGAACTGTGGATGTGTGTGAGGAGGCCAACACTATGCCATTGCATTTCATAAAGCAGATGGAAGAAGACGGGCGTAGCACAGAAGATAATTGAACTACCAAATGCCATCCTTATCATCTGGAGAGTACCAGACTGGCCGTCGCCAGCAGACCACCCAAGGAACCTACAGCCATTCGCCTGGAAACTCAACTCGTCAGCCTCCTTTTCAGACGTTAGGAAGGATGGCCGAACTCACGCGCGAGAAAAGCTGTAAAAATGCGCCCAGTACATAGCGGCCCCTTCTTGCGTTGAACCACATGTTAAAGCGGAAAACGCACTGCGATACTGCTGAAGTACAAGCTATTCTCATGAGGCACTAGAGCAAATCCACTTCGCAAGATCCTCGATCCGTCTCAGCATTGCTTCATTCTAATTCTTTTGGAAAATGCACCGTCAAGAAAGGCAAATGGTCCACCTGCTCGACAGCTCGCGTTGTCGGGCTCTTGTTATCAGCTTCGCTGATACGCGGCCGTATCGCGTGTCTCTTCTGGACCAGTGGTCTCAATACGTGCTGTTACTTAATATAGCCTTGAAAAGGTCAGATTAAAATAACAAACAACATCAAGGTTATTTCCGTTTAATGAATACTAAAACCTCCCGTTTTGTTGGATATCTTCCCGCTTTGAACGCAGCAAGTTCAGTTTCAAATGTCCTGTTAATCTCTGTGCTTGGAAAATAACTGGCTCTTCAAACCGCATTAGCTTCTACCATTTAGTAGAGGACAAATGCCGAGGCAGCCGACTAAATTCTGCAGCAAGAAACGAAAACATTTATGAACAGCTTTGGGTTTAATGTTATGAAGTCAGGATCTCTCTCAGGGTTCGCACTTAGGTAACGATGTTACCAATGATATTAATATCGATGACTTCAATTACGTATAAATACATGCACGCTACAGTCTCGAGTATCTTTTCGTTAGCAGCTTATGTCTTTATCAGGAATACAATTCTTTATGGGATCGCCTGATGCTATTGAAAGCAGTTTTTCTGATGTATTGTGCTAAGCATTGCACTCAAGGTATACGTGTGCTACATAAAAGTATCGCAAGCAGCGTATTTTATCAAGAAAGAGCTTAATCTGCACTTTTCCTGAGGCATTAAGAAGATGCATCCCGGGAACGCCGCAGATAAGAAAAGAAATCACTCACACTAAGATATGAAGCTAGTTGTTTAAGAATTGCCCGGAAATTGGTTTCCATTATTATTGGAGAAATCAATATAATCGTTTGAATACACCACATTCCTCTAGCTTATAAAAGCGATTTACCTTAAAGTTTCTTTTTTTTCTGTGGAAGGTGCAACGCCACAGGCTTTTTCGTTCACACAAATTTACAGCACAGCACAATCGGCAATCAACTCTGAATTGCGCTTCACAGGCATTTTCAAGGCTAATGTTGTTGTCAACTATTTTTCGGCAGAATTCACGTCTCAGCATGTAAAATAACTTTGCTAACAATACTGACGCCGCTAATGTATGTCTTTTGAACACACTGAGCCGCTGGATTTTCAGAGATGGGCCATATGTCCAATTTCGAAAATAGTGCGATTCAGATGGATGAATGGATGGGTGGATAAGGCTGAACACTCCCAATCGGGCGGTGGTTCAAGCCACCTAGCCACGACTTGTGAAATTTTACTCTTCTCTTGATTTCAGCAACCAATCGGATAACCTTCGCTTGAATACTTCTACCCGCTTTAATCTACTTTTCCTACAGCGTCGATAAACCACATGGATCGATGTATGGATGGATACGGCTGAACCTTTTACATCGGGCGGTGGCTCAAGCCACCTAGCCATGTCTTGTGAAATTTTACTCCTGTCATGCTTTTAGCCACCAATCAGATAACCTTCGCTTGGTTACTTCTAACCTCTTAAAATCCACTTTCCCTTCACTATCCCTAAACCCCAATGCCTTGGGTAAGTCAGCCCCGCTGCCTTCCACTGTAGGGTGAAGCCCTTTACAGAAAAGTATCAAGTGTTCAGCCGTTTCCTCCTCCTCTCCGCACGCAATGCACAAAGTGTCTATCTCTTGGTACCTGACTCTATACGTCTTAGTTCGCAAAACTCCAGTCCTGGCCTCAAACAACAAAGAACTTCCCCTACAATTATCATAGATATTTTCTTTGACAATTTTCTGTTTAAAGACAATTTGCATAAATGCAGCGCCCCCTTTCGGTTTACATAGACCCCACTAGGTGGCGACACATGAAATGCAAAGCCGCATGGGCGTGACCTTGCCATGTCAGGAGGGTGGCACATTCGAACCGTTCGCCTTTGCAGCAGTGTCCATCCGCTCGATAGCCATTACGTACTCGCGCAGCTTTTACGTGTTGTGCAGCGCTCATTTGTCGTTTAAGGACCAGGCGGGATCAGGACACCAAGGAAGAAATTTTGAGGAGCCCACGTGTGAGTACCTCAGCTATTCACAGCTCACATCTTTCACGTCATATGTTTTCCACTTGCGGCCGACTACATTCTTTTTGCTCCGCACTGGTGTGCCAAGAAATTTCATCCGCAGTTACGATTTCTGTGCAACGGCTTCTGACAAAGACTGCACAAAACGGTGGAAGCCTCCTGAAATATGCGGCCCGTTTGATGTTCTGATTCGTGTTCGAGGTATTCTGCCGCCAGACCTATGCATGCAAGCAGATTCCTAGGCGTGCATACTTTGAAGCTGCAGTGGCAAGTGAAAGAAAAAAGTCTTTACGCTTTTTCACATGTACACGCTATTATTAGAAAGTTCAAACCGCCCTCTCCCAACGTCAAAACTAGTAAAAGCTCGCCCACTATTGTGAAGCGCGTAATTCGCAAGTGGGAAACGTGAGCAATTTTCTGTCTGAATCATTTCATCTTTCGGGAATAGTGTGCGACCAGATTTAAAAGCTGACAAATTTAAGTCTTGTTCAAAAAAAGAACGGATTGAGAAGAACGCCTACATTTTTTTAGTGCACCAGTCACTCGAACATAAGTGATCAATGTGTACCTGACAACAGCAATGTTTCAAAGTGTGAAAGAAAAAAAAAGCGTTGTTTGTATTACATTTCCTGACGCTGGTGTTCAGTAATCTGCATCAACCGACGAATTTTTTTCCCCTTTTATAAACGCGCATGCTTTTTTCTTCTGGCTGCGGATGTACCGGTGCGAATTTCATGTTATGCAGACCTGTCTTTTGCCTAAATTGCACGGAAACAAACCACGATTAGAGGAGCCTTGTGTTAAAGGGTACGTAAACACCCGGTGGGCTGCAAGCATTCGCAGATCCATAGGCATGTGATTCAGCAAAAGCGTGACAGCTTAGCAGTGTACAATAAATGTTTAGAAAGATAGGACCCCAGTACAAAATGTGCCGTGGTAACAAACAACTTGAACTGGTGTTAGAAAATGAGATACGCTGTCTCTGGTTGTGGTATTCCTTCAACTTAGGCAATCCAAGATAATTTTATATCCCGCTTGGTCGTATCATTACCTTATAATACCTGCGCGAGGATAGTACTACAGTCGATCCTCATGTAATGTAACAGCTTACCACGAAATTATATAACAATGAAATGACGATTGTCCTTGGAAGGTCTGCAAACACTGGTTATAACGATGGTACTTCTAGTTCCCTTCAACTTTGCTATAACAAAGTCTAAGCGTATTTTCTTTATGGCCAAGTGTGTTCATTGAATTTGTAGAACTGTTTTCGAAACGATTGATTGAGTATTTACGATGGCAAAAAACTTTCTGTTCTTTTGTTCACAGAAATTTCAGAAAGCTTTCAAAATACGAAATAAATCTCGTGCACTCTGCGCTACAGTATTGTAACCATCCCAACTGAGATTTCGATAAACTAACCATTTTTGCTGACCGCATCAATGTCAGCGGGCGCCACCGACTTTGAAGATCTGCGCGGTGCTATATACAACTGAAAATTACTATGGCAGCCTTAATTAATTTCAGATAACTAATTTACCTTCGCCTTTCGTTTTTTTTTTTGCATTTTGGAAGGCAGAACAAAATCTTACGTTTCAACCAGGTTTAGGTTGCCTTCAAATAATTCTTGCTGCAGAGGTCGATTCTTCAAGCTATAAATTTCAACAGCGGAAATCCCGATCGCAGGAAATACAATAACGACAGAAAGAGCGCCTCTTTTTGCCCACCTTGAATTTACTGGGTTAAAATTTTTCGGTTGCCTGTTTATCACTTATCAGGGACGATTTCACGCGTTCTCACTGTTCCTGGCGAAGGTGCAGAAACACTTTGATGCCGGTGCTTATGGAATCGGCTGCTCATTTCGACACAGTCAGCGCGTACTTATTCCACGACACGGGTGCGACGCTACAGCGGGGCTTCACAACAGTACAGTCACGTCTTTTTTTTTTATTTCGTATTCTTCCAACTGCTGCACAAAAAAAAATCTAAGTCGGCCCCAATTGACCATCAGTAAACCGGCGTGGCGATATATAAATTATACAAAATAATAATATAATTACTGTTATCTAATAAATAGTTCGCCGAAATTTAGAAACATTGCCCATCCAGTCGGCACCGAAAGTCGGTGATATCAGCAGTAACGTACATCAGATATAAGGTACTTGTTAGCAGAAAGAATTTATAACTGGCGATGAACAGCACGCTTGAAAATGGCAAATACCAATACATTTGCACACCCCGGAGGTCCCTAATGGGTACCCAATGCCGCAGGGTACCTTTTGGTGATAGAACGGGTACAAGCTTTCGCCTGCCTTGTGCCCGGGTCCTTTACCTTGAAATGCTTGAGAAGTAGTCCTTTTACCCCATATTGAGTACAAAGAAAAAAAATGGGTATCATGGCGATCATTGGCCACAAAGGCCTTACGCCACAAAAAATTCGCAATCAGCATAACCTTTAAGTGTTTCTTCAAGCGCCGGCATTTTTTTCCTCCAGGGTGTGCACTCTGTAGAAAGAGCGTAACAACTGGACTTGACGTCTGCTTCGTCTACCCTATTTCGGCAAGGCATGATAGGACATGATCATTTATTTCCGGTTGATGCAGTAAGCAATGATGATTGACCTTGTCAAAATTGTTTCCAGCCATGTAGTTAGCTGGCAAACAAAATGTTTACGAGCTCAAATCATAGCTGAACGCATTGTAGGGAGTTTTATGTGGGGCAGCGTTTCGGAACAAATTCATTTCTTCCTCCTGATCCTTTTGCAAAATATCCTACCTAATCTAATATATGCTACTTAAATTTGGAACAAAAGAGAATATATTTCCTTTAATTTCCTAAATCTTCAATTTTATTGATAATGTGCGCCGTTCAACAAAGAGATCGTATATAATAATATACAGAAAATAACAGCGGCTGTTGGCGAAATGGAGGCGAAATATTGCATTTGTTTTGAAATCAAGAAGCAGCAATTGAGTTGGTTGGAACACACACCCAAACGACGGCAGCAGTCTTGTGAAGACTACTCGCTAGAACAGCCGGCTTTTATAAGCTCCTCGTTCTTATTCTTATCCGCCGTTGTCTCATCCTAAACGTCTCTACGGAAGTACTCCTGTCCCGAGATTAGCGTTCGTGCTAACTATATACATTTTGATTGCACTTTTGTGGAGGAAGGCTCTGGAACAGAAGTGCGTTCTGGCGGTGCATTAGAGTGGGCCGTTCCTTAGCTGCGCAGCGCAGACCTGAGTTGGAAAAAGGCCTCTGTAATAAATCTGAGGGGAAAAAATCTTGCTTTAAACTAATGATAAAACTTACGAGCTTCCAGGGAGAGATCGGAAGTGATGGTATCTAAAGACAAATTCAGATTAGCAGAACAGGTTGTAATTACCTATGCAGGTGCTAACTATTTTTTTTAAATCTTTGTTAGTATATGCGTCACAAGGCTGTGTTCGTTTTCTGAAAAACTTTTTTGGCAGGATTCACCAGCAGCCCTACTGTGACAAACTGGAGAGTGTGGAGGCTACATGTCAGAGCCTGATGGTGTTTCTTACTGGTGTGATTTCGGCTGTTTGTAGGTGTCCCCTAGGAATAACCAGGATACAACGGATCATAGCCGAATTCCATCATACGCACTGGTGGCGTACGTAACCAACCGCCCTTCACCAGAATAGTGACCCTACGTGTGAGAAGAGAAACGCGATGGACTATCAGCCGGACTACTACCTCCAAGTGACAAACGGTGAGCAGAAGTTAGAGGGGGGAGAGGCAGATCTATTGCCGTTACGAACCTAAAGAATCGGTTGTACTCAACTTGGAGCCGATGTCAGTGCAAGTTAAAGATCCCCAGGTGGTGGCAGATATTCCAGAGGCCTCCACTATGGCACATCTTCCTTCTTTCGCTCTTTCACTGCCTCATTTATCGCCTTTCTTTACGGCGTGGTTCGGGTATCCACCAAGTTGTGTGAGACAATTATTCCTCCATTTTTCTTCAAAACCATTTTTAATAGAAAGTTTCACTGATCCGAAATCACGGCCAGTCATAAAATATCTTCTGTGGTCATATCCCATTTTTTCGAAAATTACAGTTTAGACATGTACGTTCATCCAGTTAAGTTGAACCAGCCACACCATTCTCACTTATCTTCACGATTGAGGCCTGCATTTGCCGACAAAATGCAAACTTATGAAAAGTTGTCCCTTCAAATTACGTTGTCAGAATACATTAAATTTAATTGTCCTGTTTACGCAGAAAACTTACGTTTGCCTTTTAGCTTGCACACCCACTCTTAGTTGGCACTTAAAAATTCGGATGCTTATTTCGAACTCGGATAAATCAGTTGTATTCTTTGTGTACACTTTTGTCTTTAGCCCGCAAGACGTGGGTTCGATCCCGGCCGCGGCGGTCGAATTTTGATGGAGGCAAAATTCTAGAGGCCCGTGTGCTGTGCGATGTCAGTGCACGTAAAAGAACCCCAGGCGGTAGAAATTTCCGGAGCTCTTCACTACGGCGTTCCTCATAGCCTGAGTCGCTTTGGGACGTTAAATCCCCCATAAACCATAAAACCACAAATCTTTTCTCTTTATTTTTTCTTGTATGATTGGTGATGATTTGACTAGTTTTTAAATCTACTCATACGTTGTATTTTTCTGGATATCACTCATAGTGAAGGTGTGCACGTTTGCTTTTATATGGGCCTTGACTGCCAATGTTTTTTTTTGTGCTTGCATGGTTATCAGCATAATTAGCCCGACTACGCCAACTTCAGGACAAAGCCTCTCCCGTGCTTGCCAAATTAACCCTATGGATAACTGCAGCCACCCTATGCCTGCAAGATTTTTAATCTGATCCCATCACCTAAATTACTGCCAACCCCTGTGGCCCTTGCCTCCGGTTATAATACTCTGTTGCCCTTAAGGAGCAGCGGTTATCTTTCCCTCGCATTACATGCCCCGCTTAAAACCATTTCGTCCTTTTGTATATTCGTCGCATTTCATACAAATTCCGAACGTCCATTAGTTTTTTATGAAGTACTTATGCATATTAATCTGCTCATATACAATATTGATTTAAAAATTTAAATATGAAGTGGTGATCGGAAATACGAAGCGTTTTAGTAGAACGAAGTGCGAGTGCCTTTCTCTTATGTACGCCGCCGCGGTTTCAGCGTAGTTACGGTGATCGGCTGTGGCTTCCATCTCGGCGGCGGTGGTCTCATTTTGACGGGTCAGGAATAATGGAGGCCCTTGGATTGCGCGATGTCAGTGTACGTTAAAGAAGCCCATGCGATCGCAATATCCGGAGCCCTCCACTACGGAGTTCCTCATTACGCTAGTTGCTTCCGAACTTAAGCCCCATGGACAAAACAAAACTTGTATGCTTCGAAGCAATTTAACACGTGTGCGGCCTAAAAAGCAAAGGGTGGCCACAAAACAGGATTAGCGCGTTGTGATGGCATATGTCCTGCACAGAGCTTCAAATAGGGCGCTAACATCGGACACCGCCGCAGATCTCGTGTTTTCTTTTTTCACATAGTGGCGAGAACTGCAGGCCACTTCCGACTGCTATCAAAGCTTCATTTTCAAGAAAAGCAGCACAAATTGCAGCATTGACCTTGCGCACACTACATCATAAGGTTCAATGTCCTCGATTAAAAAGTGTGCTGTTAGTTTGAGTGGTTGTCGATGTGGTGAATTTGCTCATTGTCCATGTGCTCTTTGTTATTTAGCATCAGTTTGCTTTGGTGAAATGTACTGAATGGTATGGCATTTGTGAACCGTTGCACGAAAATGTTGCCGAACGCGGAGGAACGAGAATATCTGATTTTCCCTAACGTGCTCTTGCTATCAGCTTTCATTCCAGAGGCTGTATCCAGTCCCGAGGACATTCCCGTTCATTCTGTTCTACCACCGCCGTCGACCACTGAACTCGGAAATGTAAACTACACAAATTGGGAGCACCTGGGACCTTCCCTGGCTACCAATGACGAAACTTTTGTCGGGTATATGAGCCCTGACTTGACAGAAAAGCCGTTCAGATGCGTCTTCTGTCTCTACACTTCTACGAATTATGACGAATTTGTGAGGCACATCGACTCGCATGACGCAGTAGCGAAATTTGAATGCCGGCTTTGCACAACGGCGTTTCAGACGTCCCACGACCTTGAAGTGCATATGTCATGTCACGCTCGGGAGAAAAGATATAAGTGTGACCAGTGCCTCTTTGCAGCTGTTTCACGTAGCAAGCTACAATTGCACAAGCGTTCCCACACTGGCGAAAGACCTTACAAGTGTGACCAGTGCCCCTTTGCAACTGTTTCACGTAACAAGCTAGATGAGCACAAGCGTACGCACACGGGTGAAAAACCCTACAAGTGTGACAAGTGCCTGTATGCAGCGGCTAGAAGTGACAAACTAGCTCAACACAAGCCTACTCACACAGGCGAAAAGCCCTACAAGTGTGACAAGTGCCTGTATGCAGCGGCTAGATGTGACGCCCTAGCTCGGCACAGGCGTACGCACACAGGAGAAAAATGCTTCAAATGTGGACTGTGTTCCTATTGGGCGATACAGAAAGGTCAATTTGACCGTCACATGCGTACGCATCGATGAGCAGAGGGCATTCACTGTACCCTATGTTCATTCGTGTGTTCAAGCACTGAGAGCCTCAAACACCACATCTGCGGACAGGGGGATTGAATTCTTCATAAATACGCGCGTGTGATAATAACGCTGAACCGTGGCATAGGCCCCTCCACAGAAATAATTATTGTTTGCAGACACTCGAGACATTAGGTTACATACACAGGCGACATGTGATAGATCCTATGTACAGTTTATATCGCCATTTGTGAGCAAATTTCTTACCATGAGGCGGCGGAAGCTTGTGCTATGTAGGTTCAAGTCGCTGAAGTCTTAGCAATGCGGGTTATTTTAGCAGCAGACACAGCGCATAAGTGCTACGATTTTTTTTGCCGAACAGCCCGGTGGCGTGCATTGTGGAAAAACTCGAGGCCAATAAAATGGGGACTGCGAATACGATGGGCGCTCAGCGTAAGCTCTTTCATTGCTTAAGAGTGCAACTTGTAGCAAAATATGAAATTTTATCCCAGCCAATTACCCCAGCAATGGTGCCTCAAACCGTATCTTCAAAGAAGACATAAACAATAGGTGAAAGGCAAATCTGTTGCGCCCTCTTTACGTGTCGCAGTAAAGATGCCACAACATTTTTGACATGGGCTACTTGGATTTGCATCTGTGCTTCGCTTTTACAACTCAACATTTTGTATATTCCTTTCCCATTCCAAGAAAATGTTAGCAACTTCTTTGAGTCTTTGATGGAACCTGGACTTCGATCGCTGTTCTTCAAGCGTCCACCACGACCTATCCGGGACATTTATTGCTTACCACATGCGGTGAGGTAACGTGCAAGGCATCAAACATTTTGCGCTCCTCATGTTCAACCAGTTCAAATTTTGACAAGCCGCTACGGAGGAGACGTGGATCTTTGAGCCGCCACCGAACCTGGTTAGAATTTCTCGTCTCTCGAAGGAAGCATTATTTCGCATGTGCAAAAAAATGGGATAACAACGCCAAATATCACAGTTGTCCGACCGGCCTTGTTCATCGCATGCCTTTTTTCAGCAAGGCCTCATGATCTTCCCTGGCGTGACAAATACGTATAAAAGCTTTTGTTCGAATAATTGAAACTTCGAAGTCATTGAGCATCGGCACCTTTTTCCATAATGCTGGGCGCATGTATGTGTATCACTGGCAAGTGCAGCAGGTGCAGTGTGCTGAGGAGGCTCTAATCGAGGAAAGGAAAGCGACGCAAAAATGGTCGACACTTGCGTGGGGACTGAACATGAACGCGTGCAAATTGTGAATTCGTCCGCTTTTGTTGTCATCAAGGCCATCAAAATTTATATATATATATATATATATATATATATATATATATATATATATATATATATATATATATATATATATATATATATATATATATATAGCAAAAGAAGCCATGGTACGTATATTCTGCAAGCTCGCAGAGAGTTCATTTATTTGGAACGTAACTTATAAGCACATGACATTGGACCTGGCCGCTTGGACAATTGAATTAGAAAGAATCATGGTCTGGGCAGAGCAGCAGCGCAACATATTGAGGAATCTGGTGCGTGGCGCAATTGTGCCCGATCATTTGTTTTATAACAATACTAATGGAAAACATTTCACACACATAAATCACGAACAAGCCGATCGATATAAAAGCACAGTAGCTCCGGCTTGTAACACAATCTGGACATGTCGAAGATTAAAAAGGATAAAAATATTAACAAAAAAGAAGCGGGCGCTTGCACCCAATTTGCAGGACAGCAGATAGGCGGCCAAGTAGCAGCCTATATCTTTTCGTCCCCTCCCCACACCCGTCCATCTGCTGGATCCGAACGGAAGCAGTTGGAGTGGGCAAGCAGTCAAAAACGCTCCAGCGTCCGCTTTTATACCCCCTCCCCCAAACACTATCGTCACCTGATCTTTAACGGCTTCACCTAGCACTCCGCATTGTTCTACAGCCATGGTGTTTTCTTTATTTAGTTTTATCTGTTCATCCTGTTCTCTGGTGCTGTAGGGTGGGGAGAAGGGTAATAAGTGCTTTCGTACCGCAAACTTGAATTAAAAAATTATCGTGACAGGACGCCGTTTTCTTCTAATTTGTATAAAAAGCTGACTCCCTACAGAGGAGCTTTTTATCAGAGGAGGCCAAGGGTGCTCTAATCAGAAAGGCTTAATAGAATCGGGTTGCTCAGTAGTGAGAGCAGGCGGCGATATGCATTGGACGTTTTTTCGAAACGTGTATGATGGCAAGACACATGCAGCGGACAGTCAATAAATTCAACTTCATTTTCTTTGTTGCAAGTATAATTTTTCACTGTCTGCAACCGAAGCAACGCTATCATGCTAAGACGACCGATCATCGTCAGGACATCCCGCAATCGACAGCTCCCGGGGCAGTGATTTATTCTACCTGGATGCTCGGCGGAAAAAGGAAAGCATACTCAAGTGACGATGGCGAAGAAAGAAAACACTGCTGACATGGTGACGGCAGCGATTAAATTTCGGAATGCTGGATCGATTTGCCAGCGTCCGCTGATAACCACAGTGTGTCAATAAACATACAGCTCAGTCACATACGTTGGGCGATATCTAGCATACACGCGTCGTCAAGGATTTTAAAGATTGTGAAATACGGCTACAGAAGCATACAAAAAATAAATCTGTATAATACACGTACTATAAAAATACCCGAAATTATTCAGGTGATAGCTACCTCTCCATATTCTATGCTCTAGATACATGACCACAATTTTATGAAGGATGAATTCGTGGTAGCGGTGGCCTCAATTTTTTAATACCAGGTTTATACGTTACAAATAGAAGGTACAGAAACCAATATGAAAACCAAAACATTTAACACAATATAAAAGGGCCTTAGTTCATTTGGCAAGCAGGAGGACAAGATCCCTTAAATGTGAGAGTCGTCAGCGATCTAGCCACTATGGTATGGGGTTGAATTGACCCGACTCGCTAACTCGATTCGACGCGCCGGCTTCCGCAAATATTACAGGGAAGTCCGAACATTAAATTCAGCGGCGCCCATCGCCAAGCAAAAGCACCCTAGATGCTCTACAGATCCAGGAGCCTTATCGCGTCAATAAGGACACCGTCTTCATTTTGTCGGCTTTCTTTGCCACTGCTATCTCCGAATCGTGCCGATGTTACGAGACGCATTTAGTTTCACACACCAGAAGAATCATTGAATTTCCTCGACTGCACATTCTAATCTTAGGTGAAAAGTGATTGAGATACATATGCGCCTCCACAGTCGAAAGAGACCTTATAGGTCCGACATGATCACGTATGCACCGCTTAAGCCGAGGTACAAACTCGTCAAAAGGTGGGGCATAGTGATTAAAGGCCCTTGATGTGTAACATGTCTCCACTTGTGACTGGTCGGAAGGCGTCTGCAAAAGCCAATGATGAGGATACTTGCAAGTGCAGAGGGTCCCTGCTGTACCTTGCGCGAGCATTCGTAGGTTCAAGTAATCAAAGGCCTCTAACAGCACATCTGCGTACACTGGCACTGAATTTCTCATAGTTTAAAAATATGTGATGAGTTTGATGATACTGACAAGAGGGTTGAGACTCTCCACGAATAACCATCCTCTCATAGTCAAGATGCAGTATTTTTATGTCTAATTAAGTCAACATCTCTCTTTTAGAACTACCTTCATGCTGCCTAATGCTCAGTGGAAGACATTTGCAGCTTTCCATTATTAAAGCCCATCGCTACCAATTCATAATTTATTTATACCCGTTATATTAGGTTTGCAATCTGCATCAATTGCTTCGGTTTTCTTCAAAGGGCCTCGTTTGCATGGCTAATGACGTCTACACCTATAATGTGGATACTGCGAGTGTCATGGTCGTTCAACTTGCGTTCCTGTTGGGCTCAGAGTGCCACGTGTCGCAAATCAAACAGTACCATGGCATTCGTGAAGACAGGAATTTTGTCTCCACAACGTATCGTCATAAACTGTCTAATATAAGTTGACGGTATTTAGCAACTTTCCTGCATCCTGTATACTTGTCGCAAGCAAGCTGAAAAAGCTTGCCCACGATGCATGTGCTTTGTCATCGAAATTCGTCACCTTGTACTACAACTACGCTCCTCATTTACAGTGCGGCATTCAACCAGGGTGAAGACATGTCGATTAACTCTCGGTCTCAAAAATATCTTAGCAGCATCGTCTCACCATTTACCTAAATTTAGTTTTCCAACTCAGTTCATCGAACATATTCATGAGCGGTCTGAGCAGAGCTTCTGTCTGGTAATGTATGCGTTGAGCTATCGGAAGAAAGGAGCAGACTCGACGATGCTTGGACAGGCACCTGCTCGAACGCTTGTTATTTGGAATGCATGAAGCATTGCATTTAATGGAGCAGGCGGAAGAGAATGGTCAAGGCAGATGAGTTAATACAACTAGCAAATGCCACACTTACCGTGTGAAGAGCATCAGACTGGCCGTCGCCAGCAGACAAACCGCGGGAGCTGCTGCTGTAATCCCGACAACTCCGCTCGTCAGCCTCCTCTTCAGACGTTACGAAGATTGGGCCAACTCACCCTGGAGAAAAACTGTTCAAATGCGCCCAGTGCATAGCGGCGCTTTTGCGTTGAACCACATGTTAAAGCGGAAAAGCCACTGCGATACTGCAGAAGAACAAGCCATTCTCAAGAGGCGCTAGTGAAAATTCTTCTTCGCAGGATCCTCGATCTGACTCAGCAATGCTTCACTCTAAATCTTTAAAAATGCACCGCCATTGAACGCAACATGTCAACGTGCTCAGCGGGTCGTTTTGGTGGGCTTCTTTTATCAATTTCGCTGATACACAGCCTTATCACGTGGCTCTTCCGAACAAACGGTTCCAACACGTCCTCTTGCCGAATATAATCAAGAAACGGTAACGTGGAAATAAAGATTATCAAGCGTGGGCGTGGCCATCTGAAATGCTACGACGGTGGCCTATTCGAACGGTTCGCTTTTGCCCGAGTGCACAGCCGTGCATAAATGTTTTGCACCCGCTTACCTTTTACACTTCGTGAAGCGCTCATTTCATGTTGAACGACCAAGACAGACTCGTACCCAAAGGACGAAATTCCAAGGAGACCACCTGTGAGTATCGCAGCTATTCACAGCTACTTTCCTCGAGTCGTTTGCTTTCCACTTGCGGACGGATACCGTCGCGTTGCTCAGTACTGTTGTACGAAGATATTTCGTTCATAGTTGCAATTTCCTTGCAACTGCTCCTGCTTCGAGAGGCTGCTCAAAACGTTTTAACCGTCCTGGAACATGCAGCCGTTGTGATTTCATGACTCGTGTTCCAGGGACTCTAACGCCTACCCAATGCATAAAGCATAGTCGTAGGTGCGCTCGCTCTAAACTTGCCGCGACAATTTATGCGAGTGCACACACTGTATTTAGAAAATACAAAGCCGCTGTCTACCAACGTCCAGTTCAGCAGAAACTTACCCTCCGTAAAGTTGTGAAACGCGTTATTCGCGAGCAGGACACACATTACCAATTTACTATCTCCATAAGGTCTATTTTCGGAAATGGGGTTCGACTGAAATTAAAAGCGGGCAATTATCAACCTCCGGGCAACACAAGACTGAGAGGAACAATTACAGATTAGTAGCGTATCAGTGACTCGGAGATTACGTTTCGTTTTCTCACCTTAAAGACCCCTTTCTGGGTATTAAATATTCAATGGGTTACATATCATGGGTGAGATTACACTTATTGAATGGGCGGAGGAACACTCGTCTCACGTCGATGGGCAGGTGATGGCAGGAATGATGTGGGGAAGGCCGTTCTAGATGATAGCTGTTCCTGGAAAAATATGAGTCAGCAAACGTAGCGGTTCTAGAGAGCGGTCGAGCAACATAAAATGGATGCATGTTGCGGTGGGATATGTGTGAAGGTGGTTCAATAGCTATGCAGGATGATGAAGCAGACTGTAAAATATGTTACGGAAAAGGCAAAGGCTAGCTATATGACGACGAGTGCTAAGTTTCGAAACTTCGGACTGAAGTTTTAATGCTGTTACTCTGGTATTGAAAGCGGAGTCGCAGTTAATGAATCTTGCAACGCGACTTTTCAAAGCTTCAAGGACGTTGGCTAGATAAGTTTGATGCAGATGCCAGATAGGAGATGCATATTCTAGCCTAGACCGGACGAGCAACTTATAGGCCAGTAGTTTCAGGTGCGGTGGAGCATGACGTAGCTGACGTGTCACAAATCTAAGAGACCGGTTTGCTGATGATGTGACGTAAGTGATATCAGTGCGCCAGGAAAGATCACTGCTTAAGCTTACGCCAACTCATTTATAGCATTGTACAAGTTCGATAGCAGAACTGAGGAAAGCTTAGTTAAAAACGAAAGGCTGTTGGGGGCGATGGAAGGAGACAGGTTTACATTTGTTAGCACTTAGCTTCATGAGCCCTTGGTAGCACCAGCGGTCAACGTGATTAATAACATTTTGAAGAGCTGCTTGATGGGATATTTTGGTTACTGGGCGATAGATGACACATTCGTCGGCAAACATGCGAACGTTACATGTTAGAGGTGTAGGTAAATCGTGTATATATTTTATAAACAGCCCTGGACCAAGGACAGGGCATTGTGGGACGCCTGATGTTATTGCGAGGGAGGTAGAATTTTGGTTGTTAAAGAAAACAAACTGAAAGCGGTTTTTTAGAAATTCCTTGATACCAGCAAGAATTTTAGGATCTAAATTTAGCTGCTGTAGCTTTGTAGCAAACGTGCATGAGGTACGGCGGAAAGGGCTTTTGCAATATCTGAGTATAGCATCAGTTTTGATATTACGATCATGATTATTATGCAAATCATTAACGAAAAGTGCGAGCTGGGATTCGCAAGAAAAGCACTTGCGGAAACGGCGCTGTCAAAGAAGAAAAAACTTGTTACTATCAAGACGGTTCAAAATTTGGGAGTAACTTACATGTTTCATGATTTTACAAGAGACACTGGTTAGATAAATGGGGCGATAATTCAGGGGAAATTGTTTGTCTCCTGATTTCCGCATTGGAACGACCTTCTCCACTTTCCATTCATCCGGTAGGGTTCCCGTATCAAGGATTGTGTGAACCACAATGACGGGTATTCAACAGTGATGCAATTAGGGTTTTTTACCAGTTTCGAATTTATTTCTTCAATTCCAGCTTATGACGAGAGCTTCATATTCTCTGTTATAGACAAAATACAATCATAGGAGAAGGATAGATAGAGTAAAAGGCGACCTACGGTTTTACGCAGTGGAGGTGGTAAGGTGCCAGCTTCATCAATAAAAACAGAGTAAAAGGCAACATTAAAAATTTCAGCCCATAAAGCGACACTGACCTCCTCTCCCACTTTGTCGGTAAGGGTAACAGCATGGGTGTGCGACGGGTTTATAATTTTCCAGAATTTTTCGCGGTCATTGTTAAGGATTTGGGGCTCTTCAAGATTAAAGAATGATTCTTTAGCATCTCGAATAGCAACATAGTAGGCGTCCTCGGCTACATATATGTTCCAAGCGCAGGTGCTTTGGTTATTTTGCCGCTCGAAAAAGGCGCTTTTTCTTTCATTCCAACCCTTTCGATCCGTATGTGAACCACGTCTGCTGGTGACTGGCACGGATGGTCATCAGAAGTATATATTTGTTAGCTCGGTGAGCCTGTTGCTAAAAATCAACCTGTTATTAACAGAACGACTGTGCAGTCCAGAGCGAAACTAGGGCAGAAATTCTTCCAGCTCATGGTTGAGTGCATCCCAATTGCATCGATATAAGTGAACAAATGAGTACTTAAAACTTGGTTTTCCGAAAAGCATGAAAGCACAAAAGCATTTATGTTGTGTTACAATAACTAAACCCTGTTTTCAGCGTGTCGCAACAAAGATCGTTTTTTTTTTAATTTTGTTAAAACCGCACATTGTCATTTCTTCTGGCTTCGGATGGACAGAGGCAAGCGTAATGCTAAACAGGCCTTTCATTTATCTGCATTGCACTGTATCAAACAAAGACAAGAGGAGCCTTGCGGTTTCGTTAAAGGGCACAAAAACACTCTATGAGGTGATAACGGAAGCTAATGCCAAACAAATGGTCCAACAATAGCGTTTCCAGCTTACGCAAGAATGGTCCGCATGAATGCCGTTACAGCAACGCATTTTGAAATGCGCGGTGTCAGCACGTAACTTGGAGCAAATCTACAGAGTAAGAGATACGCCGTATCCTGATATGGTTTTCCTTCACAATGCGCAATGCAAGAAAATTTTTTATCCCACCTAGTCCTCTCATCAGACAAGAATACCTATGCGAAAATGGTAGTACATTCAACCCTCATTATAACGAAACGGTTCATAATTAAATTATGAAAACAACCAAGGAATAATTATTCTCATTAGAAACACAGCCAACACTGGCTAAAACGAAGCTATGGCTATAACGACGGAATCACCGGTTAGCTACAGCATCGTCATAACAATGTTCAACTCTATTTTCTTTATGCGCGTTTACTTCAATAATATGGAGCTGGTTCCCGACAAGCCGATTAAGCTTTTCGCGGCAACGTACTCTCTATTTTCCACAGCAATTTAAAAAGCTTGCAAAATACGTAGGAAATCTCGGGTACTCTGCGCTAAAGTAGTGTAGCCTGCGCAATTGAGTTCTGAATGAAGGAAGCAGGTGTGTTAACCGCGGCGATTTGAGCGCCCGCCACTACTTCGAAGATCAGCGCTGTGCTATAGACAAAAGATAATACGGCAAGCTTGAACATCTTTACTTCACCCATTTGCCGTCTTCTTTCTTTTGTGTGTTTATGCAAATACCGAATAAAATCTACATTTCAGGCAGTTTTACGTTGTCTTGCGCAAGAGCGTATTGTAGGGCTGCTCAGGTCACTCTATGAAAGCGCGCCTCTTTTTCTCCGCCTTGCATTTCCTGTGATCGTGTGCTTCTCGCCATTACAATTTGCAGGTTGCCTACTTATCATTTATCAGCTGCACCGACACGTGTTGTCATTGTTCCTGAGGAAGGTGCTTAACCACTTTGTCGGCAATGCTTCTGGTATCGGCTGCTCAGTTAGACACAGTCCACGCGTACGCTTCATGCAAAATACGGTAGCAAGTGCTATAACTGTGCTGGACACGAGTATAGTCGTGTCGTTTTTAGAAATATATTTATAAGGTGTCTGCTAATTGCATAAAAAATACTGACTGTGCCTTGCTAGACATTTACTAAACACGCGTTGCACAAATATCAATAACAAAGAGCGCATAGTTTTGCTTAGCTAGCAAATATCTACAAGAAAATAAAGAATCCTCTACGAATGCAAAACTAGGTCCAAAGACTTCTTCAGAACCCTTCGCTCATGTCACGCGCGATGCCAAGCTTATCTTAGGCGTGACGAGATGGAAGTCTGGAATTCGTATAGTACAGCTTATTTCCTGTTACCAGATATTTTGCCACACATCAACACTCCCTTCTGCGCTTCTGTAACATGAATGTACTTTTTTTGGTGCACTACTTTCTGCGCAATTTTATTCTTATATGTTCAATGCTTCCAGTTCGAGATAGTCTATTGAGCAGAACACAGGCTGCGCCGATAGCGTTCAATTTCGTTTCCACCAGATAATCTGGTGAGGGGTGCTCATATAATTAGAAGCTTATGTCGAACAACCTGCTTCCAGTTTTGAGTGGGCATTTCTCGTCATTACAGTAATTGTCAGTGTACGATAACCTTTAAATAATTTCTCTAGCGGGCCGATCCTAATTCTGAGAGTGCAAACTCGGTTAAAAAGCCATCAAGCCAGCGCATGCCCTCTCCACAGCCATGTGCTCCCGGAAAGACCAGAATCAGTTCCAGCAGAGCAGGTTGTACTTCACTATGCTAGCGCTTAAATATTCCTTTCTTCCCACTGTTGCTATATCTGTGATAAGGCTCTTTTCCGTTCTCCGAAAATAGTTTTTGATGCGATTCACCACCAGCGCAACTGCGTAGAATTAGAGAATGCAGATGCTACATGTGAGAGACTGAAGGTGTTTACATCATTTGGATAAAATAATGGACTAGCACTCTCTTGGTAAGAGTGCCCCTTGAATGCTTTCAGAAAGGCCCCACTCCCAGTTCATGAAGCAGCGTTGCTTTGTTTCTTACAATGATGGGCTTTTCGTTTAGACAAGGGCGCGCTCTCTTTAAAGACTCCCCACAGAGAAGTACAATGGCAGCTGCTTCTCTTGCGTTTTCGCTGGAATCATGATTGTGCGTTAAGAACAGAGAAAGGTATTCACGTGAAAACAGAGCGCTGTTTTATTGGTCCAAGGTGCCACAAAACACCTGACCCGAAAATGATTATTTTCCCTCAACTATTCCATTTATGCGGGAATGGAAACCGCTAGCTCAGACATATATATATACACGCGAACACGGCCAGCTGCTTTTCAGGCAGTCTCGGAGGGAACACGAGAACATTATATTCAGCTTGTGTTCCGCGTAAACCTTTCACGTGAGGTGTGCCTCCCAAAAAGTGTGCTTTTCCAAAATTGTTATTTTAATTCTTCGCAGGCGTGCACAGTGGGTAACCTGAACATAAGAGATTATCGTGAATTTTCATCATACCTACGGGTTCTGTACCTGACCAGGCGCCCATACACCAGAATAGCTATTCCCACAATCCCCAACAGGAAACGTCATGGACTTTCGGCCGGACTGCGACTACCAAGTGACAGACGGTGAGGAGCTTCGGGGGGTGGTCTCTTTCCCAGTTTGCAGCCTACCGTTCGCTGGTTGACGCAAATGAAGTGGATGCATATTTGGAACTGAGATAAATCACGTGTGTTCTTTTAGTATGGTTCTGTCTTTATTTTGTCTCGCGTTAATGGTGATGATATGCAGTATTTATATCTACTCCTACTCCGTACTTTCTGCCCTGTACTTATATTGATAATTGAGAGTGTGAATATTTGCGGCTTTGGGTGCCTTGGCTATCAAAATGTTTTTCATTTACGTGCTCGACCTTAAGTTACATTTCATGCGAATTTCGGCCGTCTCTTAGTTTCATGGTAAGTACCTAGACGCCTGTTCATGAAAAATACTGACTTGGAAAGTCGCAATGTCAATTGTGAGGTGTTTACGTAGAATAAGGAGCCACTGCCTCTCTTTATAAATGCGCCGTCACAGATGAGGTGTTCGGCTCGGTAGCTGGGGTTCTCAGCTGTGGCTTCGATCACGGCGGCGCAGGTCGCATTTCAATGGAGGCGGAATGCTGGAGGCCCTTAGACTGCGCAAAGTCCGTGCACGTTAATCAGCCCCAGAGCCAAATTAGCGAATGAGATAATTGATATGGCATTCTTAACTCATTGCAGAAGAAAAGCGTTTCCGAGCAATTAGGCAAGAAGTTTCCGATTTTCACTAACGCACTCTTGTTACAAAATTTGATTGAAGAGGCTGTATCCAGTCCCGAGTACCTGCCAGAAAATTCTGTTCAACAACTGACATCTAGCGCAAGGCTCGGATGTGTGATCCATAGAAACTGGGTGGACCAGGGGCCTACGCCGGCTGCGAATGAAGGAACTTCTGTTCGGTATCACGTCCTTGACATAACACGAGAGCCGTTGTGGTGCCACCACTGCCCGTACACTTCTACGAAATCTGCCGATGTTATGAGACACATCAAATCGCACGCCCCTGGTGAGAAATTTGAATGCTTGCTCTGCTCAAAGTCATTTCTTACGTCCTCACACCTTAAGAGGAATATGTCCTCCCACACTGGGGAAAAACCATACAAGTGCGACCAGTGCCGTTATGCAACTGTTTCATCTAGCCACCTAGTTGTGCACAAGCGTACACACACAGGCGAGAAACCCTACAAGTGCGACAACTGCCCGTTTGCAGCGGTTGCAAGTAGCCGCCTAGCTGTGCACAAGCGTACGCACACAGGTGAAAAACCCTACAAGTGCGACAAGTGCCCGTTTGCAGCGGCTACAGGTAGCAACCTAGTTCTGCACAGGCGTACGCACACAGGTGAAAAGCCCTACAAATGTGAAGTGTGTTCTATTTGGGTGACTCAGAAATGAATTTTAAACCGTCACATGCTTACGCATTCAAGAGCTGAGGGCTTTAACTGTGCTCTATGTCCATTCGTGTGTTCAAACAATGAGAGACTCAATCAGCACTTAATCGGACACTCAAACTGAATTCCTCATAAATATGTGCGTGTGATGATGACGCTGAACAGTGGCATATACCCATCCACAGAATTTATTGCCCATTCTTTGCGGACACGCGAGACGTATTAGGTTATATGTACATTTTACACCCGGCATTTTTGTACAAAATCCTTACCACAACATATTGGACGCCAGAACATTGTAGGTTCGAGCCATTGGCGTATGAATACTGCATGTTATTTTAGCAGCAGACACAGCGCATCAAGTGCCTCGTTTTTTCTTTTGCACAACAGCCCGGGTGTGCACTGTAGACAAAGTTGGTACCAATAAAGTGGAGACTCTGAATACCGCGGTCGTTTAGCGTAAGCTCTTTCATTGCTTCGTAGTGCAACTTCTGGCAAAGCGCGAAATTCATCCCAGCCAAAAACGCCGGCAGGGTTGCCTCAAACCATTCTTGTACAGACGACCTTTTAAAAGCCGCAGCTAAAAGGCAAATCTGCTGCTACCTCTTTACGTGTGGCACTAAATCTGCCGCAACATTATCGACCTGAGCTACATGGAATTACAGCAAAACTTGTTGTTGGGCTACCGGGTAAGCCATGATCTCAGAAGAACCAGCGCAAAAATCATAAAGGACAAGAAACAAGGTGGGCGACACGGCAATTTATCATCTGACACGAAATTTGAAGCATTACCTTTGCAACCCTCCCACCATGTGTACTGTTTTTTAGAACTTTCAACACCTTTGAGCACATCTTATAGTTGATCTGTTTTTATATGTCGGTTTTTTTTTGCCGTGTAACTTTTTAGCCTTTTAACTCGTTATACTTTTATGCCTGTTATTCTTTTTATCGGTTTTGGCTTACAAGACCATGTTTTTATCTCCGATTGTTTATGGCGCGTTGTTGGCGATTCATCAGCACCTTCCTTTTTATTCATTTATTTCTTTCTTTCCTTGATATTTTATACTAAGGAGCTGATTTGGTTATTGCTTGCTTGTTGCCACTGCCACTTCATTTAGATGCTGAGTCATTGTCCTATCAATAGATTGTTTTGCTCTGCTTGTGCGTCATTGCCTCTGACAGGATACTGCATAGATACGTTGAAATAATTTTTGCGAAATAAAGTTGAAAGTTCAGCGCTTCTGTCCGTGTTGCCCTCCTTGATTCTTGTCCGTTGGCCTTTCTGTGCTGGTTCTTCTGAGATCATGGAACTACAACGGTGCTTCGCATTTACAATTCAACAATTTGTATATTCCTTTTCCATTCCAAGAAAATGTTAGCAACCTCTATGAATCTTTGATGGAATCTGGAATTCGATCACGGTTCTGCTGCTGAGGAATGGCGCGTGCCTCATGATTTGCATCAAGATACTATTTAAGCCGGAAGGTCAGGTGTATTATTCAACTGTCGCGGACTCCCAGTAATTTTCAACATGTTCATAATCAGTGAACCACAAAAAATGATTATAAAACAGTGATGTGTATTTATTCTCTGCGTTGACACTGTCGTCTTCTGTATTTGTTGTTGCTGCTCTTGTTTGTTGATTTTAAGTGTACATGTTCACTGTCTACGCAAGAGTGTAATTAAAAAAAAGAGGTATTTGAGGTATCTGAATTTCCTAATCTAATATGTAGGCCTTATTGATGGATTTATGGAACTGGAAAAAGTAGCTTGTCGGAAATGATTCAACAGCATTTCAGCTGAAAGCAGAACGCCGGCGACGCGACGAACCGTTCGTGTCTAAGCTCCCGCTGGTGAGGTTAGGTTAAGTAGATATTTCAGTTTCGCCGCTGTAGGCCTGTCGAGAAATTCACCCCAGCAGTTTGTTGGTCCTAACGTAGTACAGCATAACCCGTTTAACGCGAACTGATTCTTTTCCTTTATCACCAGCATACGCCAATATTGGAAGGTATTGCGAGGCTCACAGAGGTAATGCTCACACACGTTCAACAACAGCAAATCAGACTGCAAGTCGAAACACCCTTTCCAGAAAAAGGTTGCTGGAAACGTTAAGCGGAGTCGCGATAACTGGAAACCTTTTACAGCGGAACTGCAACATGGCCAAGTTGCAGCGAGAAACAGACAACGTCGCACATATTTTTGCCGCTTGGTATATTAAGTACGCAGCAGAACAGACACACAACCGGGCATAGACAGTATCGAAGATTCCGCAGCTTCGATAATAGATTTTGGTTAGTTTTGTTCATTGCTTTATGTATCGCTTGCCAAAAATGAGAGTCGGAGTATCCTTATCCAAAGTAACTGTTGAGTGTATCCTGTACTTTCAGGATACTCAGTCTTCAAAGCACAGTGTGTCGCACATTTTCAGGCGGCTGTGGGCAACATTTTCGCCCGGCAGCGTTCGCTCAAGCGGTAGTCCGCAGAAAAAAGGTGTGGATTGCAACTGAGAAGAGATGACGCGAAGGCTGTTAGCCCGTCTTTATTCCTTTTGCATGCGTTTATTGCAAGGTAGATAGACGAGGAATGCATTGCCCTTCAGCACACTCGTTGCCAGAAGGGACGAGGACACGGCCTCATCACTGTGGTACAGAACCAGCAACTTATTACCCCGATTTCGCTTTGCGGCAGTTGCCAACCGTAATGAGATTACCGCCCTAAAGCTCATGACATTAGAGAACATTTGTTTTTCACTTTGTATGCGGCCATGTTCTGCGGCATTGTCAAATGTCATAGTCCATGCATGACTTTCGTTTGGAGAACCAACCGCTCCAACAACCCGTTCTCTAGAGGCCCTAGGGCAATTTTAATTTCTCTAATAAACAGTCAGATGCTTCGATCAAACTAGACGCTCTAATTGTTTAAGAATATGCACCGGCATAAAATGCATCACAACAAAATGGTCGCCTGCTCCTGTAGGCAGGATCTTTTTATCTGCTTCGCTTATAACACGGCTGCTGCGCGGGGCTCCTTCGGAACGGCGGTGTCAGCACATGCTTTTGCTTAATACCGTTAAGAAAACGTAATATTGAAACAACGGTGATTATCAAGACTTCTGCAGTGCAATAAAAACTTACGCCCCTTTTTGTTTTTGTTGGATTTCTTCGATGTTCCGACGGAGGAAGTGGGGTTTTGAACGTTTGTTAGTCACTGTCATTGTGGAACAAGTCGCTTTCCAAAGCGCATCGACCTTGTACCGTTTATTGCAGGACAAAAGCAGAGGCAACCCAATGATTACTGCAGTAATAAACGAAAAGCAGCTTGAAGTTTATTATTGTGTAGTCACGTTCTGCAAAAAAAGGCTTCGAGCTCAGTTAATGAAATTGTCATGCATAGGCCTACTGATGAACACAATGATGTGTAAAAGAATCCATAATGCTGCATCAGCTACATAAAACAGAAATCAATTTTGGTTCTCTGTCTAATACCTGCATCGGAGATACAATTCCGGAAGGGATCGGCTGTCGGTGTTGAAGGCAGTCCTCTTTTATTCAGTATTGTGATCAGCTGTGCATTCAAGAAATGCGTGTGCTGGATGAAAGTATCCCAAGCAGCACATTTTATCCACAGAGAAAATATTCTGCGCTTCTTCCGAGCCACACAATTGATATAGCGTAGGAATACCGCAGCTATAAAATAATATCTGCAAACTGACGGCAGCCACAGAAAGTTATTAATAGGAGCCGGAAAACTGATTTTCTATAAAGTTATAAAAATCAAAATATAAATTCAAATAAACCTCTTCATTTTAGCTTTTAAAAGCATGTTCTCTTAATGTTTCTTTCTTTGTAAAACGTGCAAGGCAACAGATTTTTTTCGTTCAACAAATTTAAAGCATGGCTCTTTGGCCCCCCCACTACTAGTTGCTCTTCGCTAGCACTTTCAAGGCTAATGCCGCTGGCAACTGTTTTCGACCGAATTCACATCCGAGCATAAAAGCTAACTGTGGCACAGATACGAGACACTTTTCATCAAATCCGGGTGCTGGATTTTCAGAAATCGGTCCTTTAGTCAATTTCGGAAATAGTGAGATTAAGGTTTGCATACATTGAACCGCCACCTTTCGGTTCGCCTGGATCACGCCAGGTGGCGATACATGAAATCCAAAGCATCATGGGAGTGGCGATATGATGTGGTCATTTGAAATGTGGGTGGGGCATTTGAACGGCTCGCTTTTGCCGGAGTGCCCAGCCGCTCCATGGTCGCTTTGCACACGCGCAGCCTTTACGCTTCTTGAAGAACTCATTTCACTTTGAAGGACCAGGCGGGACCAGAACCCCAAGGACGAAATTCTCGGAAGACCACGTGTGAGTACCACAGCTCACTTGCTTCGCGTTGTTTGTTGTCTGCTTGCGGTCGAGTAGGTTCGAGTTGCTGCGTACAGGTGTACGAAGAAATTGCATCCATAGTTAAGGTTTCCTTCCAACCGCTCCGACTGCGAGAGACTGCATCAAGCAGAGCAAGCGTCCGGAAACATGCGACATCTTTTTATTTTATGACTCGTTTTTCAAGTATTCTACCGCGAACGCAATGCATACCAGTACATACCTAGGATTCCTTTCTCTAAACGTGCAGCGGCTAGTGAAAAAAAAAGTCTTAACGCTATTTCGCGTGCACACGCTACTATTAGGAAGTGCAATGCCGCCGTTTACCACCGCCGAAGCGAGTAAAAGCTTACCTTTCATAGCGTTCTGAAACGCGCAATTCGTAAGTAGGAGCCATAAGCAATTTTCTATCTGCGTTATTTCACCTTTCGGAAATAGTGTGCGACCAAAATAAAATCTTGACGAATATCAAGTCGCCACAAAAAAAGGATCGAGAAGAACGCGTACAGTTTTTCAGTGCACCAGGGACTCGAACCTATGCGATCAATGTGCACGTAAAAACAGCATTGTTTGAAGGTGTGAAAGTAAAAAAGCTATGTGTGTTACAATAACTGACGCTGGTGTTCAGTGAGCTGCATAAAAGGACAAATTTATCGTTTTTTTCGATAAAAGCGCGTGCTGTTTTCTTGTGGCTGAGGCTGGACAGGAGTAACTTTCACGCTATACAGACGTTCCTTGCATGTATATTGCATTGAACCAAACCTTTAGTATAGAAGCCTTTCGCTTTTTTGACGAGTAACGAGTTTACAGACGTTTCTCTCTTTTTATAATATGCAGGATCAAACTAAGAGCAGAAGTGCCTTTCGCTTTTCTTAACTGCTACATAAGCACACGGTGGGGTGTTAACATTTTCAGACCTAAAACCAAAATGATCCAGCAGTACCGTGCAAGCTTACGCAAAAATTGTAGGAATAAATGTTGGGAAAGGTAGAAACCCAGATTAAAATTGGGAGTGGCTACATGTAGCTCGGACATAAGTTATCAAAAAAGAGATACGCCGTATCTAGATATGGTTTTCCTTCCATTTGCGCAATCCAAGATATTTTTAAATCCCGCCCAGTCCTGTCATTCGGTTATAGCGTTGTGTAAAGGTGCAGCACAAAATAATACAAAACACGGACGAGGAGGGCACAAGGACGGGCGCACACTCGCAACGGGATTTATTCAGAAGAACAGCGCATACTTATAAGTTCCACACCGCCATGTCAATCACTAAGCCCAAGCCATAAATCTGCTTTCTGTCTGATCAAGTCTTATCGAGGTATCACTAACGGAATCATCTCTTTTGTTCTTTATGAAAAAGCATCTGCAAGTTCACGGGCCATTTGGTCACGGCTACCCCTCAAAATCCTTGTTTTCGGCAGCAAAGGCAGGCATGACGCGTAGCCGTGACCAGATGGCGCGTGAACTTTCCGAGGCTTTTTTATAAAGAACAAAAGAGATGATTCCGTGAGTGATACCCCGACGAGACTTCATCAGACGGGAAGCAGATTTCTGGCTTGGGCTTAGTGATCGACATGGCTGTGTGGAAGGTATACGTATGCGTTGTTCTTCTGAATAAACCCAGTCGCGAGTCTACACGCGTTCCTTGTGCCCTCCTCGTCCGTGTTTGTATTATTTTGCGCAGTACCTTTACGCAACAATGTACGACCGACTCGCGAAACAACATAACTCTTGAAATTAGGTAATACCACTGCGAAGATAGCACTACTCTCAAATCTCGTTTTAACGAAATTGCTTAAAACGAAATAGTGCAAATAACGAAGGCATGACTATTCTCATTAGAAGCTCGGCTTAGCCGGGCTATGGCGACGCAACGGCTTCAACGAATTATTCGCCGCGCCAAATGAACCTCGTTGTAGAGAGGTTCAACTCTGTTTATTTACGCCCGACTGCGTTTACTAATACAGTGGAAGAGGTTGCGGACCAGTGGATTTCGTTTTTTCGCGGTAACGCACTCTCTCTGTTCTTTTCGCTGGAATTTAAAGAAAAGCTTGCAAAATAGGGAGGAAGTCACATGTTGTCGGCGTTGCAGTATTCTATCCAGGACAATTGACTTTTTAACCGAACCAAGCTGGTGGGCTAACCGCGTCGATGCGAGCGGCCGCCACCGAATTCGATGATTTGCGCAGTGGTGTACCCAAAAAGAATTGCTAAGGCTACCTTGAACAACTTCACTTTACCCATTTAACTTCTGTCTTTCTTTTATATGTGATGACCGAATATAATCTAATTTCAACCGGCTTTAGATTGCCTCGCAGTATTTGTTGCTGTAGGGATACTTGGTTCATACAATAAATTTGAACGGAGTGAAGGACACGATAACAGGAAATACAAAGACGATAAAAAGCGGCTGCATTTTCTCCAGAAACTTGCTTTTCCTGGATTCAAAATTTTAGGTCTCCTACTTATCACTAATCAGTAGCGACGGCACGCGTTGTCATTGTTCGTGAGGAAGCTGCTGAAACACATTGATAGCTATGCTTATGGTATCCGCGGCTCATTTTGGCGCAGCGCGTGCATTTCAAATATACGGTTGACAGCACTGTAACGGTCCTGGACTAGAGTCTATGGACTTCGGCTTTTTTTCTTCATACTGACGCGGGAAGACGACGACGAGACTGAGCGAGTGAACGGGTGGACGAAGACGAAGACAACAAAGTTCTGTCCGTGTTCTGAGCACCGCTCGTAGCTGCTCCTTCGTTGGAGTACATAGCTGTAAACATATTCTTTCCCGCAACAATACTTTTCAAGGTTCATCTGACTGCAGCAAAAGAAAAAAAAATGAGTGGATACCGTCTAGAACTTCAGTAAACATACCAAGTTGCTTTTTAAGTGATCAAGCACTTGTTGATTTGTCATACATTTTCAGTTGCTCGAAAATGGCATGTTTTAAACAAACTCTAAGTATAAAAAGCTTCAACTTTAACAGAAATCTCTAACCTTTTATTGAGCGTATCATAGCCTTAGTTGCTATGGCGCCATTATACTTAATATAACTGACTAACCCACTAGAACTTCACGAAACACGCGTGACGCAAAAATAATTGGTACAATATGTCATGATTATTCTTAGCTAGTAAGTAATTCCCTGAAATTGAACAACATTATGTATTGCACAATACAACTACCAGGAACTTATTAAGCCATGGTTCAAGTACCGGGAAATACCCAATGTAGCTGAGGCTTGGCGGCCGTGGAATCAAGAATCCGTACATTCCAGCTTATCTCCAGATGCCAAAAATTTTCCTGCGCATCAACACACCCTTCTCCCCTTCTTTAACATGACGATGTCTTAAAACGTATTTTCGTGTCCGATATTTAGACATACTAATTTATTATAGAAGCCAACTTATCGTACTTCATAAGCATCGTAACAGGTCTGCTCCTCTTTGATGAGACACCTTGCCAGGATTCAATGGCTGCCAAGGCGATCCGCCTCGAATACCAGAGATATGAGCAGTCAAGGATATCAAAGTGGGGGTCCCTTTTAGCAGAAGGAAAATGTAACAGGCGATGAATAGCTCACACAAAACTGTCAGATGTAGAAGAGCACGTTGGCGATGGAAAAAAAATACACGTCCACATAAATACCCGTTCTGTCAACGCCGGGCTTCGTAGACACGCCCACGCCTGCAGATAGCCTAAGGCGTCGAGAGTAAGAGAGTGCCGAAAACATTTCTTCGAGGTCAAAGAATTCTGCAGCTGGTGTGTCTTTGATAATTCCTGTTCGGCGTCACATAATGCCATTCCGGTAAAGCCTTTATGCAGGTCAAGGTATACCATCGCACTGCAAAATAAAACATAAGCTTGGTATGAGCTTATCTTTCTTACGACCAGCATGCATCTTTCTACACGCAGAAATCCTTCCACACGCTTTCTCTGGCAAAATCATTTCGTGCCTGTATCTTTGTAAGTGCGGAAGGCGATGAAATAGCACTTCTTAGTTCGCTCCTTTCATGCTCTTTCGACGTTAGTTTTTCCGACACATCGCTGTCAGCCCTATTCTATGATTCCAGGCCCTGCGCTTCCTATGGAATATGGTGTATTTAGTGGAACATACGCAGCGCCGGTAGCATCTCATTTTTTGTCCTCGAGCGAATCTGGCGAGATGCTCTCATCTCATTAGAAGGTCACATCGAACGACGTGCTTGCACTTTGCAGTTGGTATTTCTCAGCATCACAGAATCGTCACTGTATGATCACCTTCATATAATTCATCTAGCGGCGCCATCTTTGTTTGAGAGTGTGGCATTTGTTAAAAGGGGGGTAACCCTAGCACATGCCCTTTCAATCGCCCACCCTATTTCTGGGATTCATGAGTGCAGATTTTGATTCCTTTGCCGTTGGTACCTAGATTAATGATGGTTGATATTTTGAGGTACCACTTTATCAACCATCTTCTATAGCTCGTAAAAAAAAAAAACCGAACACGAGGTATACGCCTTGCATGCTCATATTGTAGGTGGGCGCATTACAGGGAATTGAATGTGGCGCAGCGCTTCGGAGCAAGATAACTTGTTCCTCCTGACGTAATGAGCGATAAGTCCTCCAGCACTAATATCCGCAACCCTAAACTTGAAGCGATAGAGGACACGTTTCGTGTCATTTCGCAAGTCTGATATTAGATTAAATGTTTTGTGCGCCGTTTAACAGAAATGAATCGTATATAAAAAATGTGGAAAAAAACGTGGCAGTTGTTGCAATAGAGGTGAATTATTACATCCCATTTCAAATCAAGGAAAAGCATCTGACTTGGCTGGAGAAGCTCCGAAACGACGACTGTAGTCTTATGAGGCCCACTCTCGAGGAGATCCGGCTAATATAAATTCCTGCTACCTATGTTTATCCCTCGTTCTCACATCCTTAATCCATTACGGAAGTACTGTTGTCCCGACAAAGCCGCCATAGCTAACTATATTCAAAAAGAAAAGATTTTTATTGGTTATTCAAGGAGTGCCTTGCAAATGTGCCTTGGAGTGGGCAGTGCCTTACATGCCCGAAATAGATCTTTCTGAAAACGGCCACTGCAAGAAATCCGCAAGAGAAAAACCTGGCTCTAAACTAATGCTAAAACTTTTTACCGTTTTAAAAGAGAACGTAGCAACGGTAACCTCAAACGTAATCAGTTCAAGGTTAGCATGTTAATTCGCTATGCAAGTTCTTGACTATTTTTTCTTCCCACTGCTGCTCTCAGTGATAAGGCTATTTGCCATTCTCTGAAAGTAGTGATTTACGCGATTCGACACCAGCGCAACAGTGTAGAGGTGGAGAATATGGAGGCTACTTGTGAGAGGATGGTGGCATTTACATCCTTTGGATACGTTCATGGGCTCTCTCGGTAAGAGTGCCCCTGTGGATGCTTTCAAAGCGGTGCCACTTGCAGTTCTTGAAAGAGCGTTTATAATTTGCCTACACCGGTAGGCTTCACTGTTGAACCATGGAGCACTACCTTCAAAGCCTTTCAACAGTTGAACAGTACAATGACAACTGCTCTGCTACGGTTGCGCTGGACCCATGGTTGGGCGTTAAGAATAGATAGTTTTCACAAATGTACGGGCACGCCAGACCTGATGATTATTTTACCTCTAGTATCGCGTTTAGGCATGAAAAAAAAACGCGTTCTCAGACATAAACGGGGGAACACGACCATCTGTCTTTCAAGCTGCCTCATAGGCAACGCGAGGAAATGTTGTTCACCCACTCGTGTGGAGCGTAAACATTTCGCGCCAAATGTACTTCGGAAAAATTGTATTTTTGAGAATATTCCATTTTCATTCTTTGCAGGTATTCACGGGCCACAACCTGAAGACAAGGGATCATCGCGGAATTTCATCATACGCACGGGGGTGTAATTAAGCAGCAACCCTTGGGCTCCCATAAGCCCCCCATAAGCCCAAACAGGAGCTACCATGGACTATCAGCCCGAAACTAACCCCCAAGTGACAAACGGTGAGGGGAAATTTGGGGCGAAGTCGCTTTCGCCGCTTCCGGCCTTGATAATGGGTTGCAGTGAACGAAAAGTTCACTGAGCGGCACTTCTTAAAAAAAGGACGCGATTCAGATATTACAAATTCCTCGTATTACTGCAAAACAGAGCGACGCACGCAAAGCAGTACTTCAGAAAAACTAGACTACAACGAGATATCAACATTGCACAAGTAAATCAGTGAGGCGTAGAAAGAAAGGACAAAATGTTTTAGCCGCGCTCTGCGACATTCCGACTACCCAAAGATCGCGCAAGTGACTGTCCCGAAGACTAGCTTCTGTTCCCTAGCTCATTCGTGGCTCGCGGACAGCGTTTTTCCCGCGGAAGTCTTGTGGTAGAGCTTTGTTCTAAGCACCACAACTACGTGTATGCTGAGCTGATGTGTATATAATGATTTTTCATAGAGGTACAATTTTTAGCACTCTCACAGGAACATCACAACAACATCTGGCTTGGAAACTCTTGCTCTGATCCCATTTGGGAATGTTGCGCCGTGGTTTTTTTGGTGGATATAAAGCGGGTTTCTCGCCACATTCAACCATCTGAGCTGTGGATGCTGTTCTGTAATATTATACATAATGTTACTCTGAATTAGTGACTCTTGAATGTGCCTTTGTATAAAAGTCTTAAGAATGTTCATAACCTCACCAGAAATTGCGACCATGTTTAATATAGCTTCTCTGGCCACATCGTACTTTCTCGAGGATTAGACATCGGGTATATATACGTCCATCCAGTTTAGTCTAATCAGCCACACCATTCGCCATGGCGTCGTCGATTCGTGCGTATGAATACGAAGCAGAGGCCTGCCATGGTTCACGCAAAAAAGCGTACAGGCGCTAAAAGACGAAGACAAGCACACTCAAGACAGGACCGGCGCCTGCATTTGTTGGTAAAACGCAAACTTGAGAGCAGTTGTTTTGTGAGATGCTGCTATGCAAATACTATAAAGCAGCTCTCCTGTTTACGCAGAAAACATAACCTTTCTCTTAACCTCGTACTTTATTCGCTCGTTGACAACAGAGGCCTGCATTTGTTGGTAAAACGCAAACTTGAGAGCAGTTGTTTTGTGAGATGCTGTTATGCAAATACTATAAAGCAGCTCTCCTGTTTACGCAGAAAACATAACCATTCCCTTAAGCTCGTGCTTTATTCGCTGGTTGACACTTAAACGATGTGTATGTATACCGGGTGTTTCGGCGAACTTTCAAAAATTTTTTAAAATCGACTCTTTGGTGCAAAAATATGGACGTTGCGGCATAATATTACCAGTCTTGGCGGACGCCAGAAAACAGGACAATTGTTTTAGGCAGTATGGCGGATCACAAATATTTAATAATACGCTTTTTCACTAGTAGAGTCTATCGACTAGTTGCAATTCGAGATTTGTAGCTGGTCGCTAAATAGAGCCATATTAGTTCTTAGATTTTCTAAAACGCGATTACCCTCGGCGCTGGGCTTTTTCTCATCTTGGGACTCCCATGAAGTCGCATGAAGACAAAAATCGGCTTTTTCCGAAATGCAGCGACTCGCACTGGAGGGGTTGCTTTGCCTGCATGCTTTCGAAAGCATATGTACTCTCGTTCGATGCAGCCAAATTTTGTCGAGCCACAGCGGCGAGGTTAATCGCGTTTTCGAAAGTCTAAAAACTGAGATTGCTACTACTAACGACCGGCATCAAATCTTAAATCGCAACTGGGCGCCTAACTCTAATAGTTAAAAAGTTCATTATTAACAAATAGTTAACCAGCTTACTAATTAATACTATTGACCAGTTTTCCCGTGTCTGCCAAGACTGGTAATAATATGCCCGAAAAGCGATACTTTTATCCCGAAACGCCTGTTTCTTAAAATTTCTGAAAGTGTTCGCTGAAACACCCGCTATTTCAATATCGGATAAATCGCATGTATTCTTGGCGTATAAGCTTCTGGCCTTACTTTTTCTTGCAGGATTGGCGATAAATTGCATAGTTCTTATAACCACTAGTACACGTTATTTTTTGGTTCTCACTCATATGGACAGTGTACAGATTTGCGTTTATGAATGCCTTGGAAGTATATTTTTTCTGAGATCGCATATAACAGCATTTCATGCGAATTTCTGGCGTCCATTAGCCTTGAGTCAAGTGCCAGACATACTGATCTGCTCAGGTACAACACTGATTTGGAAAGTATCAATCTGAATTATGTGGTGTTTAATAAGAATGAGGTTCAATGTTCTCTTGTAAGTGCGCCACCGCGGTTACACAGTAGCTGTGAAGCTCGGCTGCGGCTTCGATCACGGCGGCGCCGGTCGCATTTCGATGTGTCTGTGTTGTGTTGGGTTTAATGGCCCATAATCATCCAAGGCTATCATGCGCCATATCGATGCAGGCAAATGGTACAGGCCCTTGGGCTGCGTGATGGCAGTGCACGTTAATGAGCCCCTGGGGATCAAATTTACCTGGATCCCCTCACTATGGCGTCCCTCATAACCCGAGTCGCATCGGCATGTAAACCGTATAAAACAAAACGAAACTGATGGGCTTCCAAACGACGCCACCAGTGGACGAAATAAATTTAAAGGGGGGCCATAAAATACTTAGCGGCGCGTTTTGATGGGAATTTATTAAGCCTGGGGCTACATAGAGTGCGCAAACATCAGGCGTCGGCGGAGCTATCTTGATTGCTTTATGCACGATGGGGAAAAAAACATTCCACTCTGGAGCGCTATAAGATCTGCATAGCTGAAATAGCATTATAGATTGTGCGCGTGGCAGGGCTAAAAATCCAATGTCCTCAAGATTCAATGTCCTCGCTTGAGAATTCTTGTGATAGTTTGAGCACTCGGCGATGTGGAGCATTTTCTCTCTGTGTCTACATACCGTGTGCTTTCCAGCACCAGTTTGTTTAAGTGCAGTGTGCCAAATGGTGTGGAAATCTTCAACCATTGCTCGAAAACGTTGCCGAATGTGGAGGTACGAAAATATCCGATTTTCCCTAACGTACACTTGTTATCAACTTTCATTCCAGAGGCTGTATCCAGTCCCGAGGACATTCCCGTTCATTCTGTTCTACCATCGCCGTCGACTACGGAACTCGGAAATGTAAACCACACAAATTGGGAGCACCTGAGACCTTCGCTACCTTCCACTGATGAAAATTCTGTCGGGTATATGAGCCCTGACTTGACAGAAAAGCCGTTCAGATGCGCCCTCTGTCCCTACACTTCTACGAAATATGACGAATTTTTGAGACACATAGAATGGCACGACGCAATAGCGAAATTTGAATGCCGCCGGTGCACAACGGCGTTTGAGACGTCCCACGACCTTAAAATACATATGTCATGCCATGCTCTGGAGAAACGGTACAAGTGCGACCGGTGCCCCTTTGCAGCTGTTTCACGTAGCAAGCTAGAGGTGCACGAGCGTACGCACACAGGCGAAAAGCCCTACAAGTGCGACAACTGCCTTTATTCAACGACTACTAGGGCCGCACTTCTTGTGCATAAGCGTACGCACACAGGGGAAAAACCCTACAAGTGCGACAACTGCCTTTATTCAGCGACTACAAGGGGCGCACTACTTGTGCATAAGCGTACGCACACAGGGGAAAAACCCTACAAGTGCGACAAGTGCCTTTATGCAGCGGCTTCAAGTAGCATCCTAGCCAAGCACAAGCGTACGCACACAGGCGAAAGACCCTACAAGTGCGACAAGTGCCTTTATGCAGCGGCTTCAAGTAGCATCCTAGCCCAGCACAAGCGTACACACACAGGCGAAAAGCCCTACAAGTGCGACAACTGCCTTTATTCAGCGACTACAAGGGGCGCACTACTTGTGCATAAGCGTACGCACACAGGGGAAAAACCCTACAAGTGCGACAAGTGCCTTTATGCAGCGGCTTCAAGTAGCATCCTAGCCGAGCACAAGCGTACGCACACAGGCGAAAGACCCTACAAGTGCGACAAGTGCCTTTATGCAGCGACTACAAGCAGCGCACTACTTGTGCATAAGCGTAGGCACACAGGGGAAAAACCCTACAAGTGCGACAAGTGCATTTATGCAGCAGCTTCAAGTAGCATCCTAGCCCAGCACAGGCGTACGCACACAGGTGAAAAACCCTACAAATGTGAAGTGTGTTCCTATTCGGCGAAACAGAAAGTGAATTTAGACCGTCACATGCTTACGCATCCAAGAGCTGAGGGCTTTCACTGTACTCTATGTTCCTTTGTGTGTTCAAGCACTGAGAGCCTGAAACAGCACATCTGCGCACACTGGGACTGAATTCTTCATAAATGTGCGCGTGTCATAATGACGCTGAAAAGTGGCATATGCCTCTTCATAGAAATAAGTATCCATTCTTTGCGGACAGGCGAGGCATATTAGATTATATGTAGGTTTACATGGGCATTTTTGTACAACAATCTTACCACGAGGCGGCGGAAGCAGGAGCTTTGTAGGTTCGGGTCATTCACGCATTATTAATGCATGTTATTTTAGCATCAGACACAGCGCATCAAGTGCTTCGGTTTTTTTTTTGTGCACAACATCGAGGTGGCGTGCATTTTGGCTAAGTCTATACCAATAAAGTGCAGCCTGGAAATATCATGGTGTTTCAGCGTAAGATCTTTCATTGCTGCAAAGGGAGTACTTGTCGCGTAACATGAAAATTCATTTCAGGCAAAAACGCCGGCAGGGGTGCCTCAACCTGTTTCTTCATAGACGGCCTTTTAAAGGCCGAAGGTAAAAGGCAAATCCATGGCGTCCTTTTTACGTGTCGCACTAAATTTGCTGTAATATTTTCTACCTGATACCTGAGCTACATCGATTTACAACAGTGCTTCGCATTTACAATTCAACATTTTGTATATTCCAATAAAATGTTCGCAACTTCTATGAATCTTTCATGGAAGCTGGACTTCAATCGCTGTTGTTCAAGCGTCCTCCACGGTCTATCCGGTGTATTTATTGCGTGCCGCATGCGATGAGCTAACGGAGTTTAAGAGCAACGCATCAAACATATCGCGCATCTCATGTTGAACTAGATAAAGCGTTTGGCCCGCTGCTACGCAGTAGACGTGCAGAGGAAACATGATTTGGCAACCACTTCAGCCGATTCAGAGATGGTGACTATATTGCTGAGCGAAATATCATTCTTGCCTGACCAGCCTTGTCCATTGCATGCATTTCTTCAGCAAGGGCTCCTGATCTCCGTCACGGCAGAGTAGTATGTATCAAAACTATCGTTCAAATAACTGAAACTCGAAAGTCATATAGCGTCGCCATATTTTTCCGGATTGCTGCATGCATGCATGCGTATCATTGACTAGGGCAGCAGGTGCACAGTGTGCTGAGGTGACTCTAATCGAGAGAACAAAGGCAGTCGAAAAATGGTCGACAATTACGCGGCGAGTGCACGCGGACGCCTGAAAATTGTCAGCTGATGTTCGATTTTTTTGTAATCAATGAGTTCAGCTTTTACAGATATAGCAATGCGAGCGTTTACAATCATGGTATGTATATACGGCGGAATCACAGCCAGTCTTTACAGCTTTCATACATAGGAGCACATCTTTACTGTTGCGTTTATAGATATTGCCCGTTATATTCGAAAAAAATACAACATCAAATGCTTCAGTTCTCGCAAAAACACCCACATTTCCATTCAGCATTACGTCGACATCACTAAGGTGGAGTCTGCGAATGCCACGGTCGTTCAGCCTACGTTCCGCTTTGCCTCAGATCTTTCTTGAAAAAATGCAACACTATGGCACCCATGAGGACAAGCGGGGATTTCCCTCAACCGTGCCGTCATAAACGCCCATTCGTAATTTCGCGGTGATTGCCAACTTCTTTGCTTACTTACCGGAAGTAAACTGAAAAGTTTTCACCACGATGCATATGCATTGACCTGAGCCATCTTGTACTATAAGCCGGCGCGGTGGATCAGTGGTTGTGGCGCGCTTCTCTGCGAAATGCACGGGTTCGATCCCGACCGCGCCGGTTTATTTTCGATGCAGGTGAAAATCTAGAGGTCCCTGTACTGTGATATGTCAGTGCACGTTAAAGAATCCCATGTGGTCAAAATTTCCTCAGTCCTTCACTACAGAGTCCTACGTAGCCTGAGTCGCTTCGGGTCGTTAAACCATAGTAAACAAATCCAAACCTTGTACTTAAATTATGCTGCACATACACAGCTCGGGGATTCAAAGGTGGTTAAAATCTACTTATTAGCTTTCGGTCTCGGGAATGCCTTTGCAGGATCGTGTGACTCTCATAAAATTTATAATTCGAGCGCAGGTTATCCCTCAGCAGTCACTGCAGTGCATGTGTCGGGTAACGTATGCGTTCAGCTAGCCCAAGGAATGACCTCTTGGGAAGATGCTTACAGACGTACCTGCTCGAAATCTTGTGTTTTGGAATGCATGGAGGATTGCATTCCATAAACCAGACATGATGACGACGGGCATTGCAGATTAGCTAAAACCAAGTAGCTAAAAATAAAGCAAAAGCCATCCTTATCATTTGGAGAGGATTGGAGAGGCTCTCGCCAGCAGACCACCCGTGGAATCAGCAGCTGTTAGGCTGACATCTCTGCTCCTCAGCTTCCTCTAAGAACGTTACGAGGAGCGGCCCAACTCATACGGCAGAAAAGCTCTTCAAGTGCGCCCATTGGATAGCGGCGTCTTTGCATTCAAGCGCATCCTCAAGCGGAATATGAACTGCAGAATTGTACTACAGAAGTACAATTCAGATCCAGCATGAACAGGTATGACTGTTCAAAAAGTGGTAAATTGTAGATTTATTTTCTGAGGCATGCAAGAGCCGCAGTCCTTCACAGCAGTGCACGCTTTTTCCTGTGTTTAAACAGCGGCAGCCTGAAAAGCCCATTGACAAGGTAGCTGATCACGAATGTCCTGTGCCTCGTGATTTAAATCAGCATGTTAAATTAGCCGAAAGGTAAGGTGTAATATGCATCTACTCTCGCAGACTAAGAGTATTTTTCCGCATGTTTATAATCAGAGATCCACACAAGATAATTATAAATCGGAGTGATTTGTTTTTTCTTCTCTGCTTTGACACTGTCTCCTGTATTCCTTTTGTTTTTGTTCTTACTACTTCATTTTAAGCATGTGCATTTGCCGTCTACATTGGAGTGTTTTTTTTAAAATAAACAGGTATTTGAATTGCCTATGGTAATGCCTAAGTCTTGTGCATCTCTACAACAATTGTCCGTAAATTTCACAGACTGAGACCACTAAAAAAATGCGTTTAACATTGAAATCAATTGTGCAGCTCCCCTTCAACATAGTCTCCCTTGCAGTCCATACACAGCTTCCATCGCTTCTTGAGGTCTTGGAAACAGTTGGAAAACGCTTCTTTTAGTAGGACTGTCAGCTCCTTTGCCGTGCCGTCCACGCTCTCCATCCAGGGACCCTTTAGGGCTCTCTTCACACGAGGAAACAGGAAAAAATCGCATGGGCAGAGGTCAGGCGAGTATGGCGGATGAGGAAGTAGAGTAATGCTGTGTTTGGCGGGAAAGTTTGTCAAGCTGAGAGCAGTGTGCAGCCTTGCGTTATCGTGGAGAAGGTTCCATTGTCCAGATACCTATATGTCAGGGCGACGGTGTCGCAGTCCTTCACGCAAGTGTTGGAGAACGCAGATATTAAACTCTTGATTTACCGTCTGCCCTTGTGGAACGAACTCGTGGTGTATGACACCTCTGGCATCGAATAAACTATCAGCATCGTCTCTGTTTTGGTCTTCTGTCGCCGCACCTTTATCGACGCGGAGAGCTTGTCGACCGTCATTCGGCGCTCTGGCTCTGTTTGAGGATCGTATTGAAACCACCATTTTTTGTCTTCAGCAATTATGCTGTCGACGAGCGCAGCATCCTTCTCTGCCTCGGAGAGCAAATCAGCGTTCACTGATGGCCACGTGTCCTTCTGGTCCTGTGTGAGGGAGTCCGGCACAAGTCTGGCATTCAGCTTTCGTTTCCCAAAGTTCTGAAGCAAAATTTGGTGACATGTCTTGCATATGGCGAGAGCATCTGAGATAGCATGCGGACTGTAATGATGTGGTCTTGCTGTACGATTTCCATGGGCCGAGCCACGTTGTTTTCATTCCGTGGTGTTGAAGGGCGCCCCTGCCTTGTGTCGTCTTCCACCGACGTGTTTCCCGAAACGAACCTCTAGTGCCACTCGAAAACTCGCGCCCGCAATTATGTCTCGATTCCGTAAGCGTCACGAAGGAGCTGATACGTCTGTGTGGCTGTCTTGCCAAGCTTCACACAGAATTTTATGTTTACACGCTGTTCGAAGTGGACGTCCATCTCTCCACATTCACTCGCAATTGAATGCGCAGATGACTAGTGACAACATATATTTCTGCATGTAGTGTCATCTAGCGGCTACCACAGCAATTAACATAAATAGCTCAGGTTAGCTCCATAAAATGGCGCTAAACATACGCACCAACATTTGTATTTGCGAATCATTTATAAAGAAAAAAAAAATCTTGAAACTTTAAGGACAAAGGTATGTATACAATATTTGTTATGCCTACGATTTGCTATTGCAGGAACCTCTTTCTATGGATTCCAACTAGCTTTTACCTAGGGAACTAGATATTAGTGCAATCAAGCCCGTTTGCTAAATGTCTGGAGCAAAAGTCAATAAACAAAATCAATAGATCACTAGACACCCCAGTGAATAAAATCTTTACAGGTTTTTTTCCAAGCCCATGTTTAGCCTCGGAGTTTTCAGGTTTCAATGAATACATCTGCCCCTCTTAGGCAAAAGCGTGGGCGACTGCGATCTACGTTGCGTCTGCAGGAAACAAGTGACGACTAAGAGTTCCTGCGTCTTTCAATGCATGTTCCTTATTTCCTGCTATAGATATAACAGCTTGTCGGAGTAAGCTTCAACACAACTTCAGCTGAGAGAAGAACGCCGGGAATGCGACGAACCGTTCTTGTTTAAGCACCCGTTAGGAAGTTTAAGGTAAAGAAATAGGTCGCTATAGATCTGGCGAGAAATTCACCACAGCAGTTGTTGTTTCTAATTTAGTACCTCATAAAGCATTTAAAACCAGAATGATAAGACAGGCGTTTCGAAACCAATCTTTTCTTTATCAGCAGGATACGTCAAGACATGACGGCAATGCAGAGCCCAATACTCGCACACGTTCAACAGGAGCAAATCAGACTGCACATCGAACCACCGTTACCCTAAAAGCTTGCTGACACGGCTTAGTTGACACCATTCGGAAATGTTCACAGGATCTGGCAGTAACGGGGAAAATTTTAACGCGGGACAGTGAGACTGAAGAGTTGCAGCGAAAAGCGGCTATCGGCAAATCAACGTCGCACATAATAACACACCCAGACGCAGGCAGTATCGAAGCTACTATATGTTTAACAGTTTCTTTCGGTTAACTTAATTCATCGTTTCATGTATCGCTTGCCAAAAATGAAACTATCGAAGTATTCTTATCCAAAATACTCATTCAGTGTATCCTGTATTTTAAGGATACTCGATGCACAAAGCACAGTGTGTCGCACTTTTTCAGGCAGCTGTGAGCGACATTTTCGGCTGGAAGCGCTCGCTCTAGCTGTAGCCCACTGAAAAAAGGTATGAAGTACAACTAAGAAGAGGCAATGCCAAGGCTCTGAGCCTGCCTTTGTTCCTTCTCCATGCGGCGGTTGTTAACTACACAGACGACGCATGCATTGCCCTTAAGCACGCTCTTTGCCAGAAGGAACGAGGAGGAGGGTTCATAGTTGTGGTAGAAACAATACCTCGTCAACCCAATTTCAGTTTGTTGTGCCTGCCAACGCGCATGACACTTGCACCGTCATGCTCATGGCCTTGAGAACATTTGCTGCTTATTTGTCAGCACGAAAGAGGTCACGCACATTTCTGGGTGCGGGTCTATGGAGTGATCAGCGCCGTCATTGTTATCTGCCTTATCTGACGCGTGGCTTTCGTTTGGAGAAGCAAGCGCTCAAACAAACCGCTCTCAAGCCGCGCTTGTGCAACTTCAGATTCCTTACTACACCGCCGGACCCTCGATCTAACGAGGCAATGCTTCATTCTAATTCTTTAAGAAAATGCACCGTCATAAAATGCAACACATTCAAGTGCTCCACTGCTCCTGCAGGGAGGCTCTTTTATCTGCTTCGCTTATAACACGGACACATCCTGGTGCTCTTCAGGACCGCAGGTTTCACCACACGCTGCTGCGTAATACCGCTAAGAAAAGAAAACACAGAAATTACAGAAATTTTCAAGGTTTCTTCAGTGCTATAAAAACTAACACCCCTTTTCTTTGTGCTGGTTTTTTTCCAGCTTCGAACGAAGGAAGTTAGCTTCATACGTCGGTAATTTGCAGTGTGGTAAGTAAGTTGCTTTCCAAAGCGGATGTAGCTTCTCCAATTTAGCGCAGCGCGAAGGCAGAGGCAGCAAAATAAATACTGCAGTAACAAACAAAAATCAGCTTCAAGTTAATTGGTATGTAGTCAGCTTCTCGAGGAGAAGGCTTCTAACCCCGCTAAATGATATTATCGCAAATACTAATATCAGGGACTTCAATGATGTATCAAACTATCTATGATAATGAACTGAATATCTGAAGAGAAATCAATTTTGGTTCTTTGGTTGATACCTGTGTGGGAGATACAATTCATGAAGAGATCGGGTATTGGTATTGAAGGTTGTACACTTTTCTTAAGCATCGTGCTGAGCACAGCATTCAAGTAATACGTGTGCTGGATGAAGGCAGCGCAAGCAGCGCCATTTAATAATAAAAAAAAATATTCTGCACTTGTTCCGAGCCACACAAATGATATAGCGGTGGAATACCCCAGCCATGAAAGAAGATCTGCAAACTCACGGCAGCGCCAAAGAGGTAGAGATAGGGGCCCGAAAATTGATTTTCTATAACGTTACAGAAATCAAAATCTCAGTTTTTATAAACCTCTTCACTTCAGCTTGTAAAAGCACATTCTCTTAAAGATTCTTTCATTGGAAAAGGCGCAAAGCAACAGGCTTTTTCGTTCAAGAAATTTACGGCAACGCTTTTTGGCCCTCCTACTTCCACTTGGTCTTTACTAGCATAATCAATGTTAATGTCGCTGGAAACTATTTTCGACGGAATTCTCATCTCAGCATGCAAGCTAACTTTGGCAATTAAATGAGATGGTTTTAAAGAAATCAGGGTGCTGGATTTTCAGAAATGCGCCCTTTCGTCAATTTCGGAAATAGCGAGATCAAGGTTGGCATACATGCACCCCCATCTATCGGTTTACGTGGATCACACCAGGTGGCGATACATGAAATGCAAAGCAGCACGGGAGTAGCGAAATGAAGTGTTCATTTGAATCGTGGGTGGCGCATTTGAGCGGTTCGCATTTGCCGGAGTGCGCCGCCGCTCCATAGCCGTTTTGCACTCGCGCAGCGTTTGCACTTCTTGAACCACTCATTTCAAGTTTAAGGACCAGGGTGGACCAGGACACCAATGACAAAATTCCAAGGAGACCACGTGTGAGTACCGCAGATCTTCACAGCTCTCACTTGCTTCGCGTCGTTTGTGGTCTGCTTGCGATCCAGTAGGTGCGAGGTGCTACGCACAGGTGTACGAAGTAGTTGCATCCACAGTTACGGTTTCCTTCCAAACGCTCCGGCTGCGAGAGGCTGCACCGAGCTGAGCAAGCGTCCGGAAGCATGCAACATCTTTTCATTTTATGACTCGTTTTTCACATATTCTACCGCAAACGCAATGCATACAAGTACATACCTGGGATTCCTTTCTATAAACCTTCAGCGGCTAGTGAAAAAATACTCTTAACGATATTTCGCGTGCACACGCTACGAATAGAAACTTTAAAGCCGTCGTTTTCCAAAGCCGAAGCGTGTAAAAACTCTCGCTTCATAGTGTTCTGAAACGCTCATTTGGCATGTAGGAGGCATAAGCAATTTCCTATCTGCATCATTTCTTCCTATCAGTATTTCTTGCTGTAGGGATGGTTTGTTCATGCCATTATTTGAACGGAGTGAAGGACACGATAACAGGAAATACAAAGACGATAAAAAACCGGCTTCATTTCCTGCAGGAACTCACATTTTTTTTATTTAAATTTTAGGTCGCCTACTTATCACTAATAAGAAGTGACGGCACACGTTGCCATTGTTCGTGAGGGAGGTGCTGAGACACATTGATGGCTATGCTTATGGGATATGCTGCTCATTTTGGTGCAGCGCATGCATTTCAAAGATACGGTACAGAGCTATAATGGTCCTAGACATGAGTCTACTGTGTTCGTTTCTTAAAAACAATTTTGAAGGTTCATCTATCAGCAGCAAAAAAATACTGAGTGGATCACGTCTAGAAGCACAGTAAACTTCGCAAGTTGGTTTTTGGGTGATCAAGGACTTGTTTATTTGTCATATATTTTTGACTATCTCGAGAAGGCCATGTTTTAACCAAACTCTAGATATAAAAAGCTTCACCTTTGACAGAAGTCTCAAAGCTTGTATTTGGTGTATCATAGGCTTATTTGCTTTTGCGCCATTAAACTCAGTATAACTAACTAACCGTCTAGAACTTTATTAAACACGCGTGGCCCAAAAATAAGTGATACAATGTGTGCATGATTATTCTTAGCTAGTAAATATTTCCCCGAATTTGAAAAACAATATGTATTGCGCAATACGACCTCCAGGAACTTAAGAAACCTTCGTTCACGTAACGGGAAATATCCAATGTAGCTGAGGCTTGGCGGCCGTGGAATCAAGAATCCGTACATTCCAGCTTATCTCCAGATGCCAAAAATTTTCCCACGCATCAACACACCCTTCTATGTTTCTGTAACATGACGATGTCTAAAGACGTATTTTCGTGTCCGATATTTAACATACTAATTTATTATAGAAGCCAACTTATCGTACTTGATAAGCATCAGTAACAGGTCTGCTCCTTTTTGATGAGACACCTTGCCAGGTATTCAAAGGCTGCCCAGCTGATCCGCCTCGAATATCAGAGATATGAGCAGTAAAGGATATCAAGGAGGGGTCCCTTTTAGCAGAAGGAAAATGTAACAGGCGATGAACAGCTCACACGAAACTGTCAGATGTAGAAAAGCACGTGGGCGATGAAAACAAAATACACGTCCACATAGATGCCCGTTCTGTCAACGCCGGGCTTCGTGGAGACGCCCACGCCTACAGATTGTCTAAGGCGTCGAGAGTGGGAGAGTGCCGATAACATTTCTGCGAGGTCAAAAGATTCTGCAACTTGTCTGTCTTGGATAATTCCTGTCCGGCTACCAAAATATGCCACTCGGGATACGTCTTTAAGCAGGTCAAGGTCTACCATCGCTCTGCAAAATAAAACATAAGCTTGGTATGGGCTTATCTTTATTACGACCAGCATGCATCTTTCTACACGCAGAAATCCTTCCACACGCTTTCTCTGGCAAAATCATTTCGTGCCTGTATCTTAGAAAGTGCGGAGGGCGATGAAATAGCACTTCTTAGTTCGCTCCTTTCATGCTCTTTCGATGTTAGTTTTTTCGACACATCGCTTTCAGCACTATTCTATGATTGCAGGCCCTGCGCTTCCTATGGAATATGGTTCATTTAGTGGAACATACGCAGCGCCGGTAGCATCACATTTTTTGTCCTGGAGCGAATCTGGCGAGATGCACTCATCTCATTAGAAGGTCACATCGAGCGACGTGCTTGCACTTTGCCGTTGGTATTTCTCAGCATGACAGAATTGTCACTGTATGATCAACTTTAAATAATTCCTACAGCGGCGCCATCTTTGTTTTAGAGTCCGGGATTTGATAAGGGAGGGGGGAGGGGAGGGCGGGGGGTAACGCCAGCACATGCCCTCTCAAGCGCCTACCCATTTCTGGGATTCATGAATGCAGATTTTCATCCCTTTGCCGTTAGTACCTAGATGAATGATGGTTGATATTTTTAGGAAGTACTTTATCAGTCATCTTCTTTAGCTCGCAAAAAAACACCCAAACACGCGGTATACGCCTAGTATGCTCATATTGTAGGTGGGCGTATTATAGGGAATTGAAAGTAGCGCAGCGCTTCGGAGCAAGATAACTTGTTTCTCCTTATGTTATCAGCGATATATCCTTCAGAACTAACATCTGCAACCAAAACTTGCAGCGAAAGACTACACGGTTCGTGTCATTTCCCCAAGTTTGAAATTGAATTGAAAGTGTTGTGCGCCGTTTAACCGAAATGAATCTTATATAAAAAACACAGAAAGAAAACGCGGCAGTTGTTGAAATACAAGTGAATTATTACATCTAATTTCAAATCAAGGGAAAGCAACTGACTTGGCTGTAGAAGCTTCGAAACCACGACTGTAGTTTAATGAAGCCTACTCTCAAGGAGATCCGGCTATTATAATCCCTTGCTACCATTGTTTATCCCCCGTTGTCACATCCTTAATCCATCACGGAAATATTGTTGTCCCGAGAAAATCGTCATAGCTAACTATATACAAAAAGAAATGATTTTTTATTAGATGTTTAAGGAGTGCCTTGCAAATGTGCCTGGGAGTGGGCAGTGCCTTTCATGCCTGAATAATATATTTCTGAAAACGACCACTGCAAGAGGTACTCAAGAAACAAACGTGGCTCAAAACTAATGCTGAATCTTCTTACGGTTCTCTAAGAGAACGGCAGCAATGTGAACATCAAACGTAATCAGTTCTAGCTTGGCATGTTGCAATTCGCTATGCAAGTGCTTGACTATTTCCTTCTTCCCACTGCTGCTCTATCAGTGATAAGGCTCTTTTCCATTCTCTGAAAATAGTTATTGACGCGATTGGCCACCAGCGCAACTCTGTAGAACTGGAGAATGTGGAGACTACTTGTGAGAGGCTGATGGCGTTTGCATATTTTGAATACGTTCATGGGATAGTGCGCTCTTGGCAAGAGTGCCCTTGCAAGAGTGCCCCTGCAAAGCGGTGCCACTTGCGGTTATAGAAAGAGCGTTTATATTTGCCTGCATCGGTGGGCTTTCCTTTTGAACAATGGCGTGCTCTCTTTGAAGCATTTCCTACTGTTGCGATGGACACATTTTTTTCTGGCTGCCCCACCATACTTTTTTTTTTGTTGCGATGGACACATGTTTCAGTGTTAAGTATAGAGAAAGTTGCTAACGTTAAAACGAAGTTGTGTTGTATTGTGACTAAGTACTCCAGGTGTCACAAATTTAAGGGTGCCCCAGACCTGAAAAAGATTATTTTACCTCAACTATGGCGTGTAACCGTGAAACGAAACCCCTTTCTCAGACATAAACGGCGGAACGCGATCAGCTGTCTTTCAAGCTGCCTCGCAGGCAACGCGAGAAAATGTTTTTCACCCACTCGTGTAGTTTGTAAACATTTCGCGCCAAATGTACTTCGCAAAAATTGCACCTTTGAGAATATTCCATTTCCATGCTTTGCAGGTATTCACGGGCCGCAACCTGAAGACAAGAGCTCATCGCAGATTTTCAGCATACGTAAGCACCCATAAGCATCCATAAGCATCCATAAGCACCCATAAGCCCTAACAGGAACTACCATGGACTATGAGCCCGAAACTAACCCCAAATCCACAACCGGTGAGGAGAAATTTGGGAAGTCGCTTTCGCCGCTTCCGGACTTGAAAATGGGTTGTAGTGAACGAAATGTTCACTGAACTGCATTTAGAAAGGGACGCGATTCAGAGATTTTACAAATCGCTCATATTTCTAAAAACCGGAGCGAGGCACGCAAAGCAGTACTTCAGAAAAACTTGAGTACTAAGAGATATTGCAACAGTGCATCAGTAAATCAGTGAGAAGAAGAAAAAAAACAAATTTTTTAACCGCGCTCTGCGAAATTTTGGCTACCCAAAGTTCGCGGAAGTGGCCGTCCCGAAGACTAGCTTCTGTTCCCTAGCTCATTCGTGGCTCGCGGACAGCGTTGTCGCTGTGGAAGTCGTGGGGTAGAGCTTTGTTCTAAGCACAACTACGTGTATACTGAGCTTATGTGTATATACAGATTTTTCTTAGAGGTATAATTTTTAGCACTGTCACAGGAACATCACAGCAACATCTGGCTTGGAAACTCTTGCTCTGATTCCATTTGGGAATGTTACACCGTGGGTTTTGTGGATATAAAGCGGGTTTCTCGCCACATTCAACCATCTGAGCCGTGAATGCTGTTCTGTAATATTATACAAAATATTGCCTCTGAATTCGTCACTCTTGAATGTGCCTTTGTGCGGTGCCTTCAGTGCATTATATAAGTCTTAAGAATGTTCATAACCTCACGAGAAATTGCGACCATGGATAATATAGCTTTTTCGAAGATTAGAGATCGGTTTTGCATACGTCTATCCAGTTTAGTCCAATCAGCCAATCCATTCACCCTGGCGTCGTCGGTTCTTGCATATGTATACGAAACAGAGGCCTGCACTTGTTGATAAAACGCAAACTTGAGAGCAGTTTTTTGTGAGATGCTGTTGTGTAAATACTTTTGAAACAGCTGTCCTGTTTACGCAGAAAACATATCCTTTCTCTTATGCTCGTGCTTCATTCGCTCGTTGACACTCAAATGATGTATATGTATACCGTGTGCTTCAGCGAACAAATTCAAATATTTTCAAAAATCGACTGTTTGGCGCAAAATTTGGGTTTTGCAGCCTTGTATTACCAGTGTTGGCGAAAACCAGAAAACTGGACAGTCGTTTTAGGCAGGAAGGTGGATCACAAATTTTTAATAATTACCTTTTTCACTAGTAGAGTCTATCGCCTAGTTGCAATTTGAGATTTTTAGCCGGTCGCTAATTAGAGCCATATCAGTTTTTAGATTTTCTAAAACGCGATTACACTTGGCGCTGTGCTTTTTCTCTTCATGGGACTCCCATGAAGTACCGTGAAGACAAAAATCGGCTTTTTCAAACAGTTACTTGCACTGGAGGGGTTGCTTTGCCTGCATGCTTTCGAAAGCACATGTATTCTAGTTCGATGCAGCCAAAATTTGTAGAGCCACAGCGGTGGGCGTAACCGCGTTTTGAAAATTCTAAAAACTGATATGGCTACTACTAACGACCGGCAACAAATATCTAATTGAAATGAGAGCCTAACTCTACTAGTTAGAAAGTTCATTATTAACAATTAGTTAACCAGCTCAGTACTTAAGACAACTGAGCAGTTTTCCCGCGTCTGCCAATACTAGTAATAATATGCCCGAAAAGCAGTATTTTACAAGGAAAAGCCTGTTTCTGAAACTTTTTGAAAGTGTTCGCTGAAACTCATGTGATTTCGAAATCATATAAATCACGTCTATTCTTTGCGTATGCGGTTTTGTCCTCATTTTTCGTTGCATAATTGGTGACAATATGCATATTTCTTATAACGACTAGTACACTGTATTTTTTGCTGTCACTTATATTTAGAGTGTACAGATTTTCGTTTATGAATGCCTTGGCTGTACTTTTTTTCTGAGATCGTAAATTACAGTATTTCATACGAATTTCTGACGTCTCTAGGTTTTGTGTAAAGTGCCTAGACATATTGATCTGCTGAGGTACAATACTGATTTGGGAAGTATCACTCTGAATTATGTGCTGTTTAATAAGAATGAAGATCAATGTTATCATGCAAGTGTGCCACGGCGGTTGCACAGTAGTTGTGGAGCTCGGCTGCGGCTTCGATGACGGCGGCGCCGGTTGCGTTTCGATGGAGGCGAACGGTGCAGGCCCTTGGATTGTGTGACGGCAGGGCACGTTAATGATCCCCGGGAGATTTAATTTATCCTGACCCCTCTCTATGGCATCCCTCATCCCCCGAGTCGCATCGGCATGTAAACCCGATGAAACTAAAGGAAACTACTGGCCTTCCATACGACGCAACCAGTGTATGGTCTCAAATTTAAAGGGAGGCCAAAAAATACTTAGCGCGTTCTAAAGGGGAAATATATAGCCTGGGGCTACATACAGTGCGCTAATATCAGACGCCAAATGCTATTCATTTTGCGTTATGCGCAATGGGACGAAAAAAGCTTTCCACTTCCCAGTGTTATCAGAGCTGCATGTAAAAGCTGGGCAGCCCAAACCACATTATCGATTGTGCACATAGCAAAGCTTAATATTAAATGTCCTCGCTTGTAAATTTTTGTGATAGTTTGAGTACTCGTCGATGTGGCGCAATTTCTCAGTGTGTCTAAATAGCGTTTCTTATTTAGCACCAGTTGGTTTAGGTGCAATGTGCCAAATGGTGTGGCATTTTTCAACCATTCCTCGCAAACGTTGCTGAATGTGGAGGTTTGCACATAACTGATATTCCGTAAAGTACACTTTTTATAAAATTTGATTTCAGATGTTGTATCCGGTCCCGAATACACTCCTGCGAGTTCTGTTCACCAATCACCGTTGAGATCAAGGCTGGAATGTCTGATCCATAGAAACTGGGATGTCCAGCAGCCTTCGCTGGCTACGAATGAAGAAAAATTTGTTCCGTATCAAAACCCTGACATAGCAGTTTGGCTGTCGTGGTGCCTTCATTGCCCGTACACTTCTACAAAATATGCCGACGTTATGAGACACATCAAATCGCACGCCCCAGGAGAGAAATTTAAATGCTTCCTGTGCTCGAATTCGTTTTCTACGTCATCCAACCTTAACAGGCATATGACCTCCCACAAAGGAGAAAAGCCCTACGAGTGCGAAAATTGCCCTTTTACAACTGTCTCACTTAGCAACCTAGTCCAGCACAAGCGTACGCACATGGGTGAAAAACCCTACAAGTGCGACAAGTGCATTTATGCAGCGGCTAAAAGTGGCCACCTAGCTCGGCACATGCGTAAGCGCACAGGCGAAAGGCCCCACAAATGTGAAGTGTGTTCTTATTCAGCGGCTCGGAAGGAAACGTTAGACAGTCACATCCTTACACATTCAAGTTCTGAGAACTTTCACAAAACTCTATGTTCATTCGTGCGTTCAAGCACTGAGAGCCTCATATAGCACATCTGCAGACACAAGGAGTGAATTATTCATAAATACGCGCGTGTGAAAATGACGCAGAGTATTGCCATATGCCCCTCCACAGAAATAATTATCCATTCTTTGCGGACACGCGAGATGTATTAGATTATATGTACGGTTTAAAACCGGCAATTTTGTACAATCTTCTTAACACGAGGCGTTGGAAGCAAGAGCTTTGTAGGTTCGAGTCGTTGACGTATTATTAGTGCATGTAATTTTAGCCTTAGACACAGCGCATCACGTGCTTCGGTTTTTTTTCCAGAACAGGCTCGCAGGGTGCATTTTGGTAAGAGTTGGTACCAATAAAGTGCAGACTGGTCATACCATTGATGAAAAGAGTGCAACTTGTCGCAAAGCAAGGGAGTTCATCCACGCCAAAGAACGCCAGCAGGGGTGCCTCCAACCATTCCCTCATAAACGACATTTTATAAGCCGAAGGTAAAAGGCAAATCCGTCGCGTCCACTTTGCATGTCGCACTAAAGATGCCACAACATTTTCGCAATGAGCTACATAGATTTACAACAGTGCTTCGCATTTGCAGTTTCACATTTTGTATATTCCTTTCGCATCCAAAGAACGTCTTAGCAACTTTTATCAATCATTCATGGAATCTGGATTTCGATCGCTTTTCTTCAAGCGTCCACCGCGGTCTATTCGGCATATTTATTGCGTGCCACATGCGGTGAGGTAAAAAGTTTAACAACAACGCATAAAAAATTTTGCGCACCTGATGCTGAACCAGATGAAAGATTTGGCAATCCGCTACGGAGTAGACGTGCATATTTGAGCCAACGCCGAGCCGGTTAGATTTTTCCATCCATCAGAGAAACATTTAGCAACTGCTTAAGAATGCTATTGCTGTGCTAAATGTCATACTTGTCCGACCAGCCTTTTTTATCGCATGCCTTTCTTCAGCAAGGCCGCCTGGTCTTCCCTGACGAGACAACATGTATAAAAACTTTTTACGAGCATTTAAAACTTGCAAGTCATTGATCATCGGCCTCTTATTCTATATTGCTGCACGCGTGCATGCGTATCATCGACGAGTGCACCAGGTGCACTTCGTGCTGACGAGACTGTAATCAAGCGATGGAACGCGACAAAAAAATGGAGGAAAATTATACGGGGTGTGAACACGGACTCCTGACAATTGTCAAGTTGGCCGCTTTTTTGTATTGCAGGCCATCAGCGTTTGTAGATATCACAAGGAGCACTTTTACGATCTTGGCACAAATATTCCGCGATCTCGCAGCCAATGCATAAGTGTGATACCTAATTTATAAACACGACATCGCGCCTGGCAGGCTGGGCAAGCGAAACAATCATAGTGTGCTTTGAGCAACAACAATGTCTAGCGAAGCACAAATGTTGCAGGTACCAGATGAGAAAAAATGTAAACGATAAGAAGAAAAAAGAAGCAGGCACTTCCTTGGCCAATCCTTGGCCAAGAAAATCCTTGGCATGATAGGATTCAGCCTGAGGACACCATCATCATCATCATCATCAAGTAGATAGACGGCCCACCAGCGACATATCTCTTGCACCGCAGCGGCGGCCTAGTGGCTGAGCCTCCGCCTTTCATGCCGGAGGCGCGTGGTTCGATTCAAAGTGTCGCCGGGTACCCACCAGTGATACAATGGGTGCAAGCTTCCCCTAGCCTGGTGCTCGGCTTCATAAGGGCGAAGTGCTTGGAAATTGGGTCTTCGACCCCACCTAGAGCAAACAAAAGTACCTTGTGTCACGGCGCTATTTGCTTGCAGATGCACTTGCGACATAAAAAAAGGATCATCATCTGCAACCTACATTTTGTTTCCCCTCCCCACACTCCTCCATCGCCTGAATCCGAATAGTATAGGTCTGAATGGTTAAACAGAGTTGAAAACGCTCCAGCGTCCGCTGTTATACCCCAGCCTCCCACTTTCGTTACCCGATCCTTGCCAGTTTAAGCTCCCACTCCACCTTGTTCTACAGCCCCTTTCGTTATTCACATATTTCTAACTCTTCATTATGATATCTGGTGTTGTAGCCTAGGCGGCAGGTTAAGGAGCGGTTTCATAAAATGTGCTTGAATAATATAAAATAATTATACCATACGCCGTTTTCTTTTAATTTATATAAAAACCTGGCTCTGTACTGATGAGCTCTCTGAAGTGCAAAACTCCACCGTATTTAAGTTTTCGTGTGCAAACTCAAACAGACGGTCGTCGACACATGGGCTGCCGTGCCATATACGGTAAAGGGCTTCGAGGCTACTACCATTTGTATGCACAGCTGTGAAAGTAGCTGCCATGATGCTTGATCGACGACGGTATCTTATCGCTCGATAAGAAGCGTTCATGTGATCGTTGCAAGCATGCCAGACTACTGCAGATGCACACGAAGCTAAATGAAATTCTTATCACAGCGGCATTGCAAGAATAATAGGTGAACGTTCGCAGCTTAACTGGAGGTATGCCTGAGCTGATGCTCTACCCTAAGCAGTTTTAGTCATTTTGGGAGCAAAGTCGACCGCCTGTCCACGAAGACGACGTTTCTCCAGCGATAAGAGAATCTGCAGTTAGAGGCAGCTTTGTGCAGGTTTCAAGGACCAGCAGTTAAGACACCACTTAGGAACACTGAATGACGTACGACACTATATTTAGAATATCATTCACTTGCTCTCCTTAGTCGCAATTTGTCAGCTTTTAATAACCATTGCTGCCCCTGAAAGTGTCATTTGGAATAGGAGAACGCGAGAGGACACGGACGCTGAAACTGTGTAATCCGGAAAAGCTGTTCACAAAGAGAACTGTCGCTGTGTGTGCGGAGGCCAACACTATGTCATTGCATTTCATGAAGCAGACGGAAGAAGACGGGCGTAGCAGAGGAAATAACACAACTACAAAAGGCCATCCTTATCATCTGGAGAGTACCAGACTGGCCGTCGCCAGCAGACCACCCAATGAACCTACAGCCGTTCGCCTGGAAACTCTGCTCGTCAGCCTCCTTTTCAGACGTTACAAAAAATGGCCACACTCACGCGCGAGAAAAGCTGTAAAAATGCGCCCAGTACATAGCGGCCTCTTCTTGCGTTGAACCACATGTTAAAGCGGAAAACGCACTGCGATACTGCTGAAGTACAAGCTATTCTCATGAGGCACTAGACCAAATCCACTTCGCAAGATCCTCGATCCGTCTCGGCAATGCTTCATTCTAATTCGTTTGAAAAATGCACCGTCAAGAATGACAACAGGTACACGTGCTCGACAGCTCGTGTTGTTGGGCTCTTGTTTTCAGCTTCGCTGATAAGCGGCCGTATCGCGTGCCTCTTCTGGACCAGCGGTTTCAATACGTGCTGTAATTTAATATAATCCTGAAAAGGCAACATTAAAATAACAAAGATCATCAAGGTTATTTCAGTTTAATGAAAACTAACACCTCTTGTTTTTGTTGGATATCTTCCCGCTTCGAACGCAGGAATTTCGGCTTCAAACGTCCTGTTAAACCCTGTGCTTGGGAAATAAACAGTTCTCCAAACCGCCTTAGCTTCTACCATTTAGTAGAGGACCAAAACAAAGGCAGCCGACTAAATTCTGCCGCAGGAAACGAAAACATTTATGAACAGCTTTGGGTTTAATGTTATGAAGTCAGGATCTCTCTCAGGGTTCGCTCTTAGGTAACGATGTTAACAGTGGTATTAATATCGGTGACTTCAATTAGGTATAAATACATGCACGCTACAGTATCGAGTATCTATTGGTTAGCAGCTTATATCTTTATCAGGAATACAATTTTTTATGGGATTAGCTGATGGTATTGAAAATTTTTTTGATGTATTGTGCTCAGTGTTGCACTCAAGGTATATGTGTTCTACATAAAAGCGTCGCAAGTCTCACATTTTATCAAGAGAGAGCTTACTTTGCACTTGTGCCGAGGCATTTAGAATATACATCGCGAGAATACCGCAGATATGAAAAGAAATTACACTCACTCTAAGAACATGAAGCCAGTTGCCCGAAAATTGGTTTCCATTACTGTTGAAGAAATCAGTATAATCGTTTCAATACACCACATTACTCTAGCTTATAAAAGCGATTTACCATAAAGTTTCTTTTTTTTCTGTGGAAGGTGCAACGCAACAGGCTTTTTCGTTCAAACAAATTTACAGCATAGCCCAAACGGCAAGCGACTCTGAATTTCGCTTCACTAGGATTTTCAAGGCTAGTATTGTTAACTATTTTTCGACAGAAATCACGTCTCAGCATATAAACCAACTTTTCTAACAATACGGTTGCAGCTAATGTATGTTTTTTGAACACACTGAGGCGCTGGATTTTCAGAGATGAGCACTTTGTTCAATTTCAAAAATAGTGTGATTCAGATGAAAGAATGGATGGGTGGACAAGGCTGAACCCTTCAAATATGGCGGTGGTTCAAGCCACCTAGCCACGACTTGTGAAATTTTACTCTTGTCTTGATTTGAGCAACCAATCGGATAACCTTCGCCTGGTTACTTCTACCCGCTCACAATCTACTTTTCTAAACAGTGTCGATAAACCACAATTGGCATACATGCAGCGCCGCCTTTCGGTTTATATAGACCCCACTAGGTGGCGACACATGAAATGCAACGCCGCATGGGCGTGACCTTGCCATGTCAGGAGGGTGGCACATTCGAACCGTTCGCTTTTGCAGCAGTGTCCAGCGGCTCGATAGCCATTACGTACTCGCGCAGCTTTTACGTGTCGTGCAGCGCTCATTTGTCGTTTAAGGACCAGGCGGTATCAGGACACCAAGGAAGAAATTTTGAGGAGCCCACGTGTGAGTACCGCAGCTATTCACAGCTCACATCTTTCGCGTCGTTTATTTTCCACCTGCGGCCGACTGCATTCATTTTGCTCCGCATTGGTGTGCCAAGAAGTTTCATCCACATTTAAGATTTCTGTGCAACGGCTTCTGACAAAGACTTCACAAAACGCTGGAAGCCTCCTGAAAAATTCGGCCCGTTTGAGGTTTTCATTCGTGTTCGAGGTATTCTGCCGCCAGACCTATGCAAGCAAGCAGATTCTTAGGCGTGCATACATTGAACCTGCAGTGGCAAGTGAAAGAAAAAAGTCTACGCTTTTCCGCGTGTACACGCTATTATTAGAAAGTTCAAATTGCCCTCTCCCAACGCCCAAACTAGTAAAAGCTCGCCCACTACTGTGAAGCGCTTAATTCGCAAGTGGGATACGTGAGCAGCTTCCTGTCTTAATCATTTCATCTTTCGGGAATAGTGTGCGACCAGATTTAAATGCTGACAAATTTAAGTCTTATACAAAAAAACGGATTGAGAAGAACGCCTACATTTTTGTAGTGCACCAGTCACTCGAACATAAGTGATCAATGTGGACCTGACAACAGCAATGTTTCAAAGTGTGAAAGAAAAAAAAAGCGTTTGTTTGTATTAGATTTCCTGACGCTGGTGTTCAGTAATCTGCATCAAGCGAGGAATTTTTTTCCCCTTTGATAAACGCGCATGCTCTTTTCTTCTGGCTGCGGATGGACCGGTGCGAATTTCATGTTATGCAGACATGTCTTTTGCTTAATTGCACTGAAACAAACCACGATTAGAGGAGCCTTGTGTTGAAGGGTACGTAAACACCCGGTGGGCTGCAAGCATTCGCAGATCCATAGGCATGTGATTCAGCAAAAGCGTGACAGCTTAGCAGTGTACGAATAAATGTTTAGACAGATAGGACCCCAGTGCCAAATGTGCCGTGGTAAAAGGTTACTTGAACTGGCGTTAGAAAATGAGATACGCTGTCTCTGGTTGTGGTATTCCTTCAACTTAGGCAATCCAAGATAATTTTATATCCCGCTTGGTCGTATCATTACCTTAGAATACCTGCGCGAGGATGGTACTACAGTCAATCCTCATGTAACGTAACAGCTTACCCTGAAACTATATAACAAAGAAAAGACGATTGTCCTTGGAAGGTCTGCAAACACTGGTTATAACGACGGAACTTCTGGTTCCCTTCAACTTTGCTATAACAAAGTCCAAGCGTATTTTTTTTATGCCCAAGTGTGTTCATTGAATTTGTAGAAGTGTTTTCAAAACGATCGATTCAGTATTTACGATGGCAAAAAACTTTCTGGTTTTTTGTTCACAGGAAATTCAGAAAGCTTTCAGAATACGAAATAAATATCGTGCACTCTGCGCTACAGAATTGTAACCATCCAAACTGAGATTTCGATAAACTAATCATTTGTGCTGACCGCATCAATGTCAGCGGGCGCCACCGACTTTAAAGATGTGCGCGGTGCTATACACAACTGAAAATTACTATGGCAGCCTTGATTAATTTCACATAACTAATTTACCTTCCCCTTTCGTTTTTTTTTGCATTTTGGAAGGCAGAACAAGATCTTACGTTTCAACTGGGTTTAGGTTGACTTTAAATAATTCTTGCTGCAGAGGTCGATTCTTCAAGCTATAAATTTCAACAGCGGAAATCACGATCGCAGGAAATAGAATAACGACAGAGAGAGCGCCTCTTTCTGCCCACCTTGAATTTACTGGTTTCAAATTTTTCGGTTGCCTGTTTATCACTTATCAGAAATGATATCACGCATTCTCACTGTTCCTTATGAAGGTGCGGAAACACTTTGATGCCGGTGCTTATGTTATCGGCTGCTCATTTCGACACAGTCAGCGCGTACACTTATTCCAAGACACGGGTGTGATGCTATAGCGGGGCTTGACAAGAGTACAGTCATGTCTTTTTTTTTATTTCGTCTTCTTCCAACTGCTGCAAAAAAAATATCTAAGTCGACCGCAATTGACCTTCAGTAAACCGGCGTGGCGCATATATAAATTTTACAAAATATTCAAATAATTACTGTTATCTAATATATAGTTCGCCGAAATTTAGAAACATTGCCTATCCAATCGGCACCGAAATTCGGTGGTATGAGCAGTGACGTACATCAGATATGAGGTACTTGTTAGCAAAAAGAATTTATAACTGGCGATGAACAGCACGCATGAAAATGGCAAATACCGATACATTTGCACACCCCGGAGATCCTTAATGGGTACCCAATGCCGCAGGGTACCTTTTGGTGATAGAACGGGTACAAGCTTTCGTCTGCCTGATGCCCGGGTCCTTTGGCTTGAAATGCTTTAGAAATAGTCCTTTGACCCCACCTTGACTACAAAGAAAAAAACTGGGTGTCATGGCGATCATTGGCCACAAAGGCCTTACGCCACAAAAAAATTCGCCATCAGCATAACCTTTAAGTGTTTCTTCAAGCGCCAGCATTTTTTTTCCCAGGGTGTGCACTCTGTAGAAAAAGCTTACAACAGGACTTGACCTCTGCTTCATCTGCCCTATTTCGGCTAGGCATGAGAGCACGTGATCATTTATTTCCGGTTAGTGCACTAACAAATGACGATTGATCTTATCAAAATTGTATCCAGCCATGTAGTTAGCTGGCAAACAAAATGTTTACGAGCTCAAATCATAGCTGAACGCATTGTAGGGAATTTTATGTGGGGCAGCGCTTCGGAGCAAATTCATTTCTTCCTCCTGATTCTTTTGCAAAATATCCTACCTGATCTAATATCTGCTACTTAAATTTGGAACAAAAGAGAATATATTTCCTTTAATATCCTAAATCTTCAATTTTATTGAAAATGTGCGCCGTTCAACACAGAGAGATCGTATATAATAATATACAGAAAATAACAGCGGCTGTTGGCGAAATGAAAGCGAAATATTGCATTTGTTTTGAAATCAAGAAGCAGCAATTGAGCTGGTTGGAACACACACCCAAACGACGGCAGCAGTCTTGTGAAGACTACTCGCTAGAAGAGCCGGCTTTTATAAGCTCCTCGTTCTTATTCTTATCCGCCGTTGTCTCATCCTAAACGTCTCTACGGAAGTACTCCTGTCCCGAGATTAGCGTTCGTGCTAACTATATACATTTTGATTGCACTTTTGTGGAAGAAGGCTCTGGAACAGAAGTGCGTTCCGGCGGTGCATTAGAGTGGGCCGTTCCTTAGCTGCGCAGCGCAGACCTGAGTTGGAAAAAGCCCTCTGTAATAAATCCTAGGGGAAAAAATTCTGGCTCTAAGCTAATGATAAAACTTTCGATCTTCCTGAGAGAGGACGGAAGTAATGTTATCTAAAGACAAATTCAGATTAGCAGAACAGGTTGTAATTACCTATGCAGGTGCTAACTATTTTTTTTAATCTGTGTTCGTATATCCGTCAAAAGGCTGTGTTCGTTTTCTGAAAAACTTTTTTGGCAGGATTCACCACCAGCACTAGTGTGAAAAACTGGAGAGTGTTGAGGCTACATGTGAGAGCCTGATGGAGTTTCTTGCTGGTGTGATTTCGGTTGTTTGCAGGTGTCCACTAGGCATAACCTGGATAGAACGGATCATCGCCGAATTCCATCATACGCACTGGTGGCGTACGTAACCAACCGTCCTTCACCGGAATAGTGACCCTCACGTGTGAGAAGAGAAACGCCATGCACTATCAGCCGGACTGCGACCTCCAAGTGACAAACGGTGAGAAGTTAGAGGGGGGAGAGGCAGATCTATTGCCGTTACGAGCCTAGAGAATGGGTTGTACTCAACGAGGAGCAGATGTCAGTGCAAGTTAAAGATCCCCAGGTGGTGGCATATATTCCAGAGGCCTCCACTATGGCACATCCTCCTTCTTTCGCTCTTTCACTGCCTCATTTATCGCCTTCCTTTGCGGCGTGGTTCGGGTATCTACCAAGGTATGTGAGACAGTTATTGCTTCATTTCTCTTAAAAACCAATTTCAATAGAAAGTTTCACTGATCCGAAATGAAGGCCAGTGATAAAATATCTTCTGTGGTCATATCCCATTTTTGCGAAAATTAGAGTTTAGACATGTACGTTCATCCATTTAAGTTGAACCAGCCACACCGATTTCGATGGAGGCGAAATTCTAGTGGGCCATGTGCTGTGGGATGTCAGTGCACGTAAAAAACCCCCAGGCGGTAGAAATTTCCGGAGCCCTTCACTATGGCGTCCCTCATAGCCTGAGTCGCTTTGGGACGTTAAATCCCCCATAAACCATAAAACCTTAAATCTTTTGTCTTTTATTTTCCTTGTATGATTGGTGATGATTTGCATAGTTTTTAAATCTACTCATACGTTGTATTTTTCTGGATATCACTCATAGTGAAGGTGTGCATGTTTGCTTTTATATGAGCCTTAACTGCCAATGTTTTTTTTTGTGCTTGCATGGTTATCAGCATAATTAGCCCGACTACGCCAACTGCAGGACAAAGCCTCTCCCGTGCTTGCCAAATTAACCCTATGGATAACTGCAGCCACCTTATGCCTGCAAGATTTTTAATCTGATCCCATACCTAAATTACTGCCGCCCGCTGTGGCCCTTGCCTCCGGTTATAATACTCTGTTGCCCTTAAGGAGCAGCGGTTATCTTTCCCTCGCATTACATGCCCCGCTTAAAACCATTTCGTCCCTTTGTATATTCGTCGCATTTCATACAAATTCCGGGCGTCCATTAGTTTTTTATGATGTACTTATGCATATAATTCTACTGATATAGAATACTGATTTAAAAATTTAAATATGAACTGGTGATCTGAAATACGAACCGTTTTTGTAGAACGAATTGCGAGTGCCTTTCTCTTATGTACGCCGCCGCGGTTTCAGCGTAGTTACGGTCATCGGCTGTGGCTTCCGTCTCGGCGGCGGTGGTCTCATTTTGACGAGTCAAAAATAATGGAGGCCCTTGGATTGCGCGATGTCAGTGTACGTTAAAGGAGACCATGCGATCGCAATATCCGGAGCCCTCCACTACGGAGTTCCTCATTACGCTAGTTGCTTCCGAACTTAAGCCCCATAAACAAAACAAAACTTGTATGCTTCGAAGCAATATAACAAGTGTGCGGCCTAAAAATCTAAGGGTGGCCGAAAAACAGGATTAGCGTTGTGATGGCCTGCCGCGGTGGCTCAGTGGTTAGGGCGCTCGACTACTGATCCGGAGTTCCCGGGTTCGAACCCGACCGCGGCGGCTGCGTTTTTATGGAGGAAAAACGCTAAGGCGCCCGTGTGCTGTGCGATGTCTGTGCACGTTAAAGATCCCCTGGTGGTCGAAATTATTCCGGAGCCCTCCACTACGGCACCTCCTTCCTTTCTTCTTTCACTCCCTCCCTTATCCCTTCCCTTACGGCGCGGTTCAGGTGTCCAACGATATATGAGACAGATACTGTGTCATTTCCTTTCCCCAAAAACCAATTATTATTATTATTATTATTATTATTATTATTATTATTATTATTATTATTATTATTATTATTATTATTATTATTATTATTATTATTATTATTATTATTATTATTATTATTATTATTATTATTATTATTATTATTATTATTATTATTATTATTATTATTATTATTATTATTGTGATGGCATATGTCCTGCGCAGAGCTTCAAATAGGACACAAACATCGGACACCGCCGCAGACAAAGTGTTTTCTTTTTGCACATGGTGGCGAAAACAGCTGGCCACTTCAGACTGCTAACAAGGCTTCATTTTCTAAACAGGCAGCACAAATTGCAGCATTGACCTTGCGCACACTACATCATAAGGTTCAGTGTCCTCGGTTAAAAAGTGTTCTGTTAGTTTGAGTGGTTGTCGATGTGGTGAATTTGCTCATTGTCCATGTGCTCTTTGTTATTTAGCATCAGTTTGCTTTAGTGAAATGTGCTGAATGGTATGGCATTTGTGAACCGTTGCACGAAAATGTTGCCGAACGCGGAGGAACGAGAATATCTGATTTTCCCTAACGTGCTCTTGTTATCAACTTTCATTCCAGAGGCTGTGTCCAGTCCCGAGGACATTCCCGTTCATTCTGTTCTACCACCGCCGTCGACCACTGAACTCGGAAATGTAGACCACACAAATTGGGAGCACCTGGGACCTTCGCTGGCTACCAATGATGAAAATTCTGTCGGGTATATGAGCCCTGACTTGACAGAAAAGGCGTTCAGATGCGTCCTCTGTCCCTACAGTTCTACGAATTATGACGAATTTGTGAGGCACATCGACTCGCATGACGCAATAGCGAAATTTGAATGCCGCCTGTGCACAACGGCGTTTGAGTCGTCCCACGACCTTGAAATGCATATGTCATGTCACGCTCGGGAGAAAAGATACAAGTGTGACCAGTGCCCCTTTGAAACTGTTAAACGTAGCAACCTAGAAAACCACAAACGTACGCACACAGGTGAAAAGCCCTACAAGTGTGACAAGTGCGCTTATGCAGCGGCTAGAAGTGACACCCTAGCTCGGCATAGGCGTGCGCACACAGGAGAAAAACCCTACAAATGTGAAGTGTGTTCCTATTGGGCGATACAGAGAGGTCAATTGGACCGTCACATGCGTACGCATCGATGAGCTGAGGGCATTCACTGTACTCTATGTTCATTCGTGTGTTCAAGCACTGAGAGCCTCAAACACCACATCTGCGGACACGGGGATTAAATTCTTCATAAATACGCGCGTATGATAATGACGCTGAACCGCGGCATAGGCCCCTCCACAGAAATAATTATCTATTGTTTGCAGACACACGAGACATATTAGGTTACATACACAGGCGACATGTAATAGATCCTATGTACAGTTTATATCGCCATTTTTTGAGCAAATTTCTTAACAAGAGGCGGCGGAAGCTTGAGCTGTGTAGGTTCAAGTCGCTGAAGTCTTAGCAATTGGCTGTATATTAGCAGCAGACACAGCGCATCAAGTGCTACGACTTTTTTGCCGTACAGCCACGTGGCGTGCATTGTGGCAAAACTCGAGACCAATAAAATGGAGACAGCGAATGCCATGGGCGTTCGGCGTAAGCTCTTTCATTGCTTAAGAGTGCAACTTGTAGCAAAATATGAAATTTTATCCCAGCCAATTACCCCAGCAATGGTGCCTCAAACCGTATCTTCAAAGAAGACATAAACCGCAGGTGAAAGGCAAATCCGTTGCGCCCTCTTTACGTGTCGCACTAAAGATGCCACAACATTTTTGACCTGAGCTACTTGGATTTGCATCAGTGCTTCGCATTTACAATTCAACATTTTGTACATTCCTTTCCCATTCCAAGAACATGTTAGCAACTTCTTTGAGTCGTTGATGGAATCTGGACTACAATCGCTGTTCTTCAAGCGTCCACCACGATCTATCCGGTACATTTATTGCGTATCACATGCGGTGAGGTAACGTACAAGGCATCAAACATTTTGCGCTCCTCATGTTTAACCAGTTGAAATGTTTGACAAGCCGCTACGGAGGAGACGTGGATCGTTGAGCCGCCGCCGAGCCTGGTTACAATTTCTCGTCTCTCGAAGGAAACATTATTTCGCATGTGCAAAAAATGGTATTGATGTGCGAAATATAATTTTCAGACCGGCCTTGTTCATCGCATGCCTTTATTCAGCAAGGCATCATGATCTTCCATGACGAGACAATACGTATAAAAGCTTTTGTTCGAATAATTGAAACTTCGAAGTCATTGAGCATCGGCACCTTTTTCCATAATGCTGGGCACATGTATGTGTATCACTCGCAAGTGCAGCAGGTGCAGTGTACTGAGGAGGCTCTGATCGAGGAAAGGAAAGCGACGGAAAAATGGTCGACACTTGCGTGGGGAGTGAACATGAACGCGTGCAAATTGTGAATTCGTCCGCTTTTGTTGTATTCAAGGCCATCAAAATTTATATATCAAAAGAAGCTTTCTTGATCATGGTACGTATATTCTGCAAGCTCGCAGAGAGTTCATTTATTTGGAACGTAACTTATAAGCACATGATATTGGGCCTGGCCGCTTGGACAATTGAATTAAAACGAATCATGGTCTGGGCAGAGCAGCACCTCAACATATCGAGGAATCTGGTGCGTGGCGCAATTGCGCCCGATCATTTGTTTTACAACAATACTAAGGTAAAAACGTTCACACACACAAATCACGAACAAGCCGATCGATGAAAAGCACAGTAGCTCCGGCTTTTAACAATCTGGACATGTCAAAGCATACAAAGGATAAAAATATAAACAAAAAAGAAGCGGGCGCTTCCAACCAATTTGCAGGACAGCAGATAGGCGGCCAAGTAGCAGCCTATATCTTTTCGTCCCCTCCCCACACCCGTCCATCTGCTCGATCCGAATGGAATCAGTTGGAGTGGGCAAGCAGTCAAAAACGCTCCAGCGTCCGCTTTTATACTTCCTCCCCCAAACACTATCGTCACCTGATCTTAAACGGCTTCACCTAGCACTCCGCATTGTTCTACAGCCTCGGTGTTTTCTTTATTTAGTTTTATCTGTTAATCCTGGTCTCTGGTGCTGTAGCGTCGGGAGAAGGGTTATAAGTGCTTTCGTACCGTAAACTTGAATTAAAAAATTATCCTGAGAGGACGCCGTTTTCTTCTAATTTATATAAAAAGCTGACTCCCTACAGAGGAGCTTTTTATCAGAGGAGGCCAAGGGTGCTCTAGTCAGAAAGGCTTAGTAGCATCGGGGTGCTCAGTAGTGAGAGCAGGCGGCGATATGTACAAGATGCTTTTTCAAAACGTGTATGACGGCAAAAAGCATGCAGCGGGCAATGAATAAATGCAGCTTCATTTTTTTTTTTGCAAGTATAATTTTTCACACTGTCAGCAACCGAAGCAATGCTCTCATGCTAAAACGACCGATCATCGTCAGGACATCCCGCAATCGAAAGCTCCCGGGGCAGTGATTTATTCTACCTGGATGCTCGGCGGAAGAAGTAAAGCATACTAAAGTGACGATGGCGAAGAAAGAAAGCACTGCCGACATGGTGACGGGAGCGATTGAGTTTCAGAATGTTGGATCGATTTGCCAGCGTCCGCTGATAACCACAGTGCGTCAATAAACATACAGCTCAGTCGCATACGTTGGGCGAAATCTGGCATACACGCGTCGTCAAGGATTTTAAATATTGTGAAATACGGTTGCAGAAGCATAAAAAAATAAATCTGTATAATACACGTGCTTTAAAAATACCCGAAAATAATCAGGTGATAGCTACCTCTCCATATTCCATGCTCTAGATATATGACCCACATTTTATGAAGGATGAATTCGTGGTAGCGGTGGCCTCATTTTTTTAATACCAGGTTTTGAATACCAGTCATTGTCCTATCAATAGATTGTTTTGCTCTGCTTGTGCGTCATTGACTCTGACAGAATACTGCATAAATATGTTGAAATAATTTTTGCGAAATTAAGTTGAAAGTTCAGCGCTTCTGTCCGTGTCGCCCTCCTTGTTTCTTGTCCGTTGTCCTTTGTGCTGGCTCTTCTGAGATCATGGGATTACAGCAGTGCTTCGCATTTACAATTCAACAATTTGTATATTCCTTTTCCATTCCAAGAAAATGTTAGCAACCTCTATGAATCTTTGATAGAATCTGGAATTCGATCACGGTTCTGCTGCTGAGGATTGGCACGTGCCTCATGATTTGCATCAAGATAGTATTTAAGCCGGAAGGTAAGGTGTTTTATTCAACTGTCACGGACCCCCAGTAATTTTCAACATGTTCATAATGAGAGAACCACACAAAACGATTATAAAACTGTGATGTTTATTTATTCTCTGCGTTGACACTGTCGTCTTCTGTATTTGTTGTTGCTGCTCTTGTTTGTTGATTTTAAGTGTACATGTTCACTGTCTACGCAACAGTGTAATTAAAAAATGAGGTGTTTGAGGTATTTGAATTTCCTACTCTACTGTGTAGGCCTTATTGATGGATTTATGGAACTGCAAATAATAGCTTGTCGGAAATGATTCAACAGCATTTCAGCTGAAAGCAGAACGCCGGCGACGCGACGAACCGTTCGTGTCTAAGCACCCGCTGGTGAGATTAGATTAAGTGGATATTTCAGTTTCGCCGCTATAGGCCTGTAGAGAAATTCACCCCAGCAGTTTGTTGGTCCTAACGTAGTAGAGCATAACCCATTTAACGCGAACTGCTGATACAACAATTTAGAATCGATTCTTTTCCTCATCACCAGGATACGCCAATATTGGAAGGTATTGCAGAGGCTCACAGAGGTAATGCAGAGGTAATGCTCTCACGCGTTCAACAGCAGCAAATCAGACTGCAAGTCGAAACACCCTTTCCAGAAAAAGGTTGCTGGAAACGTTAAGCGGAGTTGCGATAACTGGAAACCTTTTACAGCGGAACTGCAACATGGCCAAGTTGCAGCGAGAAACAGACAACGTCGCACATAATTTTGCCGCTTGGTATATTAAGTACGCAGCAGAACAGACACACAACCGGTCATAGACAGTATAGAAGCTGCGGCAGCTTCGATAATAGATTTTGGTTAGTTTTGTTCATTGCTTTATGTATCGCTTGCCAAAAATGAGAGTCGGAGTATCCTTATCCAAAGTAACTGTTGAGTGTATCCTGTACTTTGAGGATACTCAGTCTTCAAAGCACAGTGTGTCGCACATTTTCAAGCGGCTGTGGGCAACATTTTCGCCCGGCAGCGTTCGCTCAAGCGGTAGTCCGCAGAAAAAAGGTGTGGATTGCAACTGAGAAGAGATGACGCGAAGGCTGTTAGCCCGTCTTTATTCCTTTTGCATGCGTTTATTGCAAGGTAGATAGACGAGGAATGCATTGCCCTTCAGCACACTCGTTGCCAGAAGGGACGAGGACACGGCCTCATCACTGTGGTACAGAACCAACAACTTATTACACCGATTTCGGTTTGCGGCAGTTGCCAACCGTAATGATATTTCCGCCATAAAGCTCGTGACCTTAGAGAACATTTGTTTTTCACTTTGTATGCGGCCATGTTCTGCGGCATCGTCAAACGTCATAGTCCATGCATGACTTTCGTTTGGAGAAGCAACCGCTTCATCAACCCGTTCTCCAGAGGCACTAGGGCAACTTCAATTTTCATAATAAACTTAAATATGCTTCGATCAAACGAGACGCTCTACTTCTTTATGAAAATGCATCACAAACAAAATGGTCGCCTGTTCCTGTAGGCAGGATCTTTTTATCTGCTTAGCTTATAACACGGCTGCACCGCGGGACTCTTCCGGAACGGCGGTGTCAGCACATGCTTTTGCTTAATACCGGTAAAAAAAGGTAATATAGAAATAACGGTGATTATCAAGACTTCTGCAGTGCAATAAAAACTAACGCCCCTTTTGTTTTTGTTGTATTTCTTCGATGTTCCGGCAGAGGAAGTGGGGTTTCGAACGTCTGTTAGTCACTGTGATTGTGGAACAAGTCGCTTTCCAAAGCACATCGACGTTCTACCATTGATTGCAGGCAAAAAGCTAAGGCAACCCAATAATTACTGAAGTAATACACGAAAAGCAGCTTGAAGTTTATTATGTAGTCACGTTCTCCATTAAAGGCTTCCAACTCAGTTAATGAAATTGTGATGCATAGGCCTACTGATGAACACAATGATGTGTAAAAGAATCCATAATGTTGCGTTAACTACATAAAACAGAAATCAAATTTGGTTCTCTGTCTAATACCTGCATCGGAGATACAATTCCGGAAGGGATCGGCTGTCGGTGTTGAAGGCAGTCATCTTTTATTCAGTGTCGTGATCAGCTTTGCATTTAAGAAATGCGTGCCCTGAATGAAAGCATCCCAAGCAGCGCATTTTATCAACAGAGAAAATATTCTGCGCTTGTTCTGAGCCACACAATTGATATAGGGTAGGAATACCGCAGCCATTAAAGAATATCTGCAAACTGACGGCAGCAACAGAAAGTTATTAAAAGGAGCCCGAAAACTGATTTTCAATAAAGTTACAAAAATCAAAATATAAATTTTAATAAACCCCTTCACTTCAGCTTATAAAAGCATGTTTTCTTATTGTTTCTTTCTTTGTAAAACGTGCATAGCAACAGATCTTTTCGTTCAACAAATTTATAGCATGGCTCTTTGAGCTCCCTACAACTAGTTGCTCTTCGCTAGCACTTTCAAGGCTAATGTCGCTGGTAACTGTTTTCCACCGAATTCACATCCAAGCATAAAAGCTAACTGTGGCACAAATACGAGACACTTTTCACCAAATCCGGGTGCTGGATTTTCAGAAATCGGTCCTTTAGTCAATTTCGGAACTAGTGAGATTAAGGTTGGCATACACTGAACCGCCACCTTTCGGTTCGCCTGGATCACACCAGGTGGCGATACATGAAATGCAAAGCAGCATGGGAGTGGCGATATGATGTGGTCATTTCAAATGTGGGTGGGGGATTTGAACGGTTCGCTTTTGACGGAGTGCCCAGCCGCTCCATGGTCGCTTTGCACACGCGCAGCCTTTACGCTCCTTGAAGAACTCATTTCACTTTGAAGGACCAGGCGGGACCAGAACCCCAAGGACGAAATTCCAAGAAGACCACGTGTGAGTACCACAGCTCTTCACAGCTCACTTGATTCGCGTCGTTTGTTGTCTGCTTGCGGTCGAGTAGGTTGGAGGTGCTACGTACAGGTGTACGAAGATATTGCATCCACAGTTACGGCTTCCTTCCAACCGCTCCGACTGCGAGAGGCTGCACAAAGCAGATTAAGCGTCCGGAAACATGCGACATCTTTTTATTTTATGACTCGTTTTTCAAGTATTCTACCGCGAACGCAATGCATACAAGTACATACCTAGGATTCCTTTCTCTAAACCTGCAGCGTCTAGTGAAAAAAAAATGTCTTAACGCTATTTCGCGTGCACACGCTACTATTAGGAAGTGCAATGCCGCCGTTTACCACCGCCGAAGCGAATAAAAGCTTACCTTTCATAGCTTTCTGAAACGCGCAATTCGCAAGTAGGAGCCATAAGCAATTTTCTATCTGCGTCATTTCACCTTTCGGAAATATTGTGTGACCAAAATTAAATCTTGACGAATATCAAGTCGCCACAAAAAAAGGATCGAGAAGAACGCGTACAGTTTTTCAGTGCACCAGGGACTCGAACCTATGCGATCAACGTGCACGCAAAAACAGCATTGTTTGAAGGTGTGAAAGTAAAAAGCTATGTGTTACAATAACTGACGCTGTTGTTCAGTGAGCTGCATAAAAGGACTAATTTATCTTTTTTTCGATAAAATCGCGTGCTGTTTTCTTGTGGCTGAGGCTGGACAGGAGCAACTTTCAAACTATACAGACTTGACTTGCATCTATATTGCACTGGACCAAACCTTTAGTATAGAAGCCTTTCGCTTTTTTGACGAGTAACGAGTTTACAGACGTTTCTCTCTTTTTATAATATGCAGGATCAAACTAAGAGCAGAAGTGCCTTTCGCTTTTGTTAACTGCTAGATAAGCACACGGGGGGGGGGGGGGGGGGGTGTTAACATTTTCAGACCTAAAACCAAATGATCCAGCAATACCGTGCAAGCTTACGCAAAAACTGTACGAATGAATGTTGCCAAAGGTAGGAGCCCAGATTAAAATTGGGAGTGGCTACATGTAGCTCGGACATAAGTTATCAAAAAAGAGATACGCCGTATCTAGATATGGTTTTCCTTCCACTTGCGCAATCCAAGATATTTTTAAATCCCGCCCAGTCGTGTCATTCTGTTATACCGTTGTGAAAGGTGCCGCCCAAAATAATAAAAACATGGACGACGAGGGCACAAGGACGTGCGCAGACTCGCAACTGGGTTTATTCAGAAGAACAGCGCATACTTATACCTTCCACACAGCCATGTAAATCACTAAGCCCAAGCCATAAATCTGCCTTCTGTCTGATCAAATCTTATCGAGGTATCACTCACGGAATCATCTCTTTTGTTCTTTATGAAAAAGCATCGGCAAGTTCACGCGCCATCTGGTCAAGGCTACCCCTCAAAATCCTTGTTTTCGGCAGCAAAGGCAGGCATGACGCGTAGCCGTGACCAGATGGCGCGTGAACTTGCCGAGGCTTTTTTTATAAATAACAAAAGAGATGATTCCGTGAGTGATACCCCGACGAGACTTCATCAGACGGGAAGCAGATTTCTGGCTTGGGCTTAGTGATCGACATGGCTGTGTGGAAGGTATACGTATGCGTTGTTCTTCTGAATAAACCCAGTCGCGAGTCTGCGCGCGTTCCTTGTTCCCTCCTCCTCCGTGTTTGTATTATTTTTCGCAGTACCTGTGCTCAACGATGTACAACCGACTCGCCCAACACCTTGCAGTCTTGAAATTAGGTAATACCACTGCGCAGATAGCACTATACTCTAAAATCTCGTTTTAACAAAATTGCTTAAAACGAAATAGTGCAAATAACGAAGGCATCACTATTCTCTATAGAAGCTCGGCTTAGCCGGGCTATGACGACGCAACGGCTTTAACGAATTATTCGCCGCGCCCCGTGAACCTCGTTGTAGAGAGGTTCAACTCTGTTTATTTACGCCCGACTGCGTTTACTAATACAGTGGAAGAGGTTGCGGACCAGTCGATTTCGTTTTTTCGCGGTAACGTACTCTCTCTGTTCTTTTCGCTGGAATTTAAAGAAAGCTTGCAAAATAGGGAGGAAGTCACATGTTATCTGCGTTGCAGTATTCTATCCAGGACAATTGACTTTTTAACCGAACCAAGCTGGTGGGCTAACCAAATCGATGACAGCGGCCGCCACCAAATTCGAAGATTTGCGCAGTGGTGTACACAAAAAGAATTGCTAAGGCTACCTTGAACAACTTCACTTTATGCATTTAACTTTTTCTTCCTTTTATATGTGACGACCGAATAAAATCTAATTTCAGCCGGCTTTAGATCGCCTCGCAGTATTTCTTGCTGTAGGGATAGTTGATTCATGCCATAAATTTCAACCGAGTGAAGGACACGATAACAGGAAATACAAAGACGATAAAAAGCGGCTGCATTTTCTCCAGAAACTTGCTTTTCCTGGATTCAAAATTTTAGGTCTCCTACTTATCACTAATCAGTAGCGACGGCACCCGTTGTCATTGTTCGTGAAGAAGCTGCTGAAACACATTGATAGCTATGCTTATGGTATCCGCGGCTCAGTTTGGGGCAGTGCGTGCATTTCAAATATACGGTTGACAGAACTGTAACGGTCCTGGACTAGAGTCTATGGACTTCGGCTTTTTTTCTTCATGCTGAAGCGGGAAGACGACGACGAGACTGAGCGAGTGAACGGGTGGACGAAGACGAAGACAACAAAGTTCTGTGTTCTAAGTGCCGCTCGTAGCTGTTCCTTCGCTGGTGTACATAGCTGTAAATATATTCTTTCCCGCAGCATATTTGGTGGAGGTGCGGGGTAAAAGTAGGCGAGAAAACCACAACATCGTCAACGTAGCAGAGGCAGGTCGACCACTTAAAGCAGCGAAGAAGGGAGTCCCATCATTCGTTCAAAAGTAGCAGGCACGTTACCGAGTCCGCATTGCATGACTTTAAATTGGTATAAACCATCAGGCGTCACTAAGGCGGTCTTTTCGCGGTCCTTTTCATCAACGGCAATTTGCCAGTAGCCCGATCGAAGATCAATTGAAGAGAAATATTTGGCGCTGTAGAGGCAATCTAATGCATCATCGATCCTCGGGAGAGGATATACGTCCTTTTTTGTGATGCGCTTTAGGTGCCGGTAATCAACGCAGAAGCGCCAGCTGCCGTCCTTCTTTTTTACCAGGACAACTGGCGAAGCCCAAGGGCTTGACGAGGGCTCTATGATGTCTTTTGCGAGCATCTTGTCCGCCTCTTGATTTATGACGGTGCGTTCAGCGCTGGACACGCGGTACGGACGTCTGTGGATAGGAGCGGCATCACCAGTGTTTATGCGATGAGTCACTACGGAGGTACGAGCCAAAACACGGGCATCAAAGCCGAAAATGTCGCGAAAAGGTGATAAAAGGCACCTAAGATCGTGAGCTTGCATCGGCGGTAGGTCAGAAGAGATCATGTCGGCGTAGTCGTCCGTTGGTTTCTCGGCTGATGTGGCCGCAGGCAACAGGCTTTGATGAGTAGAAGGTAAGCAGGTGTCCACGACTGATATGACACATTCGGCAGCCGGGCAGAGCGGGACGAGTGAGATGCCTTGCGGGAGCGGTTGGATAGACGAGCCAAAGTTCAGAACCGGAAGGTACGCTCGGTTGGCCTCGACCTTCTTGGCCCTTTTCCCACGTCCCTCTCCGGCAACAAGTGGATCACTGTCGCAACTGATTATACGACTCGGTACGCCATCACGCGCGCTTTGCTTACCAGCTGCGCTACCGATGTCGCTGATTTTCATCTCCAAATCGTCATTCTTCACCACGGCGCCCCTCGTCAACTGCTCACCGACCGCGGTCGTTATTTTCTGTAACGAGTGATTACTGACATTCTTCGTTCGTGTGCCACGCAGCACCAGCTCGCGACAGCTTACCATCCACAAACCAACGGGCTTACGGAATGGTCCAACTGCACGCTTACCGGCATGTTAGAATGTACGTCTCGCCAGACCACCAAGATTGGGACGCTGCCTTGCCTTATGTGACTTTTGCGTATAACTCTTCACGGCATGACACAACCGGCTATTCCCCTTTCTACCTTCTGTTTGGCTGGCACCCCCTCTTGCCTTTGGACACACTCATGCCGTCTTCTTCAGTCGCCGCCACTGCTTACGCTCAGGACGCCATCGCCCAGACCTCGCTGGCGCGCCAAATAGCCCATAGTCGGCTCCGTGCCTCACAAGCTTCCCAGAAGTCCGACTACGACCGCCATCACCGGGCGGTCGAATATGAACCCGGATCACTCGTCCTTCTGTGGACGCCATCACGCAGCGTCGGTCTCTCCAAGAAGCTCCTTTCTCACTACCGTGGCCCTTACCGTGTGGTGCGCCGAGTCACCGACGTGAACTATGAAACTGCACCCCTTGGGTGCTCGCCATCGTCCTCCGGCCCCTCCACTGACGTCGTCCATGTCTGCCGCCTAAAATCTTATCACGACGTTCATACGTCGCCACTCTAACGCCGAGACGGCGTCTCATCAGTCGGGGGTCGTGAAGCAGGAAGACGACGACGAGACTGAGCGAGTGAACGGGTGGACGAAGACGAAGACAACGAAGTTCTAACTCTGTTCTCAGTGCCGCTCGTAGCTGTTCCTTCGCTGGTGTGCATAGCTGTAAATATATTCTTTCCCGCAACAAGACTTTTGAAGGTTCATCTAACTGCAGCATAAGCAAACAAACTGTGTGGATCCCGTCTAGAACTTCAGTACACCTACCAAGTTGCTTTTTATGTGATCAAGCACTTGTTGATTTGTCATACATTTTCAGTTTCTCGAAAAAGGGATGTTTTAAACAAACTCTAGGTATAAAAAGCTTCAACTTTAACAGAAATCTCTAACCGTTAATTGGTCGTATCATAGCCTTTGTTGCTACGGCGCCATTAAGCTTAATACATCTAACAAACCCACTAGAACTTCACTAAACGCGCGTGGCGCAAAAATAAGTGACACAATATGTGCATGATTATTCCTAGCTAGTAAGTTATTGCCTGAAATTGAACAACAATATGTATTGCGCAATACGACCTCCAGGATCCTAATAAACCATGGTTCACGTAACGGGAAATATCTAATGTAGCCGAGGCTTGGCGGCTGTGGAATCAAGAGGCCGTACATTCCAGCTTATCTCCAGATGTTAAAACTTTTCCCGCACATAAACACACCCTTCTCCGCTTCTCTAACGTGACGATGTCTAAAAACGTATTTTCGTGTCCGATATTTAGACATACTAATTCATTATAGAAGCCAACTTATCGTACTTCATAAGCATCAGTAACAGGTCCGCTCCTCTTTCATGAGACACCTTGCCAGGTATTCAAAGGCTGCCAAGCCGATCCGCCTCAAATATCAGAGATATGAGGAGTCAAGGATATCAAGGAGGAGTTTCTTTTAGCAGAAGCAAAATGTATCCGGCGATGAACAGCTCGCACGAAACTGTCAGATGTAGAAAAGCACGCGGGCGATGAAAACAAAATACACGTCCACATAGATGCCCGTTCTGTCAACGCCGGGCTTCGTAGAGACGCCCACGCCTGCAGATATTCTGAGGCGTCGAGAGTAGGAGAGTGCCGAAAACATTTCTGCGATGTCAAAAGATTCTGCAGATGGTGTGTCTTTGATATTTCCTGTTCGGCGTCACGTAATGCCATTCCGGTAAGGCATTTAAGCAGGTCAAGGTATACCATCGCACTGCGAAATAAAACATAAGCTTGGTATGAGCTTATCTTTCTTACGACCAGCATGCATCTTTCTACACGCGGAAATCCTTCCACACGCTTTCTGTGGCAAAATCATTTCGTGCCTGTATCTTTGTAAGTGCGGAAGGCGATGAAATAGCACTTCTTAGTTCGCTCCTTTCATTCTCTTTCGACCTTAGTTTTTCCGACACATCGCTGTCAGCCCTATTCTATGATTCCAGGCTCTGCGCTTCCTATGCAATATGGTGTATTCAGTGGAACATACGCAGCGCCGGTAGCATCTCATTTTGTGTCCTGGAGCGAATCTGGTGAGATGCGCTCATCTCATTAGAAGGTCACATCGAACGACCTGCTTGCACATTGCAGTGGGTATTTCTCAGCATCACAGAATCGTCACTGTATGATCACCTTCATATAATTCATCTAGCGGCGCCATCTTTGTTTGAGAGTGTGGCATTTGTTAAAAGGAGGGTAACCCTAGCACATCTACTTTGAAGCGCCCACCCTATTTCTGGGATTCATGAGTGCAGATTTTGATTCCTTTGCCGTTGGTACCTGGATTAATGATATTTGATATTTTGAGGTACCACTTTATCAACCCTCTTCTATAGCTCGCAAAAAAAAAAAACACCGAACACGAGGTATACGCCTTGCATGCTCATATTGTAGGTGGGTGCATTACAGGGAATTGAATGTGGCGCAGCGCTTCGGAGCAAGATAACTTGTTCCTCCTGAAGTAATCAGCGATAAGTCCTCCAGCACTAATATCCGGAACCCAAAACTTGAAGCGAAAGAGGACACGTTTCGTGTCATTTCGCAAGTCTGATAATAGATTGAATGTTTTGTGCGCCGTTGAACAGAAATGAATCATATATAAAAATGTGGAAAAAAACGTGGCAGTTGTTGCAATAGAGGTGAATAATTACATCCCATTTGAAATCAAGGGAAAGCCACTGACTTGGCTGTAGAAGCTCCGAAACGACGACTGGAGTCTTATGAGGCCCACTCTCGAGGAGATCTGGCTAATATAAACTCCTGCTACCTATGTTTATCCCTCGTTCTCACATCCTTAATCCATTACGGAAGTACTGTTGTCCCGACAAAGCCGCCATAGCTAACAATATGCAAAAAGAAAAGATTTTTATTGTTTGTTTAAGGAGTGCCTGGCAAATGTACTTTGGAGTGGGCAGTGCCTTACATGCCCGAAGTAGATCTTTCTGAAAACGGCCACTGCAAGAAATCCGCAAGAGAAAAACCTAGCTCTAAATTAATGCTGAAGCTTTTTACCGTTTTCAAAGAGAACGGCAGCAATGGTAACCTCCAAAGTAATCATTTCTAGGTTAGCTTGTTAATTCGCTATGCAAGTGCTTGACTATTTTATTCTTCCCACTGCTGCTCTCTCAGTGATATGGCTATTCGCCATTCTCTGAAAATAGTTATTGACGCGATTCGCCACCAGCGCAACTGTGTAGAGGATGAGAATATGGAGGCTACTTGTGAGAGACTGGTGGCATTTACATCTTTTGGATACGTTCATGGGCTTTCTCGGCAAGAGTGCCACTGTGGATGCTTTCAAAGCGGTGCCACTTGCAGTTCATGGAAGAGCGTTTATAATTTGCATACACCGGTATGCTTCACTGTTGAGCAATGGCGCACTATTTTCAAAGCCTTTCAACAGTTCAACACTGCAATGACAACTGCTCTGCTACGGTTGCGCTGGACCCATGGTTGGGCGTTAAGAATAGAGAAAGATGCTCACGTGAAAACAGAGTTGTGTTTTCTTGTGATTAAGTACTCCAGTTGTCACAAATGTACGGGCGCGCAAGACCTAAAATTGATTATTTTACCTTTACTATCGCGTGTAAGCTTGAAAAAAACCGCCTTCTCAGACATAAACGGGGGAACACGACCAGCTGTCTTTCAAGCTGCCTCATAGGCAATGCGAGGAAATGTTGTTCACCCACTCGTGTGGAGCGTAAACATTTCGCGCCAAATGTACTTCGCGAAAATTGCATCTTTGAGAATATTCCATTTTCATTATTTGCAGGTATTCACGGGCCGCAACCTGAAGACAAGGGATCATCGCGGATTTTCATCATACGCACGGCTGGTGTAATTAACCAGTAACCCTTGGGCTCCCATAAGCCCCCCATAAGCCCAAACAGGAGCTACCATGGACTATCAGCCCGAAACTAACCCCCAAGTGATAAACGGTGAGGAGAAATTTGGGGCGAAGTAGCTTTCGCCGCTTCCGACCTTAATAATCGATCGCAGTGAACGAAAAGTTCACTGAACGGCACTTCATAAAAAAGGGACGCGATTCAGAGATATTACAAATTCCTCGTATTACTGCAAAACAGAGCGACGCACGCAAAGCAGTACTTCAGAAAAACTAGAGTACAACGAGATATCAACATTGCACAAGTAAATCAGTGAGGCGTAGAAAGAAAGGACCAAAATTTTTTAACCGCGCTCTGCGACATTCCGACTAACCAAAGTTCGCGAAAGTGACCGTCCAGAAGACTAGCTTCTGTTCCCTACCTCATTCGTGGCTCGCGAACAGCGTTGTCGCTGCGGAAGTCGTGCGGTAGAGTTGTGTTCTAAGCACCAACTACGTGTATACTGAGCTTATGTGTATATAGTGATTTTTCTTAGAGGTATAATTTTTATCTCCGTCACAGGAAAATCACAGCAACATCTGGCTTGGAAACTCTTGCTCTGATCCCATTTGGGAATGTTGCGCCGTGGTTTTTTATGGACATAAAGCGGGTTTCTTACCACATTCAACCATCTGAGCTGTGGATGCTGTTCTGTAATATTATACAAAATGTTGTCTCTGAATTAGTCACTCTTGAATGCGCTTTTGTGTGGTGCCTTCGGTGCTTTGTATAAAAGCCTTAAGAATGTGCATAACCTCACGAGAAATTGCGACCATGGGTAGTACAGCTTCTCTGGCCATATCGTACTTTTTCGAAGATTAGACATATATACGTCCATACAGTTTAGTCCAATCAGCCACACCATTCGCCATGGCGTCGTCGATTCGTGCATATGTATACGAAGCAGAGGCCTGCATTTGTTTATAAAACGCAAACTTGAGAGCAGTTCTTTTGTGAGATGCAGTTGTTTAAATACTGTAATGCAGCTCTCCTGTTTACGCAGAAAACATAAACTTTCTCTTAAGCTCGTATTTTATTCGCTCGTTGACACTTAAACGATGTGTATGTATACCGGGTGTTTCGGCGAACACTTTCTAAAATTTTTAAAAATCGACTCTTTGGTGCCAAAAAATGGACGTTTCGGCATAGTATTACCAGTGTTGGCGGACAACAGAAAACTGGACAATCGTTTTAGGCAGTAAGATGGATAACAAATTTTTAAAAATTAATTTTTTAACGAATAGAGTCAGCCGCCGAGTACCAATTCGAGATTTCTAGCCGGTGGCTAGTAACAGCCATATCAGTTTTTAGATTTTCGAAAACGCGATTACCCTTGGCGCTGTGCTTTTTGTCTTCATGGGACTCCTATGAAGACAAATATCGGCTTTTTCGAATAGTTATTCGCACTGGAGGGGATGCTCTGCCTGCATGGTTTCGAAAGCACATGTATTCTCGCTCGATGCAGCCAAATTTTGTCGAGCCACAGCAGCGAGGGTAATCTCGTTTTCAAAATTCTAAAAACTACATGGCTATACTACTAACGACTGGCAACAAATATCAAATTGAACTGAGCGCCTAACTCTACTAGTTAAAACTCTCATTGTTAACAATTAGTTAACCAGCTTACTACTTAATACTATTGACCAGTTTTCCAGTGTCTGTTAAGATTGATAATGATATGCCCGAAAAGCCATATTTTTATCCCAAAACGTCTCTTTCTTAAAATTTTTGAAAGTGTTCGCTGAAACATGCGGTATTTCGATATCGGATAAATCGCATGTATTCTTGGCGTATACGCATCTGTCCTTATTTTTTCTTGCAAGTTTGGTGATAATTTGCATAGTTCTTATAACCACTTCTACACTGTATATTTTGGCTGTCACTCATATTGGCAGCGTACAGATTTACGTTTATGAATGCCTTGGATGTAATTTAGTTTTTTCTGAGATCGCATATTACAGCATTTCATATGAATTTCTGGTGTGTCTTAGTTTTGAGTCAAGTGCCTAGACATATTGATCTCGTCAGGTACAATACTGACTTGGAAGGTGGCAATCTCAATTATGTGGTGTTCAATTAGAATGAAGTTCAATGTTCTCTTGTAAGTGCGTCACCACGGTTGCACAGTGATTGTGGAGCTCGCCTGCGGCTACGATCACGGTGGCGCCGGTCGCATTTCGATGTGTGTGTGTTGTGTTTGGTTTAATGGCTCATAATCATCTAAGGCTCTCATGCGCCATTTCGATATAGTCGAATGGTACAGGCCCTTGGACTGAGTGACGTCAGTGTATGTTAATGACCCCAGGTGACCAAACTTATCCGGACCCTTCACTACGCGTCTATCAACACCCGAGTCCCATCGGCATGTAAACCGCATAAAACAAAACGAAACTGATGGGCTTCCAAACGACGCACCAGTGGACAAAATAAATTTAAAGGGGGCCAAAAAATACTTAGCGGCGCGTTCGTTTTGATGCGAATTTATTAAGCCTGGGGCTACATAGAGTGCGCAAACATGAGGCGTCAGCGGAGCTATCTTGATTGCTTTATGCGCGATGGGGAAAAAAAACATTCCACTCTGGAGCGCTATAAGATCTGCATAGCCGAAATCACACAATAAAATGTGCGCGTAGCAGGGCTTAAAATACAATGTCCTCAAGATTCAATGTCCTCGCATGAGAATTCTTGTGATAGTTTGAGCACTCGGCGATATGCAGCATTTTCTCAGTGTGTATACATACCGTGTGTTTTCTAGCACCAGTTTATTATAGTGCAGTGTGACAAATGGTGTGGCATTCTTCAACCATTGCTCGAATACGTTGCCGAATGTGGAGGTACGAAAATATCCGATTTTTCCTAACGTACATTTGTTATCAACTTTGATTCCAGAGGCTGCATCCAATCAACAGGAGAATCCCGTTAATTTTGTTCTACCATCGGCGTCGACCACTGAGCTCGTTAATATACACCACACAAATTCGGAGCATCTGGGACCTTCACTGGCTACCAATGAAGAAAATTCTGTCGAGTTTCTGAGCCCTAATTTCACAGGAAAGCCGTTCACATGCATCCTCTGTCCCTACACTTCTACGAATTATGACGAATTTGTGAGACACATCGACTCGCACGACGCAATAGCGAAATTTGAATGTCGCCGGTGCACAACTGCGTTTGAGACGTCCCACGACCTTAAAATACATATGTCGTGTCACGCTCGGGAGAAACGACACAAGTGCGACCGGTGCCCCTTTGCAGCTGTTTCACGTAGCAAGCTAGATGAGCACAAGCGTACGCACACAGGCGAAAAGCCCTACAAGTGAGACAACTGCCTTTATTCAACGACTACAAGGGGCGCACTACTTGTGCATAAGCGTACGCACACAGGGGAAAAACCCTACAAGTGCGACAAGTGCCTTTATGCAGCGGCTTCAAGTAGCATCCTAGCTCAGCACAAGCGTACGCACACAGGCGAAAGACCATACAAGTGCGACAAGTGCATTTATGCAGCGGCTAAAAGGGGCCACCTAGTTGAGCATAAGCGTACGCACTCAGGCGAAAGGCCCCACAAATGTGAAGTATGCTCTTATTCGGCGACTACGAAAGGAAATTTGGACCGTCACATGCTTACGCATCCAAGAACTGAGGGATTTCAGTGTACTATATGTTCATTCGTGTGTTCAAGCACTGAAGGCCTCAAACAGCACATCTGCGCACACCGGGATTGAATTCTTCATAAATGCGCGCGTGTGATGATGCTGAACAGTGGCATATGCCCCCCTAGAAATAAGTATCCATTCTTTGCGGACAGGCGAGGCGTATTAGATTATGTGTAGGTTTACATGGGCATTTTTGTACAACAATCTTACCACGAGACGGCGGAAGCAAGAGCTTTGTAGGTTCGGGTCATTGACGTATTATTAATGCATGTTATTTTAGCATCAGACACAGCGCATTAAGTGCTTCGTTTTTTTTTTTGTGCAGAAGATCGAGGGGGCGTGCATTTTGGCCTAAGTCTATACCAATAAAGTGCAGACTGTGAACACCATGGTGTTTCAGCGTAAGATCTTTCATTGCTGCAAAGGAAGTACTTGTCGCATAACATGGAAATTCATCTCAGGCAAAAACGCCGGTAGGGGTGCCTCAACCTGTTTCTTCATAGACGGCCTTTTAAATGCCGAAGGTAAAAGGCAAATCCATCGCGTCATTTTTACGTGTCGCACTAAATTTGCTGTAATATTTTTTACCTGAGCTACATCGGTTTACAACAGTGTTTCGCATTTACAATTCAACATTTTGTATATTCCTTTCCCATACCAAGTAAATTTTAGAAACTTCTATGAATCTTTCATGGCATCTTGATTTTGATCGCTGTTCTTCAAGCGTCCTCCACGGTCTATCCAGCATATTTGTTGCGTGCAGCATACGGTGAACTAACGAAGTTTAAGAGCAACGCATCAAACATATCGTGCATGTCATGTTGAACCAGCTAAAGCGTTTGGCATGCTGCTACGCAGTAGACATGCAGAAAAAACATAATTTGGCAACTACTTCAGCCGATTCAGAGATGCTGCCTATATTGCTGAGCGAAATATCATTCTTGCCGGACCAGCCTTGTTCATTGCATGCCTTTCTTCAGCGAGGGCTCCTGATCTCCGTCACGGCAGAATACGTCTCAAAACTTTTGTTAAAATAACTGAAACTCGAAAGTCATACAGCATCGCCATATTTTTTCCGGATAGTTGCATGCATGCATGCGTATCATTGACTAGGGCAGCAGGTGCACAGTGTACTGAGGTGACTCTGATCGAGAGAAGGAAGGCAGTCGAAAAATGGTCGACAATTACGCGGCGAGTGCACGCGGACGCCTGAAAATTGTCAGCTGATGTTCGATTTTTTTGTAATCAAGGAATTCAGCTTTTACAGATATAGCAATGCGAGCTTTCACAATCATGGTATGTATATACGGTGGGATCACAGCCCGTCTTTACAACTTTCATACATAGCAGCACATCTTTACTGTTGCGTAAATAGGTATTGCCCGTTATATTCGAAAAACATACAACATCAAATGCTGCAGTTCTCGCAAAAACACCCACATTTCCATTCAGCATTACATCGACATCACTAAGGTGGAGTCTGCGAATGCCACGGTCGTTCAGCCTACGTTCCGCTTTGCCTCAGAACTTTCTTTCTTGAAAAAATGCAACACTGGCACTCATGAGGACAAGCGCTGATTTCCCTCAACCGTCATAAACGCCGTCATAAACGCCCATTCGTAATTTCGCGGTGATTGCCAACTTCTTTGCTTACTTACCGGAAGTAAACTAAAAAGTTGTCACCACGATGCATATGCATTGACCTGAGCCATGTTGTACAATAAGCCGGCGCGGTGGATCAGTGGTTGTGGCGCGCTTCTCTGCGAAATGCATGGGTTCGATCCCGACCGCGCCGGTTTATTTTCGATGCACGTGAAAATCTAGAGGTCCCTGTACTGTGATATGTCAGTGCACGTTAAAGAATCCCATGTGGTCGAAATTTCCTCAGTCCTTCACTACAGAGTCCCTCGTAGCCTGAGTCGCTTCGGGACGTTAAACCATAATAAACAAATCCAAACCTTGTACTTAACCTGTGCTGCACATACACAGCTCGGGGATTCAAAGGTGGTTAAAATCTACTTATTAACTTTCGGTCTCAGGAATGCCTTTGCAGGATCGTGTGACTCTCATAAAATTCATAATTCGAGCGCAGGTTACACCTCAGCAGTCACTGCAGTGCATGTGTCGGGTAACGTATGCGTTCAGCTAGCCCAAGGAAGGACCTCTTTGGAAGATACTTACAGACGCACCTGCTCGAAAACTTGTGTTTTGGAATGTATGGAGGATTGCATTGCAAACACCAGACATAAAGACTACGGGCATTGCAGATTACCTAAAACCAATTAGCTAAAAATAAAGTAAAAGCCATGCTTATCATCTGGAGAGGATTGGAGAGGCTCTCGCCAGCAGACCACCCGTGGAATCAGCAGCTGTTAGGCTGACATCTCTGCTCCTCAGCTTCCTCTAAGAACGTTACGAAGAACGGCCCAACCCATATGGCAGAAAAGCTCTTCAGGTGCGCTCATTGGATAGCGGCGTCTCTGCATTCAAGCGCATCCTCAAGCGGAATATGAACTGCAGAATTGTACAACAGAAGTACAATTCAGATCCAGCATGAACCCTTATGACTGTTCGAAAAGTGGTAAATTGTAGATTTATTTTCTGAGGCATGCAAGAGCCGCAGTTCTTCACTGCAGTGGATGCTTTTTCCTCCGTTTAAACAGCGGCAGCCTGAAAAGCCCATTGACAAGTTTTCTGCTCACGAATGTCCTGTGCCTCGTGATTTAAATCAGCATGTTAAATTAGCCGAAAGGTAAGGTGTTGGAAGCACAAGAAACATACACTCGCCAAAGAAAAAATATTTAGCACATGACGTTTCGACACCCCTACGGGTTCCTTGTTCACAATGAGGATGGGCGGAAGGGGCCGCTACTTATAAGCGGACTTGACTGCGCAGAAAAAAATCAGTCTTGAAACTTTAAGGACAAAGGTTGTATGTATACAATATTTGTTATGCCTGCGATTTACTATTGCAGGAACCAATTTGCATGGATTCCACCTAGCTTTTACCTAGGGAACTAGATATTAGTGCAATGAAGCCCGTTTGCTAAATGCCTGGAGCAAGTCTATAAACAAAATCAATAGATCACTGGACACCCCAGTGAATCAAATCTTTACAGGTATTTTTCCAAGCACATCGTTAGCCTCGGTGTTTTCAGGTTTCAATGAATACATCTGCCCCTCATTAGGCAAAAGCATGGGCGACTCATCGTTTCATGTATCGCTTGCCAAAAATAAAACTATCGGAGTATTCTTATCCAAATTACCTCGTGAGTGTATCCTGTATATTAAGGATACTCGATGCACAAAGCACAGTGTGTCGCACTTTTTCAGGCGGCAGTGAGCGACATTTTCAGCTGGAAGCGCTCGCTCTAGCTGTAGCCCACTGAAAAAAAGGTATGAAGTACAACTAAGAAGAAGCAATGCCAAGGCCCTGAGCCCGCCTTTGTTCCTTCTCCATGCGTCGGTTGTTAACTACACAGACGACGCATGCATTGCCCTTAAGCACGCTCTTTGCCAGAAGGAACGAGGAGGAGGGTTCATAGTTGTGGTAGAAACAATACCTCATCAACCCAATATCAGTTTGTGGTGCCTGCCAACGCGCATGACACTTGCACCGCCATGCTCATCACTTTAAGAACATTTGCTGGTTATTTGTCAGCACGACAGAGGTCACGCACGTTTCTGGGTGCGGGTCTATGGAGTGATCAGCGCCGTCATTGTTATCTGCCTTACCTGACGCGTGGCTTTCTTTTGGAGAAGCAAGCGCTCAAACAAACCGCCCTCAAACCACGCTAGTGCAACTTCAGTTTCCTTACTACACCGCCGGACCCTCGATCTAACGAGGCAATGCTTCATTCTAATTCTTCAATAAATTAATAAGAATAATAATAATAATTAGTTTTTTGGGGAAAGGAAATGGCGCAGTATCTGTCTCATATATCGTTGGACACCTGAACCGCGCCGTAAGGGAAGGGAGAAAGGAGGGAGTGAAAGAAATAATGCACCGTCATAAAATGCAACACATAAAAATGCTCCACTGCTCCTGCAGGCAGGCTCTTTTATCTGCTTCGCTTATAAGACGGACACATCCCGGTGCTCTTCAGGACCGCAGGTTTCAACACAGGCTGTTGCGTAATACCGCTAAGAAAAGAAAACACAGAAATTAGAGAAATTTTCAAGGTTTCTTCAGTGCTATAGAAACTAACACCTCTTTTTCTTTTTGCTGGTTTTCTTCCAGCTTCGAACGAAGGAAGTTCAGCTTCAAACGTCGGTAATTTGCAGTGTGGTAAGTTGCTTTCCAAAGCGGATGGAGCTTCTTCAATTTAGCACAGCGCGAAGGCAGAGGCAGCCCCAATAAATACTGCTGTAACAAACGAAAATCAGCTTCAAGTTTATTGTCACGCAGTCACGTTCTCAAGGAGGAGGCTTATAACTACGCTGAGTGATATTATCGCAAATACTAATATCAGGGACTTCTATTATGTATAAAAAGTATCCATGATAATGAACTGAATATCTGAAGAGAAATCAATTTTGGTTCTTTGGTTGATACCTGTGTCGGAGATACAACTCATGAAGAGATCGGGTATTGGTATTGAAGGTAGTACACTTTTCTTAAGTATCGTGCTCAGCACAGCATTCAAGAAATACGTGTGCTGGATGAAAGCAGCACAAGCAGCACCTTTTAATAATAAATAAAATTATCTGCACTTGTTCAGAGCCACACAAATGATATAGCGGTGGAATACCACAGCCATGAAAGAAGATCTGCAAACTCACGGTAGCACCAGAGAGGTAGAGATAGGGGCCCGAAAATTGATTTTCTATAAAGCTACAGAAATCAAAATGTCAATTTTTATAAACCTCTTCACTTCAACTTGTAAAAGCACATTCTCTAAAAGATTCTTTCTTTGGAAAAGGCGCAAACGCAACAGGCTTTTTCGTTCAAGAAATTTACGGGAAGGCTTTCTGGCCCTCCTACTCCACTTGGTCTTCACTAGCATTTTCAATGCTAACGTCGCTTGAAACTATTTTCGACGGAATTCACATCTCAGCATGTAAGGTAACTTTGGAAATTAAATGAGATGGTTTTAAAGAAATCAGGGTGCTGGATTTTCAGAAATGCGCCCTTTCGTCAATTTTGGAAATTGCGAGATCAAGGTTGGCATAAATGCACCCCCACCTATCGGTTTGCGTGGATCACACCAGGTGGCGATACATGAAATGCAAAGCAGCATGGGAGTAGCGAAATGAAGTGTTCATTTGAAACGTGGGTGGGGCATTTCAGCGGTTCGCTTTTGCCGGAGTGCTCCGCTGCTCCATAGCCGTTTTGCACTCGCGCAGCGTTTGCACTTCTAGAAATATTCATTTCAAGTTTAAGGACCAGGGTGGATAAGGACACCAAAAACAAAATTCCAAGGAGACCACGTGTGAGTACCGCAGCTCTTCACAGCTCACTTGCTTCGCGTCGTTTGTGGTCTGCTTGCGGTCGAGTAGGTGCGAGGTGCTGCGTACAGGTGTACGAAGTAATTGCATCCACAGTTAAGGTTTTCTTCCAACTGCTCCGACTGTGAGAGGCTGCACCAAGCAGATTAAGCGTCCGGAAACATGCGACATTTTTTTTTATTTTATGACTCGTTTTTCAAGTATTCTACCGCGAACGCAATGCATACGAGTACATACCTAGGATTCCTTTCTCTAAACGTTCGGCGGCTAGTGAAAAAATATTCTTAACGATATTTCGCGTGCACACGCTACGAATAGAAAATTTAAAGCCGCCGTTTTCCAAAGCCGAAGCGTGTAAAAACTCTCGCTTCATAGCGTTCTGAAACGCGCATTTGGCATGTAGGAGGCATAAGCAATTTCCTATCTGCATCGTGTCTTCCTATCAGTATTTCCTGCTGTAGGGATGGTTGGTTCATGCCATTAATTTGAACGGAGTGAAAGACACGATAACAGGAAATACAAAGACAATAAAAAACCGGCTTCATTTCCTGCAGGAACTCGCATTTTTTGGATTTAAATTTTTAGGTCGCCTACTTATCACTAATAAGAAGTGACGGCACACGTTGTCATTGTTCGTGAGGGAGGTGCAGAGACACATTGATGGCTATGCTTATGGGATATGCTGCTCATTTTGGTGCAGCGCGTGCATTTCAAAGATAAGGTTGACAGAGCTATAACGGTCCTAGACATGAGTCTATTGTGTGCGTTTCTTAAAAACAATTTTGAAGGTTCATCTATCAGCAGCAAAAAAATACTGAGTGGATCACATATAGAAGCACAGTAAACTTCGCAAGTTGCTTTTTGGGTGATCAAGGACTTGTTTATTTGTCAAATATTTTTGACTATCTCGAGAAGGCCATGTTTTAACCAAACTCTAGATATAAAAAGCTTCACCTTTGACAGAAGTCTCAAAGCTTGTATTTGGTGTATCATAGGCCTATTTGCTTTTGCGCCATTAAACTCAGTATAATTAACTAACCGTCTAGAACTTTACTAAACACGCGTGGCCCAAAAATAAGTGATACAATGTGTGCATGATTATTCTTAGCTAGTAAATATTTCCCCGAATTTGAAAAACAATATGTATTGCGCAGTACGACCTCCAGGAACTTAAGAAACCTTCGTTCACGTAACGGGAAATATCCAATGTAGCTGAGGCTTGGCGGCCGTGGAATCAAGAATCCGTACATTCCAGCTTATCTCCAGATGCCAAAAATTTTCCCACGCATCAACACACCCTTCTATGTTTCTGTAACATGACGATGTCTAAAGACGTATTTTCGTGTCCGATATTTAACATACTAATTTATTATAGAAGCCAACTTATCGTACTTGATAAGCATCAGTAACAGGTCTGCTCCTTTTTGATGAGACACCTTGCCAGGTATTCAAAGGCTGCCCAGCTGATCCGCCTCGAATATCAGAGATATGAGCAGTAAAGGATATCAAGGAGGGGTCCCTTTTAGCAGAAGGAAAATGTAACAGGCGATGAACAGCTCACACGAAACTGTCAGATGAAGAAGAGCACGTGGGCGATGAAAACAAAATACACGTCCACATAGATGCCCGTTCTGTCAACGCCGGGCTTCGTAGACACGCCCACGCCTGCAGATAGTCTAAGGCGTCGAGAGTGGGAGAGTGCTGATAACATTTCTGCGAGGTCAAAAGATTCTGCAACTTGTCTGTCTTGGATAATTCCTGTCCGGCTACCAAAATATGCCACTCGGGATACGTCTTTAAGCAGGTCAAGGTCTACCATCGCACTGCAAAATAAAACATAAGCTTGGTATGGGCTTATCTTTATTACGACCAGCATGCATCTTTCTACACGCAGAAATCCTTCCACACGCTTTCTATGGCAAAATCATTTCGTGCCTATATCCTTGAAAGTGCGGAAGGCGATGAAATAGCACTTCTTAGTTCGCTCCTTTCATGCTCTTTCGACCTTACTTTTTCCGACACATCGCTTACAGCACTATTCTATGATTGCAGGCCCTGCGCTTCCTATGGAATATGGTGTATTTAGTGGAACATACGCAGCGCCGGTAGCATCTCATTTTTTGTCCTGGAGCGAATCTGGCGAGATGCACTCATCTCATTAGAAGGTCACATCGAACGACGTGCTTGCACTTTGCAGCGGGTATTTCTCAGCATCACTCTATTGTCACTGTATGATCACCTTCATATAATTCCTCCAGCGGCGCCATCTTTGTTTGAGAGAGCGGGATTTGATAAGAGGGGGGGGGGGGGGGGGTAACACCAGCACATGCCCTCTCAAGCGCCTACCCATTTCTGGGATTCATGAGTGCAGATTTTCATTCCTTTGCCGATAGTACTTTGATGAATGATGGTTGATATTTTGAGGTACCAATTTATCAACCGTGTTCTTTAGCTCGCAAAAAAACACCCAAAACGCGGTATACGCCTTGTATGCTCATATTGTAGGTGGGCGTATTATAGGGAATTGAAAGTGGCGCAGCGCTTCGGAGAAAGATAACTTGTTTCTCCTGATGTTATCAGCGATATATCCTTCAGCACTAACATCTGCAGCCTAAACTTGCAGCGAAAGAGGACACGTTTCGTGTCATTTCCCAAGTCTGAAATTGAATTGAAAGTGTTGCGCGCCACTGAACCGAAATGAATCTTATAAAAAAAACACAGAAAGAAAACGCGGCAGTTGAAAAACAAGTGAATTATTACATCTCATTTCAAATCAAGGGAAAGCAACTGACTTGGCTGTAGAAGCTTCGAAACTACAACTGCAGTCTTATGAAGCCTACTCTCGAGAAGATGCGGCTAATATAAGCTCCTGCTACCTATCTTTATCCCTCGTTGTCACATCCTTAATCCATCACGGAAGTACTGTTGTCCCGACAAAACTGCCATAGCTAACTATATGCAAAAGCAAAAGATTTTTATTGGTTGTTTAAGGAGTGCCTTGCAAATGTGCCTTGGAGTGGGCAGTGCCTTACATGCCTGAATTAGATCTTTCTGATAACGGCCACTGCAAGAGGTACTCAAGAATCAAACGTGGCTCAAATCTAATGCTGAATCATCTTACCGTTCTCGAAGTGAACGGCAGCAATGTTAACCTCAAGCGTAATCAGTTCTAGCTTGGCATGTTGTAATTCGCTATGCAAGTGCTTGACTATTCCTTTCTTCCCACTGCTGCTCTATCAGTGATAAGGTTCTTTTCCATTCTCTGAAAATAGTTATTGACGCCATTCACCACCAGCGCAACTGTGTAGAACTGGAGAATGTGGAGGCTACTTGTGAGAAGCTGATGGCGTTTACATCTTTTGGATACGTTCATGGGCTAGCGCGCTCTTGGCAACAGTGCCCCTGTGGATGCCTTCAATGCGGTGCCACTTGCAGTTCTTGAAAGAGCGTTTATGTTTTGCCTACAACGGTGGGCTTTCCTTTTGAAGAACGACGTGCTCTCTTTGTAGCATTTCCACACATGAACAGTACAATGACAGCTGCTCTGCTACGGTTGCGATGGACCCATGTTTGAGTGTTAAGTATAGAGAAAGTTGCTCCCGTGAAAACGTATTTATGTTTTATTGGGACTAAGTACTCCAGGTGTCACAAATTTAAGGGTGCCCCAGACTTCAAAAAAGTTATTTTACCTCAGCTATGGCGTGTAACCATGAAACGAAACCGCTTTCTCAGATATAAAAGGCGGAACGCGAACAGCTGTCTTTCACGCAATCTCACAGGCAACGCGAGAAAATGTTTTTCACCCACTCGAGTGGTGCGTAAACAATTCGCTCCAATTGTACTTCGCAAAAATTGCATCTTTGAGAATATTCCATTTCCATGCTTTGCAGGTATTCACGGGCCGCAACCAGAAGACGAGAGATCATCACGGATTTTCACCATACGCACGGGTGGTGTAATTAACCAGTAACCCTTGGGCTCCCATAAGCCCTAACAGGAACTACCCTGAACTATCAGCCCAAAACTAACCCCCAAGTGACAAACGGTGAGGAGAATTTTGGGGCGGAGTCGCTTTCGCCGCGTCCGGCCTTGATAATGGGTTGCAGTGAACGGAAAGTTCACTGAACCACACTTACAAAAGGGACGCGATTCAGAGGTTTTACAAATCGCTCATATTTCTGCAAAACGGAGTGACGCACGCAAAGCAGTACTTGGGAAAACTAGAGTACAAAGAGATAGTGCAACAGTGCACCAGTAAATAATTGAGGCGTAGAAAAAAAAGACAAAATTTTTAACCGCGCTCTGCGACATTCCAGCTACCCAAAGTTCGCGGGAGTGGCCGTCCCGAAGACTAGCTTCCAATCCCTGGCTCATTCTTGTCTCGCGGACAGTGTTTTCCCTGCGGAAGTCGTGTGGTAGAGCTTTGTTCTAAGCACCACAACTACATGTATACTCAGCTTATGTGTATATAATGATTTTTCTTAGAGGTATAATTTCTAGCACTGTCACGTACAGGAACATCACAGGAACATCTCGCTTGGAAACTCTTGTTTTGATCACATTTTGAGTTTCGCTATTTTTTTATGGTTATAAAGCTGGTTTCTTGCCACATTCAACCATCTGAGCCGTGGATGCTGTTCTGTAATATTATACAAAATGTTGTCTCTGAATTTGTCACTCTTTAATGTGCAATTGTGCAGTGCATTCGGCGCATTATAAAAGTCTTAAGAATGTTCATAACCTCACGAGAAATTGCAACCATGGATAATTTAGCTTCTCTGGCCATATCGTACTTTTTCGAAGATTAGAGATCGGGTATATATACGTCCATCCAGTTTAGTCCAATCAGACAATCGATTCACCCTGGCGTCGTCGATTTGTGCATATGTATACGAAGCAGAGGCCAGCATTTCTTGGTAAAACGCAAACTTGACAGCTGTTGTTTTGTGAGATGCTGTTGTGTAAATACTTTCAAAGCAGCTCTCCTGTTTACGCAGAAAACATATCCTTTCTCTTAAGCTCGTACTTTATTCGCAAGTTGACACTTAAATGATGTGGATGTATACCGTGTGCTTCAGCGAACACATTCAAAACTTTTCAAAAATCTACTCTTTGGCGCAAAAATATGGCTTCTGCGGCATGGTATTACCAGCGCTGGCATACACCAGAAAACTGGACAATCGTTTTAGGTAGTAAGAAGGATAACAAATTTTAATATTTTGCTTTTTAAGTAGTAAAGTGAGGTCCCCAGTTGCAATTCGAGATTTGTAGCCGGTCGCTAGTAACAGCCATATCAGTTTTTAGATTTTCGAAAACGCGATTACCCTTGGCGCTGTGACGTTTCTCTTCGTGGCATCCCCTGAAGGAAAAAATCGGCTTTTTCCAATTTTTCTCGCACTGGAGGGGTTGCTTTGCCTGCATGCTTTCGAAAGCACATCTACTCTCGAGAGCTCGATGCAGCCAAATTTTTCGGGCCACAGCGGTGGGCGTAACCGCTTTTTCAAAGTTCTAAAAACTTAAATGGCAACTACTAACGACCGTCGACAAATATCTAATTGCAACTGAACGCGTAACTCTCCTAGATAAAAATTCATTATTAAAAATTAGTTAACCAGCTTAGTACTTAAGACGATTGACCAGTGTTCCCGTGTCTGCCAAGATTCGTAATAATATGCTCGAAAAGCCCTATTTTACCAGAAAAAGCCTGTCACTGAAAATATTTGAAAGTTTTCGCTGAAACGAATGTGGTTTCGAAATCATATAAATCTCGTGTATTCTTTGCGTATGTAGTTTTGTCCTAATTTTTCCTTGCATGATTGGCGATAACTTGCACATTTCTTATAACCACTACTACTCTGTATTTTTCGGCTGTCACTTATATTGACAGTGTACAGATTTTCATTTATGAATGCCTTTGCTGTAATTTTTTTTTTCTGAGATCGTACATTACAGCATTTCATACAAATTTCGGACGTCTCTAGGTTTTGTGTCATGTGCCTAGACGTGTTGATCTGCTCAGGTACAATACTGATTTACAATGTGGGAATCTGAATTAAGTGGTGTTTAGTTAGAATGAAGTTCAATGTTATCATGCAAGTGTGCCACGGCGGTTGCACAGTAGTTGTGTAGCTCGGCTGCGGCTTCGGTTGCGGCGGCGCCGGTTGCATTTCGATGGAGGCGAAAGGTGCAGGCCCTTGGACTGTGTAATGGCAGTGCACGTCAATGAGCTCGAGGTGATCGAACTTATCCGGACCCCTCGCTACGACGTCTCTCGTAACCCAAGTCGCATCGGCATGTAAACCCGTAATACCAAAGGAAACTGATGGGCTTCCATACAACGTAACCAGTGTAAGGTCTAAACTTGAAGTGGGGCCAGAAAATACTCAGCGTGTTTTAATGGGCATATACGCAGCCTAGGACTACATAGAGTGCGAAAACATAAGACGCTGGCGCAAATATCGTGGTCGCGTTATGCGCAATGGGACACGAAAAGAGCTGTCCACTTCCTAGGGCTATCAGAGTTGCGCTTGAAAGCCGTGCAGAACAAACCGCACTATCGATTGCGCACATAGTACGGCTTAAGATTCAATGTCCTCGCTTGAAAATTCTTGTGATAGTTTGAGTACTCGTCGATTTGGTACATTTTCTCACTGTGTCTACATAACATGTGTGGTTTAGCACCAGTTTAAGTGCAATGTGCCAAATGATGTGGCATTTTTCAACCATTGCTCGAAAACGTTGCCGAATGTGGCGGTACGAACATAACTGATATTGCCTAAAGTACACTTTTCATCAACGTTGATTCCAGATTTTGTATCTACTCCCGAATACCCTCCTGCGAGTTCTGTTCTACAATTGCCGTCTACCTCCCGGCCCGGATGTGTGGTCCATGGAAACCGGCAGCACCACGGGTCTTCGCTGGCTACGAATGAAGGAAATTCTGTTCCGTATCAGAACCCTGACATAGCAGTATGGCTGGTGTGGTGCAACCACTGCCCGTACACTTCTACGAAATATGCCGACGTTAAGAGACACATCAAAACGCACGCCCCGGGAGAGAAATTTAAATGCTTCCTGTGCTCGAATTCGTTTTCTACGTCCTCCAACCTTCACAGGCATATGACTTCCCACAAAGGAGTAAAGCCCAACGAGTGCGAAAATTGCCCTTTTACAACTGTCTCACTTAGCAGCCTAGTCCAGCACAAGCGTACGCACATGGATGAAAAACCCTACAAGTGTGATTTGTGTCCTTTGCAGCTGTTTCACTTAGCAAGCTAGATGAGCACAAGCGTACGCACACAGGCGAAACACACTACAAGTGCGACAAGTGCATTTATTCAGCGGCTAAAAGTGACAACCTAGATCGGCACATGCGTACGCACACAGGCTTAAGGCCCCACAAATGTGAAGTGTGTTCTTATTCAGCGGCTCGGAAGGAAACGTTAGACAGTCACATGCTTACACATCCAAGACCTGAGAGCTTTCACTAAACTCTATGTTCATTCGTGTGTTCAAGCACTGAGAGCCTCATACAGCACACCTGCGGACACAAGGAGTGAATTATTCATAAATACGCGCATGTGAAAATGACACTGAGCAGTGCCATATGCCCCTCCACAAAAATAACCATCCATTGCTTGCGGACACGCGAGATGTATTAGATTATATGTACGGTTTACAACCGGCAATTTTGTACAACCTTCTTACCACGAGGCGTTGGAAGCAAGAGCTTTGTAGGATCGAGTCGTTGACGTTTTATTAATGCTTGTAATTTTACCCGTAGGCACAGCGCGGCAAGTGCTTTGTTTTTTTTCCAGAACAGGCAGGCAGGGTGCATTTTGGCAACAGTTGGTACCAATAAACTGCAGACTGGTCATAGCATTGCTGCAGAGTGCAAATTGTCGCAAAGCAGGGCAGTTCATCCCCGCCAAACAACGCCGGCAGGGGTGCCTCCAACCATTCCCTCATAGAGGACATTTTGTAACGCGAAGGTAAAAGGCAAATCCGTTGCGTCCCTTTCGCGTGACGCACTAAAGATGCCACAACACTTTCGACCTGAGCTACATAGATTTACAACAGTGTTTCATATTTGCAGTTTAACATTTTGTATATTCCTTTCGCATCCAAAGAACGTCTTAGCAACTTCTATCAATCATTCATGGAATCTGGATTTCGATCGCTTTTCTTCAAGCGTCCACCGCGGTCTATTCGGCATATTTATTGCGTACCACATGCGGTGAGGTAACAAAGTTTAACAACAACGCATCAAACATTTTGCTCACCTGATGCTGAACCAGATGAAACATTTTGCAATCCGCTACGGAGTAGACGTGCATATCTGAGCCAACGCCGAGCCGGTTAGATTTTTCCATCGATCCGAGAAACATTTAGCAACTGCTTAAGAATGCTATTGCTGCGCTAAATGTCATACTTGTCCGACCACCTTTGCTTATCGCATGCCTTTCTTCAGCAAGGCCGCGTGATCTTCCCTGACAAGCCAACACGTATAAAAACTTTTGACGAGCAGTTAAAACTTGCAAGTCATTGATCATCGGCATCTTATTCCATATTGCTGCACGCGTGCATGCGCATCATCGACGAGTGCAGCATGTTCACTACGTGCTCACGCGACTGTAATCAAGCGATGGAGCGCGACATAAAAATGGAGGAACATTATGTGGGGTGTGAACACGGACTCCTGACAATTGTCAATTTGGCCGCTTTTTTTTTTGTAATGCAGGCCTTAAGCGTTTGTAGATATCACAAAGTGCACTTTTACGATCTTTGAACAAATGTTTAGCGATCTCGCAGCCAATGCATTTGTGTGAAACCTAACTTATAAGCACGACATCGCAACTGGCAGGCTGGGCAAGCGAAACAATCAGTGTGCTTTGAGCAACAACACAGTCTTGCGAAGCGCAAATGTTGCAGGTACCAGATGAGAAAAAAATGTAAACGATAAGAAGAAAAAAGAAGCAGGCGCGTCCTTGGCCAATCCCCCATGTGGGTATGTGCCATGTCTTAAGAGGACGAAGAAGAACGCATATGCATGGTAGGATTTAGCCTGAGGACACCATCATCATAATCAAGTAGATAGACGGCCCACCAGCGACATATCTCTTGCACCGCAGCGGCGACCTAGTGGTTGACCCTCCGCCTTTCATGCCAGAGGTGCGTGGTTCTATCCCCAGTGTCGCAGGGTACCCACCAGTGATACATGGGAGCAAGCTTCCCCTGGCCTGGTGCTCGGCTTGATAAGGGTGAAGTTCTTGGAAATTGGGTCTTCGACCGCACCTAGAGCAAAGAAAAATACCTTGTGTCATGGCGCTATTTGCTTGCAGATGCACTTGCGTCATAAAAAAAGGATCATCTGCAACCTACATTTTGTTTCCCCTCCCCATACTCCTGCATCGCCTCAATCCGAATAGAATAGGTCGGAATGGTTAAACAGAGTCGAAAACGCTCCAGCGTCCGTTGTTATACCCCAGCCTCCCACTTTCGTCACGCGATCCCTGCAAGTTTAAGCTCCCACGCCACCTTGTTCTACAGCCCCTTTCGTTCTACCCTAAGCAGTTTTAGTAATTTTGGGAGCAAAGTCGACCGCCTGTCGCCGCAGACGACGTTTTGCCAGCGATTAGAGTACCTGCAGTAAGAGGCAGCTTTGTGCAGGTTTCAAGGACCAGCAGTTAGGACACCACTTAGGAACACTGAATGACGTACGACACTATTTTTAGCATATCCCTCACTTGCACTCCTCCGTTGCAATTTGTCAGCTTTGATTAACCTTTGCTGCCCCTGAAATTGTCATTTGGAATAGGACTACGCGAAAGGACACGGACGCTGAAACTATGTAATCCGGAAAAGCTGTTCACAAAGAGGGAACTGTCGATGTGTGTGCGGAGGCCAACACTATGTCATTGCTTTTCATGAAGCAGACAGAAGAAGACGGGCGAAGCAGATGAGATAATAGAACAACCAAAAGCAATCCTTATCATCTGGAGGGTACCAGACTGGCCGTCGCCACCAGACCACCCAAGGAACCTACAGCCATTCGCCTGGAAACTCAACTCGTCAGCCTCTTTTTCAGACGTTACGAAAAATGGCCACACTCACGCGCGAGAAAAGCTGTAAAAATGCGCCCAGTACATATCGGCCTCTTCTTGCCTTGAACCACATGTTAAAGCGGCAAAAGCACTGCGATACTGCTGAAGTACAAGCTATTCTCATGAGGCACTAGAATAAATCCACTTCTCAAGATCCTCGATCCGTCTCAGCAATGCATCATTCTAATTCTTTCGGAAAATGCACCGTCAAGAAAGGCAACAGGTCCACTTGCTCGACAGCTCGCGTTGTCGGGCTCTTGTTATCAGCTTCGCTGATACGCGGCCGTATCGCGTGCCTCTTCTGGACCAGTGGTTTCAATACGTGCTGTTACTTGATATAGTCTTGAAAAGGTCAGATTAAAATAACAAACATCATCAAGGTTATTTCAGTTTAATGAAAACAAAAACCTCCTGTTTAGTTGGATATCTTCCCGCTTTGAACACAGCAAGTTCAGTTTGAAACGTCCTGTTAATCTCTGTGCTTGGAAAATAACTGGCTCTCCAAACCGCATTAGCTTCTACGATTTAGTAGAGGACAAATGCAGAAGCAGCCGACTAAATTCTGCAGCAAGAAACGAAAACATTTATGAACAGCTTTGGGTTTAATATTATGAAGTCAGGATCTCTCTCAGGGTTTGCACTTAGATAACGATGTCACCAGTGATATTAATATCGATGACTTCAAGTAGGTATAAATACATGCACGCTACAGTCTCGAGTATCTTTTCGTTAGCAGCTTAAGTCTTTATTAGGAATACAATTCTTTATGGGATCGCGTGATGGTATTGAAAGCAGTTTTTCGTATGTATAGTGCTAAGCATTGCACTCAAGGTATACGTGTGCTACATAAAATCATCGCAAGCCGCGTATTTTATCAAGAACGAGATTAATTTGCACTTGACCCGAGGCATTTAGAAGATACATCGCGAGAATACCGCTGGTATATGAAAAGAAATCAAACTCACACTAGGAATATGAAGCTAGTTGTGTAAGAGTTGCCCGGAAATTGGTTTCTATTATTGTTGAAGAAATCAATATAATCGTTTGAATACACCACATTACTCTAGCTTATAAAAGCGATTTACGTAGTTTTTTTTCTGTGGAAGATGCAACGCCACAAGGTTTTTCGTTCAAACAAATTTAGAGCACAGCCAATCGGCAATCAACTCTGAATTTCAAGCCTAATGTTGTTGTCAACTATTTCTCGGCAGAATTCACGTCTCACCATGTAAAATAACTTTGCTAACAATACGGACGCCGCTAATGTATGTCTTTTGAACACACTGAGGCGCTGGATTTTCAGAGATGGGCCATTTGTTGAATTTCGGAAATAGTGTGATTCAGACGGATGAATGCATGGATGGATAAGGCTGAACACTTCCAATCGGGTGGTGGTTCAAGCCACCTAGCCACGACTTGTGAAATTTTACTCTTGTCTTGATTTCAGCAACCAATAGGATAACCTTCGCTTGAATACTTCTACCCGCTTAAATCTACTTTTCCCACAGCGTCGAAAAACCACAATTGGCATACATGCAGCGCCGCCTTTCGGTTTACATAGACCCCGCTAGGTGGCGACACATGAAATGCAACGCCGCATGGGCGTGACCTTGCCATGTCAGGAGGGTGGCACATTCGAACCGTTCGCTTTTGCAGGATTGTCCAGCGGCTCGATAGCCATTACGTACTCGCGCAGCTTTTACGTGTCGTGCAGCGCTCATTTGTCTTTTAAGGACCAGGCGGAATCAGGACACCAAGGAAGAAATTTTGAGGAGCCCACGTGTGAGTACCGCAGCTATTCACAGCTCACATCTTTCGCGTCATATGTTTTCCACTTGCGGCCGACTACATTCTTTTTGCTCCGCACTGGTGTGCCAAGAAATTTCATCCGCAGTTACGATTTCTGTGCAACGGCTTCTGACAAGGACTGCACAAAACGGTGGAAGCCTCCTGAAATATGCGGCCCGTTTGATGTTCTGATTCGTGTTCGAGGTATTCTGCCGCCAGACCTATTCATGCAAGCAGATTCTTGGGCATGCATACTTTGTACCTGCAGTGGCAAGTGAAAGAAAAAAGTCTTTACGCTTTTTTGCGTGCGCGCGCTATTATTAGAAAGTTCAAACCGCGCTCTATCACCGCCCAAACTAGTAAAAGCTCGCCCACTATTGTGTAGCTTCGTAATTCGCAAGTGGGATACGTGAGCAATTTTCTGTCTGAATCATTTCATCTTTCGGGAATAGTGTGCGACCCGATTTAAAAGCTGACAAATTTAAGTATTGTACAAGAAAAAACGGATTGAGAAGAACGCCCACATTTTTGTAGTGCACCAGTCACTCGAACATAAGTGATCAATGTGTGCCTGACAACAGCATTGTTTCAGTGTGAAAGTAAAAAAAAAAAGAGTTTGTATTACATTTACTGACGCTGGTGTTCAGTGATCTGCATCAAGCGACGAATTTTTTTCCCCTTTGATAAACGCGCGTGCTTTTTTCTTCTGGCTGCGGATGGACAGGTGCGAATTTCATTCTATGCAGACCTGTCTTTTGCCTAAATTGTTCTGAAACAAATCAAGATTACAGGAGCCTTGTGTTAAAGGGTACGTAAACACCCGGTGGGCTGCAAGCATTCGCAGATCCATAGGCATGTGATTCAGCAAAAGCGTGACAGCTTAGCAGTGTACGAATAAATGTTTAGACAGAGAGGACCCCAGTACAAAATGTGTCGTATTAACAGGTAACTTTAACTGGTGTTAGAAAATGAGATACGCTGTCTCTGGTTGTGGTATTCCTTTAACTTACGCAATCCAAGATAATTTTACATCCCCCTTGGTCGTATCATTAGCTTAGAATACCTGCGCGAGGATGGTACAACAGTCGATCCTCATCTAACATAACAGCTTACCACGAAACTATATAACAAAGAAAAGACGGTTGTCCTTGGAAGGTCTGCAAACACTGGTTATAACGACGGAACTTCTGGTTCCCTTCTATTTCATCATAACAAGGTCCAAGCGTATTTTCTTTATTCCCAAGTGTGTTTATTGAATTTGTTAAGTGATTTCGAAACGATCGATTCAGTATTTACGATGGCAAAAAACTTTCTGGTTTTTTGTTCACAGAAATTTCAGAAAGCTTTCAAAATACAAAATAAATCTCGTTCAGTCTGCGCTACAGTATTGTAACCATCCCAACTGAGATTTCGATAAACTAATCATTTGTGCTGACCGCATCAATGTCAGCGGGCGCCACCGGCTTTGAAGATGTGCGCGGTGCTATACACAACTGAAAATTACTATGGCAGCCTTGATTAATTTCGGATAACTAATTTACCTTCGCCTTTCGTTTTTTTTGCATTTTGGAAGGCAGAACAAAATCTTACGTTTCAACCAGGTTTATGTTGCCTTCAAATAATTCTTGCTGCAGAGGCCGATTCTTCAAGTTATAAACTTCAACAGCGGAAATCACGATCGCAGGAAATAGAATAACGACAGAAAGAGCGCCTCTTTCTGCCCACCTTGAATTTACTGGGTTCAAATTTTTCGGTTGCCTGCTTATCACTTATCAGGGACGATTTCACGCATTCTCACTGTTCCTTACGAAGGTGCGGAAACACTTTGATGCTGGTGCTTATGGAATCGGCTGCTCATTTCGACACAGTCAGCGCGTACTTATTCCAAGACACGGGTGCGATGCTACAGCGGGGCTTCACAACAGTACAGTCACGTCTTTTTTTTTATTTCGTCTTCTTCCAACTGCTGCACAAAAAAAAAAATCTAAGTCGGCCCCAATTGACCATCAGTAAACCGGCGTGGCGCATATATAAATTATACAAAATATTCATATAATTACTGTTATCTAATAAATAGTTCGCCGAAATTTAGAAACATTGCCAATCCAGTCGGCACCGAAAGTCGGTGATATGAGCAGTGACGTACATCAGATATAAGGTACTTGTTAGCAGAAAGAATTTATAACTGGCGATGAACAGCACGCTTGAAAATGGCAAATACCAATACATTTGCACACACCGGAGGTCAATAATCGGTACCCAATGCCGCAGGGTTCCTTTTGGTGATAGAACGGGTACAAGCTTTCGCCTGCCTGGTGCCCGGGTCCTTTACCTTGAAATTTTTCAGAAATAGTCCTTTCACCCCACATTGAGTACAAAGAAAAAAACTGGGTATCATGGCGATCATTGGCCACAAAATCCTTACGCCACAAAAAATTCGCCATCAGCATAACCTTTAAGTGTTTCTTCAAGCGCCGGCATTTTTTTCCCCCAGGGTGTGCACTCTGTAGAAAGAGCGTAACAACAGGACTTGATGTCTGCTTCGTGTACCCTATTTCGGCAAGGCATGAGGGGACATGATCATTTATTTCCGGTTAATGCAGTAAGGAATGATGATTGATCTTATAAAAATTGTTTCCAGCCATGTAGTTAGCTGGCAAAGAAAATGTTTACGAGCTCAAATCATAGCTGAACGCATTGTAGGGAGTTTTATGTGGGGCAGCGCTTCGGAACAAATTCATTTCTTCCTCGTGATTCTTTTGCAAAATATCCTACCTGATCTAATATATGCTACTTAAATTTGGAACAAAAGAGAATATATTTCCTTTAATTTTCTAAATCTTCAATTTTATTGATAATGTGCGCCGTTCGACACAGAGATCGTATATAATAATATACAGAAAATAACAGCGGCTGTTGGCGAAATGGAAGCGAAATATTGCATTTGTTTTTAAATCAAGAAGCAGCAAATGAGCTGGTTGGAACACACACCCAAACGACGGCAGCAGTCTTGTGGAGACTACTCGCTAGAAGAGCGGCTTTTATAAGCTTTTCGTTCTTATTCTTATCCGCCGTTGTCTCATCCTAAACGTCTCTACGGAAGTACTCCTGTCCCGAGATTAGCGTTCGTGCTAACTATATACATTTTGATTGCACTTTTGTGGAGGAAGGCTCTGGAACAGAAGTGCGTTCTGGCGGTGCATTAGAGTGGGCCGTTCCTTAGCTGCGCAGCGCAGACCTGAGTTGGAAAAAGGCATCTGTATTAAATCCGAGGGGAAAAAAATTTGGCTCTAAACTAATGATAAAACTTACGAGCTTCCAGACAGAGAACGGAAGTAACGGTATCTAAAGACAAATTCAGATTAGCAGAACAGGTTGTAATTACCTATGCAGGTTCTAACTATTTTTCTAAACTTTGTTCGTATATCCGTCAAGAGGCTGTGTTCGTTTTCTGAAAAACTTTTTTGGCAGGATTCACCAGCAGCACTACTGTGAAAAACTGGAGAGTGTGGAGGCTACATGTGAGAGCCTGATGGTGTTTCTTGCTGGTGTGATTTCGGTTGTTTGCAGGTGTCCACTAGGCATAACCTGGATACAACGGATCATCGCCGAATTCCATCACACGCACTGGTGGCGTACGTAACCAACCGCCCTTCACCGGAATAGTGACCCTCAGGTGTGATAAGAGAAACGCCATGGACTATCAGTCGGACTGCGACCTCCAAGTGACAAACGGTGAGGAGAAGTTGGGGGGGGGGGGGGGGGAAGGCAGATCTATTGCCGTTACGAGCCTAGAGAATCGGTTGTACTCAACGTGGAGCCGATGTAAGTGCAAGTTAAAGATCCCCAGGTGGTGGCATATATTCCAGAGGCCTCATTTATCGCTTTCCTTTACGGTGTGGTTTGGTTATCCAGCAAGGTGTGTGAGAGAGTGTGACGTTCCTTGTGTGTGCTACGTGGGTCCGCGTTCGAAACTCGCATCGATCCATACCCCATCCCCAATATACAGGAGACGCTTTCTCAGCTGGGCTCTGCCAGGTACTTCACGGTAGTGGACATGGCGGCGGGATTCTGGCAGATAGCAATGGATCCGGCAGATGCCGAGAAAACGGCATTCAACACGCCCTCAGGGCACTATGAATGGAAAAGAATGCCGATGGGTCTGGCCAACAGCCCTGCTGCCTGGCAGAGAACCGCTGATGTTATCCTGGCAGGTCTTCTGGGGAGGCTGTGCTTCGTGTATATGGATGACATAATCATATACAGTGACTGTTTTGAGAACCATTTGCGCGACATTGAGCAGGTTTTGGTGCGACTAAGAGGAGCGGGTCTCAAGCTGGAGCCCTCTAAGTGCCAATTCCTCAAAAACGAGGTGAAATACCTCGGGCACGTTGTTTCAGCTGACGGCGTGCGACCGGACCCTGAGAAACTAAGGTGTGTCTCGGATTTTCCATCCCCGACTAGCGTCCGCCAGGTCCGGCAGTTTCTCGGCCTGATCGGTTACTACCGAAGGCACATAGAGGAGTTCGCCAAGCTCGCTAAGCCGCTCACCGCCTTAGCAGCCAAAAATGTCGCCTTTCGCTGGGACGAAAACGCGGAGGATGCTTTTGGGGCCCTGAAAAGGAAGCTAATGAGTGCACCGCTGTTGCGCCACCCGGATTTTAATTTGCCCTTCGTGATGGCCACAGATGCGTCAAAGTTCGCAGTTGGTGCCGTGCTATCTCAGGTTATCGAGGGCAAAGAACATCCCGTTGCTTTTGCTGGCCGACAGCTGAGCCCCACAGAGCAAAAGTACGGAGCTACGGAAAGGGAGTGCCTCGCCGTTGTCTGGGCAGTAAAGCACTTCAGATGCTACCTTTACGGCCGCAAATTCAAGCTAGTCACAGACTGCCATCCTCTGAAATGGGTGATGAGTGTCAGGGACCCTAGCTCGCGACTCGCTAGATGGAATCTACACATGCAGGAAAACTGCTTTGAAGTTGAGCACAAGTCAGGAAAGGCACATCTGAATGCTGATGCACTCAGCCGCACAGCTGCCGTGGCAGCTATAGATGAGTTTGTCCCCGTAGTCGACCCCGCCGAATTACGCACAGAGCAGTGCAAAGATCCTGACCTGAAGCGAATAATCGAAAGCTTAGAGGGCGCACCGTATCGCCCCGAACAGCTAGGTTATTCCATTGGCAAAGACGGCACCCTGTGTCGGCGCACGAGGCCAACCAGGAAAGGGAGACCAGAGAAAACCGCTTGGGAGAGAGTCGTCATACCTCGGTCGTGGACAGAAAGGGTTCTTCGCGCGTTTCACGATGCGCCATGCGCCGGTCATTTTGGCGTAGCGAAGACACGCAGGCGTGTGGAGCGTTTGTACTTTTGGAGTGGCATGCGACAGGATGTTAGAGACTACTGTGCGAAGTGTCATTCCTGTCTCGAAAGAAAAACACCCAAGGGACGAAGACCAGCTCCAATTCAGCCGTTCCCTGAGGTTTCGGCTCCCTTCGAGCGGACAGGTATGGACATAATGGGCCCATTGCCCACGACCACTTCCGGAAACAAGTACATTTTAGTATTTGTCGATCACCTTTCAAAATACGCGGAAGCGGTAGCACTCCCAGATCAGAAGGCAGACACGGTCGCAAGAGCATTTGTCGAACAGATCGTGCTCCGACATGGACCCCCGAGGCAACTCTTGACAGATCGGGGAACGAACTTCGTGTCGCAGCTAATGAGGAGAGTTTGCGAACTGCTTAAGATCGCTAAGAAGCAGACAACACCGTACCATCCGGCTTGCAACGGCGCGGTGGAGCGACTGAACCAAACCGTGGCCGGGTTCCTGTCGCATTTTGTTTCGCGCGACCAGCGGGACTGGGACTTGTGGCTCCCGTGTGCAATGTTTGCCTACAATTCCGCAGCACACGAGAGCACGGGCGAATCACCATTCTTTCTTCTCTACGGCCGAGACCCGGACCAGCCCAGTGAAGTGCCAGAGGGCCCCCGTCGTGTCCCATACGCTTCACTGGACGACTATAAGGTTGAGCTAGAATCGCGCTTGCAAGGGGCGAGGGACATCGCAAAGGAGGCCTTAAAGAAAGCGGCGAAGCGCAGGAAGGAGGTGCACGATCGCAGTGCTAGAGACGCACCGTTTTATGTGGGGGACAGCGTGTACATTGAAAACTGCCAAAGGCAGATTGGGCTAGCTCGTAAGTTCAAGACGAAGTGGAGAGGACCGTGCGAGGTTGTCGAGAAGCTTTCTCCGGTAAACTTCAGAGTCCGAGACGTGAACCGGCGCTTGATAAGGATACACGCAAATCGCCTCAAGTCGGCACCGGTTCAGTATTCACGAAATGAGGAAAGGGAAAGCGCGGATTTTGATGGGGACAGAAGTGAAGCGGAGCGCGCAGATAGTTCGCAAGAGACGCCCTCTCCTGCATTTGTTCGGCAGGCGCCAGAGGTGACGGCCGGAATGCCACCGGATTTACTTCATGCATTGCTAGAAGAAGCGCGCGAGGTTGCCGCGCAGATAACGCCAGGAGAGGCTCCTGCCACGAGCCCTCGCGAGTCCCAAAGCAGACAAAGGGTCACAGACTTACTTAGTATGACTCATGAAGGCCGATATCCGCTGCGAAATCGGAAAGCTAAGTCGGACTAATGGCGTAAACAGAGCGGAGTTGTGAACTGGTTAGAATTGTGTAATGCCGCAGCTCATAACATTGCTAGGTGCTTATGTGTTAAGTTATCGGAGTTGGTAGTTAAACCTTTCTGTCATTAAGTAACACCTTCACAGGAGAGCATGCGGAGCGCATGCAGAACCTGCCCTACTTCCTTTCGTTATCTATATTTCTGTCTGTGTCGTGATCGTGCTAGAAGTGGGAGCTCCTTTGTAACTGTGGTAAATTTATTTCGTCCAAGTTTGGACTAGAAAGGAGAGGCTTGGGTGCTGAGTTTTATGTTTATCTGTAAAAGATCAGTGCTGCCCCTGGAGACGCCAGTTATGACAGCGGAGGCATATGGTGTTGTGCAGTGGTGTTAAGTGCAGCGAAAAGTGTTTTGTCGGACGCACTGTACGAGGCGATTCAGAAAGACAAGGGGAGCTGCATGGACTCAAATGTTCGGAGAACATTCTTCTGGAGGGTGAGCGAGTGTGACGTTCCTTGTGTGTGCTACGAGGGTCCGCGTTCGACGGCGCGGCGTAGACGGAGCCCCCAGTGGCGGCGAAAGCACAACCGGACCCCCTTTCAAGTTTCTACTGTATATGGCTGCAAGCAACTTGAGTGAGATTGCTTTGCGTGAGTGAGTGCTTTGAGTGAGATTGCTCAAGAGGAAAGTGTACAACAGCATAATCTTACCGGTACCCACCTACGGGGCAGAAACGTGGAGGCTAACGAAAAGAGTTCAGCTTAAGTTAAGGACAACGCAGCGAGCCGTGGAAAGAAAAATGATAGGTGTAACGTTAAGAGATCGGAAGCGGGCAGAGTGGGTGAGGGAACAGACACGGGTTAATGACATCCTAGTCGAAATCAAGAGAAACAAATGGGCTTGGGCAGGGCATGCAATGCGAAGGCAAGATAACCGCTGGTCCTTAAGGGTAACGGAGTGGATTCCAAGAGAAAGTAAGCGTAGCAGGGGGCGGCAGAAGGTTAGGTGGGTGGATGCAGCTGGCAAAGGATAGGGTTAATTGGAGAGACTTGGGAGAGGCCTTTGCCCTGCAGTGGGTGTAGTAAGGCTGATGATGATGATGCTTTTGGGCCTGCCGCCGTGGACCGCACGGAGACGACCAGAACGAAGGGGTTTAAGCAAAACCGGATCCCCTTTCCATAGAGTCGGCACGAGTCGAACGCCGCCGCCGCCGCCGCCGGCCGCGGGGAGACGGGCGTTATCTTCCCCAATTGCCGTGGCCGTTCCAAGGGGGCCTATTTTCGGCGGGCCTGGCCCCGTGGCAAGACGGCGGGCATGATCAGTCAACCCTCCTGAGCACATCCCAGGACAAGGGACCACTTTCCCGGTCTTTTAGTGACCTCGCGTTCCGGCCTTGAGGGGCGAGTGTCATTTGATGGAGAACGGAGGCCGGTGACCCGCGAGAACCGACAGCGGGCCAGAGCGCGCCTTACCACAGCCGACGCTATGCGCTACCTCGAAGACAACCTTCTTTCCCTCGGAATCAACACGTGAGGGGGGCGAGACCATAAGTGCGGTGGTGTGTTTGTGCACCCAAGTGAAAGCCTCAGCCCCCCCCCCCCCCACTCCGGCGTGGGCGTCCTCACCCTAGGGAATGTGGGGATAAGAGGATATAAAAATCGACAAGGAGTACCGAAGAAGAAACGCTCAGGACGACATCGTTCGCCAAGGGGGTCTTCAGCGCCGAAGCCCGACGGCGTGCAGCTTCTGCCAGCAACCGTTCGAGCTAAACTCCGGAGCCCCTCCATCGTCCGCATGAAGTCGTCGGCACGTAAGCTCGGACGCCCCAGCCTCTGATGTATAATCATAATCATGTGTAATTATTGAATATATCTGTTTGTTTAAACTGAGCCATACGGTGTCTCTTTGCCTCTCCGTCCCGTGTGGACCTGCGCATTATGGGCGGTCATCACAAGAGTCATTCCTTCATTTCTCTTAAAAACCAATTTTAATAGAAAGTTTCACTGATCCGAAATGACGGCCAGTGATAATATATCTTCTGTGGTCATATCCTAGTTTTACGAAAATTACAGATCAGACATGTACGTTCATCCTGTTAAGTTGAACCAGCCACGCCATCCTCGCTTACGTTCTCGATTGAGGCCTGCATTTGTCGAAAAAACACAAATTTCAGAAAAAATGTATCTGCAAATTACGATGTCAGAATACATTAAATTTAATTGTCCTGTTTACGCAGAAAACTTACGCTTGCCCTTTAGCTTGCACACCCTTTGTTATCTGACACTTAAATGAGGCGGATGTATATTTCGAACTCACATAAATCGCCTGTATTCTTTCTGTACTCTTTTGTCTTTACTTTTACTTTTATGATTGGTGATGATTTGCATAGTATTTAAATCTACACAAACACTATTATTCTGAATATTACTCATATTGACAGCGTGCAAGTTTGCTTTTACGGGGCCTTGACTGCCAATGATTTTTTTATATTCTAGACCTTGTATGTTTATCAGCATAATTAGCCTGACTATGCCAACTGGAGGATAAATTCTCTCGTGCTTCCCAAATTAACCCTATGGCAACTGCGGCCACCCAATGCTTGCAAGGTTTTTAATCTCATTCGTTCACCTAAATTATAGCCGCCCCCTCTGCCGCTTGCCTTCTCTTAGAATCCACTCTGTTGCCCTTAAAGAGCAGCGGCTATCTTTCGATCGCATTAAATGCACAGCTTAAAACCATTTCTTCCTCTTGTGTATTCGTCGCATTTCATACGAATTTCGGACGTCCCATAGTTTTGTGAGAAGTACCTAGAAATATGGGTCTGCTCAGATACCATTCTGATTTCATTAATTAAATAGAAAGTGGTGCTTTCATAATTGAAGCGTTCAAGTAGACTCAAGTGCGAGTGCCTTTCTCTTAAGTAAGCCGCCTCGCTTGCATATTAGTTATGGTGATCGGCTGCGGCTTCCATCTCGGCGGTGGCGGTCTGATTTCGACGGGTCCAGAATAATGGTGGCCCTTGGATTGCGTGATGTCAGAGCACGATAAAGAGTAAAGAAGCCCATGCGATCGCCATTATCCGGAGCCTACCTCTACGGCTTTCCTCATCACGCGACTTGCTTCGAAACGTAAGCCCCATAGAACAAAACTTATGTGCGTCAAAACAATGTAGCAAGTGTGCGGTCTAAAGCTAAGGGTGGCCACAGAACAGGATTAGCGCGTTGTGATGGACATATCTGCTGCATACAGATTCAAAAACACCACAAACATCAGACACCGCCGCAGACATGGTAGTTTTCTTTTTGCACATAGTGGCGATACACGTTGGCGACTTCGGAGTGCTGTCAAACCTTCATTTGCTAGAAAGGCAGCACAAATTGCTGCAATGACCGTGCGCACACTACGTCTTAAGGTTCAATGTCCTCGCTTAAAAAGTGTTCTGTTAGTTTGAGTGGTTGTCAATGTGGTGAATTTGCTCATTGTCCATGTGCTGTTTGTTATTTAGCATCAGTTTGCTTTAGTGAAATGTACTGAATGGTATGGCATTTGTGAACCGTTGCACTAAAATTTTGCCGAACGCGGAGGAACGAGAATATCTGATTTTCCCTAACGTGCTCTTGCTATCAACTTTCATTCCAGATGCTGTATCCAGTCCCGAGGACATTCCCGTTCATTCTGTTCTACCATCGCCGTCGACCACTGAACTCGGAAATGTAAACCACACAAATTGGGAGCACCTGGGACCTTCGCTGGCTACCAATGACGACAATTCTGTCTGGTGTATGAGCCCTGACTTGACAGAAAAGCCGTTCAGATGCGCCCTCTGTCCCTACACTTCTACGAAACCTGACGAATTTTTAAGACACATAGAATGGCACGACGCAATTGCGAAATTTGAATGCCGCCTGTGCACAACGGCGTTTCAGACGTCCCACGACCTTGAAATGCATATGTCATGTCACGCTCGGGAGAAAAGATACAAGTGTGACCGGTGCCCCTTGGCAACTGCTTCACGTAGCAACCTAGATAAGCACAAGCGTACGCACACAGGTGTAAAACCCTACAAGTGTGACAAGTGCGTTTATGCAGCGGCTAGAAGTGACAACCTAGCTCGGCATAGGCGTACGCACACAGGAGAAAAACCCTACAAATGTTAACTGTGTTACTATTGGGCGATAACGAAAGGTCATTTTGACCGTGACATGCGTACGCATCGAAGAGATTAGGGCTTTCGCTGTACTCTATGTTCATTCGTGTGTTCAAGCACTGAGAGCCTCAATCACCACATCTGCGGACACGGGGATTAAATTCTTCATAAATACGCGCGTGTGATAATGACGCTGAACTGTGGCATAGCCCCTCCACAGAAATAATTATCATTTGTTTGCAGACACACGAGACATATTTGGTTACATACACAGGCGACATGTATTAGATCCTATGTACAGTTTATATCGCCATTTTTGAGCAAATTTCTTACCATGAGGCGGCGGAAGCTTGAGCTTTGTAGGTTCAAGTCGCTGAAGTCTTAGCAATGCAGGTTATTTTAGCAGCAGACGCAGCACATCAAGTGCTACGATTTATTGCCGAACAGCCCTGTGGCGTGTATTGTGGCAAAACTCGAGACCAATAAAATGGAGACAGCGAATGACATGGGCGTTCAGCGTAAGCTCTTTCATTGCTTAAGAGCGGTACTTGTCCCAAAATAAAAATTTTATCTCAGCCAATTACACCAGCAATGGTGTCTCAAACCGTATCTTCAAAGAAGACATTTTATAAACCGCAGGTGAAAGGCAAATCCGTCACGTCCTCTTTACTTGTCGCACCAAATCTGCCACAACATTTTCGACCTGTGCTACTTGTATTTGCATCAGTGCTTCGCATTTACAGGTTAAGATTTTCTATGCTTCTTTCCCATCGCAAGAAGGTCTTATCAATTTCTATGAATACTTCATTGAATTTTGATTTCGATCGTTGTTCTTCAAGCGTCCACCATGGTCTATCCGGCGTATTTATTCCGTGCCACTTGCGGTGAAGTAACGAAATATAAGAGCAACGCATCAAACATTTCGCGCACCTGATGCTGAACCAGATGAAACATTTAGCAAACCGCTGCGCAGTAGACGTGCAGCTTTGAGCCAACACCGAGGCTGGTTAGATTTTTGCATCATATGAGAGGAAACATAGTATGGCAACTAGTTGCGCCGTTTAAGAGATGCTGATTAAGTTGCTGCGCGAAATATTTTCGGACCAGGCTTGTTCATCGCATGCCTTTCTTCAGCAAGGCTCCCTGATCTTCCCTGACGAGTCAATACGTATAAAAACTTTCGTACAAATAATTAAAAATTGCAGGTCAGAGAGCATCGCCATCTTTTTCATATTGCTGCATGCGTATCTTCGACGAGAGCAGCAGATGCACTCGGTGCTTTCCCGAATCTAATCAAGCGAAGGAAGGCGAAGGAAAAATGGTAGAAAATTACGCAGAAAGTGAACAAGGATGCCTGGAAATTGTCGACCCATGTCCAATTTTTTCGTAATCAAGGCCATCACTATTTTTAGATATCTCAGTGGGCTTTCACGATTATGGTATTGTCAGCCGAAAAAGTTTGCGGGGTCTGCGACGCGTGGCGGAGTGAAGTAAAATTGCATTGCTGCGCCATCTGCCGTCACAGAGCGCGGTGTCGAGGCTTATATATCACAGTACTTCCGCAGCGGGCATGCCATGGGGGCGTGCCGTGAGCCTCGACACTAGATGGCGCAGTAATGCAAATTTTCTTCTCTCCGCCACGCATCGCAGACTCCGCAAACTTTTGCGGCCAACAGTGCGTATATCCTGCGGGCTCGCGGCCAAAACCTCTGTTTAGGGACTAACTTATAAACACACATCGCACTTGGCTGCCTGGACAAGCGAAATAAAGAATCATGTCTGGGCAGAGCAACAGCTCAACGTTGCGATGTATCAATGGAGGGCTCCGTGGAACAATTAAGCCCCGATGATTCCTTTACAACACCATTAAGTGAAAATTTTCACAGGCGTAAATAGCGAACAAGCTGATCGCTACAAAAGCACTGTAGCTCCTTGTTGTAGTAAGAGGTGGGAATGTCGAAGCAAAAGAGGATAGAAGATTTAAATCAGAAGAAAGAACGCATGCGCTTCAACCGAATATGCATGAGTGCAGATAGGCGGCCAAGTAGCAGCCTCTTTTCTCCCTTCCCCATACCTCTCTCTCTGTACGATCCGAATGAAATCTGTCGGACTAAATAAATACCGTCGAAAACACTAGAGCGTACGCTATTATACCCCTTCCCACTCGTCATCCGATCTTTCCCCATTTAAACGCCCAATCCGCCTTGCTGTGGAGCCTTGGCGTTCCCTTGCTTTATATTTATCTGTACAGCCTGCTGCCTCCCGTTAAATCAAAATTGCCGTTTGGGCGAGTTGGTGTGACATGATTCTAAAACACCAGCGCTGAAACAGACAGGGACACGAGAAGAAAAAAAAAACACTGACGACCGGACGAGCGCTGACTAACAACTCTTCATTGTCGAGGAACACCCAGCACAATATATGCCAAAACACCACGGGACAGTCAGGGGGCCAAAGATTGCAACCTAATCCACAGTCATCGAGGGGCGGCCAACACATGCTTGAACAGAAGGAAAAACCACAAAAAGTGAAAAAAGGGGTGAAACTTTATGAAGTGAGCATATCAAAAGTAATTTAACCAGCAAAAAACCAAGAAAAAAAACAAGTTCCAAACAACACCGTGGCCAAAGGGCGGTGTCAAGAACACTTTAACAACAACAAAGAGCGAGCCTAAAAGGGCCCAAGCAAGCGAAGCAAAAGTAGAGACAGAAATCTAAAAACAGAAAAAAACCTACAGATGCCACAAACAACTAAAACCAAATGAAAACAACCTAAAAAGCAAAAACTTGTCAACGCCAATAAGGTAAGAAGTAAAACAGTCTGCACGTAAAACACAATTTGGACGATTACCACTTATGAGCCGCACCAAAAACCTGAGGAGAAGAATGCGCACGGGCTAGCATAGGAAAATTTATGGGCAAACGGGAAGTGGCAGGTGAACACGTAAAATCAGTAATCTTTCGGCATGGTCAAACCATTCTTGTACAGACGACCTTTTAAAAGCCGCAGCTAAAAGGCAAATCTGTTGCTACCTCTTTACGTGTGGCACTAAATCTGTCGCAACATTTTCGACCTGAGCTACATGGAATTACAGCAAAAACTTATTGTTGGGCTTGTTGGTAAGCCATGGTCGCAGAAGAACCAGCGCAAAAATCCCAACGGACGAGAAACAAGGTGGCCGACACGGCAATTTATTATCTGACACGAAATTCGAAGCATTATCTTTGCAACCATCCCACCATATGTACTGTTTTTTAGAACTTTCATCCCCTTTGAGCACATCTTATAGTTGATCTGTTTTTATATGTCGGTTTTTCTTTTTGCCGTGTAACTTTTCAGCCTTTAAACTCGTTATACTTTTATGCCTGTTATTCTTTTTATCGGTTTTGGCTTACACGACGATGTTTTTATCTCCGCTTGTTTATGGCGCGTTCTTTGTTGGCGATTCATCATCACATTCCTTTTGATTCATTTATTTCTTTTCTTTCCTTGATATTTTATACTAAGGAGCTGATTTGGTTATTGCTTGCTTGTTCCCACTGCCACTTCATTTAGATCCTGAGTCATTGTACTATCAATAGATTGTTTTCCTCTGCTTGTGCGTCATTGCCTCTGAGAGGATACTGCATGAATGCGTTGAAATAATTTTTGCGAAATAAAGTTGAAAGTTAAGCGCTTCTGTCCGTGACGCCCTCCTTGATTCTTGTCCGTTGGCCTTTCTGTGCTGGTTCTTCCGAGATCATGGAACTACAACAGTGCTTCGCATTTACAATTCAACAATTTGTATATTCCTTTTCCATTCCAAGAAAATGTTAGCAACCTCTATGAATCTTTGATGGAATCTGGACTTCGATCGCGCTTCTGCTGCTGCAGCTGCTGCTGAGGAATGGCACGTGCCTCATGATTTAAATCAAGATACTATTTAAGCCGGAAGGTAAGGTTTATTATTCTACTGTCACGGACTCCAAGTAATTTTCAACATGTTCATAATCAGAGAGCTACAGAAGGTGATTATAAAACAGTAATGTGGTGTTATTCTCTGTGTTGACACTGTCGTCTTCTGTATTTGTTGTTGTTGCTCTTGTTTGTTGATTTTAAGTGTACATGTTCACTGTCTACGCAAGAGTGTAATTTAAAAAAAGAGGTATTTGAGGTATTTGAATTGCCTACTCTAATGTGTACGCCTTACCGATGGAATTTTGAAACGCGAAATAAAAACTTGTCGGAAATGATTCAACAGCCCCTCAGCTGAGAGAATAACGCCGGCGACGCGACGAACCGTTCGTGTCTAAGCACCCGCTGGTGAGTTTAGGTTAAGTAGATATTTCAGTTTCGCCGCTATAGGCCTGTCGAGAAATTCACCCCAGCAGTTTGTTGGTCCAAACGTAGTACAGCATAACCCATTTAATTTAGAATTGAATCTTTTCCTTATCACCAGGATACGCCAATATTGGAAGGTATTGCAGAGGCTCACAGAGGTAATGCAGAGAGAATGCTCACACACGTTCAACAGCAGCAAATCAGCCTGCAAGTCGAAACACCCTTTCCAGAAAAAGGTTGCTGGAAATGTTAAGCGCAGTCGCGATAACTGGAAACCCTTTGCCGCGTAACTGCAACATGGCCAAGTTGCAGCGAGAAACAGACAACGTCGCACATATTTCTGGCGCTTGGTATATTAAGTACGCAGCAGAACAGACACACAACCGGGCATAGACAATATCGAAGCTTCCGCAGCTTCGATAATAGAATTTGATTAGTTTTGTTTATTGCTTTATGTATCGCTTTCCAAAAATGAGAGTGAGTATCCTTATCCAAAGTAACTGTTGAGTGTATCCTGTACTTTGAGGATACTCAGTCTTCAAAGCACAGTGTGTCGCACATTTTCAGGCGGCTGTGAGCCACATTTTCGCCCGGCAGCGTTCGCTCAAGCGGTAGTCCGCAGAAAAAAGGTGTGGATTGCAACTAAGAAGAGATAATGCGAAGGCTGTTAGCCCGACTTTATTCCTTTTGCATGCGTTCGTTGTTAGGAAGATAGACGAGGTATGCATAGCCCTTCAGCACATTCGTTGCCAGAAGGGACGAGGACACGGCCTCATCATTGTGGTAGAAGCAACCACTTATCACCCCGATTTCGCTTTGCGGCAGTTGCCAACCGTAATGATATTTCCGCCCTAAAGCTCATGACCTAGAGAACATTTGTTTTTCACTTTGTATGCGGCCATGTTATGCGGCATCGTCAAATGTCATAGTCTATGCATGACTTTCGTTTGGAGAAGCAACCCCTTCATAAACCCGTTCTCTAGAGGCCCTAGGGCAACTTTAATTTCTCTAATAAACAGTCAGATGCTTCGATCCAACGAGACGCTCTAATTGTTTATGAATATGCACCGGCATAAAATGCATCACAACAAAATGGTCGCCTGCTCCTGTGGGCAGGATCTTTTTATCTGCTTAGCTTATAACACGGCTGCACCGCGGGGCTCTTCCGGAACGGCGGTGTGAGCACATGCTTTTGCTTAATACCGTTAAAAAAATCGTAATATAGAAACAACGGTGATTATCAAGACTTCTGCAGTGCAATAAAAACTTACGCCCCTTTTTGTTTTTGTTGGATTTCTTCGATGTTCCGACGGAGGAAGTGGGGTTTTGAACGTTTGTTAGTCACTGTCATTGTGGAACAAGTCGCTTTCCAAAGCGCATCGACCTTCTTCCGTTGATTGCAGGAAAAAAGCTAAGGCAACCCAATAATTACTGCAGTAATAAACGAAAAGCAGCTTGAAGTTTATTATTATGTAGTCACGTTCTCCAAGAAACGGCTTCCAACTCAGTTAATGAAATTGTCATGCATAGGACTACTGATGAACACAATGATGTGTAAAAGAATCCATAATGTTGCGTTAACTACATAAAACAGAAATCAAATTTGGTTCTCTGTCTAATACCTGCATCGGAGATACAATTCCGGAAGGGATCGGCTGTCGGTGTTGAAGGCAGTCCTCTTTTATTCAGTGTCGTGATCAGCTTTGCATTCAAGAAATGCGGGCGCTGAATGAAAGTATCCCAAGCAGCGCATTTTATCAACAGAGAAAATATTCTGCGCTTGTTCCGAGCCACACAATTGATATAGCGTAGGAATACCGCAGCTATTAAAGAATATCTCCAAACTGACGGCAGCCACAGAAAGTAATTAATAGGAGCCCGAAAACTGATTTTCTATAAAGTTACAAATATCAAAATATAAATTCCAATAAACCTCTTCAGTTCAGCTTATAAAAGCATGTTTTCTTAATGTTTCTTTCTTTGTAAAACGGGCATAGAAACAGATCTTTTCGTTCAACAAATTTATAGCATGGCTCTTTGAGCTCCCTACAACTAGTTGCTCTTCGCTAGCATTTTCAAGGCTAATGTCGCTGGCAACTGTTTTCGACCGAATTCACATCCGAGCATAAGAGCTAACTTTGGCACAGATATGAGACAGTTTTCATCAAATCCGGATGCTGGATTTTCAGAAATCGGTCCTTTAGTCAATTTCGGAAATAGTGAGATTAAGGTTGGCATACATTGAACCGCCACCTTTCGGTTGGCCTGGAGCACACCAGGTGGCGATACATGAAATGCAAAGCAGCATGGGAGTGGCGATATGATGTGGTCATTCGAAATGTGGGTGGGGCATTTGAACGGTTCGATTTTGCCGGAGTGCCCAGCCGCTCCATGGACGCTTTGCACACGCGCAGCCTTTACGCTTCTTGAAGCACTCATTTCACTTTGAAGGACCAGGCGGGACCAGAACCCCAAGGACGAAATTCCAAGAAGACCACGTGTGAGTACCGCAGCTCTTCACAGCTCACTTGCTTCGCGTTGTTTGTTGTCTGCTTGCGGTCGAGTAGGTTCGAGTTGCTACGTACAGGTGTACGAAGTAATTGCATCCACGGTTACGGTTTCCTCCCAACCGCTCCGACTGCGAGAGGCTGCACCAAGCAGAGCAAGCGTCCGGAAACATGCGACATCTTTTTATTTTATGATTCATTTTTCAAGTATTCTACCGCAAACGCAATGCATACAAGTACATACCTAGGATTCCTTTCTCTAAACCGGCAGCGACTAGTAAAAAAAAATGTCTTGACGCTATTTCGCGTGCACACGCTACTATTAGGAAGTGCAATCCCGCCGTTTACCACCGCCGAAGCGAGTAAAAGCTTACCTTTCATAGCGTTCTGAAACGCGCAATTCGCAAGTGGGAGCCATAAGCATTTTTTTATCTGCGTTATTTCACCTTTCGGGAATTTTGTGCGACCAAAATTAAATCTTGACGAATATCAAGTCGCCACAAAAAAAGGATCGAGAAGAACGCGTACAGTTTTTCAGTGCACTAGGGACTCGAACCTATGCGATCAATGTGCACGCAAAAACAGCATTGTTTGAAGGTGTGAAAGTGAAAAAGCTATGTGTGTCACAATAACTGACGCTGGTGTTCAGTGAGCTGCATAAAAGGACAAATTTAGCTTTTTTTTTTCGATAAAAGCGCGTGCTGTTTTCTTGTGGCTGAGGCTGGACAGGAGCAACTTTCACTCTATACAGACGTTCCTTGCATCTATATTGCACTGGACCAAACCTTTAGTATAGAATCCTTTCGATTTTTTGACGAGTAACGAGTTTACAGACGTTTCTCTTTTTTTATAATATGCAGGATCAAACTAAGAGCAGAAGTGCCTTTCGCTTTTGTTAACTGCTACATAAGCACACGGTGGGGTGTTAACATTTTCAGACCTGAAACCAAAATGATCAAGCAATACCGTGCAAGCTTACGCAAAAATTGTGGGAATAAATGTTGCGAAAGGTAGGAACCCAGATCAAAATTGGGAGTGGCTACATGTAGCTCGGACAAAAGTTATCAAAAAAGAGATACGCCGTATCCAGATATGGTTTTGCTTCCACTTGCGCAATCCAAGACATTTTTAAATCCTGTTCAGTCATGTCATGCGGTTATACCGTTCTGTAAAGTTGCAGCACAAAATAATACAAAACACGGACGAGGAGGGCACAAGGACGGGCGCAGACTCGCAACTGGGTTTATTCAGAAGAACAACGCATATTTATGCCTTCCACACCACCATGTCAATCACTAAGCCCAAGCCATAAATCTGCTTTCTGTCTGATCAAGTCTTATCGAGGTATCACTCACGGAATCATCTCTTTTGTTCTTTATGAAAAAGCATCGGCAAGTTCACGCGCCATCCGGTCACGGCTACCCCTCAAAATCCTTGTTTTCGGCAGCAAATGCAGGCATGACCCGTAGCCGTGACCAGATGGCGCGTGAACTTGCCGAGGCTTTTTTATAAAGAACAAAAGAGATGATTCCGTGAGTGATACCCAGACGAGACTTCATCAGACGGGAAGCAGATTTATGGCTTTGGCTTAGTGATCGACATGGCTGTGTGGAAGGTATACATATGTGTTGTTCTTCTGAATAAACCCAGTCGCGAGTCTGCGCGCGTTCCTTGTGCCCTCCTCTTCCGTGTTTGTATTATGTTGCGCAGTACCTTTACGCAACAATGTACGACCGACTCGCCGAACAACATAACTCTTGAAATTAGGTAATACCACAGCGAAGATAGCACTACTCTCAAATCTCGTTTTAACGAAATTGCTTAAAACAAAATAGTGCAAATAACGAACGCATAACTATTCTCATTAGAAGCTCGGCTTAGCCGGGCTATGACGACGCAACGGCTTTAACGAATTATTCGCCGCGCCCCGTGAACCTCGTTGTAGAGAGGTTCAAATCTTTTTATTTACGCCCGACTGCGTTTACTAATACAGTGGAAGAGGTTGCGGACCAGTCGATTTCGCTTTTTCGCGGTAACGCACTCTCTCTGTTTTTTCGCTGGAATTTAAAGAAAAGCTTGCAAAATAGGGAGGAAGTCACATGTTGTCTGGGTTGCAGTATTCTATCCAGGACAATTGACTTTTTAACCGAACCAAGCTGGTGGGCTAACCGCGTCGATGTGAGTGGCCGCCACCGAATTCGAAGATTTGCGCAGTGGTGGACCCAAAAAGAATTGCTAAGGCTACCATGAACTTCTTCAATTTACCCATTTAACTTCTGTCTTTCTTTTATATGTGATGACCGAATAAAATCTAATTTCAGCCGGCTTTAGATTGCCTCGCAGTATTTCTTGCTGTAGGTATAGTTGGTTCATGCCATAAATTTGAACGGAGTGAAGGACACGATAACAGGAAATACAAAGACGATAAAAAGCGGCTGCATTTTCTCCAGAAACTTGCGTTTCCTGGATTCAAAATTTTAGGTCTCCTACTTATCACTAATCAGTAGCGACGGCACGCGTTGTCATTGTTCGTGAGGAAGCTGCTGAAACACATTGATAGCTATGCTTATGGTATCCGCGGCTCAGTTTGGCGCAGTGCGTGCATTTCAAATATACGGTTGACAGAACTGTTACAGTCCTGGACTAGAGTCTATGGACTTCGGCTTTTTTTCTTCATGCTGAAGCGGGAAGACGACGACGAGACTGAGCGAGTGAACGGGTGGACGAAGACGACAACGAAGTTCTGACTGTGTTCTGAGTGCCGCTCGTAGCTGTTCCTTCGGTGGTGTACATAGCTGTAAATGTATTATATATTCCCGCAGCATATTTGGTGGAGGTGCGGGGTAAAAGTAGGCGAGAAAACCACAACATCGTCAAGGTAGCAGAGGCAGGTCGACCACTTAAAGCCGCGAAGAAGGGAGTCCAATCATTCGTTCAAAGGTAGCCGGCACGTTACAGAGTTCGCATGGCATGACTTTAAATTGGTATAAGCCATCTGGCGTCACTAAGGTGGTATTTTTGCGGTCCTTTTCATCAACGGCAGTTTGCCAGTACCCCGATCGAAGATCAATTGAAGAGAAATATTTGGCGCCGTGGAGGCAATCTAATGCATCATCGATCCTCGGGAGAGGATATACGTCCTTTTTTGTGGTGCGCTTTAGGTGCCGGTAATCAACGCAGAAGCGCTAGCTGCCGTCCTTCTTTTTTAAAAACCAGGACAACTGGTGAAGCCCAAGGGCTTGACGAGGGCTCGATGATGTCTTTTGCGAGCATCTTGTCCACCTCTTGATTGATGACGGTGCGTTCAGCGCTGGACACGCGGTACGGACGTCTGTGGATAGGAGCGGCATCACCAGTGTTTATGCGATGCGTCACTACGGAGGTACGAGCCAAAACACGGGCATCAAAGTCGAAGATGTCGCGAAAAGATGATAAAAGTCACCTAAGATCGTGAGCTTGCATCGGCGGTAGGTCAGAAGAGATCATGTCGGCGTAGTCGTCCGTTGGTTTCTCGGTTGATGTGGCCGCAGGCAACAGGCTTTGATAAGTAGAAGGTAAGCAGGTGTCCACGACTGATATGACACATTCGGCAACCGGGCAGAGCGGGACGAGTGAGATGCCTTGCGGGAGCGGTCGGATAGACGAGCCAAAGTTCAGAACCGGAAGGTACGGTCGGCTGGCCTCGACCTTCTTGGCCCTTTTCCCACGTCCCTCTCCGGCAGCAAGTGGATGGCTGTTGCAACTGATTATGCGACTCGGTACGCCATCACGCGTGCTTTGCCTAACAGCTGCGCTACCGATGTCGCCGATTTTCTTTTCCAAAACGTCATTCTTCACCATGGCGCCCCTCGTCAACTGCTCACCGACCGTGGTTGTTATTTTCTGTAACGAGTGATTACTGACATTCTTCGTTCGTGTGCCACGCAGCACCAGCTCGCGACAGCTTACCATCCACAAACCAACGAGCTTACAGAACGGTTCAACCGCACGCTCACCGGCATGTTAGCAATGTACGTCTCGCCAGACCACCGAGATTGGGACGCTGCCTTGCCTTATGTGACTTTTGCGTATAACTCTTCACGGCATGACACAACCGGCTATTCCCCTTTCTACCTTCTGTTTGGTTGGCACCCCCTCTTGCCTTTGGACACGCTCATGCCGTCTTCTTCAGTCGCCGCCACTGCTTACGCTCAGGATGCCATCGCCCAGACCTCGCTGGCGCGCCAAATAGCCCATAGTCGGCTCCGTGCCTCACAAGCTTCCCAGAAGTCCGACTACGACCGCCATCACCGGGCGGTCGAATATGAACCCCGGATCACTCGTCCTTCTGTGGACGCCGTCACGCAGCGTCGGTCTCTCCGAGAAGCTCCTTTCTCACTACCGGGGCCCTTACCGTGTGGTGCGCCGAGTCACCGACGTGAACTATGAAATTGCACCCCTTGGGTGCTGGCCATCGTCCTCCGGCCCCTCCACCGACGTCGTCCATGTCTGCCGCCTAAAATCTTATCACGACGTTCATACGTCGCCACTATAAAGCCGAGACGGCGTCTCATCAGCCGGGGGTCCTAAAGCGGGAAGACGACGACGAGACTGAGCGAGTGAACGGGTGGACGAAGACGAAGACAACGAAGTTCTGACTGTTCTCAGTGCCGCTCGTAGCTGTTCCTTCGCTGGTGTACATAGCTGTAAATATATTCTTTCCCGCAACAATACTTTTGAAGGTTCATCTAACTGCAGCAAAAGCAAACAAGCTGAGTGGATCCCGTCTAGAACTTCAGTACACATACCAAGTTGCTTTTTAGGTGATCAAGCACTTGTTGACTTGTCATACATTTTCAGTTCCTCGAAAAAGGCATGTTTTAACCAAACTCCAGGTATAAAAAGCTTCCCCTTTAACAGAAATATCTAACCTTTAATTGGTCGTATCATAGCCTTAGTTCCTACGGCGCCATTAGGCTCAATACATCTAGCTAACCCACTAGAGCTTCACTAAACGCGCGTGGCGCAAAAATAAGTGACACAATATGTACATGATTATTCTTAGCTAGTAAGTAATTGCCTGAAATTAAACACTATTGTGTATTGCGCAATACGACCTCCAGGAACTTAAGAAACCTTGGTTCACGTAACGGGAAATATCCAATGTAGCTTAAGCTTAGCGGCTGTGGAATCAGGAATCCGTTCATTCCAGCTTATCTCCAGATGCCAAAAAATTTCCCGCGCATAAACACACCCTTCTCCGCTTCTGTAACATGACGATGTCTAAAAACTATTTTCGTGTCCGATATTTAGACATACTAATTTATTATAGAAGCCAACTTATCGTACTTCATAAGCATCGTAACAGGTCTGCTCCTCTTTGATGAGACACCTTGCCAGGATTCAATGGCTGCCAAGGCGATCCGCCTCGAATACCAGAGATATGAGCAGTCAAGGATATCAAGGAGGGGTCCCTTTTAGCAGAAGGAAAATGTAACAGGCGATGAACAGCTCACACGAAACTGTCAGATGAGGAAGAGCACGTGGCCCATGAAAACAAAATACACGTCCACATAGATGCCCGTTCTGTCAACGCCGGGCTTCATAGACACGCCCACGCCTGTAGATATTCTAAGGCGTCGAGAGTAGGAGAGTGCCGAAAACATTTCTGCGATGTCAAAAGATTCTGCAGCTGGTGTGTCTTTGATAATTCCTATTCGGTCACATAATGCCATTCCGGTAAAGCCTTTATGCAGGTCAAGGTATACCATCGCACTGCAAAATAAAACATAAGCTTGGTATGAGCTCATCTTTCTTACGACCAGCATGCATCTTTCTACACGCAGAAATCCTTCCACACGCTTTCTCCGGCAAAATCATTTCGTGCCTGTATCTTTGAAAGTGCGGAAGGCGATGAAATAGCACTTCTTAGTTCGCTCCTTTCATTCTCTTTCGACCTTAGTTTTTCCGACACATCGCTTTCAGCACTATTCTATGATTCCAGGCCCTGCGCTTCCTATGGAATATGGTGTATTTAGTGGAACATACGCAGCGCCGGTAGCATCTCATTTTTTGTCCTGGAGCGAATCTGGTGAGAGGCGCTCATCTCATTAGAAGGTCACTTCGAACGACCTGCTTGCACTTTGCAGTGGGTATTTCTCAGCATCACAGAATCGTCACTGTATGATCACCTTCATATAATTCATCTAGCGGCGCCATCTTCGTTTGAGAGTGTGGCATTTGTTAAAAGGGGGGTAACCCTAGCACATGCCCTTTCAATCGCCCACCCTATTTCTGGGATTCATGAGTGCAGATTTTGATTCCTTTGCCGTTGGTACCTAGATTAATGATGGTTGATATTTTGAGGTACCACTTTATCAACCATTTTCTATAGCTCGTAAAAAAAAAACCGAACACGAGGTATACGCCTTGCATGCTCATATTGTAGGTGGGCGCATTACAGGGAATTGAATGTGGCGCAGCGCTTCGGAGCAAGATAACTTGTTCCTCCTGACGTAATGAGCGATAAGTCCTCCAGCACTAATATCCGCAACCCTAAACTTGAAGCGAAAGAGGACACGTTTCGTGTCATTTCGCAAGTCTGATATTAAATTAAATGTTTTGTGCGCCGTTGAACAGAAATTAATCGTATATAAAAAATGTGGAAAAAAACGTGGCAGTTGTTGCAATAGAGGTGAATTATTACATCCCATTTCAAATCAAGGAAAAGCATCTGACTTGGCTGTAGAAGCTCCGAAACGACAACACAACTGCAGTCTTATGAGGCCCACTCTCGAGGAGATCCGGCTAATATAAATTCCTGCTACCTATGTTTATCCCTTGTTCTCACATTCTTAATCCATTACGGAAGTACTGTTGTCCCGACAAAGCCGCCATAGCTAACTATATGCAAAAACAAAAGATTTTTATTGTTTGTTTAAGGAGTGCCTTGCAAATGTACCTTGGAGTGGGCAGTGCCTTACATGCCCGAAGTAGATCTTTCTGAAAACGGCCACTGCAAGAAATCCGCAAGAAAAAAACCTGGCTTTAAACGAATGCTAAAACTTTTTACCGTTTTCAAAGAGAACGGCAGCAATGGTAACCTCCAACGTAATCAGTTCTAGGTTAGCATGTTAATTCGCTATGCAAGTGCTTGACTATTTTATTCTTCCCACTGCTGCTCTCTCAGTGATAAGGCTCTTTTCCATTCTCTGAAAATAGTTATTGACGCGATTCGCCACCAGCGCAACTGTGTAGAGGTGGAGAATATGGAGGCTACTTGTGAGAGACTGGTGGCATTTACATCTTTTGGATACGTTCATGGGCTTTCTCGGCAAGAGTGCCCCTGTGGTTGCTTTCAAAGCGGTGCCACTTGCAGTTCATGAAAGAGCGTTTATAATTTGCATACACCGGTATGCTTCACTGTTGAACAATGGCGCACTATTTTCAAAGCCTTTCATCAGTTGAACAGTACAATGACAACTGCTCTGCTACGGTTGCGCTGGACCCATGGTTGGGCGTTAAGAATAGAGAAAGTTGCTCACGTGAAAACGGAGTTGTGTTTTCTTGTGATTAAGTACTCCAGGTGTCACAAATGTACGGGCACGCCAGACCTGAAATTGATTATTTTATCTCTACTATCGCGTGTAAGCATGAAAAAACCTGCTTCTCAGACTTAAACGGGGGAACACGACAAGCTGTCTTTCAAGCTGCCTCATAGGCAATGCGAGGAAATGTTGTTCACCCACTCGTGTGGAGCTTAAACATTTCGCGTCAAATGTACTTCGCGAAAATTGCATCTTTGAGAATATTCCATTTTCATTCTTTGCAGGTATTCACGGGCCGCAACCTGAACACAAGGAATCATCGCGGATTTTCATCATACGCACGGGTGGTGTAATTAACCAGTAACCCTTGGGCTCCCATAAGCCCCCCCATAAGCGCTAACAGGAGCTACCATGGACTATCAGCCCGAAACTAACCCGCCAGTGATAAACGGTGAGGAGACATTTGGGGCGTAGTCGGTTTCGCCGCTTCCGACCTTGATAATTGATCGCAGTGAACGAAAACTTCACTGAACGGCACTTCATAAAAAAGGGACGCGATTCAGAGATATTACAAATTCCTCTTATTACTGCAAAACAGAGCGACGCACGCAAAGCAGTACTTCAGAAAAACTAGAGTACAACGAGATATCAACATTGCACAAGTAAATCAGTGAGGCGTAGAAAGAAAGGACAAAAGTTTTTAACCGCGCTCTGCGACATTCCGACTAACGAAAGTTCGCGGAAGTGACCGTCCCGATGACTAGCTTCTGTTCCCTACCTCATTCGTGGCTCGCGAACAGCGTTTTTCCTGCGGAAGTCGTGCGGTAGAGTTTTGTTCTAAGCACCAACTACGTGTGTACTGAGCTTATGTGTATGTAATGATTTTTCTTAGAGGTATAATTTTTATCTCCGTCACAGGAAAATCACAGCAACATCTGGCTTGGAAATTCTTGCTCTGATTTCATTTGGGAATGTTGCGCCGTGGTTTTTTTTGTGAATATAAAGCTGGTTTCTCGCCACATTCAAACATCTGAGCTGTAGATGCTGTTCTGCAATATTATACAAAATGTTGTCTCTGAATTAGTCACTCTTGAATGTGCTTTTGTGCGGTGCCTTCGGTGCTTTGTATAAAAGTCTTAAGAATGTTCATAACCTCACCAGAAATTGCGACCATGGGTAATATAGCTTCTCTGGCCATATCGTACTTTTTCGAAGATTAGACATCGGGTATGAATACGTCTATCCAGTTTAGTCCAATCAGCCACACCATTCGCCATGGCGTCGTCGATTCGTGCATATGTATACGAAGCAGAGGCCTGCAATTGTTGATAAAACGCAAACTTGAGAGCAGTTGTTTTGTGAGATGCTGTTGTGTAAATACTATAAAGCAGCTCTCCTGTTTACGCAGAAAACATAACCTTTCTCTTAAGCTCGTATTTTATTCGCTCCTGGACACTTAAACGATGTGTATGTATACCAGGTGTTTCGGCGAGCACTTTCAAAAATTTTCAAAAATCGACTCTTTGGTGCCAAAATATGTACGTTGCGTCATAGTATTACCAGTGTTGGCGGATAACAGAAAACTGGACAATCGTTTTAGGCAGTAAGATGGATAACAAATTTTAAACAATTAATTTTTTAACCAGCAGAGTCAGGCGCCGAGCGGCAATTCGAGATTTGTAGCCGGTGGCTAGTAACAGCCATATCAGTTTTTAGATTTTCGAAAACGCGATTACCCTTGGCGCTGTGCTTTTTGTCTTCATGGGACTCCTATGAAGACAAATATTGGCTTTTTCGAATAGTTATTCGCACTGGAAGGGATGCTCTGCCTGCATGTTTTCGAATGCACATGTATTCTGGCTCGATGCAGCCAAATTTTGTCGAGCCACAGCAGCGAGGGTAATCCCGTTTTCAAAATTCTAAAAACTGATATGGCTATACTACTAATGACCGGCAACAAATATCAAATTGAACTGAGCGCCTAACTCTACTAGTTAAATATCTCATTATTAACCATTAGTTAACCAGCTTACTACTTAATACTAATGACCAGTTTTCCAGTGTCTGTAAAGATTGATAATGATATGCCACCGTGGTTGCACAGTGATTGTGGAGCTCGCCTGCGGCTACGATCACGGTGGCGCCGGTCGCATTTCGATGTGTGTGTGTTGTGTTGGGTTTAATGGCTCATAATCATCTAAGGCTCTCATGCGCCATTTCGATATAGAATAATGGTACAGGCCCTTGGACTGTGTGATGTAAGTGTACGTTAATGACCCCAGGTGACCAAACTTATCCGGAGCCCTTCACTACGACGTCTATCAACACCCGAGTCGCATCGGCATATAAACCGCATAAAACAAAACGAAACTGATGGGCTTCTAAACGACGCAACCAGTGGACGAAATAAATTTAAAGGGGGCCAGAAAATACTTAGCGGCGCGTTTTGATGGGAATCTATTATGTCTTGGGCTACACAGAGTGCGCAAACATCAGGCGTCGGCGGAGCTATCTTGATTGCTTTATGCACGATGGGGGAAAAACATTCCACTCTGGAGCGCTATAAGATCTGCATAGCCGAAATCGCATTATAAATTGTGCGCGTAGCAGGGCTTAAAATACAATGTTCTCAAGATTCAATGTCCTCGCTTGAGAATTCTTGTGATAGTTTGAGCACTCGGCGATGTGCAGCATTTTCTCAGTGTGTATACATACCGTGTGTTTTCCAGCACCAGTTTATTATAGTGCAGTGTGACAAAAGGTGTGGCATTCTTCAAACATTGCTCGAAAACGTTGCGGAATGTGGAGGTACGAAAATATTCAATTTTTCCTAACGTACATTTGTTATCAACTTTGATTCCAGAGGCTGCATCCAATCCACAGGACAATCCCGTTAATTCTGTTCTACCATCGGCGTCGACCACTGAGCTCGTTAATGTACACCACACAAATTCGGAGCATCTCGGACCTTCACTGGCTACCAATGAAGAAAATTCTGCCGGGTTTCTGAGCCCCAACTTCACAGGAAAGCCGTTCACATGCATCCTCTGTCCCTACACTTCTACGAATTATGACGAATTTGTGAGACACATCGACTCGCACGACGCAATAGCGAAATTTGAATGTCGCCGGTGCACAACTGCGTTTGAGACGTCCCAAGACCTTAAAATACATATGTCATGTCACGCTCTGGAGAAACGATACAAGTGCGACCGGTGCCCCTTTGCAGCTGTTTCACGTAGCAAGCTAGACGAGCACAAGCGTACGCACACAGGCGAAAAGCCCTACAAGTGCGACAGCTGCCTTTATTCAACGACTACAAGGGGCGCACTACTTGTGCATAAGCGTACGCACACAGGGGAAAAACCCTACAAGTGCGACAAGTGCCTTTATGCAGCGGCGTCAAGTAGCATCCTAGCTCAGCACAAGCGTACGCACACAGGCGAAAGACCATACAAGTGCGACAAGTGCATTTATGCAGCGGCTAAAAGGGGCCACCTAGTTGAGCATAAGCGTACGCACTCAGGCGAAAGGCCCCACAAATGTGAAGTATGCTCTTATTCGGCGACTACGAAAGGAAATTTAGACCGTCACATGCATACGCATCCAAGAACTCGGGGATTTCAGTGTACTATATGTTCATTCGTGTGTTCAAGCACTGAGGGCCTCAAACAGCACATCTGCGCACACCGGGATTGAATTCTTCATAAATGCGCGCGTGTGATAATGACGCTAAACAGTGGCATATGCCTCCCCATAAAAATAAGTATCCATTCTTTGCGGACAGGCGAGGCGTATTAGATTATGTGTAGGTTTACATGGGCATTTTTGTACAACAATCTTACCACGAGACGGCGGAAGCAAGAGCTTTGTAGGTTCGGGTCATTGATGTATTATTAATGCATGTTATTTTAGCATCAGACACAGCGCATTAAGTGCTTCGTTTTTTTTGTTTGTGCAGAAGATCGAGGGGGCGTGCATTTTGGCCTAAGTCTATACCAATAAAGTGCAGACTGTGAACACCATGGTGTTTCAGCGTAAGATCTTTCATTGCTGCAAAGGAAGTACTTGTCGCATAACATGGAAATTCATCTCAGGCAAAAACGCCGGTAGGGGTGCCTCAACCTGTTTCTTCATAGACGGCCTTTTAAACGCCGAAGGTAAAAGGCAAATCCATCGCGCACTTTTTACGTGTCGCACTAAATTTGCTGTAATATTTTCTACCTGAGCTACATCGATTTACAACAGTGTTCCGCATTTACAATTCAACATTTTGTATATTCCTTTCCCATACCAAGAAAATGTTAGCAACTTCTATGAATCTTTCATGGAATCTTGATTTTGATCGCTGTTCTTCAAGCGTGCTCCATGGTCTATCCATCATATTTGTTGCGTGCAGCATACGGTGAACTAACGAAGTTTAAGAGCAATGCATCAAACATATCGTGCGTCTCATGTTGAACCAGCTAAAGCGTTTGGCATGCTGCTACGCAGTAGACGTGCAGAAAAAACATAATTTGGCAACTCCTTCAGCCAATTCAGAGATGCTGACTATATTGCTGAGCGAAATGTAATTCTTGCCGGAGCAGCCTTGTTCATGACATGCCTTTCTTCAGCGAGGGATCCTGATCTCCGTCACGGCAGAATACGCCCCAAAACTTTTGTTCAAATAACTGAAACTCGAAAGTCAAACAGCATCGCCATTATTTTTCCGGATTGCTGCATGCATGCATGCGTATCATTGACTAGGGCAGCAGGTGCACAGTGTGCTGAGGTGACTCTCATCGAGAGAAGGAAGGCAGTCGAAAAATGGTCGACAATTACGCGACGAGTGCACACGGACGCCTGAAAATTGTCAGCTGATGTTCGATTTTTTTTAATCAAGGAATTCAGCTTTTACAGATATAGCAATGCGAGCTATCACAATCATTGCATGTATATACGGCGGGATCACAGCCAGTCTTTACAACTTTCATACATAGGAGCACATCTTTACTGTTGCGTAGATAGGTATTGCCCGTTATACTCGAAAAACATACAACATCAAATGCTGCAGTTCTCGCAAAAACACCCACATTCCCATTCAGCATTACGTCGACATCACTAAAGTGGAGTCTGCGAATGCCACGGTCGTTCAGCCTACGTTCCGTTTTGCCTCAGAACTTTCTTTCTTGAAAAAATGCAACACTATGGCACCCATGAGGACAAGCGGTGATTTCCCTCAACCGTGCCGTCATAAACGCCCATTCGTAATTTCGCGGTGATTGCCAACTTCTTTGCTTACTTATCAGAAGTAAACTGAAAAGTTTTCACCACGATGCATATGCATTGACCTGAGCCATGTTGTACAATAAGCCGGCGCGGTGGATCAGTGGTTGTGGCGCGCTTCTCTGCGAAATGCATGGGTTCGATCCCGACCGCGCCGGCTGATTTTCGTTGCAGGTGAAAATCTAGAGGTCCCTGTACTGTGATATGTCAGTGCACGTTAAAGAATCCCATGTGGTCGAAATTTCCTCAGTCCTTCACTACAGAGTTCCTCGTAGCCTGAGTCGCTTCGGGACGTTAAACCATAATAAACAAATCCAAACCTTGTACTTAACCTATGCTGCACATACACAGCTCGGGAATTCAAAGGTGGTTAAAATCTACTTATTAACTTTCGGTCCCGGGAATGCCTTTGCAGGATCGTGTGACTCTCATAAAATTCATAATTCGAGCGCAGGTTATCCCTCAGCAGTCACTGCAGTGCATGTGTCGGGTAACGTATGCGTTCAGCTAGCCCAAGGAAGGACCTCTTTGGAAGATACTTACAGACGCACCTGCTCGAAAACTTTTGTTTTGGAATGGATGGAGGATTGCATTCCAAAAACCAGACATAAAGACTACGGGCATTGCAGATTAGCTAAAACCAATTAGCTAAAAATAAAGTAAAAGCCATGCTTATCATCTGGAGAGGATCGGAGATGCTGTCGCCAGCAGACCACCCGTGGAATCAGCAGCTGTTAGGTTGACATCTCTGCTCCTCAGCTTCCTCTAAGAACAATACGAAGAGCGGCCCAACTCATACGGCAGAAAAGCTCTTCAAGTGCGCCCATTGGATAGCGGCGTCTTTGCATTCAAGCGCATCCTCAAGCGGAATATGAACTGCAGAATTGTACTACAGAAGTACAATTCAGATCCAACGTGAACAGTTATGACTGTTCGAAAAGTGGTAAATTGTAGATTTATTTTCTGAGGCATGCAAGAGCCGCAGTCCTTCACAGCAGTGCATGCTTTTTCCTGTGTTTAAACAGCGGCAGCCTGAAAAGCCCATTGACAAGGTAGCTGATCACGAATGTCCTGTGTCTCGTGATTTAAATCAGCATGTTAAATTAGCCGAAAGGTAAGGTGTAATATGCATCTACTCTCGCGGACTAAGAGTATTTTTCCGCGTGTTCATAATCAGAGATCCACACAAGATGATTATAAACCAGAGTGATTTGTTTTTTCTTCTCTGCTTTGACACTGTCTCCTGTATTCCTTTTGTTTTTGTTCTTACTCCTTCATTTTAGGTATGTGCATTTGCCGTCTACATTGGAGTGTTATTTAAAAAATAAACAGGTATTTGAATTTCCTATTGTAATGTCAGTCTTGTGCATCTCTACAACAATTGTCCGTAAATTTCACTGACTGAGTCCACTAAAAAAATGCATTTAACATTGAAATCAATTGTGCAGCACCCCTTCAAAATAGTCTCCCTTGCAGTCCATACACAGCTTCCATCGCTTCTTTAGGTCTTGGAAACAGTTGGAAAACGCTTCTTTTAGTAGGACTGTTAGCTCCTTTGCCGTGGCGTTTTGAATTGGCTCCACGCTCTCCATCCAGGGACCCTTTAGGGCTCTCTGCACACGAGGAAACAGGAAAACATCGCATTGGGAGATGTCAGGCGAGTATGGCGGATGAGAAATTAGAGTAATGCTGTGTTTGGCGAGAAATTTTGTCAAGCTGAGAGCAGTGTGCAGCCTTGCGTTATCGAAGAGAAGGTTCCATTGTCCAGATACCCATATGTCAGGGCGGCGGCGTCGCAGTGCATCACGCATGTGTTGGATAACGCAGATATCAAACTCTTGATTCACCGTCTGCCCTTGTGGAACGAAATCGTGGTGTATGACACCTCTGGTATCGAATAAACTATCAGCATCGTCTTTGTTTTGCTCTTCTGTCGCCGCACCTTTATCGACGCCGGAGAGCTTGTCGACCGCCATTCGGCGCTCTGGCTCTTAGTTTGAGGATCGTATTGAAACCACCATGTTTTGTCTTCAGAAATGATGCTGTCGACGAGCGCAGCATCCTTCTCTGCCTCGGAGAACAAATCAGCGTTCACTTATGGCCGCGTGTCCTTCTGGTCCTGTGTGAGGGAGTCCGGCACAAGTCTGGCATTAAGCTTTCGTTTACCAAAGTTCTCAAGCAAAATTTGGTGACATGTCCTGCATATGCCGAGAGCATCTGAGATAGCATGCGCACTGTAATGATGTGGTCTTGCTGTACGATTTCCATGGTCCGAGCCACGTTGTTTTCATTCCGTGGGGTTGAAAGGCGCCCCTGCCTTGTGTCGTCTTCCACCGACGTTCTTCCCGAAACGAACCTCTTGAGCCACTCAAAAACTCGCGCCTGAAATTGTGTCTCGTTTACGTAAACGTCACGAAGGAGCTGATATGCCTGTGTGGTTTTCTTGCCAAGCTTCACACAGAATTTTATGTTTACACGCTGTTCGAAGTGGACGTCCATCTCTCCACATTCTTGAAAGAAGTTAGGACGGCGCTAAAACGACAAAGACAGAGGCACGAACACAACAGGACGGGCGCCCGTCCTGTTGTGTTCGTGCCTCTTTGTCTTTGTCGTTTTAGCGCCGTCCTAACTTCTTTCAAGATATGAACCAACTAGCCCAAATCAAAGTACTTCTCCACATTCACTCGCAATTGAATGCGCAGATGACTAGTGACAACATATATTTCTGCATGTAGTGTCATCTAGCGGCTACCACAGCAATTAACATAAACAGCTCAGGTTAGCACCAAAAAATGGCGCTAAACATACGCACCAACATTTGTATTTGCGAATCATTTCTAGAGAAAAAAAATCTCGAAACTTTAAGGACAAAGGTTGTATGTATACAATATTTGTTATGCCTACGATTTACTATTGCAGGAACCTATTTGTATGGATTCCAACTAGCTTTTACCTAGGGAACTAGATATTAGTGCAATCAAGCCCGTTTGCTAAATGTCTGGAGCAAAAGTCAATAAACAAAATCAATACATCACTAGACACCCCAGTGAATAAAATATTTTCAGGTTTTTTTCCAAGCCCATGTTTAGCCTCGGAGTTTTCACGTTTCAATGAATACATCTGCCCCTCTTAGGCAAAAGCGTGGGCGACTGCGATCTACGTAGCGTCTGCAGGAAACAAGTGACGACTAAGAGTTCCTGCGTCTTTCAATGCATGTTCCTTATTTCCTGCTATAGATATAACTGCTTGTCGGAGTAAGCTTTAACACAACTTCAGCTGAGAGAAGAACGCCGGGAATGCGACGAACCGTTCTTGTTTAAGCACCCGTTAGGAAGTTTAAGGTAAAGAAATAGGTCGCTATAGATCTGGCGAGAAATTCATCACAGCAGCTGTTGTCTCTAATCTAGTAACTCATAAATCATTTAAAACCAGAGTGGTAAGACAGGCGTTTCGAAACGAATCTTTTCTTTATCAGCAGGATACGTCAATACATGGCGGCAATGCAGAGCCCAATACTCGCACACGTTCAACAGGAGGAAATCAGATTGCACATCGAACCACCGTTACCCTAAAAGCTTGCTGACACGGCTTAGTAGACACCATTCGGAAATGTTCACTGGATCTGGCAGTAACGGGGAAAATTTTAACGCGGGACAGTGAGACTGAAGAGTTGCAGCGAAAAGCGGCTATCGGCAAATCAACGTCGCACATAATAACACACCCAACACAGGCAGTATCGAATCTACTATATGTTTAACACTTTCTTTCGGTTAACTTTATTCATCGTTTCATGTATCGCTTGCGAAAAATGAAACTATCGGAGTATTCTTATCCAAAATACCTCTTGAGTGTATCCTGCATATTAAGGATACTCGATGCACAAAGCACAGTGTGTCGCACTTTTTCAGGCGGCTGTGAGCGACATTTTCGGCTGGAAGCGCTCGCTCTAGCTGTAGCCCACTGAAAAAAAGGTATGAAGCACAAATAAGAAGAGGCAATGCCAAGGCTCTGAGCCCGCCTTTGTTCCTTCTCCATGCGTCGGTTGTTAACTACACAGACGACGCATGCATTGCCCTTAAGCACGCTCTTTGCCAGAAGGAACGAGGAGGAGGGTTCATAGTTTTGGTAGAAACAATACCTCATCAACCCAATTTCAGTCTGTGGTGGCTGCCAACAGACATTACACTTGCACCGCCATGTTCATGACCTTGAGAACATTTGCTACTTACTCCACCTAGAGCAAACAAAAATACCTTGTGGCATGGCGCTATTTTCTTGCAGATTCACTTGCATCATAAAAAATGGATCATCATCTGCAACCTACATTTTGTTTCCCCTCCCCACACTCCTCCATCGCCTGAATTCGAATCGTATAGGTCGGAATGGTTAAACAGAGTCGGAAACGCTCCAGCTTCCGCGGTTGTACCCCAGCCTCCCACTTTCGTCACCCGATCCTTGCCAGATTATTTTCCCACTGCACCTTGTTCTACAGCCCCTTTCGTTCATCACATATTTCTAACTGTTCATTATGTTATCTGGTGTTGTAGCCTAGGCGGCAGGATAAGGAGCGGTTTCATAAAATGTGCTTGAAAAATAAAAAATAATTAAACCATACGCCGCACGTTTTCTTTTAATTTATATAAAAGCCTTGCTCTCTACTGAGGAGCTCTCTGGAGTGCAAAACTCCGCCGTATTTAAGTTTTCGTGTGCAAACTCAAACTGACAGTCGTCAACACATTGGCTGCTGTGCCATATACGGTAAAGGGCTTCGAAGCTACTACCATTTGTATGCACAGTTTTGAAAGTAGCTGCCATGATGCTTGATCGACGACGGTATCTTATCGCTCGATATGAAGCGTTCATGTGATCGTTGCAAGCATGCCAGACTACTGAAGATGCACACGAAGCTAAATGAAATTCTTATCACAGCGGCATTGCAAGAATAATAGGTGAACGTTCGCAGCTTAAATGGAGGTATGCTTGAGCTGATGCTCTACCCTAAGCAGTTTTAGTCATTTTGGGAGCAAAGTCGACCGCCTGTCCACGAAGACGACGTTTCTCCAGCGATAAGAGAATCTGCAGTTAGAGGCAGCTTTGTGCAGGTTTCAAGGACCAGCAGTTAAGACACCACTTAGGAACACTGAATGACGTACGACACTATATTTAGAATATCCCTCACTTGCTCTCCTTAGTCGCGATTTGTCAGCTTTTAATAATCATTGCTGCCCCTGAAAGTGTCATTTGGAATAGGAGTACGCGAGGGTGCACGCAGTGGTGCACACGGACGCTGATACTATGTAATCCGGAAAAGCTGTTCACAATGAGGGAACTGTCGCTGTGTGTGCGGAGGCCAACACTATGCCATTGCATTTCATGAAGCAGACGGAAGAAGACGGGCATAGCAGAGGAAATAATACAACTACCAAATGCCATCCTTGTCATCTGGAGATTAACAGACTGGCCGTCGCCAGCAGACCACCCAAGGAACCTACAGCCATTCGTCTAGAAACTCTGCTCGTCAGCCTCCTTTTCAGACGTTACGAGGGATGGCCGAACTCACGCGCTATAAGAGCTGTAAAAATGCGCCCAGTACACAGCGGCCTCTTCTTGCGTTGAACCACATGTAAAAGCGGAAAAAGGACTGCGATACTGCTGAAGTACAAGCTATTCTCATGAGGCACTAGAATAAATCCACTTCGCAAGATCCTCGATACGTCTCAGCAATGCTTCATTCTAATTCTTTTGGAAAATGCACCGTCAAGAAAGGCAACAGGTACACCTGCTCGACAGCTCGCGTTGTCGGGCTCTTGTTATCAGCTTCGCTGATACGCAGCCGTATCGCGTGCCTCTTCTGTACCAGCGGCTTCAATACGTGCTGTTAATATATTCCTGAAAAGGTCAGATTAAAATAACAAACATCATCAAGGTTATTTCAGTTTAATGAAAAATAAGACCCCCTGTTTTGTTGGATATCTTCCCGCTTTGAACGCAGCAAGTTCAGTTTCAAACGTTCTCTTAATCTCTGTGCTTGGAAAATAACTGGCTCTCCAAACCGCATTAGCTTCTACCATTTAGTAGAGGACAAATGCCGAGGCAGCCGACTAAATTCAGCAGCAAGAAGCGAAAACATTTATGAACAGCTTTGGGTTTAATGTTATGAAGTCAGGATCTCTCTCAGGGCTCGCACTTAGGTAACGATGTTACTAACGATATTAATATCGATGACTTCAATTACGTATAAATACATGCACGCTACAGTCTCGAGTATCTTTTCGTTAGCAGCTTAAGTCTTTATCAGGAATACAATTCTTTATGGGATCGCCTGATGGTATTGAAAGCAGTTTTTCTGATGAATAGGGCTAAGCATTGCACTCAAGGTATACGTGTGCTACATAAAATCATCGCAAGCCGCGTATTTTATCAAGAACGAGATTAATTTGCACTTGACCCGAGGCATTTAGAAGATACATCGCGAGAATACCGCAGGTATATGAAAAGAAATCAAACTCACACTAGGAATATGAAGCTAGTTGTGTAAGAGTTGCCCGGAAATTGGTTTCCATTATTGTTGAAGAAATCAATATAATCGCTTCAATACACCACATTACTCTAGCTTATAAAAGCGATTTACCTTAAAGTTTTTTTTTTCTGTGGAAGATGCAACGCCACAAGGTTTTTCGTTCAAACAAATTTAGAGCACAGCCCAATCGGCAATCAACTCTGAATTTCAAGGCTAATGTTGTTGTCAACTATTTCTCGGCAGAATTCACGTCTCACCATGTAAAATAACTTTGCTAACAATACGGACGCCGCTAATGTATGTCTTTTGAACACACTGAGGAGCTGGATTTTCAGAGATGGGCATTTGTTGAATTTCAGAAATAGTGTGATTCAGACGGATGAATGCATGGACGGATAAGGCTGAACACTTCCAATCGGGCGGTGGTTCAAGCCACCTAGCCACGACTTGTGAAATTTTACTCTTGTCTTCATTCCAGCAACCAATCGGATAAACTTCGCCGGATTACTTCTACCCGCTTAAATCTACTTTTCCCACAGCGTCGATAAACCACAATTGGCATACATGCAGCGCCGCCTTTCGGTTTACATAGACCCCACTAGGTGGCGACACATGAAATGCAACGCCGCATGGGCGTGACCTTGCCATGTCAGGAGGGTGGCACATTCGAACCGTTCGCTTTTGCAGCAGTGTCCAGGGGCTCGATAGCCATTACGTACTCGCGCAGCTTTTACGTGTCGTGCAGCGCTCATTTGTCGTTTAAGGACCAGGCGGGATCAGGACACCAAGGAAGAAATTTTGAGGAGCCCACGTGTGAGTACCGCAGCTATTCACAGCTCACATCTTTCGCGTCATTTGTTTTTCACTTGCGGCCGACTACATTCTTTTTGCTCCGCACTGGTGTGCCAAGAAATTTCATCAACAGTTACGATTTCTGTGCAACGGCTTCTGACAAAGACTGCACAAAACGGTGGAAGCCTCCTGAAATATGCGGCCCGTTTGATGTTCTGATTCGTGTTCGAGGTATTCTGCCGCCAGACCTATGCATGCAAGCAGATTCTTAGGCATGCATACTTTCAACCTGCAGTGGAAAGTGAAAGAAAAAAGTCTTGACGCTTTTTCGCGTGTACACGCTAATATTAGAAAGTTCTAACCGCCCTTTCCCAACGTCTAAACTAGTAAAAGCTCGCCCACTTTTGTGAAGCGCTTAATTCGCAAGTGGGATACGTGACTAACATCCTGTCTTAATCATTTCATCTTTCGGGAATAGTGTACGACCAGATTTAAAAGCTGACAAATTTAAGTCTTGTACACAAAAACGTATTGAGAAGAACGCCTACATTTTTGTAGTGCACCAGTCACTCGAGCATAAGTGATCAATGTGTGCCTGACAACAGCATTGTTTCAAAGTGTGAAAGTAAAAAAAAGCGTTTGTTTGTATTACATTTACTGACGCTGGTGTTCAGTGATCTGCATCAAGCGACGGATTTGTTTCCCCTTTGATAAACGCGCGTGCTTTTTTCTTCTGGCTGCGGATGGACCGGTGCGAATTTCATGTTATGCAGACCTGTCTTTTGCCTAAATTGCACTGAAACAAACCACGATTAGAGGGGCCTTGTGTTAAAGGGTACGTAAACACCCGGTGGGCTGCAAGCATTCGCAGATCCATAGGCATGTGATTCAGCAAAAGCGTGACAGCTTAGCAGTGTACGAATAAATGTTTAGACAGATAGGACCCCAGTACAAAATGTGCCATGGTAACAGACAACTTGAACTGGTGTTAGAAAATGAGATACGCTGTCTCTGGTTATGCTTTTCCTTCCACTTACGCAATCCAAGCTAATTTTAAATACCACCTGGTCGTATCTTTACCTTAGAATACCTGCGCGAGGATAGTACTACAGTCGATCCTCATGTAACGTAACAGCTTACCACGAAATTATATAACAAAGACGATTGTCCTTGGAAGGTTTGCAAACACTGGTTACAACGACGGAACTTCTGGTTCCCTTTAACGTTGTTATAACAAAGACCAACCGGATTTTCTTTACGCCCAAGTGGTTTATTGAAATTAGAGAATAGTTTTCCGACCGATCGAAATTTCAGAAAGCTTTCAAAATACAAAATGAATCTCGTGCACTCTGCTCTACAGTATTGTAACATTCCCAGCTGATATTGCAATGAAGTAATCATTTGTGCTGAACGCGTCGATGTCAGCGGGCGCCACCGACTTTGAAGATGTACGCGGTGCTATACAGAACTGAACATTACTGCGGCAGCCTTGATTAATTTCACATCACTAATTGATCTTGGCCTTTCGTTTTTTTGTATTTTGGAATTCAGAACAAAATCTACGTTTCAATCGGCGTCAGGTTGCCTTCAAATAATTCTTGCTGAAGAGGTCGATTCTTCAAGCTATAAATTTCAACAGCGGAAATCCCGATCGCCGGAAATAGAATAACGACAGAAAGAGCGCCTCTTTTTGCCCACCTTGAATTTACTGCGTTCAAATTTTTCGGTTGCCTGTTTATCACTTATCAGAGACGATTTCACGCGTTCTCACTGTTCCTGGCGAAGGTGCAGAAACACTTTGATGCCGGTGCTTATGGTACCGGCTGCTCATTTCGACACAGTCAGCGCGTACACTTATTCCAAGACACGGGTGCAACGCTAAGGCGGGGCTTCACAAGAGTACAGTCATGTTTTTTTTTTTATTTCGTCTTCTTCCAACCGCTGCAAAAAAAAATCTGTCTGCCCCAATAGAGCTTCAGTAAACCGGCGTGGCGCATATATATATATATATTATACAAAATGTTCATACTTACTCGTATCTAATAAATAGTTACCCGAAATTTGTAGAAAGAGCGTAACAACACGACTTGACCTCTGCTTCGTCTGCCCTATTTCGGCAAGGCATGAGACCACGTGATCATTTTTTTCCGGTTAGTGCAGTAACAAATGACGATTGATCTTTTCAAAACTCTTTCCAGCCATGTAGATAGCTTGCAAGCAAACTGTTTACAAGCTCAAATCATAGCTGAACGCATTGTAGGGAATTTTATGTCGGGCAGCGCTTCGGACCAAATTCACTTCTTCCTCGTGATCCTTTAGCAATTTATTCTGCCGGAACAATTATCTGCTACATAAAGTTGGAGCAAAATAGAATATATTTCGTTTAATTTTCTAAATCTCCGATTTGATTGAAAATGTTCTGCACCGTTAAACACAAAGAGATCGTGTATAATAATACACAAAATATAACAGTGGCTGTTGGCGAAATGGAAGCGAAATATTGCATTTGTTTTCAAATCAAGAAGCAGCAATTGAACTGGTTGGAACACACAACTAAAGGACGGCAGCAGTCATCTGATGCATACTCGCGAGAAGAGCCGGCTTTTACAAGCTCCTCCTCTTTATTCTTATCCGCCGTTGCCTCATCCCTAACGTCTCTACGGAAGTACTCCTGTCCCGAGATTAGCGTTCGTGCTAACAATGTACATTTTGATTGGATTTTTGTTTAGGAAGGCTCTGGAACAGGAGTGCGTTCCGGCGGTGCATTAGAGTGGGTAGTTCCTTAGCTGCGCCGCGCAGACATGAGTTGGAAAACGCCCTCTATAATAAATCTGCAGGGGAAAAAAATCTGGCTCTAAACTAATGATAGAGGTTTCAGAGTGAGAACGGCAGAAATGGTATCGAAAGAAAAAATCAGATTAGCAGAGCAGGTTCTAATTACCTATGCAGGTGCTTACTATTTTTTATTTCTGTTCGTATATCCTTCATAAGACTGTGCTCGTTTTCAGAAAAACTTCTTTAACTGGATTTACAACCACCACTACTGTGAAAAACTGGAGTGTGTGCAGTCTACATGTGAGAGACTGATGGTGTTTTTTTGCTGGTGGGATTTCGATTGTTGCAGGTGTCCACAGGGCATAACGTGGAGACAGCAAATCATCGCCGAATTCCATCATACGCACTGGTGGCGTACGTAACGAACCGCCTCTTACCGGAATAGTTACCCCCAGGTTTAATAATAGAAACGCCATGGACTATCAGCCGGACTGCGACCGCCGAGTGACAAACGGTGAGCAGAAGTTGGAGGGGTGGAGGCAGGTCTCTTCCGCCTTTTCGAGCCTGGAGAATTGGTTGTACTCAACATGCCGCCGATGTCAGTGCAAGTCTAACCCTTCTGGTAGTGGCATTTATTCCAGAGGTCTCCACTAAGGCACCCCTTCCTTAATTTCCTCCTTCACTCTCCCCTTTATCGCCTTATTTTACGGCGGGGTACGGGTATGCACCAAGGTATGTGAGACAGGTATTCCATTTTTCTTCGAAACCAATTTTAATAGAAAGTTTCACTGATCCGAAATGACGGCCACTGATAATATATCTTGTGTGGTCATATCCTTGATTTGCAAAAGTTACAGATAAGACATGTACGTTCATCCAGTTAAGTTGAACCAGCCACACCATTCTCACTTATGTTCACGATTGAGGCCTGCATTTGCCGACAAAACACAAACTTATGAAAAGTTGTCTCTTCAAATTACGTTGTCAGAATACATTAAATTTAATTGTCCTGTTTACGCAGAAAACTTACGTTTGCCCTTAAGCTTGCACACCCACTGTTAGTTGGCGCTTAAAAAGGTGGATGTTTATTTCGAACTCGGATAAATCAGCTGTATTCTTTGTGTACACTTTTGTCTTTAGCCCGCAAGACGTAGGGTTCGATCCCGGCCGCGGCGGTCGAATTTCGATGGAGGCGAAATTCTAGAGGCCCGTGTGCAGTGCGATGTCAGTGCACGTAAAAGAACCCCAGGTGGTCGAAATTTGCGGAGCCCTTCACTACGGCGTCCCTCATGGCCTGAGTCGCTTTGGGACGTTAAATCCCCCATAAACCATAAAACCACAAATCTTTTGTCTTTAATTTTCCTTGTATGATTGGTGATGATTTGACTAGTTTTTAAATCTACTCATACCTAGTATTTTTCTGGATATCACTCATAGTGAAGGTGTGCACGTTTGCTTTTATATGGTCCTTGACTGCCAATGTTTTTTTTTTGTGCTTGCATGGTTATCAGCATAATTAGCCCGAATACGCCAACTGCAGGACAAAGCCTCTCCCGTGCTTGCCAAATTAACCCTATGGATAACTGCAGCCACCCTATGCCAGCAAGATTTTTAATCTGATCCCATCACCTAAATTACTGCCCCCCCTGTGCCCCTTGCCTCCTGTTAGAATACACTGTTGCCCTTAAGGAGCAGCGGTTATCTTTCCATCGCATTACATGCCCCGCTTAAAACCATTTCGTCCCTTTGTATATTCGTCGCATTTCATACAAATTCCGGACGTCCATTAGTTTTTATGATGTACTTATGCATATAATTCTACTGATATAGAATACTGATTTAAAAATTTAAATACGAACTGGTGATCTGAAATACGAAGCGTTTTTGTAGAACGAATTGCGAGTGCCTTTCTCTTATGTACGCCGCCGCGGTTTCAGCGTAGTTACGGTGATCGGCTGTGGCTTCCATCTCGGCGGCGGTGGTCTCATTTTTACGGGTCAGGAATAATGGAGGCCCTTGGATTGCGCGATGTCAGTGTACGTTAAAGAAGCCCATGCGATCGCAATATCCGGAGCCCTCCACTACGGCGTTCCTCATTACGCTAGTTGCTTACGAACTTAAGCCCCATGGACAAAACAAAACTTGTATGCTTCGAAGCAATTTAACAAGTGTGCGGCCTAAAAAGCTAAGGGTGGCCACAAAACAGGATTAGCGCGTTGTGTTGGCATATGTCCTGCACAGAGCTTCAAATAGGGAGCTAACATCGGAAACCGCCGCAGACATCGTGTTTTCTTTTTGCACATGGTGGCGAAAACTGCTGGCCATTTCCGACTGCTATCAAAGCTTCATTTTCAAGAAAGGCAGCACAAATTGCAGCATTGACCTTGCGCACACTACCTCATAAGGTTCAATGTCCTCGATTAAAAAGTGTTCTGTTAGTTTGAGTGGTTGTCGATGTGGTGAATTTTCTCATTGTCTATGTGCTGTTTGTTATTTAGCATCAGTTTGCTTTAGTGAAATGTACTGAATGGTATGGTATTTGTGAACCGTTGCACGAAAATGTTGTCGAACACGGAGGAACGAGAATATCTGATTTTCCCTAACGTGCTCTTGCTATCAACTTTCATTCCAGAGGCTGTATCCAGTCCCGAGGACATTCCCGTTCATTCTGTTCTACCACCGCCGTCGACCACTGAACTCGGAAATGTAGACCACACAAATTGGGAGCACCTGGCACCTTCGCTGGCTACCAATGATCAAAATTCTGTCGGGTATATGAGCCCTGACTTGACAGAAAATCCGTTCAGATGCGTCTTCTGTCCCTACACGTCTACGAAATCTGACGAATGTTTGAGACACATAGAATGGCACGACTCATTAGCGAAATTTGAATGCCGCCTGTGCACATCGGCGTTTCAGACGTCCCACGACCTTGAAATACATATGTCATGTCACGCTCGGGAGAAAAGAAACAAGTGTGACCGGTGCCCCTATGCAACTGTTTCACGTAGCGACCTAGAAAAGCACAAGCGTACGCACACAGGTGAAAAACCCTACAAGTGTGAGAAGTGCGTTTATGCAGCGGCTAGAAGTGACAACCTAGCTCGGCATAGGCGTACGCACACAGGAGAAAAACCCTACAAATGTTAACTGTGTTACTATTGGGCGATAACGAAAGGTCATTGTGACCGTGACATGCGTACGCATCGAAGAGATCAGGGCTTTCGCTGTACTCTATGTTCATACGTGTGTTCAAGCACTGAGAGCCTCAAACACCACATCTGCGGACACGGGGATTAAATTCTTCATAAATACGCGCGTGTGATAATGACGCTGAACCATGGCATAGGCCCCTCTACAGAAATAATTATCATTTGTTTGCAGACACACGATACATATTAGGTTACATACACAGGCGACATGTAATAGATCCTATGTACAGTTTATATCGCCATTTTTGAGCAAATTTCTTACCATGAGGCGGCGGAAGCTTGAGCTTTGTAGGTTCAAGTCGCTGAAGTCTTAGCAATGCGGGTTATTTTAGCAGCAGACACAGCACATCAAGTGCTACGATTTATTGCCGAACAGCCCTGTGGCGTGCATTGTGGCAAAACTCGAGACCAATAAAATGGAGACAGCGAATGACATGGGCGTTCGGCGTAAGCTCTTTCATTGCTTAAGAGTGCAACTTGTAGCAAAATATGAAATTTTATCCCAGCCAATTACCCCAGCAATGGTGCCTCAAACCGTATCTTCAAAGAAGACATAAACCGCAGGAGAAAGGCAAATCCGTTGCGCCCTCTTTACGTGTCGCACTAAAGATGCCACAACATTTTGGACCTGAGCTACTTGGGTTTGCATCAGTGCTTCGCATTTACAATTAAACATTTTGTACATTCCTTTTTCATTCCAAGAAACTGTTAGCAACTTCTTTGAGTCTTTGGCGGAATCTGGACTACAATCGCTGTTCTTCAAGCGTCCACCACGATCTATCCGGTACATTTATTGCGTACCACATGCGGTGAGGTAACGTACAAGGCATCAAACATTTTGCGCTCCTCATGTTCAACCAGTTGAAATGTTTGACAAGCCGCTACAGAGGAGACGTGGATCGTTGAGCCGCCGGCGAGCCTGGTTACAATTTCTCGTCTCTCGAAGGAAACATTATTTCGCATGTGCGAAAAATGGTATTGAAGCGCGAAATATCATACTTTTCAGACCGGCCTTGTTCATCGCATGCCATTTTTTCAGTAAGGCCTCATGATCTTCCATGACGCGACAATACGTATAAAAGCTTTTGTTCGAATAATTGAAACTTCGAAGTCATTGAGCATCGGCACCTTTTTCCATAATGCTGGGCACATGTATGTGTATCACTCGCAAGTGCAGCAGGTGTAGTGTGCTGAGGAGGCTCTAATCGAGGAAAGGAAAGCGACGGAAAAATGGTCGACACTTGCGTGGGGAGTGAACATGAGCGCGTGCAAATTGTGAATTCGTCCGCTTTTGTTGTAATCAAGGCCATCAAATTATATATATATATATATATATATATATATATATATATATATATATATATATATATATATATATATATATATATATATATATATATATATATATATATATATATATATATATATATATATATGGCAAAAGAATCTTTCTTGATCATGGTACGTATATTCTGCAAGCTCGCAGAGAGTTCAATTATTTGGAACGTAACTTATAAGCGCATGACATTGGACCTGGCCGCTTGGACAATTGAATTAGAAAGAATCATGGTCTGGGCAGAGCAGCAGCGCAACATATTGAGGAATCTGGTGCGTGCATTTGTTTTATAACAATACTAAGGTAAAAACGTTCACACACACAAATCACGAACAAGCCGATCGATGAAAAGCACAGTAGCTCCGGCTTTTAACAATCTGGACATGTCGAAGCATACAAAGGATAAAAATATAAACAAAAAAGAAGCGGGCGCTTACAACCAATTTGCAGGACAGCAGATAGGCGGCCAAGTAGCAGCCTATATCTTTTCGTCCCCTCCCCCCACCCGTCCATCTGCTCGATCCGAATGGAATCAGTGGGAGTGGCTAAGCAGTCGAAAACGATCCAGCGTCCGCTTTTATACCCCCTCCCCCAAACACTATCGTCACCTGATCTTAAACGGCTTCACCTAGCACTGCGCATTGTTCTACAGCCTCGGTGTTTTCTTTATTTAGTTTTATCTGTTCATCCTGGTCTCTGGTGCTGTAGCGTCGGGAGAAGTGTTATAAGTGCTTTCGTACCGTAAACTTGAATTAAAAACTTATCCTGAGAGGACGCCGTTTTCTTCTAATTTATATAAAAAGCTGACTCCAAACAGAGGAGCTTTTTATCAGAGGAGGCCAAGGGCGCTCTAATCAAAAAGGCTTAGTAGCATCGGGGTGCTCAGTAGTGAGAGCAGGCGGCGATACGTATTGGACGTTTTTTCAAAACGTGTATGATGGCAAGACGCGTGCATCGGGCAATGAATAAATGCGGCTTCATTTTTTGTTGCAAGTATAATTTTTCACACTGTCAGCAACCGAAGCAACGCTCTCAGGCTAGGACGAACGATCATCGTCAGGACATCCCGCAATCGACAGCTCCCGGGGCAGTGATATATTCTACCAGGATGCTCGGCGGAAAAAGGAAAGCATACTCAAGTGACGATGGCGAAGAAAGAAAACACTGCTGACATGGTGACGGCAGCGATTAAGTTTCAGAATGCTGGATCGATTTGCCAGCGTCCGCTGATAACCAGAGTGCGTCAATAAACATACAGCTCAGTCACATACGTTGGGCGATATCTGGCATACACGCGTCGTCAAGGATTTTAAAGATTGTGAAATACGGCTGCAGAAGCAAACAAAAAATAAATCTGTATAATACACGTACTATAAAAATACCCGAAATTATTCAGGTGATAGCTACCTCTCCATATTCCATGCTCAAGATATATGACCCACATTTTATAAAGGATGAATTCGTGGTAGCGGTGGCCTAATTTTTTTAATAGCAGGTTTTTAATACCAGTCATTGTCCTATCAATAGATTGTTTTACTCTGCTTGTGCGTCATTGACTCTGACAGGATACTGCATAAATACGTTGAAATAATTTTTGCGAAATTAAGTTGAAAGTTCAGCGCTTCTGTCCGTATCGCCCTCCTTGTTTCTCGTCCGTTGTCCTTTGTGCTGGCAATTCTGAGATCATGGAATTACAGCAGTGCTTCGCATTTACAATTAAACAATTTCTATATTCCATTCGCATTCCAAGAAAATGTTAGCAACCTCTATGAATCTTTGATGGAATCTGGAATTCGATCACGGTTCTGCTGCTGAATTATGGCACGTGCCTCATGATTTGCATCAAGATACTATTTAAGCCGCAAGGAAAGGTGTATTATTCAGCTGTCGCGGACTCCCAGTAATTTTCAACATGTTCATAATGAGAGAACCACACAAAACGATTATAAAATTGTGATGTGTATTTATTCTCTGCGTTGACACTGTCGTCTTCTGTATTTGTTGTTGCTGCTCTTGTTTGTTGATTTTAAGTGTACATGTTCACTGTCTACGCAAGAGTGTAATTAAAAAAAAGAGGTATTTGAGGTATTTGAATTGCCTACTCTAATGTGTAGGCCTTATTGATGGATTTATGGAACTGGAAATAATAGCTTGTCGGAAATGATTCAACAGCATTTCAGCTTAAAGCAGAACGCCGGCGACACGACTAACCGTTCGTGTCTAAGCACCCGCTGGTGAGTTTAGGTTAAGTAGGTATTTCAGTTTCGATATAGGCCTGTCCAGAAATTCACCCCAGCAGTTTGTTGGTCCTAACGTAGTACAGCATAACCCATTTAACGCGAACTGATGATACAACAATTTAGAATCGATTCTTTTCCTTATCACCAGGATACGCCAATATTCGAAGGTATTGCAGAGGCCCACAGAGGTAATGCAGAGGTAATGCTCTCACGCGTTCAACAGCAGCAAATCAGACTGCAAGTCGAAACACCCTTTCCAGAAAAAGGTTGCTGGAAACGTTAAGCGGAGTCGCGATAACTGGAAACCTTTTTACCGCGGAACTGCAACATGGCCAAGTTGCAGCGAGAAACAGACAACGTCGCACATATTTCTGGCGCTTGGTATATTAAGTACGCAGCAGAACAGAAACACAACCGGGCATAGACAGTATCAAAGCTTCCGCGGCTTCGATAATAAATTTTGGTTAGTTTTGTTCATTGCTTTATGTATCGCTTGCCAAAAATGAGTGTCGGAGTATCCTTATCCAAAGTAACTGTTGAGTGTATCCTGTACTTTGAGGATACTCAGTCTTCAAAGCACAGTGTGTCGCATATTTTCAGGCGGCTGTGAGCCACATTTTCGCCCGGCAGCGTTCGCTCAAGCGGTAGTCCGCAGAAAAAAGGTGTGGAATGACACTTAGAAGAGATGACGCGAAGGCTGTTTGCCTGTTTTTATTCCTTTTGCATGCGTTCGTTGTTAGGAAGATAGACGAGGCATGCATTGCCCTTCAGCACATTCGTTGCCAGAAGGGACGAGGACACGGCCTCATCATTGTGGTAGAAGCAACCACTTATCACCCCGATTTCGCGTTGCGGCAGTTGCCAACCGTAATGATATTTCCGCCCTAAAGCTCATGACCTTAGAGAACATTTGTTTTTCACTTTGTATGCGGCCATGTTCTGCGGCATCGTCAAATGTCATAGTCCATGCATGACTTTCGTTTGGAGAAGCAACCGCTCCAACAACCCGTTCTCTAGAGGCCTAGGGCAACTTTAATTTCTCTAATAAACAGTCAGATGCTTCGATCAAACTAGACGCTCTAATTGTTTAAGAATATGCACCGGCATAAAATGCATCACAACAAAATGGTCGCCTGCTCCTGTAGGCAGGATCTTTTTATCTGCTTAGCTTATAACACGGCTCCACCGCGGGGCTCTTCCGGAACGGTGGTGTGAGCACATGACTTTGCTTAATACGATTAAAAAAACGTAATATAGAAATAACGATGATTATCAAGACTTCTGCAGTGCAATAAAAACTAACGTCCCTTTTGTTTTTGTTGGATTTCTTCGATGTTCCGCCGGAGGAAGTGGGATTTCGAACGTCTGTTAGTCACTGATTGTGCAACAAGTCGCTTTCCAAAGCGCATCGACCTTCTACCATTGATTGCAGGAAAAAAACAGAGGCAACCCAATAATTACTGCAGTAATAAACGAAAAGCAGCTTGAACTTTATTATTATGTAGTCACGTTCTGCAAAAAAAGGCTTCCAACTCAGTTAATGAAATTGTCATGCATAGGACTACTGATGAACACAATGATGTGTAAAAGAATCCATAATGTTGCGTTAACTATATAAAACAGAAATCAAATTTGGTTCTCTGTCTAATACCTGCATCGGAGATACGATTCCGGAAGGGATCGGCTGTCGGTGTTGAAGGCAGTCCTCTTTTATTCAGTGTCGTGATCAGCTCTGCATTCAAGAAATGCGTGCACTGAATGAAAGTATCCCAAGCAGCGCATTTTATCAACAGAGAAAATATTCTGCGCTTGTTCCGAGCCACACAAACGATATAGCGTAGGAATACCGCAGCTATTAAAGAATATCTGCAAACTGACGGCAGCCACAGAAAGTTATTAATAGGAGCCCGAAAACTGATTTTCTATAAAGTTACAAAAATCAAAATATAAATTCCAATAAACCTCTTCACTTCAGCTTATAAAAGCATGTTTTCTTAATGTTTCTTTCTTTGTAAAACGTGCAAAGCAACAGATTTTTTCGTTCAACAAATTTAAAGCATGGCTCTTTGGACATCCTGCTACCAGTTGCTCTTCGCTAGCATTTTTAAGGCTAATGTCGCTGGAAACTGTTTTCGTCGGAATTCTCATCCGAGCATGAAAGCTAACTTTGGCACAGATATGAGATACTTCTGAAGAAATCAGGGAGCTGGATTTTCAGCAATCGGTCTTTTAGTCAATTTCGGAAATAGTCAGATTAAGGTTGGCATACATGAACCGCCACCTTTCGGTTCGCCTGGGTCACACCAGGTGGCGATACATGAAATGCAAAGCAGCATGGGAGTGGCGAATGATGTGGTCATTTGAAATGTGGGTGGGGCATTTGAACGATTCGCTTTTGCCGGAGTGCCCAGCCACTCCATGGTCGCTTTGCACACGCGCAGCCTTTACGCTTCTTGAAGCACTCATTTCACTTTGAAGGACCAGGCGGGACCAGAACCCCAAGGACGAAATTCCAAGCAGACCACGTGTGAGTACCACAGCTCTTCACAACTCACTTGCTTCGCGTTGTTTGTTGTCTGCTTGCTGTCGAGTTGGTTGGAGTTGCTGTTGAAAGGTGTACGAAGTAATTGCGTCCACGGTTACGGTTTCCTTCCAACCGCTCCGACTGCGAGAGGCTGCACCAAGCAGAGCAAGCGTCCGGAAACATGCGACATCTTTTTATTTTATGACTCGTTTTTCAAGTATTCTACCGCGAACCCAATGCATACAAGTACATACCTAGGATTCCTTTCTCTAAACCTGCAGCGGCTAGTGAAAAAAAAAATCTTAACGCTATTTCGCGTGCACACGCTACTAATAGAAATTTTAAAGCAGCCGTTCTCCAAAGCCGAAGCGTGTAAAAGCTCACGCTTCGTAGCGTTCTGAAACGCGCATTTGGCAAGTAGGAGGCATAAGCAATTTACTATCTGCATCATTTCACCTTTCGGGAATAGTGTGCGACCGAAATTAAAGCTTGGCGAGTATCAAGTCGTTACAAGAAAAGGGTCGAGAACGCGCACAGTTTTTCACTGATCAATGTGCACGCAAAAACAGCATTGTTTGAAGGTGTGAAAGTAAAAAAGCTATGTGTGTTACAATAACTGACGCCGGTGTTCAGTGAGCTGCATAAAAGGACAAATTTCTCTTTTTTTCGATAAAACCGCCTGGTGTTTTCTTGTGGCTGAGGCTGGACAGGAGCAAATATCACGCTATACAGACGTTCCTTGCATCTATATTGCACAGGACCAAACCTTTAGTATAGAAGCCTTTCGCTTTTTTGACGAGTAACGATTTACAGACGTTTCTCTTGTTTTATAATATGCAGGATCAAACTAAAAGCAGAAGTGCCTTTCGCTTTTGTTAACTGCTACATAAGCACACGGTAGGATGTTAACATTTTCAGACCTAAAACCAAAATGATCCAGCAATACCGTGCAAGCTTACCCAAAAATTGTACGAATAAATGTTGCGAAAGGTAGGAACCCAGATAAAAATTGGGAGTGGCTACATGTAGCTCGGACAAAAGTTATCAAAAAAGAGATACGCCGTATCTAGATATGGTTTTCCTTCCACTTGCGCAATCCAAGATAATTTTAAATCGCGCCCAGTCGTGCCACTTGGCAATACCTTTGCGATGACAGCACTAGACTCGAACCTTGTTATAACGGAAAGGCTTACAATGAAATACTGCAAATAAGGAAGGCATGACGACTCCCCTTAGAATCTCGGCTTACCCGGACTATAACGACGCAACGGCTTTAGCGAATTAATCGCCGGGCCCCGTCAACCTCGTTCTAGAGAGAGTTCAACTGTTTTTGCGTTTACTATATAGTGGAAGTGGTTGCGGACCAGTCGATTTCGTTCATTTTCGCGGCAACGGAGTCTGTGTTCTATTCGCGAGAATTTAAAGAAAATCTTGCGTAATATGGACGAAGTCTCATGTTGTCTGCGTTGCAATACTGTAGCCAGGACAACTGACCTTTTAACCGAACCAAGCTGGTGGGCTAACCAAATTGATGAGAGCGGCCGAAACCGAATTCGAAGATTTGGGCAGTGGTGCACACAAAAAGAATTACTAAAGCTGCCTTGAACAACTTCACTTCACCCATTTAACTTCTTTCTTTCTTTTATATGTTATGACCGAATAAAATCTAATATCAGCCGGCTTTAGACTGCCTAGCAGTATTTCTTGCTTTAGGGATAGTTGGTTCATGCCATCAATTTGAACAGAGTGAAGAACACGACCACAGGAAATACAAGTGCGTTAAAGAGCCGCCGCATTTCCTCCAGAAACTTGCATCTCCTGGATTAAAATTTTTAGGTCGCCTACTTATCACTAATCAGGAGCGACGGCACACGTCGTCATTGCTCGCGAGGAAGGTGCTGAAACACATTGATGGCTATGCTTATGGTATCTGCTGCTTATTTTCGTGCAGCGCGTGCACTTCCAAGATACTGTTGACAGCGCTATAACAGTCCTAGAAAAAAGTCTATTGTGTTCGTTTCTTAAAAACAATTTTGAAGGTTCATCTATCAGCAGAAAAAAAAATACTGAGTGGATCCCGTCAAGAAGCTCAGTAAACTTCGCAAGTTGCTTTTTAGGTGATGAAGGGCTTGCTTATTTGTCACATATTTTTCATTATCTCAAGAAGGCCATGTTTTAAACAAACTCTAGACATAAAAATATTCACCTTTGACAGAACTCTCTAAGCTTGTATTTGGTGTATCATAGCCTTATTTGCTTTTGCGCCATTAAACTCTGTATAACTAACAGTCTATAACTTTACTAAACACGCGTCGCCCAAAAATAAGTGATACAATATGTGCATAATTATTCTGAGCTAGTAAATAATTCTCTGAAATTGAAAAACAATACGTGCGACGTTCAGGAACTTATAAACAAACCTTGGTTCATGTCATGGGAAATTCCCCCCAATATATCTTAGGCTTGGCGGCCGTGGAATGAAGAGTCCGTACACTCCAGCCTATCCAGATGCCAAAAATTTTCCCACGCATCAACACACTCTTCTCCGCGTCAGTAATACGACGATGTTTAGAAGGGTATTTTCGTATCCGATATTTCGATATGCTAATTTCTTATCGAAGCGAACTTATCGGATTTCATAAGTATCAGTAAAAGAAAAAAAGGTTAAAACTGCGCATATTAGACACGACAGGAGAACAGGAACATACACGACAACACAGGCGCAGACTTCCAACTGTTTATTCGAGACCGAAAGGCAAACGCTATATCTTGATTCATATTGCAGCGAAGAAGCACACACACACAGAGAAGGAACACGCAAAAAACACGGTGTTCCTTCTCTGTGTGTGTGTGCTTCTTCGCTGCAATATGAATCAAGAATGTTACCAACTTGCCCAAAAACGTGTTTTACTCAAACGCTATATAAGGGATGAACCTTGGCACATAACGATCATTGTCATTCACACAAATACTGATTAAAATCTAGACCACAATGATCAAATTGTTACGTCGCAGAAGGGCCGGTACACCACAGAGCACTCAGTCAGCATGTCCCCATACACTCGATGTCAAGAAAAAGAAAAAAAAATGTAAGGAACCTAACAATCAACCTCAGTAAAAAGGGTGAAAAATACGCAAAGTGACAATGCAGTTGACAATGCTTGTTTTCTGTTGGATCACCTGCATTGTCACTTTGCGTATTTTTCACCCTTTTTTCTGAGGTTGATTATTAGGTTCCTTACATTTCATTTTTTCATTTTCTTGACAAGGAGTGTCTGGGGACATGCTGACTGAGTGCTCTGTGGTTGTTTGCCCTTTGAAGCGCCCACCCTGTTTCTGGCATTCACGACTGCAGATTTTCATTCCTTTGCCATTTGTATCTAGATTAATGATGGTTGATATTTTGAGGTACCACTTTATCAACCATCTTCTTTAGCTCGCAAAAAAAACACCGCACACGAGGTATACGCCTTGTATTCTCATATTGTAGGTGGGCGTATTATAGGGAATTGAAAGTGGCGAAGCGCTTCGGAGCAAGATAACTTGTTTCTCCTGATGTTATCAGCGATGTGTCCTCGAGCACTAATATCCGGAACCCTAAACTTGAAGCGAAAGAGGACACGTTTCTTGTCATTTCACAAGTCTGATATTAGATTGAATGTTTTGTGCACCGTTGAACAGAAATGAATCGTATATAAAAAAAAATGTGGAAAAAACGTGGCACTTGTTGCAATAGAGGTGAATTATTACATCTCATTTCAAATCAAGGGAAAGCCACTGACTTGGCTGTAGAAGCTCCGAAACGACGGCTGCAGTCTTATGAAGCCTAGTCTCAAGGAGAGCCGGCTAATATAAGCTCCTGCTACCATTGTTTATCCCACGTTGTCACATCCTTAATCCATTACGGAAGTACTGTTGTCCCGAAAAAGCCGCCATAGCTAACTATATGCAAAAAGAAAAGATTTTTATTGTTTGTTTAGGGAGTGCCTTGCAAATGTACCTTGGAGTGGGCAGTGCTTTACATGCCAGGAGTAGATATTTGTGAAAATGGCCACTGCAAGAAATCCGCAAGAGAGAAACCTGGCTCTAAACTAATGCTAAAACTTTTTACCGCTTTCAAAGAGAACGGCAGCAATGGTAACCTTCAACGTAATCAGTTCTAGGTTAGCATGTTAATTCGCTACGCAGGTGCTTGACTATTTCTTTCTTCCCACTGCTGCTCTATCAGTGATAAGGCTCTTTTCCATTCTCTTAAAATAGTTATTGACGCGATTCGCCACCAGCTAGACTTTGTAGAACTGGAGAATATGGAGGCTACTTGTGAGAGACTGGTGGCACTTACATCCTTTGGATACGTTCATAGGCTCTCTCGGCAAGAGTGCCCCTGTGGATGCTTTCAAAGCGGTGCCACTTGCAGTACTTGAGTGTTTATAATTTTCCTACACCTGTAGGCTTCACTGTTGAACAATGGCGCACTATCTTTAAAGCCTTTCAACAGTTGAACAGTACAATGACAACTGCTCTGCTACGGTTGCGCTGGACCCATGGTTGGGCGTTAAGAAAAGATAAAGTTGCTCATGTGAAAACGGAGTTGTGTTTTCTTGTGATTAAGTACTCCAGCTGTCACAAAAGTACGGGCACGCCAGACATGAAATTGATTATTTTGTCTCTACTATCGCGTGTAAGCATGAAAAAAACCTGCTTCTCAGACATAAACAGGGGAACACGACAAGCTGTCTTTCAACCTGCCTCATAGGCAATGCGAGGAAATGTTGTTCACCCACTCGTGTGGAGCGTAAACATTTCGCGCCAAATGTACTTCGCAAGAATTGCATTTTTGAGAATATTCCATTTTCATTGTTTGCAGGTATTCACGGGCCGCAACCTGAAGACAAGGGATCATCGCGGATTTTCATCATACGCACGGGGGGTGTAATTAAGCAGCAACCCTTGGGCTTCCATAAGACCCCCATAAGCCCTAACAGGAGCTACAATGGATAATCAGTGCGAAAATAACCTCCAAGTGACACACGGTGAGGAGAAATTTGGGGCGAAGTCGCTTTCACCGCTTCCGGCCTTGATAATGGGTTGCAGTGAATGAAAAGTTCACTGAACGGCACTTCTTAAAAAAGGGACGCGATTCAGAGATATTACAAATTCCTCGTATTACTGCAAAACAGAGCGACGCACGCAAAGCAGTACTTCAGAAAAACTATAGTACAACGAGAAATCAAGAATTGCACAAGTAAATCAGTAAGGCGTAGAAAGAAAGGACAAAATTTTTTAACCACGCTCTGCGACATTCCGACTACCCAAAGATCGCGGAGGTGACTGTCCCGAAGACTAGCTTCTGTTCCCTAGCTCATTCGTGGCTCGCGGAAAGCGTTTTTGTTGCGGAAGTCGTGTGGTAGAGCTTTGTTCTAAGCATCACAACAACGTGTATGCTGAGCTTATGTGTATATAATGATTTTTCTTAGAGGTATAATTTTTAGCACTGTCACAGGAAAATCACAGCAACATCTGGCTTGGAAACTCTTGCTCTGATTCCATTTGGGAATGTTGCGCCGTGGTTTTTTATAGATATAAAGCGGGTTTCTTGCCACATTCAACCATCTGAGCTGTGGATGCTGTTCTGTAATATTATACAAAATGTTGTCTCTGAATTAGTCACTCTTGAATGTGCTTTTGTGCGGTGCCTTCGGTGCTTTGTATAAAAGTCTTAAGAATGTTCATAAGCTCACGAGAAATTGCGACCATGGGTAATATTGCTTCTCTGGCCATATCGTACTTTTTCGAAGATTAGGCATCGGGTATATATACGTCCATCCAGTTTAGTCCAATCAGCCACACCATTCGCCATGGCGTCGTCGATTCGTGCATATGTATACGAAGCAGAGGCCTGCATTTGTTGATAAAACGCAAACTTGAGAGCAGTTGTTTTGTGAGATGCTGTTGTGTAAATACTATAAAGCAGCTCTCCTGTTTACGCAGAAAACATAACCTTTCTCTTAAGCTCGTATTTTATTCGCTCGTTGACACTTAAACGATGTGTATGTATACCGGGTGTTTCGGCGAACACATTCAAAACTTTTCAAAAATCTACTCTTTGGCGCAAAAATATGGCTTCTGCGGCATGGCATTTCCAGTGTAGGCGTACACCAGAAAACTGGACAATCGTTTTAGGTAGTAAGAAGGATAACAAATTTTAATATTTAGCTTTCTAACTAGTAAAGTGAGGTCCCCAGTTGCAATTCGAGATTTGTAGCCGGTGGCTAGTAACAGCCATATCAGTTTTTAGATTTTCTAAAACGCGATTACCCTTGGCGCTGTGCTTTTTGTCTTCATGGGACTCCTATGAAGACAAATATCGGCTTTTTCGAATAGTTATTCGCACTGGAGGGGATGCTCTGACTTCATGTTTTCGAAAGCACATGTATTCTCGGTCGATGCAGCCAAATTTTGTCGAGCCACAGCAGCGAGTGTAATCTCGTTTTCAAAATTCTAAAAACTACTATGGCTATACTACTAACGACCGGCAACAAATATCAAATTGAACTGAGCGCCTAACTCTACTAGTTAAAAATCTCATTATTAACAATTAGTTAACCAGCTTACAACTAATACTATTGACCAGTTTTCCAGTGTCTGTTAAGATTGATAATGATATGCCCGAAAAGCCATATTTTTATCCCAAAACGTCTCTTTCTTAAAATTTTTGAAAGTGTTCGCTGAAACATGCGGTATTTCGATATCGGATAAATCGCATGTATTCTTGGCGTATACGCATCTGTCCTTATTTCTTCTTGCAAGTTTGGTGATAATTTGCATAGTTCTTATAACCACTTCTACACTGTATATTTTGGCTGTCACTCATATTGGCAGCGTAGAGATTTGCGTTTATGAATGCCTTGGATGTAATTTTGTTTTTTCTGAGATCGCATATTACAGCAGTTCATATGAATTTCTGGTGTGTTTTAGTTTTGTGTCAAGTGCCTAGACATATTGATCTCGTCAGGTACAATACTGACTTGGAAGGTGGCAATCTCAATTATGTGGTGTTCAATTAGAATGAAGTTCAATGTTCTCTTGTAAGTGCGAAACCGCGGTTGCACAGTGATTGTGGAGCTCGCCTGCGGCTACGATCACGGTTGCGCCGGTCGCATTTCGATGTGTGTGTGTTGTGTTGGGTTTAATGGCTCATAATCATCTAAGCCTCTCATGCGCCATTTCGATATAGTCGAATGGTACAGGCCCTTGGACTGTGTGATGTCAGTGTATGTTAATGACCCCAGGTGACCAAACTTATCCGGAGCCCTTCACTACGGCGTCTATCAACACCCGAGTCGCATCGGCATGTAAACCGCATAAAACAAAACGAAACTGATGGGCTTCTAAACGACGCAACCAGTGGACGAAATAAATTTAAAGGGGGCCAGAAAATACTTAGCGGCGCGTTTTGATGGGAATTTATTCAGACTGGGGCTACATAGAGTGCGCAAACATCAGGCGTCGGCGGAGCTATCTTGATTGCTTTATGCACGATGGGTGAAAAACATTCCACTCTGGAGCGCTATAAGATCTGCATAGCCGAAATCGCATTATAAATTGTGCGCGTAGCAGGGCTTAAAATACAATGTCCTCAAGATTCAATGTCCTCGCTTGAGAATTCTTGTGATAGTTTGAGCACTCGGCGATGTGCAGCATTTTCTCAGTGTGTATACATACCGTGTGTTTTCCAGCACCAGTTTATTATAGTGCAGTCTGACAAAAGGTGTGGCATTCTTCAAACATTGCTCGAAAACGTTGCCGAATGTGGAGGTACGAAAATATTCGATTTTTCCTAACGTACATTTGTTATCAACTTTGATTCCAGAGGCTGCATCCAATCCACAGGACAATCCCGTTAATTCTGTTCTACCATCGGCGTCGACCACTGAGCTCGTTAATGTACACCACACAAATTCGGAGCATCTCGGACCTTCACTGGCTACCAATGAAGAAAATTCTGTCGGGTTTCTGAGCCCTAACTTCACAGGAAAGCCGTTCACATGCATCCTCTGTCCCTACACTTCTACAAATTATGACAAATTTGTGACACACATCGACTCGCACGACGCAATAGCGAAATTTGAATGCCGCCAGTGCACAACGCCGTTTGAGACGTCCCACGACCTTAAAATACATATGTCATGTCACGCTCTGGAGAAACGATACAAGTGCGACCAGTGCCCCTTTGCAGCTGTTTCACGTAGCACGCTAGATGAGCACAAGCGTACGCACACAGGCGAAAAGCCCTACAAGTGCGACAAGTGCCTTTATGCAACAGCTAAAAGTGGCCACCTAGCTCGGCACATGCGTACGCACACAGGAGAAAGGCCCCACAAATGTGAAGTATGCTCTTATTCGGCGACACAGAAAGGACATTTGGACCGTCACATGCTTACGCATCCAAGAACTGAGGGCTTTCACTGTACTCTATGTTCGTTCGTATGTTCAAGCACTGAGAGCCTCAAACAGCACATCTGCGCACATTGGGATTGAATTCTTCACAAATGCGCGAGTGTGATAATGACGCTGAACAGTGGCATATGCCTCTTCATAGAAATAAGTATCCATTCTTTGCGGACAGGCGAGGCGTATTAGATTATATGTAGGTTTACATGGGCATTTTTGTACAACAATCTTACCACGAGGCGGCGGAAGCAAGAGCTCTGTAGGTTCGGTTCATTGACGTATTATTAATGCATGTTATTTTAGCATCAGACAGAGCGCATTAAGTGCTTCGGTTTTTTTGTGTGTGTGTTTGCGCAGAAGATCGAGGTGGCGTGCATTTTGTCATAAGTCTATACCAATAAAGTGCAGACTGTGAATACCATGGTGTTTCAGCGTAAGATCTTTCATTGCTGCAAAGGAAGAACTTGTCGCATAACATGGAAATTCATCTAAGGCAAAAACGCCGGCACGGGTGCCTCCACCTGTTTCTTCATAGACGGCCTTTTAAAAGCCGAAGGTATAAGGCAGATTCATCGCGTCCTTTTTACGTGTCGCACTAAATTTGCTGTAATATTTTCTACCTGAGCTACATCAATTTACAACAGTGCTTCGCATTTACAATTCAACATTTTGTATATTCCTTTCCCATACCAAGAAAATGTTAGCAACTTCTATGAATCTTTCATGGAATCCTGATTTTGATTGCTGTTCTTCAAGCGTCCTCTGCAGTCTATCCAGCATATTTGTTGCGTGCAGCATACGGTGAACTAACGAAGTTTAAGAGCAACGCATGAAACATATCGTGCATCTCATGTTGAACCAGCTGAAGCGTTTGGCATGCTGCTACGCAGTAGACGTGCAGAAAAACATAATTTGGCAACTACTTCAGCCGATTCAGAGATGCTGACTATATTGCTGAGCGAAATATCATTCTTGCCGGAGCAGCCTTGTTCATTACATGCCTTTCTTCAGCGAGGGCTCCTGATCTCCGTCACGGCAGAATACGTCTCAAAACTTTTGTTCAAATAACTGAAACTCGAAAGTAATAGAGCATCGCCATATTTTTTCCGGATTGCTGCATGCATGCATGCGTATCATTGACTAGGGCAGCAGGGGCACAGTGTGCTGAGGTGATTCTGATCGAGAGAAGGAAGGCAGTCGAAAAATGGTCGACAATTACGCGGCGAGTGCACGCGGACGCTTGAAAATTGTCAGCTGATGTTCGATTTTTTTTTAATCAAGGAATTCAGCTTTTACAGATATAGCAATGCGAGCTTTCACAATCATGGTATGTATATACGGCGGGATCACAGCCTGTCTTTACAACTTTCATACATAGGAGCACATCTTTACTGTTGCGTAAATAGATATTGCCCGTTATATTCGAAAAACATACAACATCAAATGCTGCAGTTCTCGCAAAAACACCCACATTTCCATTCAGCATTACGTCGACATCACTAAGGTGGAGTCTGCGAATGCCACGGTCGTTCAGCCTACGTTCCGCTTTGCCTCAGAACTTTCTTTCTTGAAAAAATGCAACACTATGGCACCCATGAGGACAAGCGGTGATTTCCCTCAACCGTGCCGTCATAAACGCCCATTCGTAATTTCGCGGCGATTGCCAACTTCTTTCTTACTTATCGGAAGTAAACTGAAAAGTTTTCACTACGATGCATATGCATTGACCTGATCCATCTTGTACAATAAGCCGGCGCGGTGGATCAGTGGTTGTGGCGCGCTTCTCTGCGAAATGCATGGGTTCGATCCCGACCGCGCCGGTTGATTTTCGATGCAGGGGAAAATCAAGAGGTTCCTGTACTGTGATATGTCAGTGCACGTTAAAGAATCCCATGTGGTCGAAATTTCCTCAGTCCTTCACTACAGAGTCCCTCGTAGCCTGAGTCGCTTCGGGACGTTAAACCATAATAAACAAATCAAAACCTTGTACTTAACCTGTGCTGCACATACACAGCTCGGGGATTCAAAGGTGGTTAAAATCTACTTATTAACTTTCGGTCACAGGAATGCCTTTGAAGGATCGTGTGACTCTTTCATAAAATTTATAATGCGAGCGCAGGTTATCCCTCAACAGTCACTGCAGTGCATGTGTCGGGTAACGTATGCGTTCAGCTAGCCCAAGGAATGACCTCTTGGGAAGATGCTTAAAGACGTACCTGCTCGAAAACTTGTGTTTTGGAATGTATGGAGGATTGCATTCCATAAACCAGACATGAAGACGACGGGCATTGCGGATTAGCTAAAACCAAGTAGCTAAAAATAAAGCAAAAGCCATCCTTATCATTTGGAGAGGATCGGAGAGGCTGTCGCCAGCAGACCACCCGTGGAATCAGCAGCTGTTAGGCTGACATCTCTGCTCCTCAGCTTCCTCTAAGAACGTTACGAAGAGCGGCCCAACTCATACGGCAGAAAAGCTCTTCAAGTACGTCCATTGGATAGCGGCGTCTTTGCATTCAAGCGCATCCTCAAGCGGAATATGAACTGCAGAATTCTACTACAGAAGTACAATTCAGATCCAGCATGAACCGCTATGACTGTTCGAAAAGTAGTAGATTGTAGATTTATTTTCTGAGGCATGCAAGAGCCGCCGTCCTTCACAGCAGTGCATGCTTTTTCCTGTGTTTAAACAGCGGCAGCCTGAAAAGCCCATTGACAAGGTAGCTGATCACGAATGTCCTGTGTCTCGTGATTTAAATCAGCATGTTAAATTAGCCGAAAGGTAAGGTGTAATATGCATCTACTCTCGCGGACTAAGAGCATTTTTCCGCATTTTCATAATCAGAGATCCGCACAAAATGATTATAAATCGGAGTGATTTGTTTTTTCTTCTCTGCTTTGACACTGTCTCCTGTATTCCTTTAGTTTTTGTTCTTACTCCTTCATTTTAAGCATGTGCATTTGCCGTCTACATTGGAGTGTTATTTAAAAAATAAACAGGTATTTGAATTTCCTAGTGCAATGTCTAAGTCTTGTGCATCTCTACAACAATTGTCCGAAGATTTCACAGACTGTGTCCACTAAAAAATGCGTTTAACATTGAAATCAATTGTGCAGCACCCCTTCAAAATAGTCTCCCTTGCAGTCCATACACAGCTTCCATCGCTTCTTGAGGTCTTGGAAACAGTTGGAAAACGCTTCTTTTAGTAGGACTGTCAGCTCCTTTGCCGTGCCGTCCACGCTCTCCATCCAGGGACCCTTTAGGGCTCTCTTCACACGAGGAAACAGGAAAAAATCGCATGGGCAGAGGTCAGGCGAGTATGGCGGATGAGGAAGTAGAGTAATGCTGTGTTTGGCGGGAAATTTTGTCAAACTGAGAGCAGTGTGCAGCTTTGCGTTATCGTGGAGAAGGTTCCATTGTCCAGATACCCATATGTCAGGGCGACGGTGTCGCAGTCCTTCACGCATGTGTTGGATAACGCAGATATCAAACTCTTGATTCACCGTCTGCCCTTGTGGAACGAACTCGTGGTGTATGACACCTCTGGCATCGAATAAACTATCAGCATCGTCTTTGTTTTGGTCTTCTGTCACCGCACCTTTATCGACGCCGGGGAGCTTGTCGACCGCCATTCGGCGCTCTGGCTCTTAGTTTGAGGATCGTATTGAAACCACCATATTTTGTCTTCAGCAATTATGCTGTCGACGAGCGCAGCATCCTTCTCTGCCTCGGAGAGCAAATCAGCGTTCACTGATGGCCGCGTGTCCTTCTGGTCCTGTGTGAGGGAGTCCGGCACAAGTCTGGCATTCAGCTTTCGTTTCCCAAAGTTCTGAAGCGAAATTTGGTGAGATGTCTTACATATGCCGAGAGCATCTGAGATAGCATGCGGACTGTAATGATGTGGTCTTGCTGTACGATTTCCATGGTCCGAGCCACGTTGTTTTCATTCCGTGGGGTTGAAGGGCGCCCCTGCCTTGTGTCGTCTTCCACCGACGTGTTTCCCGAAACGAACCTCTAGTGCCACTCGAAAACTCGCGCCCGCAATTATGTCTCGATTCCGTAAGCGTCACGAAGGAGCTGATAGGTCTGTGTGGCTGTCTTGCCAAGCTTCACACAGAATTTTACGTTTACACGCTGTTCGAAGTGGACGTCCATCTCTCCACATTCACTCGCAATTGAATGCGCAGATGACTCTTGACATATATTTCTGCATGTAGTGTCATCTAGCGGCTACCACAGCAATTAACATAAATAGCTCAGATTAGCTCCATAAAATGGCGCTAAACCTACGCACCAACATTTGTATTTGCGAATCATTACTAAAGAAAAAAAAATCTTGAAACTTTAAGAACAAAGGTTGTATGTATACAATATTTGTTATGCCTACGATTTACTATTGCAGGAACCTATTTGTATGGATTCCAACTAGCTTTTACCTAGGGAACTAGATATTAGTGCAATCAAGCCCGTTTGCTAAATGTCTGAAGCAAAAGTCAATAAACAAAATAAATAGATCACTAGACACTCCAGTGAATAAAATCTTTACAGGTTTTTTTCCAAGCCCATGTTTAGCTCGGAGTTTTCACGTTTCAATGAATACATCTGCCCCTCTTAGGCAAAAGCGTGGGCGACTGCGATCTACGTTGCGTCTGCAGGAAACAAGTGACGACTAAGAGTTCCTACGTCTTTCAATGCATGTTCCTTATTTCCTGCTATAGATATAACAGCTTGTCGGAGTAAGCTTCAACACAACTTCAGCTGAGAGAAGAACGCCGGGAATGCGACGAACCGTTCTTGTTTAAGCACCCGTTAGGAAGTTTAAGGTAAAGAAATAGGTCGCTATAGATCTGGCGAGAAATTCACCACAGCAGTTGTTGTTTCTAATTTAGTACCTCATAAAGCATTTAAAACCAGAGTGATAAGACAGGCGTTTCGTAACCAATCTTTTCTTTATCAGCAGGATACGTCAAGACATGACGCAATGCAGAGCCCAATACTCGCACACGTTCAAGAGGAGCAAATCAGACTGCACATCGAACCACCGTTACCCTAAAAGCTTGCTGACACGGCTTAGTTGACACCATTCGGAAATGTTCACTGGATCTGGCAGTAACGGGGAAAATTTTAACGCGGGACAGTGAGACTGAAGAGTTGCAGCGAAAAGCGGCTATCGGCAAATCAACGTCGCACATAATAACACACCCAGACACAGGCAGTATCGAAGCTACTATATGTTTAACACTTTCTTTCGGTTAACTTTATTCATCGTCTCATGTATCGCTTGCCAAAAATGAAACTATCGGAGTATTCTTATCCAAATTACCTCTTGAGTGTATCCTGTATATTAAGGATACTCTATGCACAAAGCACAGTGTGTCGCACTGTTTCAGACGGCTGTGAGCGACATTTTCGGCTGGAAGCGCTCGCTCTAGCTGTAGCCCACTGAAAAAAAGGTATGAAGTACAACTAAGAAGAGGCAATGCCAAGGCTCTGAGCCTGCCTTTGTTCCTTCTCCATGCGTCGGTTGTTAACTACACAGACGACGCATGCATTGCCCTTAAGGACGCTCTTTGCCAGAAGGAACGCAGAGGAGGGTTCATAGTTGTGGTAGAAACAATACCTCATCAACCCAATTTCAGTTTGCGGTGGCTGCCAACGGACATGACACTTGCACCGTCATGCTCATGACCTTGAGAACATTTGCTACTTATTTCTCAGCACGATAGAGGTCACGCACATTTCTGGGTGCGGGTCTATGGAGTGATCAGCGCTGTCATTGTTATCTGCCTTATCTGAGGCGTGGCTTTCGTTTGGAGAAGCAAGCGCTCAAACAAACCGCTCTCAAACCGCGCTAGTGCAAATTCAGTTTCCTTACTACACCACCGGACCCTCGATCTAACGAGGCAATGCTTCATTCTAATTCTTTAAGAAAATTCACCGTCATAAAATGCAACACATCCAAATGCTCCACTGCTCCTGCAGGCAGACTCTTTTATCTGCTTCACTTATAACACGGACACATCCCGGTGCTCTTCAGGACCGCAGGTTTCACCACAAGCTATTGCGTAATACCGCTAAGAAAAGAAAACACAGAAATTAGAGAAATTTTCAAGGTTTCTTCAGTGCTATAGAAACTAACACCTGTTTTCATTTTGCTGGTTTTCTTCCAGCTTCGAAAGAAGCAAGTTAACTTCACACGTCGGTAATTTGCAGTGTGGTAATTAAGTTGCTTTCCAAAGCGGATGGAGCTTCTCCAATTTAGCACAGCGCGAAGGCAGAGGCAGCAAAATAAATACTGCAGTAACAAACGAAAATCAACTTCAAGTTAAATGTTATGCAGTCAGGTTCTCAAGGAGAAGGCTTCTAACTACGCTAAGTGATATTATCGCAAATACTAATATCAGGAACTTCAATGATGTATAAAAGTACCCATGATAATGAACTGAATATTTGCAAGAGAAACCAACTTTGGTTCTTTGGTTGATACCTGTGTCGGAGATACAATTTATGAAGAGATCGGGTATTGGTATTGAAGGTAGTATACTTTTCTTAAGTATCGTGCTCCGCACAGCATTCAAGTAAAACGTGTGCTGGATGAAAGCAGCGCCATTTAATAATAATAAAAATATTCTGCACTTGTTCCCAGCCACACAAATGATATAGCGGTGGAATACCCCAGCCATGAAAGAAGATCTGAAAACTCACGGCAGCACCAGAGAGGTAGAGATAGGGGCCTGAATATTGATTTTCTATAACGCTACAGAAATCAAAATCTCAGTTTTTATAAACCTCTTCCCTTCAGCTTGTAAAAGCACATTCTGTTAAAGATTCTTTCTTTGGAAAAGGCGCAAAGCAACAGGCTTTTTCGTTCAAGAAATTTACGGCAAGGCTTTTTGGCCCTCCTACTTCCACTTTGTCTTCACTAGTATTTTTAATGCTAATGTCGCTGGAAACTTTTTTCGACGGAATTCACACCTCAGCATGCAAGGTAACTTTGGCAATTAAATGAGATGGTTTTAAAGAAATCAGGGTGTTGGATTTTCAGAAATGCGCCTTTTCGTCAATTTCGAAAATAGCGAGATCAAGGTTGGCATACATGCTCCCCCACCTATCTGTTTGCGTGAATCACACCGGGTGGCGGTACATGAAATGCAAAGCAGCATGGGAATGGCGATGTGAAGTATTCATTTGAAACGTGGGTGGGGCATTTGAGCCGTTCGCTTTTGCCGGAATGCGCCGCCGTTCCATAGCTGTTTTGCACTCACGCAGCGTTTGCACTTCTTGAAGCACTCATTTCAAGTTTAAGGACCAGGGAGGACCAGGACACCAAGGACGAAATTCCAAGGGGACCACGTGTGAGTACCACAGCTCTTCACAGCTCACTTGCTTCGCGTCGTTTGTTGTCTGCTTGCGGTCGAGTAGGTACGAGTTGCTGCGTACAGGTGTACGAAGTAATTGCATCCACAGTTATGGTTTCCTTGGAACCGCTCCGACTGAGAGAGGCTGCACAAAGCGGAGCAAGTGTCAGGAAACATGCGACATCTTTTTATTTTATGACTCGTTTTTCAGATATTCTACCGCCAACGCAATGCATTCAAATACATACCTAGGATTCCTTTCTATAAACCTTCAGCGGCTAATGAAAAAAAAAAAATCTCTTAACGATATTTCGCGTGCACACGCTACGATTAGAAAGTTTAAAGCCGCCGTTTTTCAAAGCCGAAGCGTGTAAAAGCTCACGCTTCATAGCGTTCTGAAACGCGCATTTGGCAAGTACGAGGCATAAGCAATTTTCTATCTGCATCATTTCACCTTTCGGGAATAGTGTGCGACCGAAATTAAAGCTTGACGAGTATCAAGTCGTTACAATGAAAGGGTCGAGAACGCGCACAGTTTTTCAGTTATAAATGTGCACGAAGAAACAGCATTGTTTGAAGGTGTGAAAGTGAAAAAAAGCTTTAGTGTGTTACAATGACTGACGCCGGTGTTCAGTGAGCCACATTAAAGGAAAATTTCTCTTTTTTTGATAAAAGCGCGTGCTGCTTTCTTGTGGCTGAGGCTGGAAAGGAGCAAATCTCACGCTATACAGGCCATCCTTGCATTTACATTGTACTAGACCAAACCATTAGTAGAAGAGCCTTTCGCTTTTTTGTTGAGTAACGAGTTTACAAAGACGTTTCTATTTTTATATAATAAACTGGATCAAATTAAGAGCAAAAGTGCCTTTCGGTTTTGTTAACTGCTACATAAGCACACGGTGGGGTGTTAACATTTGCAGATCCAAAACCAAATGATCTAGCAATACCGTGTCAGCGTACGCAAAAATTGTACGAATAAATGTTGAGACAGGTAGGAACTCAGTGGCTACACATAGCTTGGACCAAATTTATAAAAAAAGAAATACGCCTTATCTAGATATGGTTTTCCTTCCACTTGCGCAATCCAAGATAATTTTAAATCCCGCCCAGTCGTGTCATTCGGTAATACCGTTGAGTAAACGTACTGCGCACAATAATACAAACACGGACGAGGAGGGCACAAGGACGGGCGCAGACTCGGGACTGGGATTGTACAGAAGAACAACGCATACTCATACCTTCCACAGAGCAATGTCAATCACTAAGCGCCAGCCAGAAATCTGCTTTCCGTCTGATGAAGTCTTATCGAGGCATCACTCATGGAATCATCTCTTTTATTCCTTATGAAAAAGCCTGGGCAAGTTCAACGCGCCATATGGTCACAGCTTCGCTCATGCCTGCTGTTAGAGGGGGGATCGAAGCGCAATCCCCCAACACTCTTGGTTTGCTATCGGGATACAAGCCCCACTTCTAACACTGTCTTTGCTGCCGAAAACGAGGATTTTGAGGCGTAGCCGTGTCCAGATGGCGCGTGAACTTGCTGAGGCTTTTTTCATAAGGAACAAAGATGATTGCGTGAATGATACCTCGACAAGACTTCATCAGACAGAAAACAGATTTCTGGCTTGCGCTTAGTGATTGACACGGCTGTGTGGAAGGTATACGTATGCATTGTTCTTCTGAATAAACACAGTCGCGAGTCTACGCCAGTCTTTGTGCCCTGCTCGTCAGTGTTTGTATTTTTTTGCGCAGTACCTTTGCTCAACGATGCACAGCCGACTCGCCCAACAACTTGCACTCTTGAAATTAGGTAAAACCACTGCGATGATAGCACTACACTGAGAATTCGTTACAATGAAATGGCTTAAAACGAAATAGTGTAAATAACGAAGGCATGATGATTCTCCTTAGAAGCTAGGCTTATCCGGGCTGTAACGACGCAACAATTGTAACGAATTAATCGCCGGTCCCCGTCAACCTCGTTGTAGAGAGGTTCAACTCTGTTTATTTACGGCCGACTGCGTTTACTAATACAGTGGAAGAGGTTGCGGACCAGTCGATTTCGTTTTTTCGCGGCAACGGACTCTATCTGAGTTCTTTTCGCTAGAATTTAGAAAAAATCTTGCAAAATAAGGACGAAGTCGCATGTTGTCTGCGTTGCAGTATTGTAGCCAAAACAACTGACTTTTTAACCGAACCAAGGTGGTGGGATAACCACGTCGCCATGAGCGGCCGCCACCGAATTCGAAGATTTGCGCAGTGGTGTACACAAAAAGAATTGCTAAGGCTACCTTGAACAACTTCACTTTACCCATTTAACTTCTGTCTTTCTTTTATATGTGATGACCGAATAAAATCTAATTTCAGCCGGCTTTAGATTGCCTCGCAGTATTTCTTCCTGTAGGGATAGTTGGTTCATGCCATAAATTTGAACGGAGTGAAGGACACGATCACAGGAAATACAGAGACGATAAAAAGCGGCTGCATTTCTTCCGGAAACTTTAATTTCCTTGATTCAAAATTTTAGGTCTCCTAATTATCACTAATCAGAAGCAACGGCACACGTTGTTTTCATTGTTTCTGAGGAAGCTTATGAAGCACATTGATAGCTATGCTTATGGTATCCGCTGCTCATTTTGGCGCAGCGCGTGCACTTAAAAGATACGGTTGACAGCGCTATAACGGTCCTCGAATGGCGTCCATTGACTTCGGTTTTTTCTTCATATTTTTTAAGGTTCATCTAACTGCAGCAAAAGAAAAAAAACTTAGTTTGATCCCGTCTAGAACTTCAGTAAACATACCAAGTTGTTTTTAGGGGATCAAGCACTTGTTGACTTGTCGTACATTGTTCAGTTGCTCGAAAAAGGCATGTTTTAAACAAACTCTAGGTATAACAAGCTTCACCTTTAACAGAAATCTCCTAACTTTTATTGGGCGTACCATAGCCTTAGTTGCATTGGCGCCATTAAACTCAATAAAACTAACCCACAAAAGCTTCGCTAAACACGCGTGGCGCAAAAATAAGTGATACAATATGTGCATGTTTATTCTTGGCTAGTGAATAATTCCCCGAAATTGAAAACAATATGTATTGCGCAATACGACTTCTAGGAACTTAAGAAACCTTGGTTCACGTAACGGGAAATATCTAATGTAGCTGAGGCTTGGCGCCCGTGGAATCAAGAATCCGTACATTCCATCTTATCTCCAGATGCCAAAAATTTTCCCACGCGTCAACACACTCTTCTCCGCTTCAGTAACGTTACGATGTCTAAAAACGTATTTTCGTATCCGATACTTCTATATGCTAATTTCTGATCGAAGCGAACTTATCGGATTTCACAAGCATCAGGAACAGGCCTGCTCGTTTTTGATGAGACACCTTGCCAGGTATTCAATGGCTGCCAGGCCGGTCCGCCTCGAATACCAGACATATGCGCAGTCAAGGATATCAATGACGGGGTCCCTTTTAGCAGAAGGAGTATGTAACAGGCGATGAACAGCTCACACGAAACTGTCAGATGAGGAAGAGCACGCGGCCCATGAAAACAAAATACACGTCCACATAGATGCCCGTTCTGTCAACGCCGGGCTTCGTAGAGACGCCCACGCCTGCATATATTCTAAGGCGTCGAGAGTATAGGAGAGTGCCGAAAACATTTCTTCGAGGGCAAAAGATTCTGCAACTGGTGTGTCTTTGATAATTCCTGTCCGGCTTCCAAATTAAGCCACTCCGGTAAGGCCTTTAAGCAGGTCAAGGTATAGCATCGCACTGCAAAATAAAACATAAGCTTGGTATGAGCTTATCTTTCTTACGACCAGCATGCATCTTTCTACACGCAGAAATCCTTCCACACGCTTTCTATGGCAAAATCACTTCGTGCCTGTATCTTTGAAAGTGCGGAAGGCGATGAAATAGCACTTCTTAGTTCGCTCCTTTCATGCTCTTTCGACCTTAGTTTTTCCGACACATCGCTTTCAGCACTATTCTATGATTCCAGGCCCTGCGCTTCCTATGCAATATGGTGTATTTAGTGGAACATACGCAGCGCCGGTAGCATCTCATTTTTTGTCCTGGGGCGAATCTGGTGAGATGCGCTCATCTCATTAGAAGGTTATCTCGAACGACGTGCTTGCACATTGCAGTTGGTATTTCTCAGGATCACAGAATTGTCACTGTATGATCACCTTTATATAATTCCTCCAGCGGCGCCATCTTTGTTTGAGAGTGCGGGATTTGATAGAGGGGGGGAACGCCAGCACATGCCCTCTCAAGCACCTACCCATTTCTGGGATTCATGAGGGCAGATTTTCATTCCTTTGGCGTTAGTACCTAGATGAATGATGGTTGATATTTTTAGGAAGTACTTTATCACCCATCTTCTTTAGCTCGCAAAAAAACACCCAGCACGCGGTATACGCCTAGTATGCTCATATTGTAGGTGGGCGTATTATAGGGAATTGATAGTTGCGCAGCGCTTAGAAGCAAGATAACTTGTTTCTCCTGATGTTATCAGCGATATATCCCTCAGCACTAACATCTGCAACCTAAACTTGCAGCGAAAGAGGACGCGTTTCGTGTCATTTCCCAAGTCTGACATTGAATTGAAAGTGTAGTGCGCCGTTGAACCGAAATGAATCTTATATAAAAAAAGCAGAAAGAAAACGCGGCAGTTGTTGAAATACAGGTGAAATATTACATCTCATTTCAAATCAAGGGAAAGCAACTGACTTGGCTGTAGAAGCTCCGAAACCACAACTGTAGTCTCATGAAGCCTAGTCTTGAGGAGATCCGGCTAATATAAGCTCCTGCTACCTATGTTTATCCCTCGTTGTAACATCATTAATCCATCACGGAAGTACTGTTGTCCCACAAGAGCATATCAGTGACTTGTGCACTTTGCTTTCTAGATACCCGTATCCTGCCGCGTGCTTACCGAGACTGGGCGCCGCGCAAGCTTCTCGCCATCGTCCCATCATCCCGTCGTATCATCGAACGCCTTACCTGTCCACTGGTGTCTCCGCTGCGTGTCACCGCTGAATGGGACCCGTCCTGTGACGTCACAGACGGAGAGAGCGCCACCTAGAGCAGACTCATCACCAGGGACGCCTATAAAGCCATCCTCCGGCTTCGCACTTCTGGGATTCGCGGCCACAAGAGCATATCAGTGACTTGTGCACTTTGCTTTCTAGATACCCGTATCCTGCCGCGTGCTTACCGAGACTGGGCGCCGCGCAAGCTTCTCGCCATCGTCCCATCATCCCGTCGTATCATCGAACGCCTTACCTGTCCACTGGTGTCTCCGCTGCGTGTCACCGCTGAATGGGACCCGTCCTGTGACGTCACAGACGGAGAGAGCGCCACCTAGAGCAGACTCATCACCAGGGACGCCTATAAAGCCAACCTCCGGCTTCGCACTTCTGGGATTCGCGGCCACAAGAGCATATCAGTGACTTGTGCACTTTGCTTTCTAGATACCCGTATCCTGCCGCGTGCTTACCGAGACTGGGCGCCGCGCAAGCTTCTCGCCATCGTCCCATCATCCCGTCGTATCATCGAACGCCTTACCTGTCCACTGGTGTCTCCGCTGCGTGTCACCGCTGAATGGGACCCGTCCTGTGACGTCACAGACGGAGAGAGCGCCACCTAGAGCAGACTCATCACCAGGGACGCCTATAAAGCCATCCTCCGGCTTCGCACTTCTGGGATTCGCGGCCACAAGAGCATATCAGTGACTTGTGCACTTTGCTTTCTAGGTAGGCCTTTTTACTTATTGATCAATTTTTAGCATATTCCTATGGCCGCTGATCCCAATTTGCAGTGTTTCAATGGGTGTGGATTTGTGCACGTATCGCGCTCGCATCGGCTCATTTGCTTCCTGTCGCGTACATGTATGTGAACAGAACTATCGATTTAAACCAGGGGCTGGACTAGTCCGTGAACTTTGCCCGAGACCAACTTCATTCCTGCTTTCCGCATGCCTGACCCTACTTTTGCTTTGTGCGGGCGATGTGGAAGCAAACCCCGGACCAAAGATTGATGACGTGCTCGCACTGTTAAAAGAATGCCATGCTGAAACGTCAGAAACACTAGAGGAAATCAAACAGGACTTAAACAACATCCAGGACCGTGTTTCTGTAATAGAGAAAAATATGTCCGCTGTACTTGATATGAAGAAAAACTTCGACACCGTGTCTTCTTCTGTAGAAGACGTCAAGACAAATATACGCAAAACAAACGATGAACTTACAGGTGTAGTCGAAGACATGAACAACAGAATGAGAAGGAACAACTTGATTATTAAAGGGCTCGCTGAAGAAGAACATGAAGGGTATGCAGAAACAGAAAAAATAGTTAAGGACTTCTTTAGCGATCATCTTAATGTACAGTGCGGTGACATCGAACGTGCCCATCGCCTTGGCCAGCCACGTTCTGATCAAGCTCGACCAATTATAGTTAAATTTCTGAACTTTAAATCTAAACTCGAAGCATTTCAGAATGCACATAAACTAAAAGATCTTACGGAACCAAAAGTTTGGCTAGACGAAGACTTCTCCCCGAAGGTTCTACATGCTCGGAAAAAGCTGCGCGACTTCGCTAAAGCGAATATCAGAGAAAAAGAGCGCTATTCCGTGAGATTTGACAAGCTTCACATGAAAAATGGTGTTTACCGGTATGATTCGGCAACAGACAGCGTGAAAAAACTTCCTTCCAGGCATACGCCCCCCGACAATTGACAGTGTTCCGCAAAGAAAGCCAACCGTAACAAAATCAAACCAATCTCCTTGGTCTTGGCAAACTTCCGCAGCATACATAACAAAGTAGACGCACTTAAAGCCATTGCACATTCCTGCTCAGCTGATATCATCGTGGGCACGGAAACGTGGCTGACCGAAGACGTTGCATGTCACGACATCGCGCTTCCATCATCGTTTGTGTTATTTGGGAAAGATAGGGTTGATTCTCGACGAGGAGGAGGAGTGCTAATTGCGATTAACAAAGACTTTAATACATCTCTTATTCCTATCGACTCTCCCTTAGAAATAGTCTGGGTTTCTGCTCAACTTGGTCATATGTTTTGCATTATAGGCGCCTGTTATAGACCACCAAGTAGCCATCCTGAGTTTATTGAACTGTTAAACGACGCTATCGAGCAGATCCTTGCCAAGCACCCGAATTGCCTCCTATTTCTAGCTGGTGACTTTAACTTTCCTGCGATTAACTGGACGACGCTAACTGTTGAGGCCGATAGTAACCGACAAGAGAACATTAACTTCCTTCATTTACTTCAATATCACCAGCTCACCCAAATTGTTCACGAGCCCACTCGCGGTAACCATATCCTGGACCTTATCCTAACAACCCATCCTGAACTCTCAGACATCCACGTCTTAGAAGAAATAAGTGACCACAAAGTTGTGCATTGTTCTCTTCTAATTCCACGGACCGACACAACAAAAACCAAGAAGCTTATCTACAACTACGCACGTGCGGATGTTGAAAAAATGAACCTGTTGCTGGAAACTTTCACAAGCAGTTTTCAGGCCAATTTTCATAAACGCACGACTAATGAAAATTGGAAGTTGTTTCGTGAGAAACTCAGAGAAATTGAAGATTCATGCGTGCCAAAACGAATGATAAGCACACGTACTAACGATCCTTGGTTCACCGCAGATGTCAATAGGGCACTAAATAGGAAGAAAAGAGCATTTAGAAAAGCGGTTCGATCAAAGGAAGCTACAGACTGGGAAAGCTACAAAAACATTTCCAAAATAGCTGAGAAACAAATTTCTGAAGCCAAAGACAAATACTTTAATTTTACACTTCCTAGTTTGATCAGAACTGACCCCAAGAAATTTTGGAACACTGTTAACCCTAAAAGCGCTAGTACGGTTCCTGTTCTTTTGGATGTAAACGGCAGCCCCCTACCTATAGAACAATGTGCAGAGCAATTCAATAGCCACTTTTCACAAGTTTTTACGGACGAATTGCCCATTTACAATCCTCTCCTGCTTCCTGAGGCCCATATCCAGATTCCCTTTTCACCCATTCACATATCTGCGCTTGGCGTGGCTCGTGCAATTGAACGCCTACCTCACCACACTAGCCCAGGACCCGATGGTATCAACGCGAAACTGTTAAAAATAACCTGCCAGCACACAGCTTTCCTGCTATCTCTCATTTTCTAGCAGTCACTCGATACGACATGTGTGCCAGAAGATTGGAGGTCCGCTTATGTAATCCCGGTATTTAAATCTGGAGACAGGTCCGTTCCTAATAATTACAGGCCGATTTCACTAACCTCGATATGTTGCAAGGTACTCGAACACATAATATACACTAACATTATGACTCATCTTAACCAGAACAACTTGCTTCATTACAACCAGCATGGCTTCCGCAAACATTTATCGTGTCAGACACAGTTATTTGAGTTAATAACGGGCCTTCATCAAGCAATCGACTCTTCCCTCTACATTGACTCCATCTTCATTGACTTCTCTAAAGCCTTTGATCGCGTGCCTCATAACCGCCTGATGATAAAAATACGAAACCTGCAGCTGGACCAACATACCACGCAGTGGATTAACGCATTTCTAACAAATCGCTTTCAGTCAGTTAAGTTAGGGAGCTTCTCATCAAGACGTACAGGTGTTGATTCAGGAGTTCCCCAGGGTACGGTGCTGGGTCCACTGCTTTTCTTAATATATATTAATGACATCACGTCGAACATAACATCCACAATACGATTATTTGCAGACGACTGTGTGATTTACCGAGCAATATTGAGCCCTTGCGACATCGTTGCTCTCCAGACTGATCTTGACGAGCTAACTCATTGGTGCGACAGGTGGCAAATGGTAATTAACGCAGATAAAACTAAACATATTAAGTTTACTTCCACTGCTAGCCCGAGTCCTAATGCCTACACAGTTAATAATACTATCATTGAAACTGCAGCGTCGGTAAAATACCTCGGTGTAAATTTTAACTCTAATTTATCCTGGAACACTCATATTGAACTGATCACTGCCAAAGCCTTAAAAAAACTTGGTCTTCTTAAACGCCGACTACACCTAGGCAACCAGGACACAAAACTGAATGCATTCAACATGCTAATCAGGCCTGCGATCGAATACGCGTCAGTGATCTGGAACCCTCATCATACCTATCATAATAACATGTTGGAATCCATACAAAATAAGGCTGCTCGATTCATACTTTCCCGTTACTCTAGATACCAAAGTGTAACAGCACTGAAAACATCGCTCCATCTCCCGCCTCTGGTCATGTGCAGAAAATTAAGCCGCTTATCTTTTTTCCACACTCTTTACCACAGCAACACACCATTTGCAAGTTCACATCTTCTCCCGGCACCGCACACATCGGCTCGTGTAGACCATATCAAGAAGACTAAACCCATTTTCGCTCGGACCGAACGATACAAGTACTCACCTTTGGTCCTGGCTATTGAAGAGTGGAATTCGCTTCCGTCTAGCATTGCGAATATCACTGGAACATCATCATTTCAAACAGCTTTTTGGTCATACTTAGAAAATTCCAATGTAGAATGATGTGCGTATTTTTTTTTCTTCAGTGTGTGCGTGTCGGCCCAAACGTTCCTCGAAATGTTAGATGCCATCCTTTGTAAAGGTGTAATTTTTGTTATTTTGATTTGTGGGATTTGTTACATGTCCATTTTTCCAAGCACCTGTCCATAGCCACTTTTTCCTATTAACTTGTACCCTACTTCTTAACTTGTTTATTTCTGTGTTCAGCCGTTTATGTTTTGTGTTGTATATTTAAGTTTTCCTTGATGAATCCCCCTCTATGTAATGCCCGCATTGGGCCTTTAGGGTATTGAAATAAAAATAAAATAAAAACTATATGCAAAAGCAAAAGATTTTTATTGGTTGTTTAAAGAGTGCCTTGCAAATGTGCCTTGGAGTGGGCAGTGCCTTACATGCCTGAATTAGATCTTTCTGAAAACGGCCACTGCAAGAGGTACTCAAGAAACAAACGTGGCTCAAAAATAATGCTAAAACTTTTTACTGTTTTCAAAGAGAACGGCAGCAATGTTAACCACAAACGTAATCAGTTCTAGCTTGGCATGTTAATTCGCTATGCAAGTGCTTGACTATTTTTTTCTTCCCACTGCTGCTCTCTCAGTGATAAGGCTATTTGCCATTCTCTGAAAATAGTTATTGACGCGATTCACCACCAGCGCAACTGTGTAGAACTGGAGAATGTGGACGCTACTTGTGAGAAGCTGATGGCATTTACATCTTTTGGATACGTTCATGGGCTAGCGCGCTCTTGGCAACAGTGCCCCTCTGGATGCCTGCAATGCGGTACCAATTGCAGTTCTAGAAAGAGCGTTTATGTTTTGCCTACAACGGTGGGCTTTCCTTTTGAAGAATGACGTGCTCTCTTTATAACATTTCCACAGATGAACAGTACAATGACACCTGCTCTGCTACGGTTGCGATGGGCCAATGTTTGAGTGTTAAGTATAGAGAATGTTGCTCCCGTGAAAACGGAGCTGTGTTTTATTGTGACTAAGTACTCCAGGTGTCACAAACTTGCGGGTGCCCCGGACCTGAAAAAGATTATTGTACCTCAACAATGGCGTGTAACCATGAAACGAAACCGCTTTCTCAGACATAAACGACGGAACGCGACCAGCTGCCTTTCAAGCAGCCTCACAGGCAACGCGAAAAAATGTTTTTCACCGACTCGTGTGGTGCGTAAACATTTCGCGCCAAATATTGTTCGCAACAATTGCATCTTTGAGAATATTCCATTTCCATGTTTTGCAGGTATTCACGGGCCGCAACCAGAAGACGAGAGATCATCACGGATTTTCACCATACGCAGGGGTGGTGTAATTAACCAGTAACCCTTGTGCTCCCATAAGCCCTAACCAGAACTACCATTAACTATCAGCCCAAAACTAACCCCCAAGTGACAAACGGTGAGGATAAATTTGGGGCGAAGTCGCTTTCGCCGCTTCCGACCTTGATAATCGATCGCAGTGAACGAAAAGTTCACTGAACGGTACTTCTTAAAAAAGGGACGCGATTCAGAGATATTACGAATTCCTCGTATTACTGCAATACAGAGCGACGCAGCAAAGCAGTACTTCAGAAAAACTAGAGGACAACGAGATATCAACATTGCACAAGTAAATCAGTGAGGCGTAGAAAGAAAGGACAAAAATTCTTAACCGCGCTCTGCGACATTCCGACTACCCAAAGATTGCGGAAGTGACTGTCCCGAAGACTAGCTTCTGTTCTCTAGCTCATTCGTGGCTCGCGGACAGCGTTTTCCTGCGGAAGTCGTGTGGTAGAGCTTCGTTCTAAGCACCACAACTACGTGTATACTGAGCTTATGTGTATATAATGATTTTTCTTAGAGGTATAATTTTTAGCACTGTCACAGGACAATCACAGGATCATCTCGCTTGCAAACTCTTGTTTTGATCACATTTTGAAAGTTTCGCTGTTTTTTTATGAATATAAAGCGGGTTTCTCGCCACATTCAACCATCTCAGCCGTGGATGCTGTTCTGTAATATTATGCAAAATGTTGTCTCTGAATTCGTCACTCTTGAATGTACAATTGTGCGGTGCATTCGGCGCATAATAGAAGTCTCAAGAATGTTTATAACCTCACGAGAAATTGAGACCATGGATAATGTAGCTTCTCTGGCCATATCGTACTTTTTCGAAGATTAGACATCGGGTATGTATACGTCGATCCAGTTTAGTCCAATCAGCCAATCCAGTCACCATGACGTCCTCGATTCGTGCATATGTAGATGAAGCAGAGGCCTGCATTTGTTGGAAAAACGCAAACTTGTCAGCTGTTTTTATGTGAGATGCTGTTGTGTAAATACTTTCAAAGCAGCTCTTCTGTTTACGCAGAAAACATATCCTTTCTCTTAAGCTAGTACTTTATTCGCTCGTTGACACTTGAATGATGTGGATGTATACCGTGTGCTTCAGCGAACACATTCAAAACTTTTTCAAAAATCTACTCTTTGGCGCAAAAATATGGCTTTTGCGGCATGGTATTACCAATGTTTGCGTACACCAGAAAACTGGACAATCGTTTTAGGTAGTAAGAAGGATAACAAATTTTATTATTTAGCTTTTTAACTATTAAAGTGAGGTCCCCAGTTGCAATTCGAGATTTGTAGCCGGTCGCTAGTAACAGCCATATCAGTTTTCAGATTTTCGAAAACGCGATTACCCTTGGCACTGTGTTTTTCTCTTCATAGGACGCCCTGAAGGAAAAACTCGGCTTTTTCGAATAATTACTCGCACTTGAGAGGTTCCTTTGCCTGCATGCTTTCGAAAGCACTTGTATTCTCGCTCGATGCAGCCAATTTTTTCGAGCCACATCGGTGGGCGTAACCGCGTTTTCAAAGTTCTTGAAAATTATATGGCTACTACTAACGACCGGCAACAAATATCTAATTGCAACTGAGCGCATAACTCTACTAGATCAAAAGTTCATTATTAACAAATAGTTAGCCTGCTTAGTACTTAAGACGATTGACCAGTGTTCCCGTGTCTGCCAAGACTGGTAATAATATGCACGAAAAGCCCTATTTCACCAGAAAAATCCTGCTCCTGAAAATGTTTGAAAGTGTTCGCTGAAACGCATGTGATTTCGAAGTCATATAAATCTCGTGTATTCTTTGCGTATGTGGTTTTGTCCTAATTTTTCCTTGGACGATTGGTGTTATTTTGAACATTTCTTATAACCACTACTACACTGTAATTTTCGGATGTCACTTATATTGACAGTGTACAGATTTTCATTTATGAATGCCTTGGCTGTAATTTTTTTTTTCCGAGATCGTACATTACAGTATTTCATACAAATTTCTGACGTCTCTAGGTTTTGTGTCAAGTGCCTAGACATATTGATGTGCTGAGGTACAATACTGATTTACAAAGTGGGAATCTGAATTAAGTGGTGTTTATTTAGAATGAAGTTCTATGTTATCATGCAAGTGTGCCACGGCGGTTGCACAGTAGTTGTGGAGCTCGGCTGCGGCTTCGATCGCGGCAGCGCCGGTTGCATTTCGATGGAGGCGAACGGTGCAGGCCCTTGGACTGTGTAATGGCAGTGCACGGCAATGAGACCGAGGTGATCGAATTTATCCGGACCCCTCACTACGGCGTCCCTCATAACCCAAGACGCATCGGCATGTAAACCCCTTAATACCAAAGGGAACTGATGGGCTTCCATACGACGTAACCCGTGCAAGGTCCAAATTTAAAGTGGGGCCAGAAAATGCTCAGCGCGTTTTAATGGGCATATACGCAGCCTAGGACTACATAGAGTGCGCAAACATAACACGCCGGTGGAGCTATCGTGGTCGTGTTATGCGCAATGAGACGAAAAAAGCTGTCCACTTCCGAGGGCTCTCGGAGTTGCGTTTCAAAGCCGGGCAGCCCAAACCGCATTATCGATTGTGCGCGTAGCACGGCTTAAGATTCAATGTCCTCCCTTGATAATTCATGTGATAGCTTGAGTACTCGTCGATGTACTGCATTTTTTCACTGTGTCTACATATCATGTGTTATTTAGCACCAGTTTGTTTGACTGCAATGTGCCAAATTATGTGGCATTTTTCCACCTTTGCTCGAAAAGGTTGCCGAATGTGGAGGTACGAACATAACTGATATTCCCTAAAGTACACTTTTTATCAACGTTGAACACAGATGTTGTATCCAGTCCTGAATACTCTCTCGCGAGTTCTGTTCTACAATTGCCGTCTACCTCTCGGCACGGATGTGTGATCCATGGAAACCGGCAGCACCACGGGTCTTCGCTGGCTACGAATGAAGAAAATTCTGTTCCGTATCAGAAGCCTGACATAGCAGTATGGCTGTCGTGGTGCCACCACTGCCCGTACACTTCTACGAAACGGGCCGATGTTATGAGACACACAGAATCGCACGCCCCAGGAGAGAAATTTAAATGCTTCCTCTGCTTGAATTCGTTTTCTACGTCCTCCAACCTTAAGAGGCATATGACCTACCACAAAGGAGAAAAGCCCTACGAGTGCGAAAATTGCCCGTTTACAACTGTCTCACTTAGCAACCTAGTCCAGCACAAGCGTACGCACACAGGCGAAACACCCTACAAGTGCGACAAGTGCATTTATGCAGCGGCTAAATGTGGCCACCTAGCTCGGCACATGCGTAAGCACACAGGCGAAAGGCCCCACAAATGTGAAGTGTGTTCTTATTCAGCGGCTCGGAAGGAAACGTTAGACAGTCACATGCTTACACATTCAAGACCTGAGAGCTTTCACTAAACTGTGTTAATTCGTGTGTTCAAGCACTGAGAGCCTCATACAGCATATCTGCGGACACAAGGAGTGAATTATTCATAAATACGCGCATGTGAAAATAACGCAGAGCAGTGTCATACGCCCCTCCACAGAAATAATTATCCATTCTTTGCGGACACGCGAGATGTATTAGATTATATGTACGGTTTACAACCGGCAATTTTGTACAATCTTCTTAAAACGAGGCGTTGGAAGCAAGAGCTTTGTAGGTTCGAGTCGTTGACGAATTATATTAGTGCATGTAATTTTAGCCGTAGACACAGCGCATCTCGTGCTTCGGTTTTTTTTTCCAGGACAGGCAAGCAGGGTGCATTTTGGCAAGAGTTGGTACCAATAAAGTGCAGACTGGCCATACCATTGGTGCAGAGTGCAACTTGTCGCAAAGCATGGGAGTTCATCCCCGCCAAAGAACGCCGGCAGGGCTGCCTCCAACCATTCCCTCATAGACGACATTTTGTAAGGCGAAGGTAAAAGGCAAATCCGTTGCATCCCCTTCGCGTGTCGCACTAAAGATGCCACAACTCTTTCGTCCTGAGCTACATAGATTTACAACAGTGCTTCGCATTTACTGTTTAACATTTTGTATATTCCTTTCGCATCCAAAGAACGTCTTAGCAACTTCTATCAATCATTCATGGAATCTGGATTTCGATCGCTTTTCTTCACGCGTCTACCGCGTTCTATTCGGCATATTTATTGCGTGCCACATGCGGTCGGGTAACAAAGTTAACAACAACCCATCAAACATTTTGAGCACCTGATGCTGAACCAGATGAAACATTTGGCAATCCACTACGGAGTCGACGTGCATATTTGAGCCAACGCCGAGCCGGTTAGGTTTTTCCATCCATCAGAGAAACATTTAGCAACTGCTTAAGAATGCTATTGCTGCGCTAAATGTCATACTTGTCCGACCAGCCTTCTTTATCGCATGCCTTTCTTCAGCAAGGCCGCCTGACGTTCCCTGACGAGACAACACGTATAAACCCTTTTTACGAGCAGTTAAAAATTGCAAGTCATTGATCATCGGCCTCTTATTCGATATTGCTGCACGCGTGCATGCGTATCATCGACGAGTTCACCAGGTGCACTGCGTGCTGACGCGACAGTAATCAAGCGATGGAACGCGACAGAAAAATGGAGGAAAATTATGCGGGGTGTGAACACGGACTCATGACAATTGTCAATTTGGCCGCTTTTTTTTTGTAATGCAGGCCATCAGCGTTTGTAGATATCGCAAGGTGTACTTTTACGATCTTGGCACAAATATTCCGCGATCTCGCAGCCAATGCATAAGTGTGAAACTAAACTTATAAACACGACATCGCGCCTGGCAGGCTGGGCAAACGAAACAATCATAGTGTGCATTGAGCAACAACACAGTGTAGCGAAGCACACATGTTGCAGGTACCTGATGAGAAAAAACGTAAACGATAAGAAGAAAAAAGAAGCAAGCACTTCCTTGGCCAATCCCCCCTTGTGGATATGTGCCATGTCTTAAGAGGACGAAGAAGAAGAACGCATATGCATGATGGTATTCAGCCTGAGGACACCATCATTCTCATCATCATCAAGAATATAGGTGGCCCACCAGCGACATAACTCTTGCACCGCTGCGGCGGCCTAGTGGTTGAGCCTCCGCCTTTCATGCCGGAGGTGCGTGGCTCGATCCCAAGTGTCGCCGGGTACCCACCAGTGGTACAATGGGTGCAAGCTTCCCCTGGCCTGGTGCTCGGCTTGATAAGAGCGAAGTGCTTGGAGATTGGGTCCTCGACCCCACCTAGAGCAAACAAAAATACCTTGTGTCATGGCGCTATTTGCTTGCAGATGCACTTGCGTCATAAAAAAGGATCATCATCTGCAACCTACATTTTGTTTCCCCCCCCCCCCCCCCACACTAATCCATCGCCTGAATCCGAATAGTAAAGGTCGGAATGGTTAAACAGAGTCGAAAACGCTCCAGCTTCCGCTGTTATACCCCAGCCTCCCACTTTCGTTACCCGATCCTTGCCAGTTTAAGCTCCCACTCCACCTTGTTCTACAGCCCCTTTCGTTCTTCACATATTTCTAACTCTTCATTATGATATCTGGTGTTGTAGCCTGGGCGGCAGGATAAGGAGCGGCTTCATAAAATGTGCTTGAATAATATAAAATAATTAAACCATACGCCGTTTTCTTTTAATTTATATAAAACCTGGCTCTCTACTTAGGAGCTCTCTAGAGTGCAAGACTCCGCCGTATTTAAGTTTTCGTGTGCAAACTCAAACTGACGGTCGTCGGCACATTGGCTGCCGTGCCATATACGGTAAAGGGCTTCGAGGCTACTACCATTTGTATGCACAGTTTTGAAAGTAGCTGCCATGATGCTTGATCGACGACGGTATCTTATCGCTCGATATGAAGCGTTCATGTGATTGTTGCAAGCATGTCAGACTACAGCAGATGCACACGAAGCTAAATGAATTTCTTATCGACAGCGGCATTGCAAGAATAATAGGCGAACGTTCGCAGCTTAAATAAAGGTATGCTTGAGCTGTTGCTCTACCCCAAGCAGTTTTAGTCATTTTGGGAGCAAAGTAGACCGCCTGTCCACGCAGACGACGTTTCGCCAGCGATAAGAGTATCTGCAGGAAGAGGCAGCTTTGTGAAGGTTTCAAGGACCAACAGTTAAGACACGACTTAGGAACACTGAGTGACGTAGGACACAATTTTTAGCATATCCCTCACTTGCTCTCCTTAGTCGCAATTTGTCAGCTTTGATTAACCTTTACTGCCCCTGAAAGTGTCATTTGGAATAGAAGTACGCGAGAGGGCACGAACACTGAAAATATATAATCCGGAAAAACTGTTCACAAATAGGGAACTGTCGCTGTGTGTGCGGAGGCCAACACTATGCCATTGCATTTCATGAAGCAGACGGAAGAAGACGGGCATAGCAGAAGAAATAATACAACTACAAAAGGCCATCCTTGTCATCTGGAGGGTACCAGACTGGCCGTCGCCAGCAGACCACCCAAGGAACCTACAGCCGTTCGCCTAGAAACTCTGCTCGTCAGCCTCTTTTTAAGACGTTACGAAGGAAGGCCGAACTCACGCGCGAGAAAAGCTGTAAAAATGCGCCCAGTACATAGCGGACTCTTCTTGCGTTGAACCACACGTTAAAGCGGAAAACGCACTGCGATACTGGTGAAGTACAAGCTATTCTCATGAGGCACTAGTGCAACTCCACTTCGCAGGATCCTCGATCCGACTCAGCAATGCTTCATTCTATTTCGTTTGGAAAATGCACCGTCAAGGCAACAGGTACACGTGCTCGACAGCTCGTTTTGTCGGGCTCTTGGTACCAGCTTCGCTGATACGCCGCCGTATCGCGTGGCTCTTCTGGAGCAGCGGTTTAAATACGTGATGATGCTTAATATAGTCCTGAAAGGGTAACATTAAAATAACAAAGATCATCAAGGTTATCAAAGTTCAATGAAAACTAACACCTCTTGTTTGTGGTGGATTTCTTCCCGCATCGAACGCAGCAAGTTCAGTTTCAAACGTCCTGTTAATCTCTGTGCTTGGAAAACAATTGGCTCTCCAAACCGCATTAGCTTCAACCATTTAGTAGAGGACAAATGCAGAGGCAGCCGACTAAATTCTGCAGCAAGAAACGAAAACAATTATGAACAGCTTTGGGTTTAATGTTATGATGTCAGGATCTCTCACAGGGTTCGTACTTAGGTAACGATGCTACCAGTGATATTAATATCGGTGACTTCAACTAGGTATAAATACATGCACGCTACAGTGTCGAGTATCTTTTGGTTAGCAGCTTATGTCTTTATCAGGAATACAATTCTTTATGGGATCGCCTGATGCTATTGAAAGCAGTTTTTCTGATGTATTGTGCTAAGCATTGCACTCAAGGTATACGTGTGCTACATAAAAGTATCGCAAGCAGCGTATTTTATCAAGAAAGAGCTTAATCTGCACTTTTCCTGAGGCATTAAGAAGATGCATCCCGGGAACGCCGCAGATAAGAAAAGAAATCACTCACACTAAGATATGAAGCTAGTTGTTTAAGAGTTGCCCGGAAATTGGTTTCCATTATTATTGGAGAAATCAATATAATCGTTTGAATACACCACATTCCTCTAGCTTATAAAAGCGATTTACCTTAAAGTTTCTTTTTTTTCTGTGGAAGGTGCAACGCCACAGGCTTTTTCGTTCACACAAATTTACAGCACAGCACAATCGGCAATCAACTCTGAATTGCGCTTCACAGAGATTTTCAAGGCTAATGTTGTTGTCAACTATTTTTCGGCAGAATTCACGTCTCAGCATGTAAAATAACTTTGCTAACAATACTGACGCCGCTAATGTATGTCTTTTGAACACACTGAGCCGCTGGATTTTCAGAGATGGGCCATATGTCCAATTTCGAAAATAGTGCGATTCAGATGGATGAATGGATGGGTGGATAAGGCTGAACACTCCCAATCGGGCGGTGGTTCAAGCCACCTAGCCACGACTTGTGAAATTTTACTCTTCTCTTGATTTCAGCAACCAATCGGATAACCTTCGCTTGAATACTTCTACCCGCTTTAATCTACTTTTCCTACAGCGTCGATAAACCACATGGATCGATGTATGGATGGATACGGCTGAACCTTTTACATCGGGCGGTGGCTCAAGCCACCTAGCCATGTCTTGTGAAATTTTACTCCTGTCATGCTTTTAGCCACCAATCAGATAACCTTCGCTTGGTTACTTCTAACCTCTTAAAATCCACTTTCCCTTCACTATCCCTAAACCCCAATGCCTTGGGTAAGTCAGCCCCGCTGCCTTCCACTGTAGGGTGAAGCCCTTTACAGAAAAGTATCAAGTGTTCAGCCGTTTCCTCCTCCTCTCCGCACGCAATGCACAAAGTGTCTATCTCTTGGTACCTGACTCTATACGTCTTAGTTCGCAAAACTCCAGTCCTGGCCTCACACAACAAAGAACTTCCCCTACAATTATCATAGATATTTTCTTTGACAATTTTCTGTTTAAAGACAATTGGCATAAATGCAGCGCCCCCTTTCGGTTTACATAGACCCCACTAGGTGGCGACACATGAAATGCAAAGCCGCATGGGCGTGACCTTGCCATGTCAGGAGGGTGGCACATTCGAACCGTTCGCTTTTGCAGCAGTGTCCATCCGCTCGATAGCCATTACGTACTCGCGCAGCTTTTACGTGTCGTGCAGCGTTCATTTGTCGTTTAAGGACCAGGCGGCATCAGGACACCAAGGAAGAAATTTTGAGGAGCCCACGTGTGAGTACCTCAGCTATTCACAGCTCACATCTTTCACGTCATATGTTTTCCACTTGCGGCCGACTACATTCTTTTTGCTCCGCACTGGTGTGCCAAGAAATTTCATCCGCAGTTACGATTTCTGTGCAACGGCTTCTGACAAAGACTGCACAAAACGGTGGAAGCCTCCTGAAATATGCGGCCCGTTTGATGTTCTGATTCGTGTTCGAGGTATTCTGCCGCCAGACCTATGCATGCAAGCAGATTCCTAGGCGTGCATACTTTGAAGCTGCAGTGGCAAGTGAAAGAAAAAAGTCTTTACGCTTTTTCACATGTACACGCTATTATTAGAAAGTTCAAACCGCCCTCTCCCAACGTCAAAACTAGTAAAAGCTCGCCCACTATTGTGAAGCGCGTAATTCGCAAGTGGGAAACGTGAGCAATTTTCTGTCTGAATCATTTCATCTTTCGGGAATAGTGTGCGACCAGATTTAAAAGCTGACAAATTTAAGTCTTGTTCAAAAAAAGAACGGATTGAGAAGAACGCCTACATTTTTTTAGTGCACCAGTCACTCGAACATAAGTGATCAATGTGTACCTGACAACAGCAATGTTTCAAAGTGTGAAAGAAAAAAAAAGCGTTGTTTGTATTACATTTCCTGACGCTGGTGTTCAGTAATCTGCATCAACCGACGAATTTTTTCCCCTTTGATAAACGCGCATGCTTTTTTCTTCTGGCTGCGGATGGACAGGTGCGAATTTCATGCTATGTAGACCTGTCTTTTGCCTAAATTGTACTGAAACAAACCTCAATTAGAGGAGCCTGGTGTTAATGGGTACGTAAACACCGGGTGGGCTGCTAGCATTGGCAGATCCAAAGCCAAGTGATTCAGCAAAAGCGTGACAGCTTAGCAGTGTACGAATAAATGTTTAGACAGATAGGACCCCAGTACCAAATGTGTCGTATTAACAGGTAACTTTAACTGGTGTTAGAAAATGAGATACGCTGTCTCTGGTTGTGGTATTCCTTTAACTTACGCAATCCAAGATAATTTTACATCCCCCTTGGTCGTATCATTAGCTTCGAATACCTGCGCGAGGATGGTACAACAGTCGATCCTCATCTAACATAACATGTTACCACGAAACTATATAACAAAGAAAAGACGATTGTCCTTGGAAGGTCTGCAAACACTGGTTATAACGACGGAACTTCTGGTTCCCTTCTATTTCATCATAACAAGGTCCAAGCGTATTTTCTTTTTTCCCAAGTGTGTTTATTGAATTTGTAGAACTGTTCTCGAAACGATCGATTCAGTATTTACGATGGCAATAACCCTTCTGGTTTTTTGTTCACAGAAATTTTAGAAAGCTTTCAAAATACAAAATAAATCTAGTTCAGTCTGCGCTACAGTATTGTAACCATCCCAACTGAGATTTCGATAAACTAACCATTTTTGCTGACCGCATCAATGTCAGCGGGCGCCACCGACTTTGAAGATGTGCGCGGTGCTATACACAACTGAAAATTACTATGGCAGCCTTAATTAATTTCAGATAACTAATTTACCTTCGCCTTTCGTTTTTTTTGCATTTTGGAAGGCAGAACAAAATCTTACGTTTCAACCAGGTTTAGGTTGCCTTCAAATAATTCTTGCTGCAGAGGTCGATTCTTCAAGCTATAAATTTCAACAGCGGAAATCCCGATCGCAGGAAATACAATAACGACAGAAAGAGCGCCTCTTTTTGCCCACCTTGAATTTACTGGGTTCAAATTTTTCGGTTGCCTGTTTATCACTTATCAGGGACGATTTCACGCGTTCTCACTGTTCCTGGCGAAGGTGCAGAAACACTTTGATGCCGGTGCTTATGGAATCGGCTGCTCATTTCGACACAGTCAGCGCGTACTTATTCCACGACACGGGTGCGACGCTACAGCGGGGCTTCACAACAGTACAGTCACGTCTTTTTTTTATTTCGTATTCTTCCAACTGCTGCACAAAAAAAAATCTAAGTCGGCCCCAATTGACCATCAGTAAACCGGCGTGGCGATATATAAATTATACAAAATATTAATATAATTACAGTTATCTAATAAATAGTTCGCCGAAATTTAGAAACATTGCCCATCCAGTCGGCACCGAAAGTCGGTGATATGAGCAGTAACGTACATCAGATATAAGGTACTTGTTAGCAGAAAGAATTTATAACTGGCGATGAACAGCACGCTTGAAAATGGCAAATACCAATACATTTGCACACCCCGGAGGTCCCTAATGGGTACCCAATGCCGCAGGGTACCTTTTGGTGATAGAACGGGTACAAGCTTTCGCCTGCCTGGTGCCCGGGTCCTTTACCTTGAAATGCTTGAGAAGTAGTCCTTTTAACCCATATTGAGTACAAAGAAAAAAAATGGGTTTCATGGCGATCATTGGCCACAAAGGCCTTACGCCACAAAAAATTCGCAATCAGCATAACCTTTAAGTGTTTCTTCAAGCGCCGGCATTTTTTTCCTCCAGGGTGTGCACTCTGTAGAAAGAGCGTAACAACTGGACTTGACGTCTGCTTCGTCTACCCTATTTCGGCAAGGCATGATAGGACATGATCATTTATTTCCGGTTGATGCAGTAAGCAATGATGATTGACCTTGTCAAAATTGTTTCCAGCCATGTAGTTAGCTGGCAAACAAAATGTTTACGAGCTCAAATCATAGCTGAACGCATTGTAGGGAGTTTTATGTGGGGCAGCGTTTCGGAACAAATTCATTTCTTCCTCCTGATCCTTTTGCAAAATATCCTACCTAATCTAATATATGCTACTTAAATTTGGAACAAAAGAGAATATATTTCCTTTAATTTCCTAAATCTTCAATTTTATTGATAATGTGCGCCGTTCAACAAAGAGATCGTATATAATAATATACAGAAAATAACAGCGGCTGTTGGCGAAATGGAGGCGAAATATTGCATTTGTTTTGAAATCAAGAAGCAGCAATTGAGTTGGTTGGAACACACACCCAAACGACGGCAGCAGTCTTGTGAAGACTACTCGCTAGAACAGCCGGCTTTTATAAGCTCCTCGTTCTTATTCTTATCCGCCGTTGTCTCATCCTAAACGTCTCTACGGAAGTACTCCTGTCCCGAGATTAGCGTTCGTGCTAACTATATACATTTTGATTGCACTTTTGTGGAGGAAGGCTCTGGAACAGAAGTGCGTTCTGGCGGTGCATTAGAGTGGGCCGTTCCTTAGCTGCGCAGCGCAGACCTGAGTTGGAAAAAGGCCTCTGTAATAAATCTGAGGGGAAAAAATCTTGCTTTAAACTAATGATAAAACTTACGAGCTTCCAGGGAGAGATCGGAAGTGATGGTATCTAAAGACAAATTCAGATTAGCAGAACAGGTTGTAATTACCTATGCAGGTGCTAACTATTTTTTTTTTAATCTTTGTTAGTATATGCGTCAAAAGGCTGTGTTCGTTTTCTGAAAAACTTTTTTGGCAGGATTCACCAGCAGCCCTACTGTGAAAAACTGGAGAGTGTGGAGGCTACATGTCAGAGCCTGATGGTGTTTCTTACTGGTGTGATTTCGGCTGTTTGTAGGTGTCCCCTAGGAATAACCAGGATACAACGGATCATAGCCGAATTCCATCATACGCACTGGTGGCGTACGTAACCAACCTCCCTTCACCAGAATAGTGACCCTCACGTGTGAGAAGAGAAACGCGATGGACTATCAGCCGGACTACTACCTCCAAGTGACAAACGGTGAGCAGAAGTTAGAGGGGGGAGAGGCAGATCTATTGCCGTTACGAACCTAAAGAATCGGTTGTACTCAACTTGGAGCCGATGTCAGTGCAAGTTAAAGATCCCCAGGTGGTGGCAGATATTCCAGAGGCCTCCACTATGGCACATCTTCCTTCTTTCGCTTTTTCACTGCCTCATTTATCGCCTTTCTTTACGGCGTGGTTCGGGTATCCACCAAGTTGTGTGAGACAGTTATTCCTTCATTTTTCTTCGAAACCAATTTTAATAGAAAGTTTCACTGATCCGAAATGACGGCCACTGATAATATATCTTCTGTGGTCATATCCTTGATTTGCAAAAATTACAGATCATACATGTACGTTCATCCAGTTAAGTTGAACCAGCCACACCATTCTCACTTATCTTCACGATTGAGGCCTGCATTTGCCGACAAAATGCAAACTTATGAAAAGTTGTCCCTTCAAATTACGTTGTCAGAATACATTAAATTTAATTGTCCTGTTTACGCAGGAAACTTACGTTTGCCTTTTAGCTTGCACACCCACTCTTAGTTGGCACTTAAAAATTCGGATGCTTATTTCGAACTCGGATAAATCAGTTGTATTCTTTGTGTACACTTTTGTCTTTAGCCCGCAAGACGTGGGTTCGATCCCGGCCGCGGCGGTCGAATTTCGATGGAGGCAAAATTCTAGAGGCCCGTGTGCTGTGCGATGTCAGTGCACGTAAAAGAACCCCAGGCGGTAGAAATTTCCGGAGCCCTTCACTACGGCGTCCCTCATAGCCTGAGTCGCTTTGGGACGTTAAATCCCCCATAAACCATAAAACCACAAATCTTTTCTCTTTATTTTTCCTTGTATGATTGGTGATGATTTGACTAGTTTTTAAATCTACTCATACGTTGTATTTTTCTGGATATCACTCATAGTGAAGGTGTGCACGTTTGCTTTTATATGGGCCTTGACTGCCAATGTTTTTTTTTTGTGCTTGCATGGTTATCAGCATAATTAGCCCGACTACGCCAACTTCAGGACAAAGCCTCTCCCGTGCTTGCCAAATTAACCCTATGGATAACTGCAGCCACCTTATGCCTGCAAGATTTTTAATCTGATCCCATCACCTAAATTACTGCCAACCCCTGTGGCCCTTGCCTCCGGTTATAATACTCTGTTGCCCTTAAGGAGCAGCGGTTATCTTTCCCTCGCATTACATGCCCCGCTTAAAACCATTTCGTCCTTTTGTATATTCGTCGCATTTCATACAAATTCCGAACGTCCATTAGTTTTTTATGAAGTACTTATGCATATTAATCTGCTCATATACAATATTGATTTAAAAATTTAAATATGAAGTGGTGATCGGAAATACGAAGCGTTTTAGTAGAACGAAGTGCGAGTGCCTTTCTCTTATGTACGCCGCCGCGGTTTCAGCGTAGTTACGGTGATCGGCTGTGGCTTCCATCTCGGCGGCGGTGGTCTCATTTTGACGGGTCAGGAATAATGGAGGCCCTTGGATTGCGCGATGTCAGTGTACGTTAAAGAAGCCCATGCGATCGCAATATCCGGAGCCCTCCACTACGGAGTTCCTCATTACGCTAGTTGCTTCCGAACTTAAGCCCCATGGACAAAACAAAACTTGTATGCTTCGAAGCAATTTAACACGTGTGCGGCCTAAAAAGCAAAGGGTGGCCACAAAACAGGATTAGCGCGTTGTGATGGCATATGTCCTGCACAGAGCTTCAAATAGGGCGCTAACATCGGACACCGCCGCAGACATCGTGTTTTCTTTTTTCACATAGTGGCGAGAACTGCTGGCCACTTCCGACTGCTATCAAAGCTTCATTTTCAAGAAAAGCAGCACAAATTGCAGCATTGACCTTGCGCACACTACATCATAAGGTTCAATGTCCTCGATTAAAAAGTGTGCTGTTAGTTTGAGTGGTTGTCGATGTGGTGAATTTGCTCATTGTCCATGTGCTCTTTGTTATTTAGCATCAGTTTGCTTTGGTGAAATGTACTGAATGGTATGGCATTTGTGAACCGTTGCACGAAAATGTTGTCGAACGCGGAGGAACGAGAATATCTGATTTTCTCTAACGTGCTCGTGTTATCAGCTTTCATTCCAGAGGCTGTATCCAGTCCCGAGGACATTCCCGTTCATTCTGTTCTACCATCGCCGTCGACCACTGAACTCGGAAATGTAGACCACACAAATTGGGAGCACCTGGAACCTTCGCTGGCTACCAATGACGAAAATTCTGTCGGGTATATGAGCCCTGACTTGACAGAAAAGCCGTTCAGATGCGTCTTCTGTCCCTACACTTCTACGAATTATGACGAATTTGTGAGGCACATCGACTCGCATGACGCAGTAGCGAAATTTGAATGCCGGCTTTGCACAACGACGTTTCAGACGTCCCACGACCTTGAAGTGCATATGTCATGTCACGCTCGGGAGAAAAAATATAAGTGTGACCAGTGCCTCTTTGCAGCTGTTTCACGTAGCAAGCTACAATTGCACAAGCGTTCCCACACTGGCGAAAGACCTTACAAGTGTGACCAGTGCCCCTTTGCAACTGTTTCACGTAACAAGCTAGATGAGCACAAGCGTACGCACACGGGTGAAAAACCCTACAAGTGTGACAAGTGCCTGTATGCAGCGGCTAGAAGTGACAAACTAGCTCAACACAAGCGTACTCACACAGGTGAAAAGCCCTACAAGTGTGACAAGTGCCTGTATGCAGCGGCTAGATGTGACGCCCTAGCTCGGCACAGGCGTACGCACACAGGAGAAAAATGCTTCAAATGTGGACTGTGTTCCTATTGGGCGATACAGAAAGGTCAATTTGACCGTCACATGCGTACGCATCGATGAGCTGAGAGCATTCACTGTACCCTATGTTCATTCGTGTGTTCAAGCACTGAGAGCCTCAAACCCCACATCTGCGGACAGGGGGATTGAATTCTTCATAAATACGCGCGTGTGATAATGACGCTGAACTGTGGCATAGGCCCCTCCACAGAAATAATTATTGTTTGCAGACACTCGAGACATTAGGTTACATACACAGGCGACATGTGATAGATCCTATGTACAGTTTATATCGCCATTTGTGAGCAAATTTCTTACCATGAGGCGGCGGAAGCTTGTGCTATGTAGGTTCAAGTCGCTGAAGTCTTAGCAATGCGGGTTATTTTAGCAGCAGACACAGCGCATAAGTGCTACGATTTTTTTTGCCGAACAGCCCGGTGGCGTGCATTGTGGAAAAACTCGAGACCAATAAAATGGGGACTGCGAATACGATGGGCGCTCAGCGTAAGCTCTTTCATTGCTTAAGAGTGCAACTTGTAGCAAAATATGAAATTTTATCCCAGCCAATTACCCCAGCAATGGTGCCTCAAACCGTATCTTCAAAGAAGACATTAACAATAGGTGAAAGGCAAATCTGTTGCGCCCTCTTTACGTGTCGCAGTAAAGATGCCACAACATTTTGACATGGGCTACTTGGATTTGCATCTGTGCTTCGCATTTACAACTCAACATTTTGTATATTCCTTTCCCATTCCAAGAAAATGTTAGCAACTTCTTTGAGTCTTTGATGGAACCTGGACTTCGATCGCTGTTCTTCAAGCGTCCACCACGATCTATCCGGGACATTTATTGCTTACCACATGCGGTGAGGTAACGTGCAAGGCATCAAACATTTTGCGCTCCTCATGTTCAACCAGTTCAAATTTTGACAAGCCGCTACGGAGGAGACGTGGATCTTTGAGCCGCCACCGAACCTGGTTAGAATTTCTCGTCTCTCGAAGGAAGCATTATTTCGCATGTGCAAAAAAATGGGATAACTACGCCAAATATCACAGTTGTCCGACCGGCCTTGTTCATCGCATGCCTTTTTTCAGCAAGGCCTCATGATCTTCCCCGGCGTGACAAATACGTATAAAAGCTTTTGTTCGAATAATTGAAACTTCGAAGTCATTGAGCATCGGCACCTTTTTCCATAATGCTGGGCGCATGTATGTGTATCACTGGCAAGTGCAGCAGGTGCAGTGTGCTGAGGAGGCTCTAATCGAGGAAAGAAAAGCGACGCAAAAATGGTCGACACTTGCGTGGGGACTGAACATGAACGCGTGCAAATTGTGAATTCGTCCGCTTTTGTTGTCATCAAGGCCATCAAAATTTGTATATATATATATATATATATATATATATATATATATATATATATATATATATATATATATATATATATATATAGCAAAAGAAGCCATGGTACGTATATTCTGCAAGCTCGCAGAGAGTTCATTTATTTGGAACGTAACTTATAAGCACATGACATTGGACCTGGCCGCTTGGACAATTGAATTAGAAAGAATCATGGTCTGGGCAGAGCAGCAGCGCAACATATTGAGGAATCTGGTGCGTGGCGCAATTGTGCCCGATCATTTGTTTTATAACAATACTAATGGAAAACATTTCACACACATAAATCACGAACAAGCCGATCGATATAAAAGCACAGTAGCTCCGGCTTGTAACACAATCTGGACATGTCGAAGATTAAAAAGGATAAAAATATTAACAAAAAAGAAGCGGGCGCTTGCACCCAATTTGCAGGACAGCAGATAGGCGGCCAAGTAGCAGCCTATATCTTTTCGTCCCCTCCCCACACCCGTCCATCTGCTCGATCCGAACGGAAGCAGTTGGAGTGGGCAAGCAGTCAAAAACGCTCCAGCGTCCGCTTTTATACCCCCTCCCCCAAACACTATCGTCACCTGATCTTTAACGGCTTCACCTAGCACTCCGCATTGTTCTACAGCCATGGTGTTTTCTTTATTTAGTTTTATCTGTTCATCCTGTTCTCTGGTGCTGTAGGGTGGGGAGAAGGGTAATAAGTGCTTTCGTACCGCAAACTTGAATTAAAAAATTATCGTGACAGGACGCCGTTTTCTTCTAATTTGTATAAAAAGCTGACTCCCTACAGAGGAGCTTTTTATCAGAGGAGGCCAAGGGTGCTCTAATCAGAAAGGCTTAATAGAATCGGGTTGCTCAGTAGTGAGAGCAGGCGGCGATATGCATTGGACGTTTTTTCGAAACGTGTATGATGGCAAGACACATGCCGCGGACAGTCAATAAATTCAACTTCATTTTCTTTGTTGCAAGTATAATTTTTCACTGTCTGCAACCGAAGCAACGCTATCATGCTAAGACGACCGATCATCGTCAGGACATCCCGCAATCGACAGCTCCCGGGGCAGTAATTTATTCTACCAGGATGCTCGGCGGAAAAAGGAAAGCATACTCAAGTGACAATGGCGAAGAAAGAAAACACTGCCGACATGGTGACGGCAGCGATTAAATTTCGGAATGCTGGATCGATTTGCCAGCGTCCGCTGATAACCACAGTGTGTCAATAAACATACAGCTCAGTCACATACGTTGGGCGATATCTAGCATACACGCGTCGTCAAGGATTTTAAAGATTGTGAAATACGGCTGCAGAAGCATAAAAAAATAAATCTGTAGAATACACGTGCTATAAAAATACCCGAAATTAATCAGGTGATAGCTACCTCTCCATATTCCATGCTCAAGATATATGACCCACATTTTATGAAGGATGAATTCGTGGTAGCGGTGGCCTCATTTTTTTAATACCAGGTTTTTAATACCAGTCATTGTCCTATCAATAGATTGTTTTACTCTGCTTGTGCGTCATTGACTCTGACAGGATACTGCATAAATACGTTGAAATAATTTTTGCGAAATTAAGTTGAAAGTTCAGCGCTTCTGTCCGTGTCGCCCTCCTTGTTTCTTGTCCGTTGTCCTTTGTGCTGGCTCTTCTGAGATCATAGAATTACAGCACTGCTTCGCATTTACAATTCAACAATTTGTATATTCCTTTTCCATTCCAAGAAAATGTTAGCAACCTCTATGAATCTTTGATGGAATCTGGAATTCGATCACGGTTCTGCTGCTGAAGAATGGCACGTGCCTCATGATTTGCATCAAGATAGTATTTAAGCCGGAAGGAAAGGTGTATTATTCAGCTGTCGCGGACTCCCAGTAATTTTCAACATGTTCATAATGAGAGAACCACACAAAACGATTATAAAACTGTGATGTTTATTTATTCTCTGCGTTGACACTGTCGTCTTCTGTATTTGTTGTTGCTGCTCTTGTTTGTTGATTTTAAGTGTACATGTTCACTGTCTACGCAACAGTGTAATTAAAAAATGAGGTGTTTGAGGTATTTGAATTTCCTACTCTACTGTGTAGGCATTATTGATGGATTTATGGAACTGCAAATAATAGCTTGTCGGAAATGATTCAACAGCATTTCAGCTGAAAGCAGAACGCCGGGGACGCGACGAACCGTTCGTGTCTAAGCACCCGCTGGTGAGTTTAGGTTAAGTAGACATTTAAGTTTCGCCGCAATAGGCCTGTCGAGAAATTCACCTGAGCAGTTTGTTGGTCCTAACGTAGTACAGCATAACGCATTTAACATGAACTGATGATACAACGATTAAGAATCGATTCTTTTCCTTACCATTAGGATACGCCAATATCGGAAGGTATTTCAGAGGCTCACAGAGGTAATGCAGAGGTAATGCTCACACACGTTCAACAGCAGCAAATCAGACTGCTGGAAAGGTTGCTGGAACTGCAACATGGCCAAGTTGCAGCGAGAAACAGACAACGTCGCACATATTTTTGCCGCTTGGTATATTACGTACGCAGCAGAACAGACACACACCCTGTCATTGAAAGTATCGAATTTTCCGCAGCTTCGATAATTGATTTTGGTTAGTTTTGCTCATTGCTTTATGTATCGCTTGCCAAAAATGAGAGTCGGAGTATCCTTATCCAAAGTAACTGTTGAGTGTATCCTGTACTTTGAGGATACTCAGTCTTCAAAGCACAGTGTGTCGCACATTTTCAAGCGGCTGTGGGCAACATTTTCGCCCGGCAGCGTTCGCTCAAGCGGTAGTGCGCAGAAAAAAGGTGTGGATTGCAACTGAGAAGAGATAATGCGAAGGCTGTTAGCCCGCCTTCATTCCTTTTGCATGCGTTCGTTGTTAGGTTTATAGACGAGGCATGCATTGCCCTTCAGCACATTCGTTGCCAGAAGGGACGAGGACACGGCCTCATCATTGTGGTACAGAACCAACAACTTATCACCCCGATTTCGGTTTGCGGCAGTTGCCAACCGTAATGATATTTCCGCCATAAAGCTCATGACCTTAGAGAACATTTGTTTTTCACTTTGTATGCGGCCATGTTCTGCGGCATCGTCAAATGTCATAGTCCATGCATGACTTTCGTTTGGAGAAGCAACCGCTTCATCAACCCGTTCTCCAGAGGCACTAGGGCAACTTCAATTTTCCTAATAAACTTAAATATGCTTCGATCAAACGAGACGCTCTACTTCTTTATGAAAATGCAACACATCCAAAAGTTCGCCTGCTGCTGTAGGCATTATCTTTTTATCTGCTTAGCTTATAACACTGCTGCACCGCGGGGCTCTTCCGAAACGGCGGTGTCAGCACATGCTTTTGCTTAATACCGTTAAGAAAACGTAATATAGAAATAACGGTGATTATCAAGACTTCTGCAGTGCAATAAAAACTAACGCCCCTTTTGTTTTTGTTGGACTTCTTCGATGTTCCGACGGAGGAAGTGGGGTTTCGAACGTCTGTTAGTCACTGTGATTGGGCAATGAGTCGCTTTCCAAAGCGCATCGACCTTCTTCCATTGATTGCAGAAAAAAAGCAGAGGCAACCCAATAATTACTGCAGTAATAAACGAAAAGCAGCTTGAAGTTTATTATCATGTAGTCACGTTCTCGAAGAAAAAGCTTCGAACTCAGTTAATGAAATTGTCATGCATAGGCCTACTGATGAACACAATGATGTATAAAAGAATCCCATAATGTTGCATTAACTACATAAAACAGAAATCAAATTTGGGATCTCTGTCTAATACCTGCATCGGAGATACAATTCTGGAAGGGATCGGCTGTCGGTGTTGAAGGAAGTCCTCTTTTATTCAGTGTCGTGGTCAGCTTTGCATTCAAGAAATGCGGGCGCTGAATGAAAGTATCCCATGCAGCGCATTTTATCAACAGAGAAAATATTCTGCGCTTGCTCAGAGCCACACAATTGATATAGCGTAGGAATACCGCAGCTATTAAAGAATATCTGCAAACTGACGGCGGCCACAGAAAGTTATTAATGGGAGCCCGAAAACTTATTTTCTATAAAGTTACAAAAATCAAAATATAAATTCCAATAAACCTCTTCACTTTAGCTTATAAAAGCATGTTCTCTTAATGTTTCTTTCTTTGTAAAAGGTGCAAGGCAACAGGTTTTTTTCGTTCAACAAATTTAAAGCATGGCTCTTTGGCCCGCTACTACAAGTTGCTCTTCGCTAGCATTTTTAAGGCTAATGTCGCTGGCAACTGTTTCCGACCAAATTCACATCCGAGCATAAAAGCTAACTGTGGCACAGATATGAGACAGTTTTCATCAAATCCGGGTGCTGGGTTTTCAGAAATCGGTCCTTTAGTCAATTTCGGAAATAGTGAGATTAAGGTTGGCATACATGAACCGCCACCTTTCGGTTCGCCTGGATCACACCAGGTGGCGATACCTGAAATGCAAAGCAGCATGGGATTGGCGCTATGATGTGGTCATTTTAAATGTGGGTGGGGCATTTGAACGGTTCACTTTTGCCGGAATGCCCAGCCGCTCCATGGTCGCTTTGCACACGCCCAGCCTTTACGCTTCTTGAAGAACTCATTTCACTTTGAAGGACCAGGCGGGACCACAACCCCAAGGACGAAATTCCAAGGAGACCACGTGTGAGTACCACAGCTCTTCACAGCTCACTTGCTTCACGTCGTTTGTTGTCTGCTTGCGGTCCAGTGGGTACGTGTTGCTACATACAGGTGTACGAAGTAATTGCATCCACAGTTATGGTTTCCTTCCAACTGCTCCGACTGCGAGAGGCTGCACAAAGCAGATTAAGCGTCCGGAAACATGCGACATCTTTTTATTTTATGACTCGGTTTTCAAGTATTCCACCGCGAACGCAATGCATACCAGTACGTACCTAGGATTCCTTTCTCTAAATCTGCAGCGGCTAGGGAAAAAAAATATCTTGACGCCGTTTACCACCGCCGAAGCGAATAGAAGCTTACCTTTCATAGCGTTCTGAAACGCGCAATTCGCAAGTAGGAGCCATAAGCAATTTTCTGTCTGCGTCATTTCACGTTTCGGAAATAGTGTGTGACCAAAATTAAATCTTGACGAATATCAAGTCGTTACAAAGAAAAAGAAGAAGATAGTTTTTCAGTGCACCAGGGACTCGAACCTAAGTGATAATTGTGCACGTAAAAACAGCATTGTTTGAAAGTGTGAAAGTGAAAAAGCTATTTGTCTTACAATAACTGACGCTGGTGTTCAGTGAGCTGCATAAAAGGACAAATTTATCTTTTTTTTCGATAAAAGCGCGTGCTGTTTTCTTGTGGCTGAGGCTGGACAGGAGCAACTTTCACGCTATACAGACGTTCCTTGCATCTATATTGCACTCGACCAAACCTCTAGTATAGAAGCCTTTCGCTTTTTTGACGAGTAACGAGTTTACAGACGTTTCTCTTTTTTTATAATATGCAGGATCAAACTAAGAGCACAAGTGCCTTTCACTTTTGTTAACTGCCACATAAGCACACGGTGGGGTGTTAACATTTTCAGACCTAAAACCAAAATGATCCAGCAATACCGTGCAAGCTTACGTAAAAATTGTAGGAATAAATGTTGCGAAAGGTAGGAACAAAGATTAAAATTGGGAGTGGCTACATGTAGCTCGGACAAAAGTTATCAAAAAAGAGATGCGCCGTATCTAGATATCGTTTTCCTTCCACTTGGGCAATCCAAGACATTTTTAAATCCCGTTCAGTCGTGTCATTCGGTTATACCGTTGTGAAAGGTGCCGCCCAAAATAATACAAAACACGGACGAGGAGGGCACAAGGACGGGCGCAGACTCGCGACTGGGTTTATTCAGAAAAACAACGCATACGTATACCTTCCACACCGCCATGTCAATCACTAAGCCCAAGCCATAAATCTGCTTTCTGTCTGATCAAGTCTTATCGAGGTATCACTCACGGAATCATCTCTTTTGTTCTTTATGAAAAAGCATCGGCAAGTTCACGCTCCATCTGGTCACGGCTACCTCTCAAAATCCTTGTTTTCGGCAGCAAAGGCAGGCATGACGCGTAGCCGTGACCAGATGGCGCGTGAACTTTCCGAGGCTTTTTTATAAAGAACAAAAGAGATGATTCCGTGAGTGATACCCCGACGAGACTTCATCAGACGGGAAGCAGATTTCTGGCTTGGGCTTAGTGATCGACATGGCTGTGTGGAAGGTATACGTATGCGTTGTTCTTCTGAATAAACCCAGTCGCGAGTCTGCACGCGTTCCTTGTGCCCTCCTCCTCCGTGTTTGTATTATTTTGCGCTGTACCTTTACGCAACAATGTACGACCGACTCGCCCAACAACATACTCTTGAAATTAGGTAATACCACTGCGAAGATAGCACTACTCTCAAATCTCGTTTTAACGAAATTGCTTAAAACGAAATAGTGCAAATAACGAAGGCATGACTATTCTCATTAGAAGCTCGGCTTAGCCGGGCTATGGCGACGCAACGGCTTCAACGAACTATTCGCCGCGCCCCATGAACCTCGTTGTAGAGAGGTTCAACTCTGTTTATTTACGCCCGACGGCGTTTACTAATACAGTGGAAGAGGTTGCGGACCAGTCGATTTCGTTTTTTCGCGGTAACGCACTCTCTCTGTTGTTTTCGCTGGAATTTAAAGAAAAGCTTACAAAATAGAGAGGAAGTCACATGTTGTCGGCGTTGCAGTATTCTATCCAGGACAATTGACTTTTTAACCGAACCAAGCTGGTGGGCTAACCGCGTTGATGCGAGCGGCCGCCACCGAATTCGATGATTTGCGCAGTGGTGGACCCAAAAAGAATTGCTAGGGCTACCTTGAACAACTTCACTTTACCCATTTAACTTCTGTCTTTCTTTTATATGTGATGACCGAATAAAATCTAATTTCAGCCAGCTTTAGATTGCCTCGCAGTATTTCTTGCTGTAGGGATAGTTGGTTCATGCCATAAATTTGAACGGAGTGAAGGACACGATAACAGGAAATACAAAGACGATAAAAAGCGGCTGCATTTTCTCCAGAAACTTGAGTTTCCTGGATTCAAAATTTTAGGTCTCCTACTTATCACTAATCAGTAGCGACGGCACGCGTTGTCATTGTTCGTGAGGAAGCTGCTGAAACACATTGATAGCTATGCTTATGGCATCCGCGGCTCATTTTGGCGCAGCGCGTGCATTTGAAAGATACGGTTGACAGCACTGTAACAGTCCTGGACTAGAGTCTATGGACTTCGGCTTTTTTTCTTCATACTGAAGCGGGAAGACGACGACGAGACTCAGCGAGTGAGCGGGTAGACGAAGACGACAACGAAGTTCTGACTGTGTTCTGAGTGCCGCTCGTAGCTGTTCCTTCACTGGTGTACATAACTGTAAATATATTCTTTCCCGCAACAATACTTTTCAAGGTTCATCTAACTGCAGCAAAAGAAAAAAATTGAGTGGATCCCGTCTAGAACTTCAGTAAACATACCAAGTTGTTTTTTAGGTGATCAAGCACTTGTTGCTTTGCCATACATTTTCCGTTTCTCGAAAAAGGCATGTTTTAAACAAACTCTAGGTATAAAAAGCTTCACCTTTAACAGAAATCTCTAACCTTTAATTGGTCGTATCATAGCCTTAGTTGCTATGGCGCCATTAAGCTCAATACATCTAACTAACCCACTAGAACTTCACTAAACGCGCGTGGCGCAAAAATAAGTGACACAATATGTGCATGATTTTTCTTAGCTAGTAAGTAATTGCCTGAAATTGAACTACATTATGTATTGCGCAATACGACCTCCAGGAACTTAATAAACCATGGTTCACGTAACGGGAAATATCCAATGTAGCTGAGGCTTGGCGGCTGTGGAATCAAGAATCCGTTCATTCCAGCTTATCTCCAGATGCCAAAAATTTTCCCGCGCATAAACACACCCTTCTCCGCTTCTGTAACATGACGATGTCTAAAACATATTTTCGTGTCCGATATTTAGACATACTAATTTATTATAGAAGCCAACTTATCGTACTTCATAAGCATCGTAACAGGTCTGCTCCTCTTTGATGAGACACCTTGCCAGGATTCAATGGCTGCCAAGGCGATCCGCCTCGAATTCCAGAGATATGCTCAGTCAAGGATATCAAAGAGGGGGTCCCTTTTAGCAGAAGGAAAATGTAACAGGCGATGAACAGCTCACACGAAACTGTCAGATGAGGAAGAGCACGTGGCCCATGAAAACAAAATACACGTCCACATAAATACCCGTTCTGTCAACGCCGGGCTTCGTAGACACGCCCACGCCTGCACATAGTCTAAGGCGTCGAGAGTAAGAGAGTGCCGAAAATATTTCTGCGAGGTCAAAAGATTCTGCAACTGGTGTGTTTTTGATAATTCCTGTCCGGCGCCAAAATTTTGCCACTCCGGTAAGGTTTTTAAGCAGGTCAAGGTATACCATCGCACTGCAAAATAAAACATAAGCTTGGTATGAGCTTATCTTTCTTACGACCAGCATGCATCTTTCTACACGCAGAAATCCTTCCACGCGCTTTCTCTGGCAAAATCATTTCGTGCCTGTATCTTCTAATGTGCGGAAGGCGATGAAATAGCAGTTCTTAGTTCGCTCCTTTCATGCTCTTTCGACGTTAGTTTTTCCGACACATCGCTTTCAGCCCTATTCTATGATTCCAGGCCCTGTGCTTCCTATGGAATATGGTGTATTTAGTGGAACATACGCAGCGCCGGTAGCATCTCATTTTTTTTCCTCGAGCGAATCTGGCGAGATGCGCTCATCTCATCAGAAGGTCACATCGAACGACGTGCTTGCACTTTGCAGTTGGTATTTCTCAGCATCACAGAATCGTCATTGTATGATCACCTTCATATAATTCATCTAGCGGCGCCATCTTTGTTTGAGAGTGTGGCATTTGTTAAAAGGAGGGTAACCCTAGCACATGCACTTTGAAGCGCCCACCCTATTTCTTGGATTCATGAGTGCAGATTCTCATTCCTTTGCCGTTGGTACCTAGATTAATGATGGTTGATATTTTGAGGGGCCACTTTATCAACCATCTTCTTTAGCTCGCAAAAAAAATCACCGCACAAGAGGTATACGCCTTGCATGCTCATATTGAAGGTGAGCGCATTACAGGGAATTTAATGTGGCGCAGCGCTTCGGGGCAAGATAACTTGTTCCTCCTGACGTAATCAGCGATAAGTCCTCCAGCACTAATATCCGGAACCCTAAACTTGAAGCGAAAGAGGACACGTTTCGTGTCATTTCGCAAGTCTGATATTAGATTGAATGTTTTGTGCGCCGTTAAACAGAAATGAATCGTATATAAAAAAAATGTGGAAAAAAAAACGTGGCAGTTGTTGCAATAGAGGTGAATTATTACATCCCAATTCAAATCAAGGGAAAGCAACTGACTTGGCTGTAGAAGCTCCGAAATGATGACTGCAGTCTTATGAAGCCTAGTCTCGAGGAGAGCCGGCTAATGTAAGCTCCTGCTACCATTGTTTATCCCACGTTGTCACATCCTTAATCCATTACGGAAGTACTGTTGTCCCGAAAAAGCCGCCATAGCTAACTATATGCAAACAGAAAAGATTTTTATTGGTTGTTTAAGGAGTGCCTTGCAAATGTACCTTGGAGTGGGCAGTGCCTTACATGCCAGGAGTAGATATTTGTGAAAACGGCCACTGCAAGAAATCCGCAAGAGAAAAACCTGGCTCTAAAATAATGCTGAAGCTTTTTACCGTTTTCAAAGAGAACGCAGCAACGTTAACCTCAAACGTAATCAGTTCTAGGTTAGCATGTTAATTCGCTATGCAAGTGCTTGACTATTTTTTCTTCCCACTGCTGCTCTCAGTGATAAGGCTATTGCCATTCTCTGAAAATAGTTATTGACGCGATTCGACACCAGCGCAACAGTGTAGAGGTGGAGAATATGGAGGCTACTTGTGAGAGGATGGTGGCATTTACATCATTTGGATACGTTCATGGGCTCTCTCGGTAAGAGTGCCCCTGTGGATGCTTTCAAAAGCGGTGCCACTTGCAGTTCTTGAAAGAGCGTTTATAATTTGCCTACACCGGTAGGCTTCACTGTTGAACCATGGAGCACTACTTTCAAAGCCTTTCAACAGTTAAACAGTACAATGACAACTGCTCTGCTACGGTCGCGCTGGACCCAAGGTTGGGCGTTAAGAATAGATAAAGTTGTCACAAATGTACGGGCACGCCAGACCTGATAATGATTATTTTACCTCTACTATCGCGTTTAAGCATGAAAAAAACCGCGTTCTCAGACATAAACGGGGGAACACGACCAGCTCTCTTTCAAGCTGCCTCATAGGCAACGCGAGGAAATGTTGTTCACCCACTCGTGTGGAGCGTAAACATTCCGCGCCAAATGTACTTCGGAAAAATTGTATTTTTGAGAATATTCCATTTTCATTCTTTGCAGGTATTCAAGGGCCACAACCTGAAGACAAGTGATCATCGCGGATTTTCATCATACGCACGGGGGTGTAATTAAGCAGCAACCCTTGGGCTCCCATAAGCCCCCCATAAGCCCTAACAGGAGCTACCATGGACTATCAGCCCGCAACTAACCCCCAAGTGACAAACGGTGAGGAGAAATTTGGGCGAAGTCGCTTTCGCCGCTTCCGGCCTTGATAATGGGTTGCAGTGAACGAAAAGTTCACTGAGCGGCACTTCTTAAAAAAAGGACGCGATTCAGATATTACAAATTCCTCGTATTACTGCAAAACAGAGCGACGCACGCAAAGCAGTACTTCAGGAAAACTAGAGTACAACGAGATATCAACATTGCACAAGTAAATCAGTGAGGCGTAGAAAGAAAGGACAAAATTTTTTAGCCGCGCTCTGCGACATTCCGACTACCCAAAGATCTCGTAAAGTGACTGTCCCGAAGACTAGCTTCTGTTCCCTAGCTCATTCGTGGCTCGCGGACAGCGTTTTTCCTGCGGAAGTCTTGTGGTAGAGCTTTGTTCTAAGCACCACAACTACGTGTATGCTGAGCTGATGTGTATATAATGATTTTTCATAGAGGTATAATTTTTAGCACTCTCACAGGAACATCACAACAACATCTGGCTTGGAAACTCTTGCTCTGATCCCATTTGGGAATGTTGCGCCGTGGTTTTTTTGGTGGATATAAAGCGGGTTTCTCGCCACATTCAACCATCTGAGCTGTAGATGCTGTTCTGCAATATTATACAAAATGTTGTCTCTGAATTAGTCACTCTTGAATGTGCTTTTGTATAAAAGTCTTAAGAATGTTCATAACCTCACCAGAAATTGCGACCATGTTTAATATAGCTTCTCTGGCCACATCGTACTTTCTCGAGGATTAGACATCGGGTATATATACGTCCATCCAGTTTAGTCTAATCAGCCACACCATTCGCCATGGCGTCGTCGATTCGTGCGTATGAATACGAAGCAGAGGCCTGCCATGGTTTACGCAAAAAAGCGTACAGGCGCTAAAAGACGAAGACAAGCTCACTCAAGACAGGACCGGCGCCTGCATTTGTTGGTAAAACGCAAACTTGAGAGCAGTTGTTTTGTGAGATGCTGCTATGCAAATACTATAAAGCAGCTCTCCTGTTTACGCAGAAAACATAACCTTTCTCTTAACCTCGTACTTTATTCGCTCGTTAACAACAGAGGCCTGCATTTGTTGGTAAAACGCAAACTTGAGAGAAGTTGTTTTGTGAGATGCTGTTGTGTAAATACTATAAAGCAGCTCTCCTGTTTACGCAGAAAACATAACCATTCCCTTAAGCTCGTGCTTTATTCGCTGGTTGACACTTAAACGATGTGTATGTATACCGGGTGTTTCGGCGAACTTTCAAAAATTTTTAAAAATCGACTCTTTGGTGCAAAAATATGGACGTTGCGGCATAGTATTACCAGTCTTGGCGGACGCCAGAAAACAGGAGAATTGTTTTAGGCAGTATGGCGGATCACAAATATTTAATAATACGCTTTTTCACTAGTAGAGTCTATCGACTAGTTGCAATTCGAGATTTGTAGCTGGTCGCTAAATAGAGCCATATTAGTTCTTAGATTTTCTAAAACGCGATTACCCTCGGCGCTGTGCATTTTCTCATCTTGGGACTCCCATGAAGTCGCATGAAGACAAAAATCGGCTTTTTCCGACATGCAGTGACTCGCACTGGAGGGGTTGCTTTGCCTGCATGCTTTCGAAAGCATATGTACTCTCGTTCGATGCAGCCAAATTTTGTCGAGCCACAGCGGCGAGGTTAATCGCGTTTTCGAAAGTCTAAAAACTGAGATTGCTACTACTAACGACCGGCATCAAATCTTAAATCGCAACTGGGGGCCTAACTCTAATAGTTAAAAAGTTCATTATTAACAAATAGTTAACCAGCTTACTAATTAATACTATTGACCAGTTTTCCCGTGTCTGCCAAGACTGGTAATAATATGCCCGAAAAGCGATACTTTTATCCCGAAACGCCTGTTTCTTAAAATTTCTGAAAGTGTTCGCTGAAACACCCGCTATTTCAATATCGGATAAATAGCATGTATTCTTGGCGTATAAGCTTCTGTCCTTACTTTTTCTTGGAGGATATGCGATAATTTTCATAGTTCTTATAACCACTAGTACGCTGTATTTTTTGGTTGTCACTCATATGGACAGCGCACAGATTTGCGTTTATGAATGACTTGGAAGTATTTTTTTTTTCTGAGATCGCATATTACAGCATTTCAAGCGAATTTCTGGCGTCCATTAGTCTTGTGTCAAGTGCCAGACATACTGATCTGCTGAGGTACAACACTGATTTGGAAAGTATCAATCTGAATTATGTGGTGTTTAATAAGAATGAGGTTCAATGTTCTCTTGTAAGTGCGCCACCGCGGTTACACAGTAGCTGTAAAGCTCGGCTGCGGCTTCGATCACGGCGGCGCCAGTCGCATTTCGATGTGTGTGTGTGTGTTCCGTTGGGTTTAATGGCCCATAATCATCCAAGGCTATCATGCGCCATATCGATGCAGGCAAATGGTACAGGCCCTTGGGCTGCGTGATGGCAGTGCACGTTAATGAGCGCCTGGGGACCAAACTTATCCGGAGCCCTTCACTACGGCGTCCCTCACAACCCGAGTCGCATCGGCATGTAAACCGTATAAAAGAAAACGAAACTGATGGGCTTCCAAACGACGCCACCAGTGGACGAAATAAATTTAAAGGGGGGCCAGAAAATACTTAGCGGCGCGTTTTGATGGGAATTTATTAAGCCTGGGGCTACATAGAGTGCGCAAACATCAGGCGTCGGCGGAGCTATCTTGATTGCTTTATGCACGATGGGGAAAAAAACATTCCACTCTGGAGCGCTATAAGATCTGCATAGCCGAAATAGCATTATAGATTGTGCGCGTGGCAGGGCTAAAAATCCAATGTCCTCAAGATTCAATGTCCTCGCTTGAGAATTCTTGTGATAGTTTGAGCACTCGGCGATGTGGAGCATTTTCTCTCTGTGTCTACATACCGTGTGCTTTCCAGCACCAGTTTGTTTAAGTGCAGTGTGCCAAATGGTGTGGCAATCTTCAACCATTGCTCGAAAACGTTGCCGAATGTGGAGGTACGAAAATATCCGATTTTCCCTAACGTACACTTGTTATCAACTTTCATTCCAGAGGCTGTATCCAGTCCCGAGGACATTCCCGTTCATTCTGTTCTACCATCGCCGTCGACCACTGAACTCGGAAATGTAAACCACACAAATTGGGAGCACCTGGGACCTTCGCTGGCTACCAATGATGAAAATTCTGTCGGGTATATGAGCCCTGACTTGACAGAGAAGCCGTTCACATGCGCCCTCTGTCCCTACACTTCTACGAAACCTGACGAATTTTTGAGACACATAGAATGGCACGACGCAATAGCGAAATTTGAATGCCGCCTGTGCACAACGGCGTTTGAGACGTCCCACGACCTTAAAATACATATGTCATGTCACGCTCGTGAGAAACGATACAAGTGCGACCGATGCCCCTTTGCAGCTGTTTCACGTAGCAAGCTAGACGAGCACAAGCGTTCCCACACAGGCGAAAAGCCCTACAAGTGCGACAACTGCCTTTATTCAGCGACTACAAGGGCCACACTACTTGTGCATAAGCGTACGCACACAGGGGAAAAACCCTACAAGTGCGACAACTGCCTTTATTCAGCGACTACAAGGGGCACACTACTTGTGCATAAGCGTACGCACACAGGGGAAAAACCCTACAAGTGCGACAAGTGCCTTTATGCAGCGGCTTCAAGTAGCATCCTAGCCCAGCACAAGCGTACGCACACAGGCGAAAAGCCCTTCAAGTGCGACAACTGCCTTTATTCAACGACTACAAGGGGCGCACTACTTGTGCATAAGCGTACGCACACAGGGGAAAAACCCTACAAGTGCGACAAGTGCCTTTATGCAGCGGCTTCAAGTAGCATCCTAGCCCAGCACAAGCGTACGCACACAGGCGAAAGACCCTACAAGTGCGACAAGTGCCTTTATGCAGCGACTACAAGCAGCGCACTACTTGTGCATAAGCGTAGGCACACAGGGGAAAAACCCTACAAGTGCGACAAGTGCATTTATGCAGCAGCTTCAAGTAGCATCCTAGCCCAGCACAGGCGTACGCACACAGCTGAAAAACCCTACAAATGTGAAGTGTGTTCCTATTCGGCGAGACAGAAAGGGAATTTAGACCGTCACATGCTTACGCATCCAAGAGCTGAGGGCTTTCACTGTACTCTATGTTCGTTCGTGTGTTCAAGCACTGAGAGCCTGAAACAGCACATCTGCGCACACTGGGACTGAATTCTTCATAAATGCGCGCGTGTCATAATGAGGCTCAAAAGTGGCATATGCCTCTTCATAGAAATAAGTATCCATTCTTTGCGGACAGGCCAGGCGTATTAGATTCTATGTAGGTTTACATGGGCATTTTTGTACAACAATCTTACCACGAGGCGGCGGAAGCAGGAGCTTTGTAGGTTCGGGTCATTGACGCATTATTAATGCATGTTATTTTAGCATCAGACACAGCGCATCAAGTGCTTCGGTTTTTTTTTTTGTGCAGAACATCGAGGTGGCGTGCATTTTGGCTAAGTCTATACCAATAAAGTGCAGCCTGGAAATATCATGGTGTTTCAGCGTAAGATCTTTCATTGCTGCAAAGGGAGTACTTGTCGCGTAACATGAAAATTCATTTCAGGCAAAAACGCTGGCAGGGGTGCCTCAACCTGTTTCTTCATAGACGGCCTTTTAAAGGCCGAAGGTAAAAGGCAAATCCATCGCGTCCTTTTTACGTGTCGCACTAAATTTGCTGTAATATTTTCTAACTGATACCTGAGCTACATCGATTTACAACAGTGCTTCGCATTTACAATTCAACATTTTGTATATTCCAATAAAATGTTCGCAACTTCTATGAATCTTTTATGGAAGCTGGACTTCAATCGCTGTTCTCCAAGCGTCCTCCACGGTCTATCCGGTGTATTTATTGCGTGCCGCATGCGATGAGCTAACGGAGTTTAAGAGCAACGCATCAAACATATCGCGCATCTCATGTTGAACTAGATAAAGTGTTTGGCCCGCTGCTACGCAGTAGACGTGCAGAGGAAACATAATTTGGCAACCACTTCAGCCGATTCAGAGATGGTGACTATATTGCTGAGCGAAATATCATTCTTGCCTGACCAGCCTTGTCCATTGCATGCATTTCTTCAGCAAGGGCTCCTGATCTCCGTCACGGCAGAGTAGTATGTATAAAAACTATCGTTCAAATAACTGAAACTCGAAAGTCATATAGCGTCGCCATATTTTTCCGGATTGCTGCATGCATGCATCCGTATCATTGACGACGGCAGCAGGTGCACAGTGTGCTAAGGTGACTCTAATCGAGAGAACAAAGGCAGTCGAAAAATGGTCGACAATTACGCGGCGAGTGCACGCGGACGCCTGAAAATTGTCAGCTGATGTTCGATTTTTTTGTAATCAAGGAGTTCAGCTTTTACAGATATAGCAATGCGAGCGTTTACAATCATGGTATGTATATACGGCGGGATCACAGCCAGTCTTTACAGCTTTCATACATAGGAGCACATCATTACTGTTGCGTTTATAGATATTGCCCGTTATATTCGAAAAAAATACAACATGAAATGCTTCAGTTCTCGCAAAAACACCCACATTTCCATTCAACATTACGTCGACATCACTAAGGTGGAGTCTGCGAATGCCACGGTCGTTCAGCCTACGTTCCGCTTTGCCTCAGAACTTTCTTTCTTGAAAAAATGCAACACTATGGCACCCATGAGGACAAGCGGTGATTTCCCTCAACCGTGCCGTCATAAACGCCCATTCGTAATTTCGCGGTGATTGCCAACTTCTTTGCTTACTTATCCTGAGTAAACTACAGAGTTTTCATCATGATGCACATGCATTGACCTGAGCCATCTTGTACTATAAGACGCCGCGGTGGATGAGTGGTTGTGGCGCGCTTCTCTGCGAAATGCGCGGGTTCGATCCCGACCGCGCCGGTTGGTTTTGGATGCAGGTGAAAATCTAGAGATCCCTGTACAGCGAGATGTCAGTGCACGTTAAGGAATCCCATGTGGTCTAAATTTCCACAGTCCTTCACTGCAGAGTCTCTCGTAGTCTGAGTCGCTTTGGGACGTCAAACCATAATAAACAAAACCAAACCTTGTACTTAACCTGCGCTGCACATATACAGCTCGGGATTCAAAGGTGGTTAAAATCTGCTTATTAACTTTCGGCCTCAAGAATGCCTTAGCAGGATCGTGTGACTCTTTAACAAAATTTGGATTTCAAGCGCAGATTATCCCCGAGCAGTCACTGCAGTGCATCTCTCGAGTAACGTATACGTACAGCTAGCCCAAGGAAGGACCTCTTGGTAAGATGCTTACAGACGCACCTGCTCGAAAGCTTGTGTTTTGGAAGGAATGGAAGATTGCATTCCATAAACCAGGCTGAATAAGACTGGCATAGCAGAGGAGCTAACACAACCAGCAAAAGCATCCTTATCACCTGGACAGGATCGGAGAGGCTGTCGCCAGGAGACCGTCCCTGGAAGCCCTGGAAGCTGCGGCTGTTAGCCTTGCGTCCCTGCTCCTCAGCCTCCTCTTTGGACGTTATGAACAACGGCTTAACTCACACGGCAGCAAAGCTCTTCAGTTGCACCCAGTGGATAGCGGCGTTTTTGCATTCCAGTGCATGCATCCTCAAGCGGAATATTAACTGCGACTGTGCAGATGTGCTAATTTTCAGAATGCACCCATTTGACTGTTGTGTAAATGGTAATATGTAGAATGACCCGCTGAGGCAGAAAAGAGCGGGAGTCTTTCAGTTTAGTGCATACTTATTCTTGCGCTTAAGCAGCGGCAGCCTGAACGATCGCACATTGCAACAGGGCTGCGTGAAACGCCCATTGACGATGTAGCTGCTGACGATTGTTAAGTGCATCATCTGAATCAGCATGCTTTATAAATCGAAGGTAAGGTGTATTATGCACCAACTCTCGCGGACACCCAGTATTTTGTAGCGTAAGCTACATTGGCCGCGGTTGACCAGATTTGCGTGCATCCTGGAGAGCCGTGCTGCGCATGCGCAAGGAGCTGTGACGTCACAAATGTGAATTAAAAAGGCCCTGTGTCGAAGCTGGGAATCGAACCAGGGCCTTTGGCGTTTGAGGCGCAGACGCTGCCACTTCACAGCGATGGCTCGATGTTTAACCGTGAATAAAGGCGCAAAATAAATACGCGCAAGGTATCCGACATAAGGAAGTTTAACAGGGACAGAATCCAGCATGCTCTAAAGAACGGAGGTAGCCTGAAAGCGGTGAAGAGGAAACTAGGCATAGGGAAAAACCATATGTATGTGTTAAGAGACAACGAGGGCAATGTCATTAGCAATATGGATACGATGCTTGGATAAGAAGCAATATGGATAAGAAGTTGCCTAAGTAGCTGAATGGGGTGATGCGCATATGGCAGGTTCTCTCAGATAATGAATAGCAGTTCACCAATATCCCTCAAGAGAAAAGCGTACAACAGCTGTGTCCTACCGGTACTCACCTACGGTGCATAAATGTGGAGGCTGACGAAATGGGTGCCGTTTAAGTTAAGGACAACACAGAGCCATGGAAAGGAAAATGGTGGGTGTAACGCTAAGAGACCGAAAGCGGGCCGAGTGGGTGAGGGAACAAGCGCGGGTTAATGACATCCTATTCGAAATCAAGAGAAAGAAATGGGCTTGGGCAGGACATGTGATGAGAAGGCAAGACAACCACTCGTCCTTAAGGGTAACGGAGTGGATTCCAAGAGAAGGTAAGCGTAGCAGGGGGCGGCAGAAGGTTAGGTTTGCGGATGAGATTAAGAAGTTTTCAGGCATGCGGTGGGCGCAGCTGGCGCAGGACAGGGTTAATTGTAGAGAAATGTGAGAGGCATTTGCCGTGCAGTGGGTGTAGTCAGGCTGATGATGATGATGAGTGAATGCGCGCCTTTCAGAGATTAACTCTTCCGAACCCCATGTCGCCGCGCTTACGCTACGTATATACTGGCCCAGCAGGGCTAGGCCATCATTTTTTTTCCAGGTGTCCTTAATCAGAGACCCATACAAGATAATTATAAAGCAGAGTAATGTCTTTTTCTTCTCTGCGTTGACACGGTTGTCTTGTGTATTTGTTGTTGCTGTTGTTCTTGTTTGTTGATTTTAAGTGTGTACGTTTGCTCTCTACACTGGAGTGCTATTTTAAAAAAAAACAGATATTTGAATCGCCTAATGTAATGTGTATGCCTTGTGGATGCAAATATAGATGTAGAAATTATAGCTTGTCGGAAAGGGTTGAATACCACTTCATCTGAGAGAAGAACGCCGGCGAAGCGACGAACCCTTTGGGTCTAAGCACCCGCTGGTAAGTAGGTATTGCAGTATCGCCGTTATTGGCTGGGCGAGAACTTCACCGCGGCAGTTGGTTGGTTCTAATCTAGTACAGCATAAGGCATTTAACGTCAAACTGATGATAGGAGAATGATTTAGACACGAATCTTTTCCTTATCACCAGGACATGCCAAGACTCACACACGTTCAACAGCAGCAAATCAGACTTGAAATCAAACCACCCTTTAATAATAATAATAATAATTGGTTTTTGAGTAAAGGAAATGGCGCAGTATCTGTCTCATATATCTTTGGACACCTGAACCGCGCCGTAAGGGAAGTGATAAAGGAGGGAGTGAAAGAAGAATGGAAGAATAGGTGCCGTAGTGGAGGGCTCCGGAATAATTTCGACCACCTGGGGATCTTTAACGTGCCCTGACATCGCACAGCACACGGGCGCCTTAGCGTTATTCCTCCATAAAAACGCAGCCGCCGCGGTCGGGTTCGAACCCGGGAACTCCGGATCAGTAGTCGAGCGCCCTAACCACTGAGCCACCGCGGCTGGGCAAACCACCCTTTCCCGAAAAAGGTTGCTGGAAATGTTAAAAGGGACTTGGCGGTAACGGGGGACCGCGGAAGAGCAACAAGGCCAAGTTTCAGCGATAAACAGACATCGGTGAGGCAACGGCGCACATAATAATGGCGCTTGGTATAATAATTACGCAGCAGAGCTGACACAAAAACAGGGATTGACAGTATAGCGCTGTGTCCCTTCTGTGTCGATGCTTGTTAGCGCCTGGATTTTCCACAATAAAAGCTACCGCAGCTTCATTACTATCTTTAAGATAATCTTGTTCATCGCTTTCTGTATCGCTTGCCGAAAAGTGCAACAATCGCAGCACCAGTATACAAAATAGATCTTGAGTGTATCCTGTTTATGAAGGATACTCGATCCTCAAAGCACAGTGCGTGGCACATTTTGAGGGGGCTTTAAGCGACATTTTCGGCCGGTAGTGCTCGCTCAAGCGGTAGCCCAGAGAAAAAAGGTGAGGAATGCAACTAAGAAAAGATGACGCGAAGGCTGTTAGCCCAGGCCTCTTTATTCCTTTTGCATGCGTTTGTTGTCAGGTAGATAGACGAGGCATGCATCGCCCTTCAGCACACTCTTTGCCAGAAGGGACGAGGAGACGGGCTCATCATTGTGGTAGAAACAACACCCCATCACCCCAATTTTGCGTTGCGGCAGTTTCCAACCGTAATGAGACTTCCGCCCTAAAGCTCGCGACCTTAAGAGAACATTTGTTGCTTACTTAGTATGGGGTCATGTTCGGTGGCCTCGTCTAATGTCAGAGCCGACGCAGACCTTTCGTTTGGAGAAGCAAGCGCTCCAATAAGCCGTTCTCTAGAGGCCCTAGGGCACATCAGTTTCCTTACTACACCGCCGGAATCCTCGATGTAACGAGGCACTCTAATTCTTCGAGAAAATGCACCGTCATAAAATGCAACGCATCAAGAAACTCGACTGCTACTGTAGGCAAGAGCTTTTTTTTCTGCTTCGCTTACAACACGGCTGCAGCGCGGGGACCTTCTGGAACGCCGGTGTCAGCACATGCTCTTACTTAACACTGTTAAGAAAAGGTAACATAGAAATAACAGTGATTATCAAACTTTCTTCAGTGCAATAGAAACTAACACTCTTTTTTGTTTTTGTTGGCTTTATTCTGGGTTCTAACGCAGAAAGTTGGGCTTCGAACGTCTGTTAGTCGCTGTATTTGGGAAATAACTCGCTTTGGAAAGCGCATGGACCTTGTACCATTTAGTACAGGACAAAGGCAGAGGCAACCCAATAAGTAATGCAGCAACAAACGAGAAGAAGCTTCAAGTTTATTATTATGTAGTCAGGTTCTAAGAGAAAAGGCTTCTAACTTAGCTAATAAAACTTTCACAAATAGACATCTTGACGACTTCAATGATATACAAAAGAATCCACAAAGTTGTATCGAGTATCTGCAACAGAAATAAATTTTGGTTCTTTGTCTGACACCTGTACCGGAGATACAATTCCTGAAGGGATTGGCCATCGGTATTGAAGAGAGTCATTTCTTATTAAGTAACGTGATCAGCAATGCATTCAAGAAATGCGTATGCTGGATGAAAGCATCCCAAGCAGCGCATTTTATCGCCAAAGAAAATACTCTGCACTTGTTCCGAGCCACACAAATGATATAGCGATGGAATACCGCAGCTATAAAAGAAGATCTGCAAACTCACGCCAGACACAGAAAGTTAGTTGTTTTAGAGGGACCCGTAAATTTATTTCTGTAAAGTTACAGAGATCAAAATATAGATTTTAATAAGCTTCTTCACTTCATCGTATAAAATCATTTTCTCTTAAAGTTTCTTCCTTTTCAAAACAACAGGCTTTTTCATTCAAGAAATTTATAGGATAGTTCTTTGCCCCCCCCCCCCCCCCCCCTACTTCCAGTTGCTCTTCGCTAGCATTTTCAAGGCTGATGTAGCTGGCAACTGTTTTCAACGAAATTCAGATATCAGGATGAAAACTAACTTTGGCAACGATATGAAAGGGTTATGATCAAATCTAGGAGCTCATTTTTAGAAATGGGCCTTTTAGTCAATTTCGGAAGATAGTGAGATTAAGGTTGGCAGACATGCACCGCCACCGTTCGGTTCGCGTGGATCACACCAGGTGGCGATAGATGAAAGTGCAGAAGTTCAGTCGAGATTAGAAGAAAATCAGACAGCTGTTGAAAGATTAGCAGTAGGTGCCCATGGGTAAACCGCAAACGAGGAAGTACAGGAGAATATGGGCTGGGCATCGGTCAAAGCACGTGAAGCTCAGAGTAAAGTACTATACGAAGAACGCCTGGAGAAATTGGACGATAACAGTTGGGCAGCTAAGGTATTTAAATACCTATACAGAAAGAGCGTTGACTCACAATGACGGAAAAGAACTAGGAATCTAACCAGTAGGCATGCCAGATGCGATGCCGGAGAAAGAGCATTAAACAACAGGTTAAAAACGCGGAAGGTAAAAATCGGATAAATTCAATGGAAAAGAAGCATAGTGTAGAACTATATCGATATTGGGAGCAGCAGATCAGGAAAGAAGCGTTTTATGATAACTCAAGGGGCGGTGCCCTACTCTTTGAAGCTAGGTCAGGATGCTTAGAACGCGCAGCTATAAAAAGAAATTTAACGAAGAAGATGACACATGTTCTGTGTGTGTGGTAAATATGTAGAAACAATAGAACACCTCATAATAAAATGCGATGGTATCCATCGCGATGTCGATGCTGGCACAGTCACTCTTCCTGAGGCCCTAGGGTTTAGAGGTCATGTCAATAAATCTGCGGTGGAAATTAGCAGAAAGCGATTGGAAGATCGGTGGCTCAAAAGCAGAGAGGAGACATAAGGTCAAATGTGTAGTAAGATGTATCTAAAAAAATTGCGAATTTGAATAATTTATAACGCCGTTAAACAAAAATAAAGGGGGAAAATCTGAGCATGGTGGCAACCACTATCACCCTGTTTCAAAGGGGACGCTCCTACCTTCGATCCATCCATCCATCTAACAGAATGTGAGTGGTCGTTAGAATTGTGGGCGGGGCATTTGAACGGTTCGCTTTTGCCGGAGTGCCCAGCCGCTCCATGGTCGCTTTGCACTCGCGCAGCTTTTACGTGCCGGGAAGCATTCATTTCAAGTTTAAGGACCAGGCGGGACCAGGAAACCAAGGACGAAATTCCGAGGAGACCACGTGTGAGTACCGCAGCTCTTCACAGCTCACTTGCTTCGCGTCCTTTGTTGTCTGCTTGCGGTACAGTAGGTTCGAGGTGCTATTTACAGGTGTACGAAGAAATTTCATCTACAGTTAAGATTTCTTTTCAACAGCTCCTACTGACAAATACTGCACAAAACGGAGGAAGCTTCCTGCGGTCCGTTTAGTTTAAGACTCATCTGTCAATTAACCTAACGTGAATCTAATGCATACAAGCAGATTCCTAGGATAGTTTTCTGTAAACCTGCAGTGGCTATTATTAGAAAGCTTAAAGCCGCCGTTTAACAACGCCGAATCGAGTAAAAGCTTACCTTTCATAGCGTTCTGAAACGCTTAATTCGCCAGTAGGAGCCATAAGCGATTCCCTATCTGCATCATTTCACCTTTGGGAAATAGTGTGCGACCAAAATTAAATCTTGACACATATCATGTCGTTGCAAAGAAAGGATCAAGGAGAACGCTTACAGTTTTGTCGGGCACCAGTGACGCGTACCTAGGTATTTCAATGTGTACGTAGAAACCCCACTGCTTTGAGGTGTGAAATTAAAAAGGCGCATGTATTACAATTACTGACAACGGTGTTCAGTGAGCAGCATGAAACGCCGATTTCTTTTTCTTTTGATAAACGCGCGTGCTGTTTCCTTGTGGCTGGGGCTGGACAAGAGCAAATTTCATCTTGTACAGACTTCTTTTATCTATGTTGTTCTGGATCAAACCTAGAGCAGAGGAGCCTTTCGGCTTTGTCAACGAGTACGTAAGCAATCGGTGGCGTGTTAGCATTGGCAAATCCAAAACCAAATGATCCAGCAGTAATGTCCCAGCTTACGCAAAAATTGTACGAATAAATGTTAAGACAGGTAGGGACCCAGTTTAAAATAGAGGGCGGCTACGCGTAGCTCGGACCAAAGTTATAAAAAAAGCGATACGCCGTATCTAGATATGGTTTCCTTCCACTTGCGCAATGTAAGATAATTTAAATCCCGCCGAGTTGTTCATTAGCCAAGAATAACTATGCTAGGGCAGTACTGCACTCAAACCTCGTTATAACAAAATGGTTTATAATGAAATAGTGAAAATAACGAAGGAATGAGGATTCTCCTTATAGGCTCGGCTTACCCGGGGGTGGCTAAGTGGTTATGGCGCTCGGATGCTGCCCCGAAAGACGCTTGTTCGATCCCGTCAACGGTGGTAGAATTTCGATGGAGGCGAAATTCTAGAGGCCCGTGTAATTTGCGATGTCAGTGCAAATTAAAGATCCCCGGGTGGTCGAAATTTCCAGAGCCCTTCTACGTCACTCATAACCTGAGTCGCTTTAGGACATTGAAGAACCATAAACCTAAACCTTACCCCGCCTATAACGACGCAATGTCTTTAACGAATTAATCGTCGGGCGCCGTCCACTACATTATAGAGAGGTTCAATTTTTTTTTTTTACGCCCGACTGCGTTGACTGCGGACCAGTAGATTTCGTTGGTTTTTTTTTTTTTGCGCAACGTAGTTTCTCTGAGTAGTTTTTCGCAGAAGTTCAAAGAAAAGCTTGTAAAATATAAAGGAAGTCAGTTGCGCAGCCTGCGCAACTGACTTTTTAACCGAAACAAGTAGGTGTGCTAACCGCGTCGATATGAACTGCCGCCACCGACTTGGATTTCCGCGGTGGTGTACACAAACAAAAAATACTACGGCAGCCTCGAACAACTTCACTTCACCCATTTAACTTCCTTCTTTTTAATATATGTGACGACGAAATAAAATCTACGCTTCAGCGAGGTTTAGATTACATTGCAGTAATTCTTGCTTCAGGGATAGTTTATTCATGCTATGAGATTTGAAACGGCGCGAAGGACTCGATCACAGGAAATACAAGCACACAAACAGTTCCTCTTTCTACCCGACCTGATTCATTTGATAATGTGCATCGGGGCGTTCAAATTTAGAACTTACCTACTTATCACTTATCAGAGACGGCGGCACGCGCTGTCATAGTTCATGAGGAAGGCACCGAAACTCATTGATGGCTATGCTTATGGTATCGCCTGCTCGTTTTGATATAGCGCGTACATTTCTTCCATGATGCGATTGACAGCGTTATAACGTTGCCGTAGAAGAGTGCATTTACGTCGGCGTTTTTTTTTCATATTTCTAGGGGTTCATCTAAGTGCAGCAACAAAAAAAAAAACTCAGTGGATCCCGTCTAGATCTTCAGTAACAATACCACGTTGCTTTTAGGTGATCAAACACATGTTGATTTGTCTTATATGTTTTAGTTTCCCAAAGAAGCCAATGTTATGAACAAACTATAGGTATAAAACATTCACCTTTAACAGCAATATCTAACCTTGTATTTGGCGCGTCATAGCCTCAGTTGCTTTTGCACCGTTAAACTCAACTAGCTAGCCGTCTTGAACCTCACAGAACACGCGTGGCGCTAAATTAAGTTATACAATATATGTATGATTATTTTTAGTTAGTAAATAATTCTCCCAAATTGAAAAGCATTATGTATTGCGCAATACGACGTCCAGGAACTTTTAAAGAAATCTTGGTTCATGTCATGGGAAGTTCCCCCATATATCTTAGGCTTGACAGCCGTGGAATCAAGAATCCGTACGCTCAAGCTTATCTCCAGATACCAAAAACTTTCCCGCGCATCAACTTAACCTTGTCCGCTTCAGTAACACATCGATGTCTAAAAACGTATATTCATATCCGATATTTAGAGATGATAATTTCTTATCGAAGCCAACTTATCGTACTTCATAAGCATCAGTAACAGGTCTGCTCCTTTTTCATGAAACACCATGCCAGGTATTCAAAAGCTGCCCAGCCGATCCGCCTCGAATATCAGAGGTATGAGCAGTGAATGATATCAAAGGCGTGGTACTTTTAAGTAGAACGAAAATTTAGCAGCGATGAAGAGCTCACACGAAAATGCCACATGTATTAGACCACTTCGCCAATAAAAAAACAAAATACACGACCACGTAGGTGCCCGTTATATCAAAGACGGGAATCGTAGAGTCGCCCACGCCTACAGATATTCTAAGGCGTGAAGATTAGGAGAGTGCCGAAAACATTTATGCGAGGTCAAAAGATTCTGCAACTGGTCTGTATCTGATAATTCCTCTCCGGCGTCCAAATTATGCACTCGGGATAGGTCTTTAAGCGGGTAAACGTGTACCATCGCACTGCAAAATAAAACATAAGCTTGGTATCCTTTTGCTTATCTTTCTTACGACGAGTAGGTATATTTCCACATGCAGAAATCCTTCTGCACGCTTTTTCTGGAAAACGCATTTCCGAAGTCTGAAATTGTATTGAAAGTGTTTTGCGCCGTTAAACAGAAATAAATCGTATATAAGAAAATACAGACAAAAACCGCGGCAGTTGTTGAAATAGAAGTGAGTTATTACATCCCATTTCAAATCAAGGGAAAGCAAATGACATGGCTGTACAAGCTCCGAAACGACGACGGTAGTGTTATGTAGCCAACTCTCGAGGAGAGCCGGCTATTATAATCTCCTGCTACCATTGTTTATCCCCCGTTGTCACATCCTTAATCCATTATGGAAATACTGTTGTCCCGAGATAACCCTCATAGCTAACCATACACAGAAAGAAATTATTTTTATTGGATGTTTATGGAGTTCCTTGCAAACGTGCCTTGAAGTGGGCAGCGCCTTACATGCCCGAAGTAGATAATAATGATAATAATTGGTTTTGGGGAAAGGAAATGTCGCAGTATCTGTCTCATATATCGTTGCACACCTGAACCGCGCCGTAAGGGAAGGGATAAAGGAAGGAGTGAAAGGAGAAAGGAAGGAATGGGTGCTGTAGTGAAGGGCTCCGGAATAATTTCGACCACCTGGGAATATTTGCGACCACCTGAAGTAGATCTGTCTGAAAACGGCCACTGCGAGAAATCCCCAAGAGAAAAACCTGGCTCTAAACTAATGCTGAAGCTCTTTACCGTTCTCAAAGAGAACGGCAGCAATGATAACCTCAGACGTAATCAGTTCTAGCTGAGCATGTTGTAATTCGCTGTGCAAGTGCTTGACTATTTCTTTCTTCCCACTGCTGCTCTCTCAGTGATAAGGCTCTTTTCCATTCCCACTGCTGCTCTATCAGTGATAAGGCTCTTTTCCATTCTCTGAAAATAGTTATTGACGCAATTCTCCGCTTGTGCAACTGTGTAGAACTGGAGAATGTGGAGGCTACGTGTGAGAGGCTGATGGCGTTTACATCTTTTGGATACGTTCATGGGCTAGCGGGCTCATGGCAAGAGTGCCCCTGTGGATGCTTTCAAAGCGGTGCCACTTGCAGTTCTTGAAAGAGCGTTTATATTTTGCCTACAACGGTGGGCTTCCCGTTTGATCAATGGCGCGCTCTCTTTAAGGCTTTCCACAGATTAAAAGTACAATGACAGCTGGTCTCCTACGATTACGTTGGACCCATGGTTCAGCGTTAAAAGAAGAGAAAGTTAATAATTTGAAAACGGAGTGGTGTCTTCTTGCGACTAAGTGCTTGTGGCGATACAAATTTACGGGTACACCAGACCCGAAAAAAGATTTTACCGCAACTATAGTGTTTAAGCAGGAATCGGAACCTCAAGCTAAGGCATAAACGCGGCAACACGACAAGGTGCTTTTCAGGCTCCGTCGCGGTTAACGCGAGAAAATATTTTTCAGCCAATGGTGTGCGCGTAAACATTTCGTGCCTGGTGTACTTCGCAATGATTGAAATTTTCAATATATATAATTTTCATTCTTTGCAGGTATTAACGGGCCGTAACCTGAAGGCAAAGATATCGTTGCGAATTTCTACCATACGCACGGGTGGTGTCATCAACCAGCAACCATTAGGCCGAATTAGCTACCCCCATAAGCCCTAACAGGAACTATCATGGACTATGACCCCGAAACTAGCCCCCAAGTGGAAAACGGTGAGGCTAATTTTGGGCAAAGTCGTTTTCGCCTCTTCCGGCCTTGAGAATGGGTCGCAGTGCACGAAGAGTTCACTGAACCGCACTTCTTACAAAATGGACGCGATTCAGAGATATTACAAATCGCTCTTATTTCTCCAAAACGGAGCGACGCACTCAAAGCAGTACTTCAGAAAAACTAGAGTACAAAGAGATATTGCAACAGTGCCACCAGTAAATCAGTGAGACAAAGAAGGAAAACTAAATTTTTTAACCGCGCTCTGCGATATTCTGACGACCGAAAGATCGCGGAAAGCGCTGTTCCGAAGACTATAGCGACTGTTCTCTAGCTCGTTAGAGACTCGCAGACAGGGTTGTCGCTGCGGAAGTCGTGCATCAGCACTTTCTCGTAAGCAATCGCACTACGTGTATCTGTAGTTTATTTCTGTAATTTTTAGCAGTGTTTGACAGTATATTCTCGGGAGCATCAGGCACAGAAACTCTTTTTCTGATCACTTTTGCGAAAGTTGCACCGTGTTTCATTACTTTTTTCAGGGATATACAGTGGGTTTGGTGTCATACCTTCTCAGTCAGGGTTTCAAGTCTCTGATATTGTACAAAATGTTACTTGTGAATTGCGCACTGCTGAATGGGAATTTGAGCTGTGCCGTTAGTGCTTTATGTAAAGGTCTCAAGAATGTTCCTAGCCACACGTGAAATTACGGAGGTGGATAATGCACCTTATCTGGCTCCCGCCGCGGCGGCTTTGTGGTTATGACGCTCGGCTGCTGATCCCAAAGATGAGGATTCGAACCCGGCCGATGCGATCGAATTTCGTTGAAGGCGAAATTCGAGACGCACGTGTTCTGTGCGATGAAACGTTAAACAACTCCAGGTGCTCGAAATTTCCGGAGCCCTTCACTATAGTGTTCCTCATAGCCTGAGTCGCTTTGACACGGAGAAAAATGCACATAAACCATATCTTCTCTGGCCAGATTGTGGTTTTGCGAAAATTAGAGATTGGGTATGTATACGGTCACCCAGGTATGTCCAATAAGCCGCAACATTCGCCCTGCCGTCGTCAATTCGTACATATGTTCACGAAGTTGAGGCCTGCATCTGTTTAAAGAACACGAACTTGATCGAAATTGTTTTCTTCGGGTGATGATGTGAAAATCCTTTTTAAGGCAACTGGCCTGTTTATGCAGAAAACATAGGCTTGTCCTCTAGCTTGTACGCTGTTCCCTGGTTCACACCTATATGATGTGGATGTATACATGGAACTGAGATAAATCACGTGCATTCTTTGTGTACGCTCCTTTATTTATTTTTGCTTGAATTAGTGAAGATGATTTCCATAGGTTTATATCTACTCCTAATCTTTATTTTATTGCTATTACTGACATTGACCGTGCGCAGATTTTCTTTTCATTGGCTGTCAATTTTTTTTAATTACGTGCTTGTATATTCGTCGCTCTTCATACTAATTTCGGACGTCCCCTGGATTTGGCTGAACTACATAGACATATTGATCTCTTCGGGTACAATATTGATTTTGAAAGTTGCAATATGAATTATGAGGCGTTTAATTAGAATCAAATGCAAGCTCCTTTCTTATAAGTGCACTGTCGCGGTTGCACAGTAGTAAGGGTGATTGGCTGCGACTTCGATTAAGGCGGAATGCTACACACCCTAGGACTCCGCCATGTCACTGCACATTAATGAGCCCCAGGTGGTCAAACTTATCCGGAGCACTTCACTACGGCGTCCCTCATAAGCTGAGTCGCATCGAGACGTAAAGCCCATAAAACGAAACGATAGTTATGTTCTTCAAAATGATGCAACCAGTGTACGGACTAAATTTAAACAGGAGACAGAAAATAGTTAGCCCGTTGTAATGGGCATATTTGCAGCCTAGAGCTTTATAGAGTGCCCAAACACCTCACCCCGCCACAGATATTGTGGCTGCTTATGCACAATGAGGTGAAAAATGCTGCCCACTTCCTACTGCTAACAGAGCAGCATTTGCAAGCAAGGCTGCACAAATTACATCAACGACTGTGCCTACACCGCGGCTTAAGGTTCAAATCCGCCCTTGAAAATCCTTCTGATAGTTTTAATAGCCGTCGATGATGTGTATTTTCTCAGTGTCACTGTGTAAAGTGGGTTATTTAGCACGAGTTTCTTTAATGCAATGAGCCGAATAGTGCGGCATTCTTGAACCATTGTACATAAAAGTTGCCTGACGAGTAGGTACGAAAATAGCCGATTTCCTCTAAAGTTATATTTTATCAACTTTGATTCCAGGTGCTGTATCCAGCGCCGGGTACCTTCACCCGAACTCTGCTCCACAAACGCCGTCGACATCTACGCTCGGAGGCGTGATCCATGCACATTTGGAGAGCCAGGAGCCTTCGCATCGAAATGAAGAAAATTCGGTTCGAATTCATAACCCTGACGGTACACTAGAGCTTTTGCGATGCGGCCTCTGCCCGTTCACTTCTTCGAATCATGCCGATGTTATGAGACATATCCAATCGCACAAGGCAACAAAAAAATTTCAATGCTCCCTGTGCCCAAAGGCGTATCAGACGCGCTACCACCTTAATAGGCATATGTGCTCACACACGGGGCCGAGACAACACAAGTGCGACAAGTGCAATTTTGCAGCTCTTTCCTCTAGCGATCTAGCTCGGCACAATCTTACGCACGAAGGCGAAGAACGCTTCAAGTGTGACGTGTGTTCGTTTTCGACGATTCATAAATACAATGTAAAGCGTCACAAGCTCATGCATCTAAGACAAGAGGGATTTCGCTGCGCTTTATGTGCATGCGTTTGCCCAAGTACTGATAGCCTCATAGAGCACTTGCTATGCCACGGGAAGTGAATTACTCATGAATGCGCGCATGTGATGGTGGTGATGCTGAGAAGTTGCATGTGTCTCACCACATAAATAAGTATCCACTCTTTGCGCACGCGTGATCCGGATTCTGTTTGGTGTACTGCGGACAACCGGTATTTTACCACAAACTTATCAGCGCAAGGCGATCAACACGAGATTTTTCTATCTTCGAATAAATGAACTCCATCGCTTACTACTGCATGCTCTTATTTTACCTACAGACACAGCGCATCAATTTCTTCCGTGTTTTGCCAGAACCGACAGGTGGTGTCCTTGGTGCGTAAAGACTAGATCAATAAAGTGGAGACTGCGGACACTAAGGCCGTTCAGCGTCCGCTCCTTCTTTCCTCGGATGAAAATTCCGGCGGCGATGTCTCGAATCATTTTGTTATAGAAGGTCATTTATGAGTCTAAGGTGACGAACAAATCCCTTGCTTCCTCTTTAGTCGTGGCCGTATAGTATGCCATAAAATTTTCGCCACGACGCACTTTCGTCGCGTCCACCTTAGATGATCATTGCAGCGATCATCAGCCATTTCGCTGGCCTCAAGTTGAACCGGATAAAACGTTTGGCAAATCACTGCACAGTGGCCGTGCATCTTTCTGGCCCCATGAGCCTGGTTAGTTTTTTTTCATCATATTAGGAGAAGCTTAGTTCGCCAATAACTAATGGCGGTTAAGAGATGCGCACTTTATCGTAGCACGAATTATCTTTCTTGCCGCACCGGCCTTGTCTATCGCATTCCTTAGTTGTGCAAGGGCTCCTCTTCCTGCCTTGACGGGACGATGTGTCCATTAACACATGTTAGAATACTTACAATCTGAAAGTCATTGAGCATCTGGTTCTGTGCTGCTGCAGCGTGCGTGTGTATTATTGATGAGTGCAGCAGGCACATAGCATGCTGAGGCGAAGAAAGGGAGTGGAGCAGTAGTGAGCAAGCACGGTGGAAGGAACACGGATGCCTAAAAATTGTAAACTCATATCCAACTCTGTTGTAATCAGACAACAGCATTTTTAGATATTGCAAAGTGTGCGTTCATGATCATGGTACGTATATTTCCAAGCCATTGCACACGCGCAACACGGTGAATCATGGTCTGGGCGGCGAAACAAAACAAAGTTCCTGTGCAGAAATGACGAGCTGCAGTGCACAGTTTAGCCCCGATGATTTCCTTTGCAACGTCACCAGTAAGCAACAATTTTGACTGACAGAAATCACTTCACAAGCATGGTATATTCGCCTGGTAAGAAAAGCCGGAACTGTGGAAATAAAGTGCCGAAAAGTGAAAATGAGCAGAAAAAAGAAGGCGCTTGCAATGAATAAGCATGACAGCTAGGCCGCCAGGCTGCAACCTGTCTATTTTTCTCTCTCCACCTCCCCTTCCTCCTCCCCCAACTCAGGCTGGGTAGAGGAGGGGTGCACAAACCCTGTCTAAAACTGTCCAATGTCCGCTATTATTGCCTGCCCTGCCAAGCCCATCTGTCCCTTACTTTAAAGATTATCAACGTGCTGTCTGCTATGATGGCCTCTGGAGAAGGGTAAGAATTGGTTTCGAAAGGCAAGCCTGAGTTACAAAGAAAATTTGTCTCGGACATTACGCCGATTTACTTGTATTTCTTTCAAAATTGAAATTTCCTCTGAGGAGCTGTCTGCTATCGCAAATTTGGCCACATTCAAAATTTTTACAGTGAAAACTCAACTCTGTGCTACCAGGCGCTGGTTTGCCGTTGCCATGTACAACAAATGCCTTTATGGTTCCTGCCAAATAGATGGCACACTTGTGAGAGTGTTTATGTGATCACTGAAAACTGCATAGACTACTGCAGCTCCTCGCAAAAAAAACAAACAAAAAAAGCCAGAACTCTGCTCCCTCGAGAAGAAATTTGGCCAAGAACAAAATGTTAAGCTATCAGGTGAACGTACACGCACTGACGGACGTTCGACATCATTTTCAGTCTTCGCTATCTTCTTCTGCTCCGCTGTAATTCACCACCTTTAATTCATATTTCCTGCTCATGATATTGTGTCCTTTGTAATCGAAGACCGCGAAATTACACGCTCACTGAAACTAATAATCAGGTAAGCTTATTCCGAAACAAGAGCACCGTTGCTATAAGCGCTATCAGTTGCTATCAGGCCTAGACTCTTGTGTCAAGAAAGGCTTAGTGGCAAAGGAGCGATCGGTAGCTGATAACGCGGCATTATGTAGATGCTTTTTCGAAACATGCGTGGGAGTGAATTTCTTGCTGCCCGCAAACGGCATAAGCAATTTCATTTCTTTGTTGAAAGTACGTTATCATACTGTCTGGCAACGAAACAGCGCTTTGAAGTGCTAGCAGCCGATCGTCGTCGTGGTATCGTGCACTGGACGGCACACGGGCTTAGTGAATTATTCTATCTGCCTGCTCGGCGGAAACACAAAAGCATGGGCCAATGTTGGTGGCTAGAAATGAAAACTGCGTCGACGTAGCGCCGGCAGGGCTTAGGTTTCAGAACGTTGCAGCACCTTGCGTCAATGCACATACCACTCTATCACATTTATTTTTTTTTGCGAAAGAAGCCCGTTCTGCGGGCATCACATATACGTTATAAGGCTCATGAAAAACTGCTGTCGAAATGTATGAATATAAAACAGCTGAATATTGCGCCTACAACAGCACGTGCTATCAACTATGTGTAGGGCACACTTTCTTGTTCATGCTATACATGCACGACCATCGTTTTAGGCAGGCTCAATTGATTTAGCGGTGATCACAATTTTTTTTTTGCCAGCGTTATATGTTAAATTTTAAAAGTGCACAACTTTGTAGGATAGCAAAAACACTGCACGAAATATAAAAAGGCTGAAAAAAAAAGTCTTCTTGCATCAGCGAGCAGGGGCTCATGATCCCTTAACACTTCACTGGTGAGTGGTTTCAAGTGATTTAGCCACTCTTGTATGGGATTGGAGTGTCTGCGGTTCTCAATCCTCGTCACCCCGGTGACTCGGTGGTTATGGGGGGTCGGGTGCTGACCCAAATGACGCGGGTTCAATGCCGGCTTCGGCGGTCGCATTTCGAAGCGAAATGCTTGAGACCCATCTACTGTGCGATGTCAGTGCATGGTAAAAAAGTCCAGGTGGACCTCTACGTCGTCCCTCATAGCCTCAGTCGCTTTGGAACTTTAAGCCCCACGAAAACCAAATGCTCAATCCTAAAAAGAAATTTTGTCGCATATTTTGAGGCCGCTGTGAGTCAGATTTTAGCCGGCAGAGCTCGCTCAAGAGGCAGCACACTGAAAAAAGGTATGGACTACAACTAAGAAGACACAATGCGAAGCCTCTTTAGCCCGTCTTTGTTCCTTATCCATGCTTTCTTTGTTATGTAGATAGACGACGCATGCATTGCCCTTCAGCACACTCATTGCAGACTGGACGAGGAGGTGGGCTCATTGTCCTGGTAGAAACCATACCTCATCACCCCGATTTCAAGTTGCGGTGGCTGCCAACGGACATGACACTTCTACCGTCATTCTCATGACATTGAGCACATAATAATAATAATAAAAATAATTGGTTTTGGGGGGAAAGTAAATGGCGCAGTATCTGTCTCATATATCGTTGGACACCTGAACCGCGCCATAAGGGAAGGGATAAAGGAGGGAGTGAAAGAAGAAAGGAAGAAGAGGTGCCGTAGTGGAGGGCTCCGGAATAATTTCGACCACCTGGGGATCTTTAACGTGCACTGACATCGCAGAGCACACGGGCGCCTTAGCGTTTTTCCTCCATAAAAACGCAGCCGCCGCGGTCGGGTTCGAACCCGGGAACTCCGGTTCAGTAGTCGAGCGCCCTAACCACTGAGCCACCGCGGCGGGGCTTGAGAACATTTGCTGTTTACTTTTTTCCTTAAAAGATTAGAGTGCAGCATTGCCTCGTTAGATCGAGTATCCTGGCGGTGTGGTAAGAGGACCGAAGTTGCACCATCGCGTCTTGGAGAGCGGTTTGTTCGAGCACTTGCTTCTCCAAACGAAAGGCACTCGTCAGGTAGGGCATTTGACGATTCCGGCGCTGATGACTGCATAAACCCGCACACAAAAATATGCGTGACCTTTGCAGTGCTGAAAAAGTAAACTGAGAACATTTGCCGTCTTCCAGTGGTGGATGGTCTTGAATGAATTCCTTGCTATAGAGAGTTATCTTTTCATTAAATGTCTACTGGAGTCAAACCAAAATCACAGAGAAGCCTGTCTATTTCTGCTGACAGGTGCAGTGGCTATCGTTAGTGCCTTAACATTACAAAATTCAAAAACAAATCATTCTGCATTGATCCGCCTTATTTCGCAAATATTCGTAGCAACCTATGTTGAGACAGGTTGGAGTTGCTTAAGTGGTGTTTCGAGCACCTTGAGGCAACGTTATAATCTTAAGTGACCAACGCAGCTAGACGACACCAATGGCGTATGGTTTGCCATAGTCTTGCACTACTAAGGATAATTTTAAATTCACCTCATTAGAACACTAAGTAGAATACACGTATAAAACAATTAATATTTACTTTACTCCGGAACGAATTTATAAACAGTGCAAAAGAGGCTACGCAACAACCGATTCAGTTTTATGCAGTTGCGTGCCTCCTGCGTAGTTTCCTTCTTATGCACATAAAAAATCTCCTGAAACTTGAAAAAAAAAAGGAAACGTTGACTCCGCGCAATAGAACTGTAGATCATGGAACTTTGTATTGAGCGAGCGAAGCGGTAGAAACAAAAGACCGCCACTTCCTTTTACGGGCAGCGAAGTGGTAAAAAACAGGAAATATTAAGGCTGCCTTCAGCGCTTTCCCTTTAGAGTTCTTTCCTTTGCAGTTTTCTATAAGTGATGACTTATAGAAAAAAGAAAAAAACACCCTTCTGTTAACTCAGATGAATTTATTATTCCCACAGGATGCATCAAGAAACTAAATACCTTCACGCGACATCAGAAGCCCAAGGTCAAACTTCATTTCATTATTCCGAATAACGTCATTCCACGGAATCACGTCTAGGCACAGAGAAAATGCGGCTTCAATGGTACCTCCACTACAAAAACCAATGGCAGTAGACTGTAAAGGAAGCCTATACGACGGCGTGCCATTCTCTTCAGCCTGCTTACCCAATAATTCTAAACTGACCGTAACTCGTCTGCAAAGGGTTTCGTGAAAGCCGAGGCTAACCAAATGCACTTGCAGGCATGGTGTGTCCGAAATGCCACTCCCTTTCATCACAGACATAGCAACCGTGAAACACACACCTCTACGGTCCCAGTAGGTTACCTTTGCGGAAGTGCTAACGTCCATTTGCTCTGCTGTCTTCAATAATTCAGCGTTCATCAGAGTCAAGCGATACATCGTTCCTGAAGAGGCTGAGGCAACGCACCCTATGTCTTGGTCAAAATCGTGATTCGGGATACGCTCGCAAAAAAGAGAAATGCAACTGGGTCGCGGCTGGACACAGTGTCTTAATTCTTCCATAGCATGGAACGATGCATTGGCCAACAAAAGCAGCTTTTGATGGATAAACTTTTTTTCCATGCTCCAAGGTATTGTCGACGTATTGCCTCCTTCGCCAAGATTCGGTGCCGCCGAAGTCGGCTGCAGCAGCGAAGTAACAGGTTGGAGCTCTTGGGCAAGCTGAGAAGAAAAGTTGCTCGCAATGTCAGCCACCTGGTGTTTAATGTTTACCTCACCTTTTTCTAACTCACGGGTTAGGGAATCTTTCACCTGAGCCCTTTGCTTCCTCGAATGTTCTATGAGTTCGTTAAACTGACTCTGAATGGCGAGCAGCTGGTCGTGGTGTGGGTCCCTCAAGAGAACCTTGAGTTCTTCCAGTGCAGCGTTGACATCGTGTATCGTGAACACGTCGCCTCGCATAGGTGGCTCCTCTGCTCTCGAACGGTCTCTGTTGTTAACGCATCCCGCCATGTAATGCGTTGCGAGGTATTTGTGCAATACACTGTCGCCGCACCGGGGGCACTGGACTGCCTGGAAAGTACAGTCCTGCTCGTAGTGCCTCAGGACAGCTTCCATGGTGCCAACGAACTCGCAGCCCTGTTGTTCATTCCAGCAGTGCGCCTGATGAAGAAAAAGAGAATGAAAGGTATGAGTTGATGCTGCCTACTGATACCGGAGGAATGTTTTTAAGCGTTTGGATAGAAAGCACAAATATTTTGCCGGCTATCTGTGCTGACGTAAGGAAAAGTCAAAGAGCCGCGGGAACTACTTGCTGTCTGAGAGCTAAAGCAGTGTGTTTAAGTTTATTTTTGTACTTTCAGCGCCTTCGGCGATGAATCGACTTCACGAAACTTTGTTCTGTAGAGCAGAACAGAGATAAAACCTACTTTCAAGCTACATGAAAAGCGGCGTGTTGGAGCGTTGTAAATTTGAGTTTATTGGGAAATATTTTTTTTGTTTAGTCTAGGTGAATTCAGGTGAGCATCACCCTCGAACTGATGCCGAAGTTGAAGCCAAACCATTCTGAAATGTTTGGAAGTTTTCTAACCAACTGGTACCCAAGCTATACGTAAGAAGTTGTCGTAACTAACACGAAATCCTACGCCCTGGATAAATGTCAGCATGCGGGACGCATCAGCCGCGCCTGGGTGATGAGGGTCAAGATTGTTTCGCCTAAACCTATCCTAAAAGCCAATCCATAAAAAGGTAGGCCACGAAAAGGTAGGTCCTTCATTTCGGCTCTGAAATGATTTCTTTCAGCTGGATTTCGGCACCCGAACTCAACCTTGTCATAAATCGCTGCCTCCCAGCGCTCGCAAACAATTTCGCGCTTTCATATCAGCCAGCTTCTGCGGAAGCTGTACACTGTTCCCACATGGCTTTATTTTTCACAATGTCGTCAGACGGGCGGGACGGAATCTCGGTAGCCTTCCATTTCCATTGAAAAAATAGGAAGCTACGAGAAGCATTGATAGAAAAGCTAGGAGTTGGCAAAAAGGTGGGGGCACACTGTTGTGCGAATCAGGATGTCAGTTGTCGTTTATGCAGTTGGCGCTAAGGACTTCGGTAAACAGCAGCACACACCGAAGCAACTGGCTAAAAAACACCGCTCCAGCGAGTTAATCCACTGAAAAATTTCTAGGCAGCTTAAAGGAACCAGTCGAATGGTGTCGCATCCTGAGACCGTAACAAAATTCTAGTGACCTACATTATTTTTGTGCAGGACTCACATGTGTTAGAATTCTGCGTAGCTTTGCACCTTCCACATGAAAATTATCTTTTCACCGTAATGCAGCGATAATTTGCTGAATTATGGCGCAGCAGCCTCAGTTTGGTCCATAACAGCGGCAGCACATACAATGAATACACTGCACCGTTGTAGGCGCGCGTAAAACTCGCAGGGTTACACTCCCACAGTTAGCGCACTATGTGAGGTGGTTTGGTGAAAGCCGGTATGATACCTAAATTAGAAAGCAAACATGCTCACACAACCAAATTCAAAAGTAAAACGGCCCCAGATTAACCGCAGAACCACAGTGAAACACAAAGGATTCTACTTCGAGCGTCACTGTGTTGCTCTCAAGATAAAGCACGCCACGATACCTCATCGCGCCCAACGCGTGTAGAAAAATATTCTCAATAGGGTTTTCCATCGGCGCAGAGGGTGAAATGATGGGAAGCGGCATACTGGCACCAGTACCATTAAAAAAAAACATAGTAAACAGGATACGCACACAACCATGCACAAAGTCTGCGCCGTCAAAACAATGATGCGCTCAAGCGGCATTACTCTAGCAAAATAAGTTTTTTACTGCGTAGAACACCATCTAATAGGATCTCTCAGATTATGATCAGACATTCCCTCCATCGCTCGGCTTAAGCCAATAAGAGAAAGGAAAGACGTAGTGCGCCGTTGCTTGAACAAACTGCAGTGAGTAAACAAACACACGAATGGAAACAAAATGCAATCGCTGTAGTTTATCGACCTTCAGACAGGCGGTCGACGCACTGCCGGGCCTCGTGCACTGCACAATGTTCGGCGCGTCGCATAAAACTGGTTACTTCACTTTTATCTTTTTTTATTTTGGTAATGCACCGGTGAAAGCGTTTTTCTCTCCTCTTACGCACGCCAGATGAGACTGGCCTGCCACTGGCGACGTTCTATGCATGTTTTGACGGCATAGACGTCATATTGCACCGCAAAGTAAGGCAGACAAGAATAGAGGCATGAGGTAGCAAAAGGTCCGGTGCTAGATACATATTTTAGGAACCAAAGTTACACCGCTAGGCTGACTAAGGGAATAAGGGAACGTAACAGAAAAAGACACGTTTCCAGAAGCTCTCAACTTGCCTTCAAGCTGTTCGCTTTCCTGGCGGGTATAGGAATTCTGTGGCACTCTTCCTGCTCGTAGGGCTCCTGGTCCAAGGGGCACACTGCGACGCCATCAAGACGGCTGGCTCCGAGGCAGGTCTCGCACAGTATGTGCGAGCAGGGCAGCTGTGACGTTGTCTTCGGAATCAGACGACAGAGGCTGCAAACATTCCAAGGTGGAACGTCATCGGCGAACCGCGTCAGTCGCCAGTTGACGCCGCCGATGTGGCCGCTCAGAAGGTGTAGCACGGCCTCCTCCGGATACGGCATGGCGGAGGCTGCGTAAGCAGCGGCTAACACAATGGTTTCGAGGGGAGGTTCTTTATGAACTTCGGCCAGGCTTATCACAGTGTCGCCGATAAGCGCACTATGAGCCATGCGCGAAAGGCTGGGGTTTGTTAGTTGCCATGCATGCCCAGCCACCAGTCGGCGCTAGGGCGAATACATTCAGTGCGAACCAAGAGACGCGGTGTAGCGTCACGCTGGATGTGCAAACAGTGTTCACTAGTGCGCCGCTTTCATCATCGTCATCATCAGCCTGACTACACCCACTGCAGTCCAAAAGCCAGAGGCCATCATCATCATCAAAAGCCTCCCCCAGGTCTCTCCAATTAACCCTGTCATTTGCCAGCTGCGGCCACCGTATCCCCGCAAGCTTCTTAATCTCATCACCCACCTAACCTTCTGCTGCCCCCTGCTACGCTTGCCTTCTTTTGGAATCTACTCCGTTACCCTTAAGGACCAGCGGCTATCATGCCTTCGCATTGCATGCGCCGCCCAAGCCAATTTCTTCCCCTTGATTTCTACTAGGTTGTCATTAACCTGCTTTTGTTCCCTCACCCACTCTGCCTGCTTCAGGTCTCTTAACTGCGCCGCTTTACTGAGGTCGTAATCACTGCTGTGCTTTTCTCGCAAGAAGCGTCAGTGGTCGCGCGTTGGCGCGGGCAAAACATGTTTCGCATAAAAGGCCTTGTTGTAACAGGCATCGGTTAGAAGGCGTGGTAGTGCGATCACTTGCACTTCGGCATCCAAGAAGCGGACAATAATAATACGAGCTTTGGGTCCCAAACAGTGAAATGATTATTTATTTCCGTCTTTTTTAGTCCAAATAGACCAGGAATGCCATAATCAGGCCTGATTAATGCTTCAGCTAGACCGTACGCTTCTGAACTTTTGATTCAGGAATTATTATTTTAATGATGAAGTGGCGATGATAGTGAGCCAATTGTTTAGCCCATTCTGCCGTCGCAGAAAGGGCTGCTGCTAAAGGCAAGTGTACCCATGATTTGGGGGTAAGGTGGTATCATAACCACATGTACTAAGAGTGGCCCTACACTGTGAAGGTCACATATCACAGTATCCTGTACCCTTTTAGGGGTGCTAATATGACCTTGCGGGCTTCTGCCGAGTAATAAAATAATTATTGGATTTTCCTATGCCAATTCTGCAGATTAGCTCTGAAAATTGCTGCACTGGGTCGGACCGGTTAAACTATGACCAATGAAAAATGCATAGAAATGTGAATACGCGGGTGCTTTAGCACTGTGCCCAAAGGAAAATGCGGCAGTCATGACGAGCAAGCGAATCTGCAGCCTTGTGCAGAGTATAAAATGGCCATGCCACTGATGCTCTGTGGTGGCAATAGCTTAGTTATCCCTCGCTCGCCCTTGTTCTTAAAGAAGCAAGCCCTATATCACTTTACACTGCAAATTTCGACCTTTTTCCTCTCCACCACCCTCTACCGAGCGTCCGTCCGGGTAGACGCAGTTCCGGTAGCTCGCCGCCTTATCATACACAACTTAGATCCACAAACGTGCGTCAGGGCGAAAAATAAACTAGACGCTAGCCTCCAGCGCAGTCAGAATAGGGATCTCACGAGGCCTGGCCTTTCTGGATAGTGGAAACAACGTCCCATAGCAACTACACACTCTGGTCGCACGTAAGATTGCTGGCCTTGATTCGATACATTTGTTCCAATCGGCATCAACGCACCCAAAAGATCGCTTCTATTCTGTTTCCCAACGTTTATCAGGAAGCATTTTTTTAGGAAGCTGACGAAAGCGTCAATTAGGTCTCATTCTTTTACACCACGAGCGGAACGTCTGCCTTCACTTACTCTCGGCGTTCACAACGGCCTCCCAAGTGAGTCAATCTTCTACGCCGCCGAGCTTATGTTTCGAGCAACTTTTGTTGTTCCGATATAATTTTTCGAACCCCTAATTATTCCATGTGCTGACGCTGGCACCAGCCAGTTAGCGGCGATAGGATGGCCACGGCTGGCAAAAAACAGGGTTAACTGGGGAGACATGGGAGAGGCCTTTGTCCTGCAGTGGGTGTAGTCAGGCTGATGATGATGATGACGACGATGACGCTGATGGCACGAGCCTTCTAAGTAAAATCCATGAGCGCTGTCGCTTCAACCAATCAGCGACATTGCTCTCGCTGCAGCTACGCCAACCTTTACCTAAAGCGCGGTTCTCCTGTGTTCGAGCGCCATGACGCTATGTGCCCGCCCTTCATTGCCCTATACGGTTGCAAGTTAATAACGCTTGCTCGCAACCACAGTACAATGTTCCTCAGTGACTGCGACTACAGTCTCCACCGACCGTTCCAGGCCCGCGCATTTAAGCATGACATCATCGTCCGCTACTACCACGTCACCTCCCAACCGGAGAGTTCATACCCGCTGCATACGGTTTGCGCCAGCCACCGACATTGCTCCTCCTCAGTCTGCTGTAGATCGCTCGTTTTTCTCGCGGCTTCCCGACAAGGCGTAGAGGGTTGTGGTCGTACCGTTCCGTTGCAGGACGAGTGCAAGAGAAGAAGCCGCTCTCAAGCACGTGAAAATCGGCGTTCTGCAGCCAGGCGGTAACCCGCCGCGGTGGCTCAGTGGTTAGGGCGCTCGACTACTGATCCGGAGTACCCGGGTTCGAGCCCGACCGTGGCGGCTGCGTTTTTATGGAGCCAAAACACGAAGGCGCCCGTGTGCTGTGCGATGTGGGTGCACGTTAAAGATCCCCAGGTGGTCGAAATTATTCCGGAGCCCTCCAGTACGGCACCTTTCTTCTTTCACTCCCTCCTTTATCTCTTCCCTTACGGCGCGGTTCAGGTGTCCAAGGATATATGAGACAGATACTGCGCCATTTCCTTTCCCCAAAAACCAATTAAATTAAGCCAGGCGGCATGCCGAGTTCTTGTCGACTTGCACCGTGACTACTATGGGCTACCCTCGGCACTGCCATTAAAAAAAATACAGCAATTATCGGAGTAATTAAAAGAAGGCTGAAGGGTTTCACGTTGAGAATGACTCACACAACCCGTTTCACGTAACTTGCCGAGGATTAAAAAGAAGCAGTGCACCGAAGCTGAATGAAACCAACGACGCATCGCTTCCTAACGTGTGGTGCTCATCAGAGCGTTCCCTAAATTCCGCGTAATTAATTTATTAGCGAGGATTACTTATGCAAATCTTTTATGTTAACTTTAGCACGACATGCGTTTCGTTAAGTTGTAGAGGGGGTCAAGAAACAAGCGATCGAACGCGAAGGGAAACAGTACGCCATTGGTCTAATCCAGCTCCGATGCGACGCTTAATTTTTAATCATATATATATATATATATATATATATATATATATATATATATATATATATATATATATATATATATATATATATATATATATATATATATATATATATATATATATATATATAAGGAGAGGGGTGTCCCTTTGTTCAGGCAGCACACAATCCCGCGCTGTCGAAAGACTCGATCCCACCAGCTCCTGCGTCGCAGCGTACGGCAGACTCACAGCAGATGGTGGCTGTCAGCTTCTGCATCTCGGCAAATCCACCCGGCGTCCAGCCAGGCCAAATTGACCTCGAAAGTGAGGTCACCTACGACCGAATGCGCAGGTTATGACGGCTCGACTCGTATCTATTTTACATCATTTTAAATCACTGAAGACATCGATTCGGAAGCGCCATCTGATATGCCTACAAGTGTTGTGTAAATCCTGGATATAAATACATGTAATGTCATTTCAATGTAATAATAACGCCACTATCCCCTCATTTAGCGGTTGTGGCTGATATGTGGTTAGCATGAGTAGCGGTGCGTGCAGTCCACCAATGCCCTCGGAGTCAGAGCATAACACAGGCTCTGCTTTATCGCATCCATCGTTATATTAGGAACCAGCTATGATTGTCGACTTTTTGCATGAGCTACAAGGCAGCACTCACCCGCCGTCGCGAGTTACCCACCTACTCCCACATTCACCCTTCAGAAACATACACAAAAATTCTGAACAAAGGCATTCTTGAGCGATAAATTGTTGATGAACGCAATTTTTACCTATAATGCAATATTTCACTGTAACAATAAATATATTCGAAAATCATCCAACGGCGGCCTTGCTTTTTTTCTAGGAAGGTTTTGCTATAGTCAAAAGCGCTCCTCGTTTTTTTATGGCTGTCTTAGCTGTTCGATGCGATCGAGGGAAACACTTAATTTTTGCTGCATAGCAGGAGAATGAACCATTACTTTCAATATTTCTATGAGAGTATTTTACAGTCCAATTTTCGAAATTTCCGACCAAGATTGATGGACACGAACGTTGCCGCGTGTGGGAAGCGCCGACAAAGAGCAGTAACATTTATTTGAGTAAAACCTTCAAAGTAACCATCGAAGGTAAATCCAGCTCCTTTAACAGACCTGTCGCCTTAGATGTTTCATCATCGTGTAATTTGTTTTTTTCCGTCAAAAGCAGAGGTGAACTGCTTTCTTTGCATGGGGCTCACCTTGTTTCACTTTGCAGAACAGCCGAACATCTATGGGATAGAAAGCTTGCCCTCCTTTAGTGATATATGAAGAATAAAGTCTCAAGAAAAGTATTAGAAGTCGGACGCTTCTGAAAAAAAAAACATTTCCTTTTAATAACCAAAAAGAAACCAATTTTCAAAGCCAGTAATGGAGAAGAACAAAACTAACAAAAATTTATTCCATTTCTTGTTTCAAACAGCGTTATATGCGCCGATATCTCGATTGGTAACCACTGGCACGCTTAAATTAAGGTTAGAAAAGAGGAAGCGCTTCTCACGCTGTTCTAGATTCCGAAGTGCTGTGGGAAAAACTAACTGAAGAAGAGAGTTTTACCTCCTGGTAAGCCAGTTTTTGTTTGCAGCGTGAAGCGTCACGAGAGGAAAGGCGCAGTAAGTCGCACTCACGGTAAACGCATGAACCGTGCCATGAGAAAAGGAAAGAAGGAGCAATACCAGAGAGGAGCTCTATCTTGTGTACACGAGGGCTCCACACCATATTGTACCACGAGGTGTCCTTTATCATACGCTGACATCACATTCCACTAGGGTGGCATTGCAGTTCTCTATGGGAAAGTGGAGGCGGCCGCAGACCGGATGCAACCTCGTGAACTACCGCACAGCAGATGAACACGATCCTCACTGAGCCACCATCCCGAGTGCATTTCGGCTGCTTAGGCACCTCATTGAAAACAGTTACCACTGGAATTCAAAAGACAAAGGCTTTGTAGAACAGGTACGATAACCATCTTATCGAGGTGAGACTAAAATCAGACTGTTGAAGACAGGTGCCATACCGAACAAACATCACTTTGCTACTGACCACAGCGTCACCTTGCATTCCTTACTGCGCCGTACACCTAGTCAAACTCCTGGACGGCCGCTGAGCGTACACAAATGCGACCCACAGTTGCTTGACACAGTTCACAGTCTGCTGCAGTACTCTTCGACGCTAAGAAATTAAAAGTAAACATACAGCTCAAAAATGAAGAAGGCTTCAAGACGTTTCAAGCAGTTCCGGAGACAGTATACGTTTCGTCTATCGTGAGGTTGAATCTGATTTCTCTGTTTTGAAGATAGCCTGCGCACTTCAGCGAGTTGAGATTTTTAAGATACCACCTCTGAGATAGCTCTGTACTGCAACCGTTCTCTGTGAGAAGAACAGGATCCTTACCCGAGAGCTGGAGGTTTTTGTCAGGGCACTCATGCAGTAATTGCATCTGAAAACGAAATGGAGCCAGGGAAGTTTCTAGAAGCGTGTAGCATCTCAGATCGACTACCAGACGTTGCTTGCTCCGCGTGGCACTATTTTTGTTCATATTGAATTCAATAGCAATATACATGTCCCTCTGGTGCCAGAAAGTTACCTCTGCGAGGATGCCGAGAGGAATTTTCCCTGGGGTCCGCAATAACTCAACGTTCTGTAGAGTCAAGAGATAAGATGAAGGCCTTAGAACGGGTTGGTAGATGTCCTCTAAGGTACCCAGGCGTTCGCAGCGGGCCGAAAGCCGGCGGGGATGCGGCTGAACGCTGCATCTAAACTCCTCTATTGCGCGCAAGGGCATGTCTGCCAAAGTTTCTAGATTTCGAAGCATGCATTTCTCGCTCATCCGCGTTACAGTTGAGCCGCTGCCGCCTCCTTCAGAGACGATATCTTTGTAAGGAGATACCGAGGTGCCGTGTAGCTCTGAAATAACAGGTTGGAGTTGGTGCGCAACTGTGGAGCAGAGATCGCCTACAATTTGAGCCACCTGATCTTTCATGTTTCTCTCCCAGTCTCTTAGCTTAAGGGCTATGCTGTCCAGCAGTTCGGCTTGCTCACTTCTTGTATGCTCCACAAGTTCATTAATTTGGCTCTGAATGGCAAGCAGCTGCTCGTGGTACGGGTCTTTCAAGAGCACCTTCAGGTCCTCTAATGCTGTGCTGACGTCGTGCACCGTGAGCACACTGCCTTGCGTGGACGGCTGCTCTGTGCTCGCAGACGGAGTGTCAGGGAGGCAACCACCCAGGTAATGCACTGCGAGGTCTTTGTGGAGGACTCTCTCTCCGCACACCGCCGGCACTCGATGGTCTGGAAGGTGCACTCTTCTTCGTAGTGGCGCAGGACAGCTTCCATGGTGCCCACGAACTCACACCCGTGCTCTTCGTTCCAGCAGTGAGCCTGAAGATGAGAAGCACAATAAGAATCCGTGCTCACAGTTCCGCTACTAGCAGCAATTGTAAGCATTATTAAAATACGCTATTAGTGCCGTAGCACTAAGGTCCCAATCACTGATTTCGCCGCTGCCTCTCTGGAAAAGCTTGACTTAGGGGGCAGGTGGGCAACTTAGGTCACATGACCTTGTGACGCCATCAGAACCTTGACGCCGCATTGTTTGGTTTGGTTTATGGGGTTTTAACGTCCCAAAGCGACTCGGGCTATGAGGGACGCCGTAGTGAAGGTCTCCGGAAATTTCGACCACCTGGGGTTCTTTAACGTGCACTGACATCGCACAGTAGCCCAGTTGCGGTGTTCCCCTGCATAAGGAGGCAGTTACCAAGCTGCGTCTCCCCCCTTCTCCCCCTCTCCCCCCCCCGTATGAGAGTTCCCAAATAACCACTTTAGACATCGCACAGTACACGGACCTCTAGAATTTCGCCTTCATCGAAACTCGACTGCCGCGGCCGGGAGGACGCCGCCTTGTGAGCAAACTGCCAACCGTGGCAGATGGCAGTTCAAATGCTGCTCGATGAGAACAGCCTGGGTCCCACAAGCCCCACAGATGACAGCACATGCTATCATAGGTCAACGGGAGCTGCCGGCTGAACAAGACGAGAGAGCAGTTACTCATCGAAGGTTGACAGCCGCAGAGAATTTCATCAGGTTGTGTACATTTCATTCGAAAATGACTGCCTCAATGGCCTGGCGGGAAACAGATAGCCACCAGCGTTTTAGAATAAGAATAAAAGGAAAAGAAAGGAAAAGGCCGTAAGTCATCCAGCGGTAGTTCATCAAAGCAATCACGTGAACAGTGCGCAAGAAAAAGGTAGAGTAACAGCAAGTGTCTGGTTCAGGAAAGCTCCTAAGACCAATGCGGGCATCGTGATAGTCATTAAGGAGAGCTGTATACGCAGCTATGACGAAGCGATACTCAAGAGGGTGAGGATATGGTGAACGAGGGAAGATCAAAGTACTACTAGGACGGAAAGTGGAAGCACGAATTGAAGAAGCTAGAAGGCAGCTATGCGAGATTTGTAAAGAGTGAAACTTATTCGGTTCAGCTGGAGGCCTGAATGCTATGCTTAGGCAGAAAAGAAAAGCAATCGCGGAGCAGGCAACAAAACGAGTGGAAGACTTGCAAGCTATGACCGCACAGCTCCGGTTAGCGAGATGCGCTAAACCAAGTGTGCTAATAACGCGTCCACGTGGAGTAAACTGTGCCCAATAGAAATCGTGAAATAAGGAAGCTGGCGCACGAAAAGCGTTCCGAGGTAGTTGAAGTGAACGAGGAACTGCAAGTAGTGGAACGCTATATTGTTTTTTTAACAGTACGGCACGTAATTCACTGAAGGGTTTGATTTGGTTTGGTTTTATGGGGGTTTAACGTCCCAAAGCGACTTAGGCTATGAGGGACGCCGTAGTGAAGGTCTCCGGAAATTTCGACCACCTGGGGTTCTTTAACGTGCACTGACATCGAACAGCACACGGGCCTCTAGAATTTCGCCTCCATCGAAATTCGACCGCCGCGGCCGGGATCGAACCCGCGTCTTTCGGGCCAGCAGCCGAGCGCCATAACCACTCAGCCACCGCGGCGGCACTGAAGGGTTTGAGGAACAATTTAAAGATGACTTACTGGTAGAGCAGGAGCTTTAGTTAGAAGTCCTGAAGCCCACAGGAAGATAGAATAGTTAGCAACGGGCAGCTTTTAGTGTCTAAAATTCTCAGCGAAGTTCTCTGTACAGAGTAGAAAAGGCACCAGGAGGGCCTTAACATAAGTTCTGAGATGAACCAAACAAAGGGATTTGATAAAAGAGCATTGGAAGATGGTCGAAGCCATCACTATAGCTTACATATTTAAGTATGCAAGGAGGCAGAGTGCTACTAAAATGGTTTGAAATCATCCAACAATTGGAAGTAGATGGCACAGAATACGTTATTTTATGGACATTCATTTTAAACATCTTGAAGCTCCCTTTACACTAGCGTGCAGCCATGTAGGGGTTAGAAGAGAAGTTGATAGCAACGGTGGGAGCGTAGGATTTTAATTCAAACTGGCAGTACTTCAGGGAGAATAACGAAGTAACGAGGGGAACATCTATGAAAAACCTGGAACGCTGCCATTTGAGTACGGACAACAACAGCAAAGTCATAAAGAAAGCTATGAGTGGTAAAAGGAAGATGTACAAGTAGTGCGAGGGAAAGTAAAAGTACTTATGCTGTGTATATTAATGGTCGCATACAATAACATGGGTATCTAATTAAATGCAGGGAACGTGATGCAAAGTGTGTGACCTAAATAATGTAAGTAGAGAAGTTAAGATTAGAGAATAATCATTTGGGAATAGACTACTGTGTGACTTTGAAAAATCTATGAGAGTCTTAACACGATTGAAATAGACGAGTAACGAGAAATTGTATTTACAGAAATCACGGGAGGCTAATCGCAATTGAATTTACAGGGGAAAGATAAATCCTGGACGCCAGCATATAGCCCACCGCATGTAATTCAATACACAGTTACTGTTAACTACTAGCTATATCAGTGACCATAGCAAAAATTATACAGAAAGGCTCGAATAACTTATGAATCTTTTATTTTATTCGAGAAGTGTGCCCTGAGGCATAAGTTGAAAAAGGAAAGGGGGGGAAGGAATGCACGGGATTGAAAGTTAAAAGAAGGAGTGAAGAACCGTTGCGCTGAAGTAGTCGCAGAGGTTGTTATGAATCTAGCAAAGCCCTAGATGTAATAGATATTAAACTCAGTGAAAACAAGAACCATATCTTTCCTGGTAGTTTATGCAAAAATGCATTCGAAGTCTCCAGCCAGCCTGAAAGAGGAGCTGAAAAGCAGAGAAAAAATTTCAAGCAACGCACACGATAAAATAAGACCTAACAAATGGTTCAAGGAAAGGTAAAAGTAGCAAGCGATTGCTAATCGCCAAATATAGAAAAAATAATAAAAAGACTCACTCAACTTATAGTCTTGTGAATCCTCTCGGTACAAAGTCATTAAAAACGCTCAGATGTATACAGGATGGCATGGACAGTCTATGAAATAATGGAGGAGTGGCCCAATTTATTCCCCTAACAGTTCTGATAAACCTTTATACAGCATTAAAAGCACCCCTTAGAAGCCCTGATAGAAGCTGCACGACATCTCCAGTTCAAGCGATAAGTTAAGCATAAAAATTCCAGGACTTGTCCGCCGATCCTCGCTATCGTCAAGCGCTTCGCCTATCAGTGCGTGCTGGAAAGCACTGTGCACATCGCTCGCAGGCTGCGTTTTACTTTTGGGCAAGTGTAGCGAACTTTTTCGCTTTGCGAGGCCGTGAAATGCGTTCCTCAAACGCCCGCGTCACGTTCCCTCCTCCGCTTTCCCTTCATTCACGGCACTGCAGAACACCACAATGAAGCGAAGGTGGAATTTAATGCTCTCGCAAAGCCCTGTGGTGCTCAGCAAAATCTTCCGATGCTCATAAGCAGTCGTAGATGAGTAGACTTACATCTTTCTTTTTTCTTTTAAGAGGTGCTCGCAAATACTCCCCGCAGTTTTTTTGCGTGATCGGAAACACAAGTGAATGCAGCGAATTAAGGAAGGGACGCAAAAAGCACACAAGCTGGAGTTTCAAAGCTATGTTTAATTATCGATACATATTCATTACCACCCGTTACAGTCGAACTGCGTGGCTGCTAGCGTGCTAGAGGTCGAGGTTTCTCACGCGCAGGTTACGTACCAGGTGCGCTGCTGATTTACAGGTCCCCATAAAGTTCGCAACTAAAAGTAAGTGTTTGTGCAAGTTCTGAGCTCACCTTCAAATTATTCGCTTTCCTGGCAGGAATGGGAATTCGGTGGCACTCGTCCTCCTCAAAAGGCTCCCGGTCCAAGGGGCACATGGTGACGCCTTCAAGGCGACTGGCTCCCAGGCAGCACTCGCACAGGATGTGCGAGCAGGGTAACTGCACGGTCCTCTTCGGAATCACGAGACACAGGCCGCAAACATTCCAAGGCGGCACGACTTCGGCGAATCGCGTAGGGCGCCAGTTTACACCGCCGACATGGCCGCGCAACAGGTGTCGCCCGGCCATCCCCCGATCCGGCATTGCTGTGCGCCCGTACGCGCAGTGACACGGGCACTGATGTCGCTGGGCGGTTCCTTTCAATCCCGACTGGGCTTATCAGAGTCGCTCGGACGTACCTACACACTATCGGCCTCGAACAAAGGGCGAAGCATTGCTAGACTGCACGCCTGCTTCCTCGCCTGCTGGCACTCGCCAGAATTCAGTTCATAAAAGCACGCAAGGACTTTGGTCTCTTTACACGGGTAACGGGCCGAGTGACGAAGGCCTCTTTAGGTCGAGATGGCAGCGACATTCCTCTTTCCTGTCGGTGTCGATTTCATTTGGCCGTCACTGCGTGGGTGCACTCCAAAAACGGACAAAAAAAATCTAAGAACTAGGAGACAGCATTTCAACAGCACCCGCGGAATAGTCGTACTGGAGGGGTTGACCTGGAAAAAGTAGAATAAAGCAACTGAGCTGCGCAATTGCAAATTTCTTCCAATTTTTTCCAGATCAAGACAACCAGTCTAAACATGCCATCTTGTCGCAGCTCACCTCACGTGGACGCCTAGCCTTTCCAGCCCACGTTCGCTATCTTTCTCCCTTCTCCACCCTTCGGATTCCTTAGGGGTAACGGAGCGGATTCCAAGAGAAGGCAAGCGTAGCAGGGGGCGGCAGAAGGTTAGGTGTGCGGGTCGGAGATGAAGAAGTTCGCAGGCATACGGTGGGCGCAGTTGGCAAAGGACAGGGTTAATTGGAGAGGCATGGGAGAGGCCTCTGCCCTGCAGTGGCTGTAGTCAGGCTGCTGTTGATGATGATGATGGCTTCTTTATCGCAGTTTTGCCGGTCACCCATTTAATCAACTACAGCATTCATCTCGCCTCGATAACACATTTCAACTCCAAGCTCCCCATCCCATTACCCTTCTCACATCACACCCTCCTCTAGCGAAGGGCCTAAAATACACCCGCCGGTAATGGATGCTTTGCTCAGACGAAGACAAATCCCCTTGTCGAAACGATCGCTAAGGAGTCTCAGGCTTCCTCATCCCTTCTTCATACTCTTTGTGTTGTCAAGAAACCCAGCCTCCTGCCTTTTTCACTGTCATGTACTATATCATCATCAACAACAAGAAAAACAACAACCTGATAGGCCCAGTGCAGGACAAACCACTCTTCCATATCTCTCTAAATAACCCTGTCCTGTGCCACCCGCGGCCACCTTATCTCCTCAAACTTCTTAATCTCGTCCGCCCACCTCACTCACTGTCAACCCCTGCTACACTTGCCTTCTCTTCTAATCCAGTCCGCTACCCTGCTCGAGTCAATTTATTAATCTTGATTTCTAAATACATGTACACTATACATATATGTACAAAGCTGCCGGCTCGGTATCACGGGCACTCCACTCTGGTCTACATATATCGGCGAAGGCCAGCTTGGACAACTGAATTTGAACCGGACGCTGTAACCCCGACCGTTATGCAGAGTACACTGCTGCCCCTCAGTCACAAATCTGTCCATTTGTTAATAAGCTGCTGCAGCTAGGGGTGTTTCACCAGGCTGTGCAAGTCATGCGTGGCGTTATAATTACATTATAAGTTATGCATGGTGTTTCATCTTAGACTTTACAAAATTTTTAAAAATACGCTCTTTAAGTTAGAAGAGCGCTTTTTTCGCCATAACATTTTCAGCGGTGTTGTACATCAAAATACATCTCAGACGTGCTAACTGAAAGGCTGCTTAGCCATACTGAAAGCTAACTTTTAGCTAATACTGTTAGGCTCCTTAATTATTTAGAGGCGTGTAGCCCACCGTAAGTAATATCCATATCAGTTTTTGGAATTTCAAAAATGCGGTTATCCTCGGCGCTGTGGCCCAACAAATTTTGCCTATATCATGCCAAAATACATGCGCTTTCGAGAAGTTTGGAGGCAAAGCAACCTTTCCAGTGCACGTTATTCGTCGAAAACTCCAAAAACTTTGTTGGGCCGCCGCCTCGAGGGTAACATCATTTTCGAAATTCTAAACTGCTATGCATATCACTTAGGATGTGCAACATGCCTCTCAATTATAAAGGAGCCTGACGGTAATTCCTAAAAACGTAACTATTCAATATTAGTTAACGAGCCTTCTAATTGGCATATCTTAGCTGTATTCTGATGCACATCACCACTGACGATCTTATGCTGAAAAAAGCGCAGTTGTAACTCAAAAATCCCATCTTTAAAAATTGTGTAAAATATTGCGTGAAACATCATGTATAGCCAGTTAGTGCTTAATTATCACTCGTCGCAACGCGAGGGTAAGCGGCTGAAACTTTTTGTTCACCCGAATTTCTTTTAGGCCCTTCAGCCGCCTTGAGAACGCTAGTTAATGTTATCTGATTGTGATGGGGTGGTAGTGAGCGCAAAAAAAAAAAAGCGGGTGAACGACGGCCATTAGTGGAGAGAGTGGAAACGTGCTTAGAAGAAAGGGATGAAGGACAAAAATTCTGCCCCCGAAGTGGCTGGAATTCTATTTGCGACCTGACGCTATGTCGAACGCCTTAAGCAGTAAGCTACAGTTCTCGAGAGGGTTAGCTTTTCCTTCGTATTTGCTTTAGCTCTACTGAAAAAAGACTTCGTTCTTGGATCGTATTCTTTTGTTCGTAATTCGAGAGGGTGTAGGGGTGGGGGGGGGGGGGGGGGGGCGACTGAGTTTTAAATTTTGTGCTGTCTTTTATTTGAAATTTACGTACATATCGGCTCATTAAAATTAAATTCAATTATCTGATTTTTTCTCTGATGTGGAGGTGCTATCAGATCAAAATAATTAACTATTAGCTCTGGTAATCGCGTGAGGAGCACGTGAAGTGTGCACTCTAAACGTGCTCAATAGTTTAATAATAATCAAGAAATTAAATGTCGCTACAAATAATGGCGAATCAAATCAGGCTTACTTTTTTATTTTCAATTTATCTGCTATTTTAAGTGTGCTCTGGGAAACCGCCAGCCTTGGTACCCTGCGAAAATATTCGCTCACCACTACAGTGCCAGATTAACATTAAACCGTACAGCTTCTAATTTGTGACGTAAGAATGCCGGTTTCCGCATCGCCGCTGCACAAGTTTCTCTGATGTGGTAACACCGTGTTGGGACGCAATGAAAGTGTGCTAAAAATCGTAACGCCTACTTAATTGTACTCGGAAACTTTTTATATCACAGCGTTGATATAAAGAAAGTAAATATTGTCTTCTTTTTCTTCATAACCCAATGTAGGGCTGATTCTTTTTTTCAGGATTAAATTTTACGGACCAATTGTGGCATCATTCAAAATTTTTTTCCCAATTGCCGTTTAAGATCTCTTTCTTATATTGCAAGCCACTCCGAGGACAGAAAAATATAATGGTTCATCAAGGAAGTCACCGAACAAATCTCCATCGCAGTGGCAGTATGAGACATTTTATGCTACCCATTACATAATGTGCTTATCGCCGAAATGCAGGCTTGTAATGTGCAGTGCACGCATCCCCAGTTTATTTTAAGTTATTTCTGTGCATTTCTCTTTCCGCTCTCTTTATATTCAGTGCCGTTGCATTGTTCTGTGATCAGATGATGATTTCTTTATACAGAATCTTAGGTTTCGGATAATCCTGAGCACCTAAATTTGGCTGCGAAGAAATTTTTTTTTGTTTTTTAATTCCAAGAAAAATGTACCACCTTTTATCATGTTTTCATTATCTCTGGCGGATCACTTCCCGGCTTGATGAATATTCCCAAGATTTCATATTATACTTTACATATTCTACACACGAAATTCTTGCTATGATTCTTCACCACTGCGCGAAATGATGTTTTGAGATGCGTCTCGTGGGATGTTAATGTATTTCAAAGACATCCTCTCTGTCATCAACACCACCTGACTACGCCCACTGCAGGAGAAAGGTCTCTCCCATGTATCTCCAATTAACACTTTCCTTTTTCCAAACAAAAACGCAAAAAAAATGGTTTGTGCTGTAACGCGGCAGTGACTCGATGTCAATTTCCTATGCTCGCCTAGAAACCGGGACGCATATATCTCGAGTATCCCAGCAAAGCGTCATTACCGAATTCTAACGGGCCAAAGAAGAAGCAAACAAACCTGCATTCGCTCCAATAGGTCTGTGTCCACGTGAACATTTAATGTCCCTAGGAAATGAGCTTGTGAACAAACCGCTCCTTCTAAAGTTTGCTGATTTGTTGCTGCACTGCATACTGCCGCATTTCCAACAGGCGCAAGCTTTGCCCCGGTTTCTGTGGGCTCTATACGCACTGCAGTGAACGCTTATGAGGGCAGTTTTTTTTTTGTTTTACTAAACTCGCATAACCTGCAAGTGCGCAAAATATGCTGGTGCTATTTAGGTCCCTCCTTCCTATACTTTGATGCACAATTATCCGCACATTCATCTTCAGCTGTTCTGAGACAGGACCGGGAACAGTTAGCACAGAACAACAGTTCAAATAGAGCAGACTCCGATTCTCCTGAAAGGTGATGTCCTATATCTAAAAAGTACAAAAAGATAGTACGGAGATGAAATTTTCTCCCTTTTGAGAGGCGCTTCGGGACAAGGCTTCAAATCTGGAAAAATGGAGTTAATTATTCATGGGCATCCACCAAAGCGCAGCCATACAACTACAAAGGAAAGCTAAACAGCTTTCTCGGAAACTTCGCAGTTAAAGAAAAATTGGTCCTGGTCCGGGGTCCGAACCCGGGACCACCGCTTCACCGGAGCAGTCACTGTACCAACTGAGCTAACCAGGACGGCAAGCTTATGGCAGGGCGAGAGCGAGTTGATCAATAACTCGAAGTGGTAACAGTGTTGGTCAAATGCTGTGTTGGTCAAAGCTTTCTTTTGTAGCCATACGTCTGCGCTTGGATGGATGCCAAAGAGTAATTACTCCCTTTTTGGAAATCTACTCCACCTTGGGGGATTCCCCTAAAACATTTAACCAAGCCTTCAAATCTTTGAAACTTCTCAAGCTTTTAAACAATATCCGTGGCACAGGGTACTGATACTTGTGCTTCGTCGTAGACACCGCCCTGCGGTTGCCATCCACCTCGAGCTTCCGCAGTCAACAGAATATTATCTCGTCTCAAACCCCTTCCGCGTCCAGCGCCACGGATGTGGTTCACCAGTTACCTCTGAGACGTGCAAGATTTTACGCCGGCCAGGTGGCCCACTGTCTCAAAGACAGCTTGCCACAGCATTTGCGGTCTTTGAAACACAGTAATAGCGTTAGTCGTCAAAGACATTTTGAGGAATGCGAGGTGCTACCCCAAGTTCAGTAAAGGCAATGTCATCGGCAGGAGCAAATCTAGAGTCATGAAGGACATTTTGGAAGCCGCATCCATGCCTAAACGTTTGCTTGAAAAATGTGAAAGTCAGCCCTCTCTGCTCTTCCAGATAACGAGACCCGATTTTTATTGAACCACTGATTCCCTTTTTTTAATTTGGGTTCTTTGCTCTTTGTCATCTTTCGTGGCTTCGAGCCCTCAGCATCTTTGTCTTTTTTTTTTTTGTAAATCGTACGCTACGCGAAAGAACGCACATTTACAGCATAGTGTTTTTTTTTAAATAAACCTCACTTGCTAATTGCCACTTGTGCCGTCACTATATTTCACCTAATTCTTGTCTAGAGTTGATACTCCTTTTGTTCTTCCAAGTGTAGGACAAACTGGAAAAAAACTTCTCCCTGTTGATCAATATAATCTGTAGCCTGCCTTGTTGATAATCAATTGATTAAGCAAAGTCCTCTTTGCACCTTGCGTCGTGAGCACCCAAAATTTTTTATTCCCATAAAGAGGGTGTGTGAAACATTACCTCTTAAGAACTCTCTTATACCTCTTAAGAACTCTCTTATATTGGGCAGGATGCAGAATCAAGTCTTAAAACAAGGAAAAGAGGAAGTGAAAGAAAAGTCTGTAGAACGACGAAGTGGCGCAATTTTTAAGCGAGGCTTCTTTACACTCCTCCTTCTCTTCCTCTCTCTCCCTTTCTCATTCTGCTTAATTGCAAACATCTTGAATAAAAAAAAGTGGCGCAAGCAGATTCCGGCTATGGTACACGAAGTACGCGCAGCATTTTCTTCAGCGATGAGATGGGACTTCAAATTTTTTTTTTACATGCTGAAAATAAGTTCTCAACTTGCATACTGCACGTCGTCCAGCGTAACGCTTTTTACTTGTTTCCGGGTCATTTTCATGCCTCGATTGAGCGAAATGTTTTACGACACGAGACGCGTGCGTAATTTAGTTGCAGGCCAAGGGCCGCTTTTCTCCACGCTGAAGACGTACGGCAAGATTGTTAATGCATTTTATATTTCCGTGTCAAAAGGAAGACGGAATATAAAAGCACTAATGAGATTAATGGGCGCAAACACGGCATCGCGCGTCGCTCTGTACAGACAACGCAACGTAGCGTGCGCTGGGAATAACATAACACTTCGAACTGACGCATCTACGTCGATTTGGAGATCAGGCGCACTCTCAGCCGTCTCGTCGTTTGTGCCCTGGTTTCGCTGTGTAATCTACTGCGCTCGCTTTCTACTACACGCGCCATTACTGAAAAATAAAAGGCGCAACATGCGTCTTCTTAGAATCGTCGCCAGTTATCGACGTCTCTGCAAAAGCATTTGTTTTATGCACCCTCTTTCCACTTCTGTCCCGCTTTCCCAAGACAGGTCCGTCGGCCGGATGAGTGGAACTGCTCTCCGAACGCACGCAGAGCCTGGCCTGTGCCGGCCGCAGCCGCCGCGCTTTAAAAATCCCCAGTCTAAATTTCAAAACTAGATAAATTGTAGCCGCTAAACTTCTCACGTACAAAAGCCATTAACACTTGCATCTGCTTACTAATGTCCGGCCAGTATCTCGAGTGAACCCTACACATGGTCTCAAGCATTCACGCAGCTGCGTGAGTGCTTGAGGCAGCTTAGAGCGTCCCTCTTCTGATGTGGTTGACTTCAGTGCTGACCACCCAGAGTGGAGTACTTATTGGCTTCACTAGCGCAGCAAACACCTGTAGGAGGGTACGAAGCTCTTCGCTTTAGACAAAGCACAAAAAAAGTTATATCTACAGACCTCACTCTCGGCAGCCCTGCTCACGTCGAGAACTGGGTACTCTGTAACCAATCGTGGGGGGCAGGGAACACTTCCCAGTGACCTTCGTACCTAATCGTAACAGACTGCATGTTATAATCACGACCTGTCTTGGAGGAGGCAGCAGAGCGGGCCTAGCAGCTAAAATGTAATCAATAAGGCTCAAGGTGGGGCTTCACTTCGCGCAATTTCTGAAGTGTGGGGACATTGAAATAACAAGCAATGTCATTACCAAACAAAAAAAAAGGTGTCATCGTAACCTGGTGTAGCTTCACACCGGTTAAGAAATGCTCAATCGTTGAGGCGTTCAGCGCAACACAAAAGGCGAGAACGAGAGAAGGGATTACGGTGAGTGCTGTCAAAAACAGTTCTTAGATAGTCAGCGCTTGCTATGTCTTCCCTCGTCCGGATGAGGCGCTGATTTTTAAGATGTGAACGTGCCAAGATGCTGAACCGTTTGGCTTAAGGCCGAGTGACTTGTTCTTGATTGTTTTCAGCTACAAAACTGTGTTCAGAGCTTTTTCTCTGTATAGAATGAAGCAAGAATGACAAATCTGATTAATCATTCATTTATTGTATCAAAACCCATCCCGCAGTGTACAGAAGAAGAATAGCGATATGAAATGAGGTCTTTCGTGTAGCCCACGGCAAACGTTTTCACATGTTTTCACAGCAAATGTTTTCACAGAGAAGGATAAGCTAGTCGCATGTTATTTATCAATACTGCAAGTTTGCTCGAAATTGGGGAGTAGTCTGGTGATGAGACCGAAGCAGCCTTTTAAGAAACGTGGAAAAGAAAACTGCTTGAGTTTTTTTCCAAACCTTCGTTGTCACAACGGATCACACGATGGCGAGCTAACACATCAAGTAAAAATAACGTTCGGAAATAAGAGAACACTAACAGTCACCTGGAATCAGTCAACCGGACACACTCAAGAAATAATCGGCTACAACGCTATACAGGACGTTTCACCTAAGATTTTACGCAATTTTTAAAAATAGGGTTTCGAGTTATGAGAGCGCTTTTTTCGGCAGAGCGCTGTCAGCGGTAAAGTGCACCAGAATAAAGCTAAGGCATGCTAACTAGCAGGCTGGTTAACTAATATTGAATCATAAACTGTTTACCTATTACTGATAGGCTCCCTAATTACTGACAGGCATGTAGCCCACCGCAAGCAATATCTATAACAGTTTTAGAATTTCGAAAACGCGGTTATCGTCGGCGCTGTGGGCCAACAAATTTTACATCGCGCCACAATACACGCACTTTCAAGAAGATTGCAGGCAAAGCAACCTCGCCAGGACAAGCTCCCCGTCAAAGAAGTCGAAATCTGTTCGGTCACAGCACCGAAGGTAACGGTGTTTTCGAAATTCTAAAAACTGATATGGATATTACTTATGGTGGGCTGCACGCCTCTCAATAATTAAGGAGCCTAACAGAAATAGTTCAAAATTTAAATATTAATTACTAGTTAACCAGCCTACTAGTTAGCACGCCGTAAAGTCTTAGGTGAAGCACCATGTATAGTAAGTTTCCTGAAACAATTCATCTCGATAAACAATGGTTTCGACCAAATCCGAAGATGTAATTGGGCATCGCAGCCCCATGATGTCCACAACGGTGTCCGAATATGGCCAGCAATATACTTTAAATTAATATTGGATAGGAAGCAGCGATTGTAAGGGGAGGATTAATGACGTCCAACCATTTCTAACATAACTCACGGTGCACAAACAGCTTTCTGTGGTGCTTTGCACAAATTCAATCGCCGCTTTTCTAGGTGTCGCAAGTTCACCCCAAATATAGACCAGAAGTAGCGACTGCCACATAATACTGTTAGGCTATCGTCTCCAGCAATTGTGACAAAGCTTCTGTGTTCAGTGAGATGCTGAGGCAATAAGTTGAGAGTGAAGCGCTAGTCCTCGTACGCGCTGCAAACTAGGCATGAAGAAAGGATTCCTAGTTCTCCAAGCCACTGAAAACCAATGTGGTGTACTCAATATTTCAAATTACTGTGGTGATTCTGGTTCTCCCACGTCCTGAGGCAAGTGGTCACAGCGGTGCAAACTAAAATCGCTTATTCAGATTTGATGTGCTCTCGTAAAAAGGTTTTGGTTTCATGAGAGCATTAGTTACTATGGAATAGGTACGGGTTGAATAATTTTTAACCGTTAGAAAACGGAGCAAGTTACACGGACGAAAGCACAGCGTCCAGACAAAGCAACATGTGTGTGCATTTCGTGCCATCATAACCGTGATGTGACCTTTCATTTGCTGCTTTACATACATATTTTTCTCCATGTCTATGCACACGAGCACTCACTGTAAGTTACAGAAGGAAATATTAGCTACAAATAATGGCCTTACTGCCTTTCCATGCCCCTTGGATAAGGTGTATGGAGTGTTACTGAGCAGGAACATCTTCGGCAGAAGTTCTTCTGGTTGGGTTTGAAATAAAAGTTAATGAAAATGAACGTTCACACCAACCAATATTAATCAGTAGCCCACCATTTGGGGACCAAGCGTGAGAGTTACACAATGCACCATTAAATCTGAAGCAAAGTGATTTGGCTACAAAAACAACATTAAATTTCTCTGAAACAGTCACCTTAGATAAATCCTTCACAGAAATTGTACAAGAAAGCTTCCATAGAAACGTAAACAGATATAAAACTTATAACATTGCATGTTCACATCCACGAACTTCCATGCTGTGCAAAAAATGTGCGTAAAATCTTGCCATTTACAGTCCTGCCAAGTAAGCTTCAATCACAGCAAATTCACCAACGTGAACATAAATAACTCCAAGAAATTTTAGCGTCATCAACGCAATGTATGCTCTTTCAATCCTGCTGCAAGCAGCAGCAAAAAACAAAACACTACCAAGCAATCAGCCCCAACGTGAATTCCACGTCTCCCGCAACAGGTGTTGAAGACAGCTTTCCGCAAGAGCTAGAGAATGATTGACAACTCCATAAAGGCTCTCGGTATGCCAGGGCAACGTTTCCATGAAGTGCTAACACCAGGCGCCCCATCTGTTAGTTGGGCAGGTCCAGAACAGAAACCACAATTCGCTCTCTGGGGAAAATTCTCGGGATTGGGGAATCTGGCTTCGTCGCTGGTTGCGAACAGCCGGGATAAAGCCAACTACGAACTCGCGCCCTCTCATAGCGATTTCCTCCAATCTAGTAAAATTTTGCACAAAAAGGTTCGTCTGAACGCTTCCACAGAGACATTGTTCTACTTTTTTTTTAAGACGCATTGCATCAGGAGCTGGTAAATAATGCACCTGGTTGACAGAACGAGCTGCTTTTATGTTACACCGACCAGAGCAAGGCACTTTTATAAAGGTATGAAGGGAATTTTCTGAAGCCGGTGGACAGGGAAAGTGGACAGCAGAAGGCACAGCACTCATATGGGCATAGGAAGCAGCTAATGTAAAAAAGGAGTGCGCAGAACGTAGTCGCATAAGAAAGAGTCGCGCAGGATGAAACAATTCCGCTAAGTATGTCTGCCTGGGTACTATTGGGAAGTCCATGGGGTCTCACTTGAAGTTCAGATGTGTGGCTGAGTTGTTGGTAGTGTTCCTAATTTTGAGTATGTATGCTAACATCTGGCTTAAGTTGGTGGTCTTAACGAATGGATCGGAGCTTCCTGCATTTCGAACACGAGAGCTGATTGAAAACTCAGCTCACTTCTTGTCATCTCCACACTGCCACAGACCTACTGTAGGGTGAATGAGGAAGGGCCTAATGGTGCAGGGCTTCATGTAGGTCTTAGATCATGTGGAAAGGAATTTGCTGCCCCTGTGGGAAGCAATTGGTGGCCAAGATGCCTGCGTGAACAGTGCTTAAATAAGTACGCGAGGGGGGCATCACTGCTTCTCTGGTAGGGATATGGAACGATTCTATGTCAAACGAAGCGGATTTTGTGCTCAACCCTCTGAGACTTCTAGAAAATTTATGGTTCTTTGTTTCCTTGTCAAAAGTGTGTAATTGCCGACAATAGCATGCGGGAAAACAAAATTTTCGTTCATATGGCAGCTCTGAATTTTAAAGGAAAGTTGAAAATTGAGCGTCATTCAAAGCTGTAAACATTTCTAGCTCTAAATATTATAACAACTGCTTAATATGAGCCAAAAATAAACTTCGTTTCAGATTTCAGAATGTTTGTTTTTCGCCCAATAATAATAATGATAAATGGTTTTGGGGGGAAGGAAATGGCGCAGTATCTGTCTCATATATTGTTGAACACCTGAACCGAGTAAGGGAAGGGATAAAGGAGGGAGTGAAAGAAGAAAGGAAGAGGCGCCATAGTGGAGGGCTCCGGAATAATTTCGACCACCTGGGGATCTTTAACTGTACTAACATTGCACAGCACATGGGCGCCTTAACGTTTTGCCTCCATAAAAATGCAGCCGCCACGGAGGCTCAGTTGTTAGGGCGCTCGCGTTTTATGGAGAACCCACTTTCATGACCTGCGCATGTGATGCCAGCAGACGCTTTCCCTCTTCTTCGAAAGTCAAAGTCGAGTTAATGTAATAGCCGCTGGGTCGCTCCTGTAGCTGACGTCATGTGTCGAACCTGACTACCACCAGTTTTGCTCATGGTTTGACCTCTACCTACTTTCAAGGTGAAACTTACGGCCGCAGTGTCCTCTAGGTACATTCACGGTCAAACTTGCGGCCCTGCTAACGGCTCGAAAAGCTGGCGTAGTGAAGTTTTTCGCTTCAAAAAACAATGTAGTCGGTGGGGTCGAATCTGAAAATGGCACACAGAGAAGCCAGGCAGATCTTTCTGAATGCACGCAAAGCACAAAAATGAATGCACACATCACGACCCTTGCACAAGGAAAGTTTAGAGCCTCTTGAACCTACACCAGAGGGTGTGCAGTGGGCAGTCTCAAAATGCAATATGTGCATTCACTTGTTCTTTGTGTGGTTGTCTTTCGTAAAAAAATTCTGCGCTACGGACAGATGTTTGGATTTTTGACCCGCTGCAGTGGCTCAGTGGTTAGCGCGCTCAGCTACTGATCCGGAGATCCCCGGTTCGAACCAGACCACGGCGGCTGCGTTTTCATGGAGGAAAAACGCTAAAACCCCCGTGTGCTGTTGATGTCAGCGCTCCCGATGGTCGAAATTATTCCGGAGCCCTCCACTACGACACCTCTTTCGTCCTTTCTTCTTTCACTTTCCTTTATCCCTTCCCTTACTCAGAGCAGATACTGCGCCATTTCCTTCCCCCAAAAAAACAATTAATATTGTTATTAATCTAGATGCACCCATGACTCATGCCAGAATTCTCACGGGAATTTTTCATTGCGCAGTTTTTGTGCCAGTTAATACTCTCCACTCTTTGTGGAGAGTATTAACCTTGACTTCTGTGGACAACAATGCACTTCTTTTCACTGGAAAAACAGCACAGAATGGAAGATGCACTATAAATGGTGACTTAATACATACTTATAATTGGCCGAGCAGAAAAATACAAAGCTGTACATCTTATAGTTCCGAAAAAATATGCGGTATTCCACACTGCGCAAACAACATTGGGACCCACCATTCTACCATCGACCCACACGGGGCGGTCGACTGCTGAGCCCAAGATGACACGATTTTACCCCAGCCATGTTCTGAAGGAGGCAAAATGCAACCCCCATATGCTGTGCAATGTCAGTGCATACTAAAGAAACTAAGGCCATCAAAATAATCCCAAGCCCTGCATTACGGTGGTTATAGCCCATATGCACATTTGGAACATTAAATACCGCATGCCATTTGCATCATAGAACCGTACTCACTCATTCTGGAAGCCTTTCATGCCAGCATTTGACTCAGTAATATATTCAGCTAGGCTACTATCCGACTCTCGAAGCACATATATTCTGAAGGTTACCATCATTGAATTGTGTGCTGTTCAGGTTAACGTCGCTTCCAAAGTCCGGCAAAGTTCACATTTCATTCCCAAATTCTATACCGTATTGATTCCAGTTCTTATACATTTAAAAATTGCATGGAAACAATATTTATTCTCGGAAACTAGCTCGCCTAATGACACAATTTGGGAGGTTCAAAAATTTTATTTATGCTTGTCTTTGAATTATGAGCATCTATAGCAATTAATTTTTGTAGAACTTCGGTTCTCACCTCAATAATAGCAGCAGTAACACCAGATACTCCAGCAACCTGAACTTCAACCACCCAGTAGGGCACAATTCTTGCTGATAACAATTATTGCATTACTACAGCTGGAAAATATAGGATGATAAACGTGTAGAAAAGGGTTAAAAACGTTGCTTTTTGCAAAAAAATAATTTCCTTGCTAACATACCATACCATGAATTATTCTTTATCCCTTTGGAGCTTTGCTTGCACAGTTTTCTTTTTGAATAAGAATGTAGAGTCTCATCTCGTGCCTTGCTTCTTCCTTTCGTCCTCGTCTTTCGCACTACCTTCACCATGAATCAGATTCAACTCACCCAGCTTTCCACCTTAATGAGGCTTTGCGACTTTAAGTCTATTTTGTACAAGAAAAATAAGCAACACTGGAAAAGTTCTGGTCGCCTGGTGCCTATAGGGCCAAATACAAGGCATGATATTGGCACGCGGGTTGGCGGTTGGCAACACTGTAGCGTGCCCGCACACCACTCCACTTCATGCAAAATAAGCAAAATAAGAACGGCTGACCATCTTTTGTTTATTTCTGTTCACACCTGTACTCAGTGAATGCAGCGTAGCAACACCATGGTGCACGCTACAGTCCAACTACAGATGCACTAGGCAGGGAAAGGAACATGCTTTTAGTAACAAAATGTCAAAAGAGTGGCCCAAGAGTTTTGAACTGCACAAGAACCGACAACTGAGCGAACTAGCTCACTCCTGACAACCACGACCTTCACTTATGACAACCACGATCTTCAGTTCTCCAGCTGTAACAAAGCCTCCCGACTTGAGGTCCGACAGATTTGTCAAGAAGCGGTGACCAAGAAACGGAGAGCCCAACAAAAATTTTCTCATGACCAGGTTTTTAGATTCCTCTCCATGCATCACCGTCATTGTGAAAGCAGCCGATGACAAACAAGATGTTTCCAGGAAACCACCGCACTTTAGGCTCAAACACAACTGGTCGTCGCCACGGCTTTTACCTGCCAACAGGTACAGAATGAAGTATGTGTCCCTGCGATGCCACTGAATAACAGTTGCAAATTTGCGCAAAGGCCCTGAAGACTCAAATAACACATCCGCATTTGTGATGGTCAAGAGGTAGCTCACTTCAACCACACTGTCTTCCCTGCCTTGATGTGGCATTGACAAGGCATTGTCCATAACGTGGCAGAAAGAGGGCCCAACCCTTTTGCAGAAAGCTGTTGCTCTGCGCACATTGTGTTTAACACACTGGCGCAACTCTTCTATGGACATGGATGCTTGATGAACAAAAAGCTCCAGCTTCCGAAGAATTAGCTGTTTCTCATGGCACCAAGGTAAGGATATTTGAGTAGCCCTAGCATCAGCAGCAGCAACTGGCTCTGTCGTTGCCAAACTCCGTTGTAGCACACTGGTGAACGCATCCTGCTGACATCGAAGGTCTGCCTTAATCGTCATTGACATGTTTCCTGCAATTCCATTCATTTCCTCCTTCAGGCTCTGTTCAGATTGTTCGAGTTTCCGTTCGATTTCCTGTATCTGGGCACTCTGGTGCTTTACACATTCAGCCAATTCATTTATTTGACTCTGAAAACTGGGTAAAAACTCCCGGTAGGGGTCCCTCAGCAATGTCTTCAATTCTCGAAGAGCACGACTGACGTCCTGAATAGTCAGTACGTTATCTTGCGAGGAGACGTGCTCTGTAACCGTGAGGGAACTGTTCACAAGGCATCCAGTTAAGTAGTGATCTGGGAGGTCTTTGTGAAGAACACTCATTCCGCACCGCGGGCATTCAAGTGCATGGAATGTGCAGTTGTCTTCATAGTGTCGCAGAACAGCTTCCATGGTGCCTATGAACTCGCACCCCTGAGTACTGTTCCAACAGTGCACCTTCAAAAGGAAAAAAGAGTGTGCAATAATCATTCTGATTTCCAGAAAATGCAGTGCTGGCATTTTGCATTGTGTAGACTTAGTACAATCGGCTAAAAAAAAGAGCATGCAAAGCAATTTAAACGCAACTCCACTTTTTTTTCTCATCTTGTTCTACAAAGAAGTAAGTTAGAGGCTAAATATGAGTGCTATGCAATAATTTTGATTTGAAACAAAATGCTGTGCTGGCTTTCTGCATTGTGCAGTCTTGATGCGACTAGCTGGAAAAAAACAAGCAAGAAAGTTTAAATGTAACTTCAGTTTTTTCTCATCCTGTGCAACAAAGAATTAAGTTAGAAGCTAAATGTCTGGTGCAAGTACGAAGGAATACACATAGATCGCCTTGTCAGATAAAGAGCATGAAGGCCACTTTTGGCCCCTTCAGGTTTTTAAATTTATTTTTGGAAAACAAGTTGGATACGGTAGATTCTCCCTAACTGCCTCGATACTGGTGATGCTTCCAGCAGTTTGGTGCTCTATTGTCGCAGTTGCAGCAAGCGAAAGGCAGGGTGTTGTCCGCTATTCTCAGAAACGAGTGTTCTGTTTTGTCACCGGCATCGAGTGACACAGGAAATAGTGGAAGCTTTTCTTATAGCGAAAACCAGACATGCACTTGTTAGTGATCCATCAGTTAGCCTATCTGGACCGGAGATAGAGCAGCGACTGAGACTGGCATAAGCTTTTCGTCCTGGTTAGCTCAGTTGGCAGAGCGACTGCTCCGGTGAAGCGATGGTCCCGGGTTCGTACCCCGGACCGGGACGAATTTTTTTGTAACTACGAAGTTTCCGAGAAAGGTGGATAGCTTTCCTTTGTAGCCGCATGGCTGCGCTTGGGTGGATGTCATTGAGTAATTACTCCCTTATTACAAATCTACTCCCCCTTGGGGATTCCCCCAAACATTTGACCGACACAGTTTCCACTTCGAGTTATTGATCAATTCACTCTCTCTCCCTCACAAGCTTACCGTCCTGGTTAGCTCAGTTGGCAGAGCGACTGCTCCGGTGAAGCGATGGTCCCGGGTTCGTACCCCAGATCAGGACAAAATTTTCTTTAACTACGAAGTTTCTGAGAAAGGTGGATAGCTTTTCTTTGTCTTTGGCTTTATAGCTTTTCTTTGTTTTTTCTTTGGCTGCACTCGGGTTGATGCAATGAGTAATTACACCCTTATCATACTGATACAGTACAGACAATGTGTACTACATTAATATAGGCCAACTTTATATTGCCCACAATGTCCCTATATTTATTACGTCTGAAACGTTTGCGACGTGCACAGTGGGATCACGGTTAGGGCGAAATGTCCTCGTATAGCTAGAGCAATATGCACGTGTGACCAAGAACTCCTTCTTGTCTAACTTCTGTAGCTTCTGAAATATATGAACTGTGAGAATTCACAGTACACTATATTCACTAACCTTCAAACTGTTTGCTTTCCTATTGGGCACTGGAATTATGTGGCACTCGTCTTCAGCGAAGGGCTCCCGGTCCAATGGACAAATTGTGCTGCCCGTTTGGGCAATGGCTCTGTGGCACAGCTCACACAGAAGGTGAGAACAGGGCAGTAGTACTGTGCTCTTGGGGATCATCTGGCAAAGGTCACACACATGCAAATGCGGCACGTCCTCAGCAAAGAGGGTAGGTCGCCAGTTGACTCCGGCAACATGACCATGCAGCCGATGCATCTTTTGTTGACCCGGACCCGGCATGATACCGTTATCAGCGGCGACACCTGCAACAAGCACAATAGGATGGCTGTAACACGCACTTCAATAACGATCAATGCAGTTAGATAAAATACTCCAGTCTCCATAGCCTGTAGCAAGCAGTATGAAGCTACATATTTCGTTACTGAAAAAAAAGTAACATGAATAGGAAATATGGAACTAAGCAAGATAGATTGATTATTCTTCGGGAACACTGCTGTCGGTTTGCATGCGCAGAAATGCGGCAGCATTGCGGAGAAAACTTCAAATGAATGACCTTAAATTCTTCCACATTCTAACTGCCTGCAAAAAAAAAAAACGAATGACAGTGACTTCATTTCGGTGACATCTTTGCAATCAGAGGCCCCAATTTCAAAAACTGAAAATGCTCCTTGAAATATCTGAAAGTAGTGAAACGGTTTGTCAGGCAATGAAGAATTCAGCATCAAACCCCACTCACATCTTAAAATACCAAATGGTACGTACTATAAGCATTTATAAATAGATTCCTCTTGTATTGATAAATGAGGGCAGAGTGGGGCGTTTAACTGAATAGTGTTGCAGTGACATGTTGCTGAGTTGCACTTGGCCATATTCGCTTGAAAAAGGCTTCAGATGCCCGGAGTACTATGGAGCAACAGGTGAATGTACAGCAGTGAGTTGAAAAAATTTACTGAGACTGGAAGTAATTTTGATAGAAATAACAGGCACTGGCACCATCAGGAAAAGCTCACATTTCTAGATCGATGGCAACCAACGAAAACCTGAGGTGTATAAGTTTTAATCAGCTGACCTGATTCCTTTTCATTTCATGCTGGCCGTTCCTGTATTTATACATGGCAAGCAATGAACAGTTGACAGCGCAAATGTCGTCGTACATTCCTTTTGTATCCCGTCTTGTTACGCGTTGTTTTTACCACCATCAGGGCCAACTGCAGCTCAGCCCGTCTTCAAAGGACAGCCTGCTGTGTATCCAGTGGCACATTGTAGAAGGCCACCAAGCGGGTCACGCAATGTAGTGTTTAAAACAACTTTTTTGGCATTGAAACTGAAGTTCAGGATGCTATGGCCACTTTCTGTGTGCATGTCAAATTCAGGACATTGCAGGAGGAAGCCTCTCTGCAACAACCTCAGCTGCCTGTGTCTTTATTACGGATCTCATTCCATTACTGCTTTGCTAGTCACGCTTTATGAGCACCCACTAGCTCGGCTTTTGAAGGTTGTTCTTGAACATCTGGCGTAAATGTCGTTGGAGCTGCTAGCAGGACATGAAGCAAGGCTTAGTGAAAACTGATTCAAGGCACAGAGATCTGTGATCTTGCTGTGTAGGTCTTGCACATAGCCTAAAAACAGAACACAGTACATAATGCCATCGCTGAAATAATTGTATTTCTGGCCTATGTGAACATTAGTGATAGGCTGCCACGGAACCAAACAAAATAATGGAGATGACAATTCTGCGGCTTAAATGAGAAAACTAGTGAAGCAAAGCAGCCACGTTCCTGTCTCTGCCTATGTGGTGTAGGGTTTATTTTACGTGCGTTCATGTGGGTACAGCTGTCGTCCGGTCCATTCTTTCGGCCCGAGCGGCAACCACTGATCGGTCGTGCCTTTTTATGCTCTCGCTGGTGCGTTGTAGCGACCACAGAATGGAAAGGTCATGAATTAGCCTAGACCTGAAGAAGAGGGAACAGAAGAAACCATTGAATAGGAACCCCATTAAAAAGTTAGCGGTAAAAGGGGTAGTAGAGGAATTCACGATATCTCTTCAGAAGAGATATTCGGCTCGAACTGAGGACAACGACCCTAATTGTAAAGCAATGGACGACAATCTCACAGCTATCATTACAGAATGCACAGCAGAAGTAGGCAGTAGGATGGTGATGATGATTATGGATTTTTATGGCGCCAGGGCATCTATGGCCAAAGAGCACCATGGCACAAGGTATTTTCGACTTCTCAAGATGGGGTCAAAGACGTATTTCTCAAGAATTTCACCCTAAATATGCTGAGCATGAGACCAAGGCAAAGCTTGTACCCAATGTATCACTGGTGGGTACCCGGCGGCACTGAAAATTGAGCTCCGCACCTCCCGCACGTGAGGCGGATGCTCAACCACTTGGCCACCGCTTCGGTATACAATAGGATGGTTCGACAGGATACCGGCAAGCTCTCTAAGGAGATGAAGGATCTGATTAAGATACGCCAAAGCATGAAAGCATCAGACCACACTGACAGAATAGAACTGGCACAGCTATCAAATTTTATAAGTGCTAGGTAACTGTCACAGGGGAGTTTAATATGGAGAGCACCAAGCACGCTCAATATCATGGAGGTAGCCTTAAAGCGGTGAAAAGGAAACTAGGCACAGGCAAAAACCAGATCCATTTGTTAAGAGACGAAGAGAGCAATGTGATTAGCAACATGGATAAGATAGTTGAAGTAGCCGAAGAATTCCACACAAATCTATAGAGCATCCAATGTAATCAGAACGTAATAGAGATAAGCAGTATCACACAGCAATAGGACATTCCGCCAGTAACGAAAGAGGCAGTGAAGAAAGCTTTAGGAGCAATGCAAAGGGGAAAAGCGGCTGGTGAAGATCACGTAAAAGCAGATCTGTTGAAGGACGAAGGGGAGATTATGCTAGAAAAACTAGCCACTCTGTATACACACTGCCTTATGACCTCAAGCAAACCAGAAGCTTGGAAGAACGCCAATATCTTTTTAATCCGTAAGAAAGAAGACATCAAGGACTTGAAAATTACAGACTGATCACCTTACTGTCTATTGCCTGCTAAGGTAATCGCTAATAGAGTGAGGACAACCTTAGACTTCAGTCAACCAAATGATCAGACAGGCTTTCGTAAAGGATATTCCACAATAGATCATATTCACACTATCAATCAGGTGATATAGAAATGCGCAGAATATAACCAACCGCTATATACAGCCTTCATTGATTATCAGAAAGCATTTGACTCAGTGGAAACCTCAGCAGTCGTTATTTCAGAATCATTATTTCAGAGTCGTTATTTCAGCAGTTATTTCAGAATTAAGGTGTAGAAGAGCCTTATGTAAAAATACTTGAAGATAACTATAAAGGCTGCATAGCTATCATAGTCCTCCAAGAAGTGAGCAATAACCTAACACTAAGGAAGGGTGTTAGGCAGGATGACAATCCCCACAGTGCTATTTACCACCTGTTTACAGTAGGTATTCGGAGGCCTGAATTGGGAACAGTTCGGAAGAAGAGTTAATGGAGAATACCTAAGCAATCTGCGATTCGCTGTAGACGTTACCTTGCCAAGTCACTCTGGAGATAAACTGCAAAGCACGATCAATGACTTAGGCAGGCAGAGCAGAACGGTGGGTCTTAAAATTATTATGCAGAAAACCAAAGTAGAGTTCAACAGTCTCGGAAGGAAACAGCAGTTCACAATTGCTAGTGAGGTGCTGGAAATGGTAAGGGAACGTAACTCTTAGGGCAGGTCTACTTAGGGCAGGTAGTGACAATATAACTGGATCATGGCAGTGAAATAACTAGAACAATAGGGATGCAGCACAACTAGCAGGTTCTCTCAGATCAAGAATGGCAGTTTACCAATGTACCTCAAGAGAAAAGTATATAATGGTTCTATCTCAAAGGTACTTCCCTATGGGGCAGAGACATGGAAGGCAATGACAAGAGCTCTAGTTAAGAACAATGCAGCAATCTATGTAAAGGAAATTGATAGGTGTAATATTAAGAGACAGGAAGAGGGAAGAGACAGGAATAAGAGGAATACGAGGAATAAGGGGAACACCCCTTTCTGTGGCCCTTTAAGGGTAACAGGACTGGATTCCAAGGGAAGGCAAATGTAGCAGGGGGTGGCTGAGGAGTCACGACAATGGGTGGCAGCAGCTGGCACAAGACAGGGTAGATTGGAGAGATAAGGAGAGGCCTTTGCCCTGCAGCAGATATAGCCAGTCTGATGATGACGATGGTGCTCTTAGCATACCCTCCCCTTTCCAAGGTAACCTTCCTCTGCTTGGAGGTTCCTTCACTCTCATCATATTGTCCTCCATCGATGGTAACCACCATCTGGACGATTCCTGGGGTAACCACCCTCCAGTTACATTTTCCTATACTCTCCATGTCCTTCCAGGATAACAATCCTCCGAGAAGTTTCCATGGCAACCACAGACTGGTTGCACCTTCTTACGCTCTAGCCATGCCCTTCCCCTTCCACAGTAACCGTCCCACAGTTGGAGGTTTTTTTGCTCTGTCGATACCCTCATCAATCCCCAGTAACCACAATCCAGATGGTTCCTGGGGTAACCACCCTGAGTGGTTCCCATGGCAATGCACCCACTGGTTATGGCGACTGCGACATACTGCTACTACTACGATGCTAACCCAGGAACGGGCATTGTTGTTATCAGGAAGAAGGCAAGTGAGCATAGGCTACAGAACATTCATGGCATATTACATAAAGTTTCCTGTGGACCTGTAGATGTACGCAAATGCTCGGTTATGAAGGTTGGCCGTGGCAGAAAGATGCAACCAGATGCAACCGAGAAAATGGCCAAGCATGCAATGCACATGTTTCTAGCCACGTGAAAAAATGCTAGTCAGACAGAAACAAATTATGCCAATCCTACGCCACTGATGCAACATTTCAGCTTTGAAACTACATCATAAGATTCACACTAATAGCAGCGGCTCTCCAAACACATGCGTACCACTTGCACAAAAGCCTCCTAGCCAATAAGTCTAGCACAGCTGCATTGCACACCTTTTTTAGTGAAGCAAGCGGCCGCATTGATTATCGCACTCGTGAGCAATGGTGAAGATTCCCTGTGCCAACCTTTCGAAACAGTGGGTGGCAGTGAAGGCTGTGTCACCGTATCCAGCCACTATACTATAAGATCGGTGTGCATGTGTGTGGGCCTAAAAGGTGCCAGAACCTACCATCCAACAGTTGGGACAATATACTATCATAAGAGATTTTTTTTTTTCTGCAAGGAAGCCAATAGAAGTTAGTTCTCACTCTTCTGTTTTATTTTGACAGAATAGGAAAGTAAATTTTTTGAAAGGTAATGCCAGTAAAAGAAGTTCTGTACTTGTCTTGAAAGCGCTCCCTCTCACCTAATGTCTGTCACGCTTCTGAATGAATGCAGGGAGGGGGCAGGACGGCCCTTGTTTTGAAAAATTATATATTATAAGCCTAAAACAGTGCACCTTTGCGTGCATAGTTCTTCCTCAAAAATCACATGTAATACGAATGAAGCATAGTATTGCCTTTGTAAACAACCCACACAGGTTGCATCTGACATCTTTAAGAGCACTTGGTCACGAGTCTGCCACGTACTGTGTGAACAAGCAGAAAATGTCGGACACAAAACACTGGCTTGCTACTATTCAGTGCCAAAAAGACAATTCAGAGATGCAACAGAAGAAATGTGGCTGCAGTACTAAAAACATATAATACCATTAGTACAGTGTAAGTAACTAAGGTTCTTAAGTTCACAAGAAAAACAACACTGAAAGTGTGCTGCGGTACCATATAACACACACTGCTGTAACTTCATGGCAACTTCAAACACCGGTCAAGTGACAGAGTCCCTGGCACTGTAGTCACTCACAACTGCTGCTTCTATTGCTGCCTCGAGGCTTGCCACCAGTGGGATGTTGCTGCAGGCTCAGGTAGGACACCGCTCAGCAAGGCACGTGCCGAGATCGTCTTTGGAACTGATCAAAAACACAGGCCCACTATTAGCCAAGATGGGCAGCAGCCCCACAACAGTCCATCATCACAAGGTTGACCTTGTCCATCATCACAAGGTTGACCTTAGCCTCACAGTGTGAGGCGAGGCCAAATATTAACACAAGCAAAGTCACTTGTTTCCACGTCAGCTTCAATGCAGTAGAATAAGGCTGAGTCACATGGGCCGCAGTGAGGGTATAGAGTGGACTTGAAAGAAGCACGCATCCCAGGGCCACAACTACAGTTAATGAAAAACATATAGCACAAAAAGAAAGCTCCAAGGTTGTTGCTTGCTTTTATATTTTTAAGTATAAAAAAGAATGGCATGAATTAACGCAGAGACAGCCATGCCATGTCCTAGAAAATGAGCTATAACCATTACACAGGCTCAGGTGGGTGGCATGTGTAGTGATTTCTCTGGGTGTTCATTACGAAGCAGTTTTACCCGTCTCCTGTCTTCACTTAGTGCCGAGTGAAGTCTACCTACAAATAAACATGGTTTGGTTCTGCAAAGAGGAAGCCAAAGTGGGAGGGGAGTTTTGCTTTTGAAATCATCACTTCTACAGGCACCTGATTAGCTGACACATTCATCTTGAACCTTGCACATGTCAGTCAGGCCATAGCGCAGTTGCTGCAACAAAACCTCTAATACAACTGTTGCTAAATCGTGGAGCTGTACCTTGCCGGTACTCACCTACGGAGCAGAAATGTGGAGGCTAACGAAAAGGGCTCAGCTCAAGTTAAGGACAACGCAGCGAGTAATGGAAAGAAAAATGATAGGTGCAACGTTAAGAGAACGGAATCAGGCAGTGTGGGTGAGGGAACAAATACGGGTTAATGACACCCTAGTCGAAATCGAGAAGAAAACATGGGCTTGGGCAAGGCATGTGATGCGAAGGCAAGATAACCGCTGATCCTTAAAGGTAACAGAGTGAATTCGAAAAGAAGGCAAGCATAGCAAGGGGCGGCAGAAGGTTAGGCGGGCAGATGAGATTAAGAAGTTTGCAGGCGTAGTGTGGCCGCAGCTGGCAAAGGACAGGGTTAATTGGAGAAACATGGGAGAGGCCTTTGCCTGGCAGTGGGTTCAGTCAGGCTGATGATGGTGATGATGAAACCCTGGAGGATAATTTGCTGCACAAAGGAAATTTAGGTTTTTTTCCAAGCTCAGTGATGCACAGCATACTTCAATGAACAAAATCTGAAAAAAAAAAAAACTTTATAAATAGGCTATAGAACTGAACTGCTCTGAGACGTTCAGTGTATCCCCTTAAACGAAAGAGCAAGGTATGCAATTTTCTATCTGAACAATCACATGCACAAGATGTGGCCTTTCAGTCATACACTGCCAAATTACCATCACTTTTCTCACTGATAAGAAGTCTACCAAGTTTATTATACCCCAAAATACACAAACTTCCTTGTAAATCAGGCTGCCACAAGCAAATCATAGTAATCCGATGGCCAGTTAACCTGAATGTAGGACATGCATGCCAGTGATTGTAGCGCGGCGAGTTGTTGATGAGATCACACAAGTGGTGAGGCAACAATGAAGGCCTTACTTAAAGGTGCACTAAAGAGGATTCTGAGCTCTTCTTTTTATCGTGGAACTCAGTCTGCACACTCCGAGCATTCTATGAAGCCTTGGATTACTGTCCTGTGTGGCTGATTTCCCTATTAAATTGGATTAAACGTCCTGCCTCTGCCCTTTCCTTTTCTTTAACTGATTTCTGAGAGTAGAAGGAGTCGACCAATGCGTGGAGTGCCTTTCAGCCAGTCACACAGCGGCTTCACTTTCGCTTTTATTTTGTTTCTTTTAGGTTTCCGTGAATAAATAGTTTGTCGCAGACAACATAGCCGCAAAGTAGGCCCATGGAAATAAAAATATGCGTGGACTCTTTCCTTTCGCATATCACTTTGCGTATTACTACCTACCCCTACGCTGATGGTAGTGCGGCAAGCTGCCACGCAAATGGTTGAGAGGCGCTCCATACATCGGTTGACGCCTACTCTCGGTGGCCAGTTGAAAAACGGTGGAAGCTGGGGCATTTAATCCGATTTAATAGTGAAATCGGCCACACAGGACAATAATTCGAAGTTCATAACAATGCTCGGAGCATGTAGATTGAGTTCATGCGGTAAACAGGCGAGCTCAGAATCCTCTATAGTGCACCTTTAAGGTGCACAAGTCAAGTGGCACTTCATGCTTTACTTTTAAGGACTGTCTGTTTCAAGAGCAATTTTAGACACTTAATGCAAAACGGAAATATTATTATAAGGACCATTCGTTTAGATAAGCATAGCTATTCTTCAGTGGCTGCTTGTTTACTGTCATCATTCTACCTGTGCAAACCCAATGGGGCATGTTGGTAAGCTGACAGCTAAGGAGAAAATCAAACTTGTGCTTTGTAACATGAAAAGCAAAAGATGCATTTGTGAATAGAATAAGCAAACACTGGATCAAATTAAGAAAATTAACCTCAGCCATGCCAGTGTAATTTTGCAGAATGCTGAGTGCAAGATAAGCCAACATCAATTGTACAAAGCTATAGTGCACCAGATGCAGGACTGTAATATGGCTGCCCCCACAAGAGAATTACAACAATTTCTAAGCTTTCTTTCATCACAAATTATCACGTTACTAGCTTCCAATCGTTCCGCTATGTAAAGCCTGGTAGTAAATACACCGTAGTAAAATGGGAAAAAGAGATGTAAACATACCCCAATGAACCACATGGTAATGATTTCTCGATAATTTAATTAACCAGACACTTGCAATGCCTAGTTACTAAACCTAGAAGTCTGTCATGCATATCCTTATATTTAAAGTATAATTTGTAGGAAATACAAAAAAAAGTCGGCAAACACTCAAGACTGCTTACGTGTGAGAAGGCTTAAGCCTGCCCACACTCTGTGAATGCTCAGTTTGTGCCTATGCAGCAAGTTTTCCCTGAAGATGATGATGACAGATTTTAGTGGTGTAAGGGGAAACTTGGCCGAAGAGTGCCACGTCACACAATGTTTTTTTTTGTCTGCTCGAAGTGTGGCCCACTACCCATTATGCAAGCATTTCCCCCAATAGAAGCCGAGCACCAGACCAGGAAAAAGCCTGTATCCATTGGAAGCACCAGTGGGTACAAGCTTTCCCCTGGCCTTCCTAGCATTTTTCCTAGCACTGATTTAGGCTTTGTGTAGATCAACAATACATGCTTGCGCTCAAGAGCAAAAAAAATTATTTTGTGCGTCAAAGTTCTCCTCTCATTTGTGCAAATGACTAAGAATATATATAGCCTACATCTTGCATAGCAGTAACAGAAAAGCATAGTAAGCAGAGCTTTCAAGGACCTCAGTTCACTTATCAAAACTTCACACGCCATCAACTCATGCTGTCTTTCCTTTCATGCACTTACTTGTCGCCTTGTTTTCAAAATATTTACAACCGGCAGCAAAATAAGTGGGGCATGCGACAGGCAGCCAGAATCAGATAAAACTGCCTCACCGTGCCGTCTGACATTACACTTCTGTGGTCGAGACATCGCAGTGCGCGTGCGCGTCCTTTCATACTCACAGCCGTATCTTTTTTCTCGCCTGCAGTGGACTAGCTGATTGCATGCAGTATTTGGCATTAAGGGTCACTTTCTTTATTTGCAGTGTGACAATCGCAGTTCGATGGGCACCCGTCAAAGTGCAAGCATGAGGTAGTGAATAAAGTGGCCCCTCCCGCCAAACGCAGCGGTGCAATCAGCTACTCCACTGCAGGCGAGAAAAAAGATATGGCTGTGAGCATGAAAGGACACGCATGCGCACTCCGATGTCTCGACCCCAGAAGTGCAGCGTCAGACGGTATGGCGATGCAGTTTTATCTGATTCCGACCACCTGTCGCATGCCCAGACTTATTTTGCCGCTGGTTGTTCATTAAGTCACTACTCAAGAAGGCCGGAGAAGGCCCACCTCTACAGACTGCTTTTCTGGCCAGAAAGTACACCAAATATACTAGCAAGCCACTTGGACAAGATGAATGCAGCTGCACTGACAGACATCTAGGCTATGTGAGGGCCAGTACAAGACTTTTGTGAGCCCATCTTGTTAGCTCAGTGGGAATTGCAAGCCCATTAAGGGACAAAACAACCTTCCTAGCTGTCTCGTCAAAAGTCACACAGCTTCTTCAGCAATTATCAAGGCCTAATGAGTGTGGGAATAAGGTTTTGATGTGAACTGGGGACCGATAAGTACACGAAAGAACATAGCTCTTCTAGCTGCCTCAACATAAGACATGCAACCTGTTTAGTGGTTATCAAGGCTTTTTGAGGGCTGCAATAGGATTTTGTTGTGAATTATAAACCAGTATTAGGACAAAATAATCTTTTCAGCAGCACCAAGGAAGAGACATGCAGCTTATTTGGAAGTTACTGAGGCTTTCGGAGTATGGGAACATGATGAAGCTGCAAATTGTGAACCAGTAGGTGGACAGCATAACCCTTCTAGCTCATGCTGAAGCTGGTAACAACAAAATATTTTTCTCCTGTCACCCACAGAACTTCATCACTACACTTGACAATAAATAGAAAAAAAGTGGCCATGTGATTAATGTCATGAACTCCCCTATCACTCAAGTGAGATCCAACTCAGTAGAGCTTTCATCCCCTGAGACAGGGGGCTTGCCGCAAAATGTGATGCTCACAAACTCTCATCACTAGTGATTCGCTGCCACATGGCCCACAAGCACACCTGCCATCCGCTTCAACGATGCCACAACCCTGGTGCTAGCTGCCATTTTCCTGCCTCACTTTAGAGTGCACTAAAAATCAATTGACATGAGTATGGACAAGGCAACATAGATATGTGCACGATGCCCATTATTCATCTTGAAACGTCCAAATGCGTTCTGCGAGTTCTTATCTCCAGCAGCGCTAAGCAGTGGCACACAGTGGAGTGTGAGAGGGCATCCTGGAAACAAGTTCCTAACCAAGCTGTCACAACAGCAAATGCATTATCAGCATTTACCGGTAGATTTCCAGCAATTTTATGCTGCACTGCCAGCTAGTCTCCGAACACTGATGCACCATCTGGAAACGTTAAAGATCGGCAACGACTGCCACAAACAGTAGCAAAAGAGAACTTGCACTCAACAAAGCAAGCCTTAAAAGAGTAGAGACATCAAAATTTTCTCATGTAAGTCTGCTGTGGAATCATGTGTAAGACATTCTTAAACTTGGAACACTGTGTGAAATTTGCCTGCACTCAGTAAATAATTTCTGATTCAATCTCTTCTCCTATACAGCTTCTGTTTCGGTTTCAGTAGTTGAATGATGGTAGCTATGTCATAAGTGAGTAATGATAACGTAAGGTACACAAAAACTGCAGTATAATATATCTGCCCAGTTACTCTCATTGCGGTTTCTAGAGAGGTTTAGCATAAAAGCTGGCGTGAATTAAAACGAGCAAATAGCGATTATATTACAGCTTTTTATGACTCACGTAATCTCATTTTGATTTGTGACGTCGCAATCATCACCTGGTCATCTGAAATCAAAACCGCAGAGTAAAAAAAATAAATTACAAATTATTTATTGAGTGCAGGCAAACTCCACTTGGTGATCCATGTTTACTAATGTTATATGCACAATTTCAAAGCAAAAACACATTAGGAAAATTTTAGTCTCTTCACCGCTTTAAGTATAAAAAACGCAACTGAACATAACAGCAATAAGTACCTGCGCCCCTGAATAATGCCTTTGTTATAAAAGAAACTGTGCTAAACGATGCAGGTCTAGACGACGAAAGACACGGGATGAGCAATGGTCCTGTGGTATAGCAACTTGTCCAGCTTTACATCTTACAAAAGTACAATTAATGCAGCAGTACATCAATAAAATAAATAACTTACTACAGTAGAAGAATATGTGAATATCGAAGGCCTAACCACATGGAAAGTTTGCACATTCACCGTACTGGACTACGCCATCTGAACTGAGCCCAGATCAGATGTTTAGACAACTCTATAATCTACAAGAATTAACTCCCTTTGCACATAAGTTAGCTTTAAAGGAATATAGATACCTGATTTTATTATATGTCTTGCTCTTTCAAATCAAGTGTTAGATATTAGGATACATGAATCACCAGGTGGTATTCGTGGTAACTAATTTATAACTAAACTTCTTTTCTCATGCTGTTTTGGTTTTATCAACCGAACGGTGGCTGTGAAGAGGAGTTGAAGGTTTACGTCACGTGAGGCCCGAAAAAAACTGCAATATAAATACGGATACATAGTTTTAACTCACTACAGCACTTAAACCAGACTACATTTAGAGATAAAATTTCAACAAACGACATATCAACAGTTAAACTGCCGTTTTATAGTGTCTCACATTACCTACAGTTCAACTACATGTCACAGCCATCGTTTGGCTGATGAAACCGAAACTGAAGCAGTGGCAAGAATAAATTCACTTATAATTGATTTAGCCGTCATAGGCAAATACCATATGGGATGGTCTATGTATACCAATGTCTTAATGCATCATTTGAAATAAAAAAACACGCAGGCAAAAATTTGGTGTCATGTAGTCTTTTAACTCTCTTAGTACTTTTTAAACCCTCATGATCCCCTTAATGAAACTCCCTAAATTAATATCACCAGCATTACATTAAAATGCAGAATAAACTAAAGGCGAGAGTATGACGACCAATATAGACCAGCCTCGTTTTTGAAAAACTGACAGCGTCTCAAAATCTAGTTCTAAACATTGGATGGGCATCGCCTGAATTCCACAAAGGAAGGTGTAGGCTGGTGAGCAAGCATGACTGCTAGTTAACTCATTTCTTCAACTAATGACTTGTTCGCGCCGAACCTGAAGGCGACCGAACAATATATTAACCTTCCAGATTAACAGCGCGGACTACCCCCCAAACAAACCCGCGCGTGCACACACGCAAGCACGCAAGCATGCTTCATTTCTTTTTGCATATAAAAAATCTCAAAATCTGGAGCAAAACATGGATTGGTTAGTTATAGAGGGCCGCCGGACATCACGTTTACCGCCAGATGAAATGGAAAAAACACACTCGTACATAAACAAGCAAACAAACAAGCTACAACATTGCATTATTGTTGGCTACTGTTCCCGAGAAAACGAGAAATATGCAAAGCTGACATGGAATCAGACTGGTTTGCTCGTGTCTCAACACTTCATTGTCGCGCAGGACTCCAAAAAAATGTCAGACGACACATTGACCATATGATGAGCTCGCATACAGCAAAAATTCTTGCACGGGACGGTAAGTGACTAAACACATACCAAATACGACACACAGAAACACTTAACTTTCTCCACTAGCTGAAGAAATCGATCAGCAGTGCTTCACGCGTCAGATACCTGCGCTCAAAGAGAGATTAAATACCCACAAGTTGTCATAACGGTTTACGTACACGAAACACACGACGCTCTGTGGCCTCAGCGTAGAATACTGTCAAACCCTAGATGTTCCTTGACTGATGCACAAATCTATGCCGAGAACGGCACTGAAGATTTGAGAATAATGCAGATTAAGCTATTACCCCGAGCGGTCGCCGTTTGTCGTGTAAAACCAAAGCTCGCGCTCACCTCGAGACCGGCCGACTCCAGCTGGCTGGGCATCGTATTACTTAGTAGTGCATTGTAATGCAATGCCGTAATGCGGGCTGACCAGCCGCGCCATCACTAGCCAGGAGGTGGCGCTGCGACCGCTTTAGGCACTGGCTCTTCGAAACAGGTGCATGGGAAAAAGAAATTGCAGGCAGAGATATTCACACAAAATACAGTGAAGCAGCATAGCGCTTACTGGATTTAAGAGTGGGTCAAGAAAATCTAGGCCAGAATCAAAGCCGAAGCTACTGGATCGCAGTAGAACGTTCAATTTCTGAAATGAATATAGGCACCTAACTTTTTGGTGTGTGTTCTTGTTTGTAATGATGCGTAAGGCATTATCATACATGGATTTACTCTACTACGACCGCTAAATAAATTATTATTATTCTCGTGCTGTTTCGGTTTCTGTTTCAACAGCCGTATGAGGTTTTTAACATCAGTGTGCGTTTACAAGTCACGTGTGGCCTTGAAAAAAACTACAATATAATCGCTGCGTCTACATTCGTTGTCATTCCTTTTCTTGAGAAAGGCTAACTTTAGCTTTGTAGCGTATTAAAACGATGAAGCAGCGATTATAGCGGAGTTTTTTTCCATGCCTCACGTGAGCTATAAGAACATGTTGACGTCGTAGTTACAATGATTGTAGCTCACTGTATCACAGTCATCGCTCGGCTGTTGAAACCGAAATCGAAACACCTCGAGAAATAAATTTGATTATAGATATTTTCTGGCCGTAGGAGAGTACCACGTAGAAATCCATGTATAATAATATTTTACGCATCAATAATAAAACAGGCGAGAACGTGAACAGCGTGAGTCCTATTTTATCCACAAGTTTAATACTATTCAAGAAGGTCTTAACGAAAAGCCTGGTACCCTTTCTTTTATTCACGACCTCCAAACAAAATAATACTACACTTCTCGTTAATTGGCTAACTCAGATATACCTTTTATAACTCCTAGTGTATATCCCAGGCAATCATACCCCTCCTTACTTACACTATCCTGCCTCGTGCAGTATTGATAAGTTTTTGACGTTCTTTCCTTACATTTTCCGACAATCTGAAATCTTTGCACACAGCTAGCCCAGCCCTCCTCCCCTACAAACAAGTATTCCCGGCGAGGTCGGTTCAACGACCCACCCACGGAGAGGGTTGCACCGTTCAGTAAAACCCAGACCCCGTGAGTAAGTTCTTAGACATGTGCTCGTTAACGTAGCCCACTCCTTCCTTAACGTTCTAGCCCTCGGCTCACCGGAAATTAGTGAGACCCCCAAAAGGCGCCTGGTTTGGCCTGTTCGTCACTGCCAGTGTCATTTGCGCAGCGGCTCCTCTTTGGCCACGCATCTGCAGCGGCGCCCTTTGTGTTTGTGCATTTTGTTTGTGTTTTGTTTCCGTGCTGCCCATGTCCCCCGCACCGTCTTCCTCTCCCTTTCTCTCGTTTCGCCATCCCCTTTTGTACCCCACCCTTCCTTACTATACTAGTTTTCCCCCCTTTTTTATTTTATTTCTATTTTTTTTGCTTCCTCCCCCAATATTGTCCCGGTCTGCTCCCCGTACCCCCATCTTTATTTTTTTTTTTTCAGTTTTTTGAACCGTTGTTGCTATTTGCGTGTAACACTCCTTTCTCCCTCCTCTTGAGCTCACAAACTTAAAACGTCCATCTGACGCGAGACCACTACAGTCCTGAAGAAGACCGCACCGCGGTCGAAACGTTGATAAATAAAAGTGTCTTTGTAGAAGTGCCCACTTCTCTTAAATCTATATATATATATATATATATATATATATATATATATATATATATATATATATATATATATATATATATATATATATATATATATATATATATATATATATATATATATATATATATATATATATATATATATATATAACGACGCACCCAAAATTGATTTCTGTACTCCTTTAACGTTCCACGTTTCAAATCACAATGCAAATTAAAATTTTGAAGCTTTATACTGTTGGGCACTGAAGCCAAGCTTTTAAAAAATTTATTCGTCATCATCACCACCACCATCAGCCTAACTACACCAACTACAGGGAAAAGGTCTCCCTCGTGTCTCTCCAATTAACCGTGTCATTTGGCAGTTGCGACCACCGTATCCCTGCAAACTTCTTAACCTCATCCGCGTACCAAAATTAGGTGTCTATACCCCTTTACATTTGCGCTCTTGAGAAGTTTAATTTCTCTCTAACACGGCGATAATTTCCGCTTTGCCGTACATACACGTACCTACCCAGACCCCATCGCTGTATCGCTCATACTGCCAAAAGAAAGATCCATGAGTATATAAAAAAAATGGCCGACGATTACGATACTCGATAATGCAAAATTCGAGAGTAGGTGTCCAAATATTTGTGGCCAGACCCCAGCCCGCTAGGGGCGAAAGTTGCGCATAGATCTGCAGAGTTGCCGCAGAAATCATCCAAGTTATGTGGCAATGCCACACTGTGAGTCTGCAAGAGACGCTATACGGCGCAACGCGGACGGGGAAATCATCGAGCGATTACCTTCGGCAATATTCCTCAAATCTTTCGTGCACGCTGCTGATTTATATAATTATACCGAGTAAAAGGCTCGGAAGGCTTGTCTCGCTCTGCGGCTTTGCCGCATAGCTTGGACCCTGTCTACAGTAACTTGGCGGACCTATGTGCAACTCTAGGTACTTATGTAGTAGTTCTACAGCGCGCGACATTCTCGCGCCATCTCGGAGGACCCGCTCGCCACTAACAAACGAAGGCTTGCATCGAGGCTGCCACCGTATCCTTCTCCTCCGCTTTCCTCTTCGCGCAATCTGGGCTACCGCGCGCCGTACTTTATATATATAGTGACGTCTTGTCTGACGTCGTTAAAGCTCTACTCGCCGAGTGCAATAGAATTTTATCGGGCTTGTACAGCCTACCATCTGCAAACAAATGGTCTAACTGAACTATTTAATCACACTCTGGGCGACATGCTGGCTGTGTACGTTGCAGCCGACCACATGGACTGGGACCTCGTTCTACCGTATATTACGTACGCCTACAACTCTGCTACTCAATCCACAACCGGTTTCTCCCCATTTTTTCGGCTCTACGGCCGGCATCGATCCGCTCCCATCGACAGAGTTCTCCCATGCCGCCCTGCTTCATCCGAGTGTACAACTGTTTCTGAAGCTGCCCAGGATGCAGAAGACTGCTGTCAGATTTCACGGTCGCTCACGGCAGACACTCAGGGGCGCCAAAGCATCGCCGCGGCGATGGTCTGCTTGATCCGGATTTCCCACCCGGTTCACTCGTCTGGCTGTGGATCCCTTCCTCTGCTCCCGGCCTCTCAAAGAAACTTCTTTCGAAATACTATGGCCCCTACCGCGTCCTGGAGCTCACATCCTCAGTCAACTATACTATTGAGCCCCTCACACCGTCTCCCGATCTCCGCCGACATAGCTGCGAGACTGGTCATGTCCAACGACTCAAGCCGTACTACAAGCCGCACGTGAAGAAGAGGGGCATTATCCTAGCCGCACTACCATTGCACAGAGGAAGAGCCTGCTGACCTGGACAGACCAGAGACTCTCTCGCCGCCGTGGTTTCGCCGCCGCCTCAGCGCTGACCTAAGCCCCCGTTACAATGTATTTGATTATAAAGATAGAAAATGGGAGGAGAGATGGGGAGGTCTGCCTGTTGTTAGAGCTTCTCTCCCTCCATGAATTCTACCTCGCTTCGGGCTAGACCTGCACAAGGCTTTCGACAACGTCATCCTCACGAACCTCTCTAAAATAGACCCGGGAGAACGGACATTCAATCACGTCCGATCATTCCTATCCGAGCGGACCGCAGAGCTGGCATTAGGTGGCCTCAAATAGCGGCCCATTGCTCTGGAAAGCCAAGGCACGCCATAAGGCTCGCTGCCCTCGCCTTCTCTCTTTAACCTTGCACTCATTACCTTATACCCCCAAACTCGCCGCCTTGCCGGGGCTGCAGCACACCTTACACGCGGACGACGTCACCCTGTGGGTAACCACTGGGAATGACGGCCAAATAGAGGATACCCTGCAGCAGGCAGTTGACATAATTGAAACTTACGCGTCTGAAGCGGGCCTTGAATGCTCGCACTCGAAATCGCAACTGCTCCTTCTTAGGACCAAGCCACGCGGTAGAAATGCATACCTGACCCCGCCGACCCCTCTGAATGTATATGTGCAAGGACTTACGGTAAAGGAGGTCCAAACCATACGCATACTGGGCATTTACATACAGAACAATTGCAAAAACACCGAAATAATCAACAGACTCACGGCCACGGTCAATCGGACTGTGCGGCTAATCACACGGATATCCGGCAAAAGACGAGACATGAAAGAGAAAGATCTATGTCGACTTGTGCAGGCTTTCGTGCTGCGCAGGATCGTCTACTCCCTCCCTAATTACCTGCAACTGCAGCTCGCTCAAAGGAACAAAGTCGAAGCTATAATCCGGCAGGCCTACAAGGCGGCCCTTGGGCTCCAGCACAGTACGTCCACGGAAAGGTTGCTGGCCCTTGGGGTTCACAACAAACTTTCGGAGCCGTGCGAGGCGCACACCATTTCCCAGCTCGTACGTCTCACTCGCACGAAAGCGGGAAGGGCCATCCTATACAGACAGAAGATGTTCGAACAGCTCCCAGAGATGGACGCTAAAACGCAGTTACCCATGCACACCAATAAAGCTCTTTTGATCAAACCCTTGCCCAAGAACATGCACCCCGCGCACCACGCAAGCCGACGCACAGCGAAGGCTCGCGCCCTACACACTAAATACGGCCGAAACGACAATGTGGCGTACGTAGACGCAGCGGAATACCGACAAACCCCGAGAGAAGCGTTTGCACTGGTCGCGGTGAACGGGAACGGCGACCCGTTGGCGGCCGCGTCGGCAGAAACCACCTCCTCCGGGACGGCGGAGGAAGTGGTAATAGCTTTAACTACAGCAAACACGCTTGCTTGTATTATATTCAGCGACTCCAAAACAGCCACTCGCAATTTCGCGAGTGGCCGTACCACATCTACCTCACTTCGCATCCTTCAAAACACCCCTCTTCCGATTAGGGAAGTTGAACTAATCTGGGTCCCGGCCCACTCGTCCAATCCAGGGAACGAGGCGGCTCACGCGCAACCCCGGAGTTTCGTCGACCGGGCAGTGAGCGCGCCCTCCGACCCGAATTTCACGAGGGACAGGTTGATCTCATTTCATGACATCACCCATCTCTTTTGGCTGGAGAGGTGCGCATATCCCCTTCCCACAAATCGTTGACAAAAGCGCAGGAAGTTACCTGGCGCCGACTGAAAACACGCTCCCTTCTGAATCCGACAGTGCTTGCCTTCATGTACCCTGGGCAGTACGGCCAAGACTGCCATCAATATGGCGAAAGGGCCACATACGACCACACTCTGTGGAACTGCTCAAATGATCCGCCTCCAGCGTAGTTGATACAGCTCCCTTCTCCCAAGCGGTGGGAGGCCGTTCTGGTCAGCTCGGACCTTAAGATTCCAGTACGGGCAATCTAGAGGGCCAATAAGGTTGCCGCAAGCCATGGGCTAGCAGCCATCTAGTATGTGTCTCCTGCAACCTGCTCTCGACGCAATAAACGTTTTACAATCCAATCCGTCGATGCCTCTCTGTCTGGCTATATTGCTTATAGCAGTCGCATAGAGAGCATTCGCATCGACTGCTCCTCGTCCAGAGCCACCTAGAATTCCTCAGCCGCATGTCTCGCCGACTCTCATCCTCAAGGCCCCTCTCGTGCTGCACATTTTAAACGAAGAGACCTACAGCACTGCCTCATAGATACAGACCACATTCCCCACAGAAACAACGAGGGCGTAGTTGTGAAAGTCCGCATGTGTGCAGTACACACCTGTGCGTCTTTTATTTACATTCGGCCCATCGCCTCTTGACAGCCCGGTATTCTAGCCAAACTGGTCAGCACCATTGGGAAAAAACCTCCTACTTTGTGGAGACATCAATGCCTACCATACCACATGGGGATGTCGCAACATTTTTCCAAGGGGCAGAGGACTTATGTAGAAGCAATCTTTACCCCTGATATTCACCTTTTAAACACCTACGATGCGCTCACCCGCCGATGTAGCTCAGTGGTTAGGGGGCTTGGCTACTGAGTGGCTACGGAGTGGATTGCAAAGGAGGGTATCAGGGTCCAGCATGATGTCAGGTGTGCTAATAAGATTAGGAAACCGAGGGGATATAAGGTAGCCGCAGCTGGACAGGACAGGGCTGGTTGGAGGGAGGAGGCACTGTTGGCTGAGGATGACGAAACTTTATTGACCACAGGGATAGGAAATTGAAGCAAGTTAGCGCCCCGCAGGCCATGGAGGTCTTTGGCGACGGCGGCACATTCGATGGCCTTCGACTAAATGTTCGGGTCATCGCTGGACCTTAGCTTACCCAAAGCTTATTTAGAGGGATCAGGCAAAAATTATGGGGAGGCTCATGGACTGCGTGCCAAGATCATATGGTCGAAGTTATCTTTCTGACCACAGTAGCGGCAGAAGGGATTGATATCCTCATTTATGAACTTAGATGTGTAGTTTGGGCTGGGGAGGGGGGCAAGAATACTTCCATCACCCCATAAGACACTGACCAGAAAAAAAGAGACACCGTTGGAGATATACGGGCGAAATACCTTTGTCCTGCTGGTGCTGATGATGATGATTCTGAAGCTGCGCTCCCAGGCAGCGCAGCCAGCTCTCCCTCGTAGCGGCTGGCGTGCTGTGTTTCTGGTGGCTTGGTTCAGCCAGCACGCGGCGTCATATCCACCTTGGGGTACCCGCACTATCGTACTCAATCTTTGAGGGGCAGGGTAGCAGAAACGCTCCATTAATGACACAATTAACGCATCAATCTCTCTCCATGTGCAAGGGCCCTTTCCTGGCATAACCGCAGCTTTCTTTGGTTCAGCATGGTCTATTAGTTGTATTTTTTTCTTTACATCGTTTTATATTTTTCTGCTGCCTCCTAACTTTTTACTCCTTTCTCTTCCCGGCCTGTTTCAGTATACACTGATCCATCGCTACAAACTGGACGCTCCAAGATTGTAAGGAATGCACAGCACATGGCTTAACCTGCGACATCAAAGCATATCTATACGTACATTCCTGTGAAGCGATGGCCATGGTCCTCAAGCACGTCGAAAGCTCCTTCAGGACCATTCGAAGGCAGTCCTCAAAGAGCGCATACACAACCGATAAACAACCTCCCTTCAGGCCATGACGTACGTAAAAGTGCCCTGCAGGCTCGAACTTACTTCTCCTTCGCCGACCGTTACCAGAACTATGCCGCCCGCTGTTCTACAACGAGAACGATACAGACCCCCCCCCCCTCTTGAAAATACAGAGAAGGATAGCTTTGCCTACACAAACCATTCTATATTCAACAACCAGGACACCCCCCCCCCCCCCTTCCAGTGAACATACAGAGGATATCCGCATTAGAGTTATACCTACCCAAACCATTCTCCGGGCCAAATGCCAGCTTGAAGCCGCCCTACTTCGATGGCCGAGCTGGCTATTCAATTTTATCCGCACTTAAATTGAAGTTATGGTTAGGCACGTGTAACTTGTCCTTAAATTTGAGCACAAGACTTGGTGTTGCAACAAACGTTTTCTGTTTTTAATTCGGACAGTAACTACCGTAATTACAGTAGTTAATTAAATTCCTGCGGTAATCTGCTTTCGAGAGCTCAAAAGCGGTAACAGAATTCACTGTCTTTCACTTCAGAAGTAGGGAATAAAAGTGACCAGCGCTTGGCCTCCCAGGAAACGCTCTCGGCTGTGGTCATGTTGGGTATTTTGCAGCGGAGCGATAGTGTTTGTGTCAAAAAAGAAAATAAAAGGGGGGAGGCTGAGGTGACATAGGATAAGTGGTCGTGGCCTTCACTTTATTCGTACAGGTGTCCTCCAGCACCCAACCCCGTGCTGTTCCGGCAGAAATAGGAGTACCGATTCTGAGTGCAATACTCAAATAGCGTGGCTCAAGAGGAGCATGCGACAGTACGCGACAGACCTTACTCTACTCCAGCGTCCTTCCAATGGTCTCTGGTTGAGATATGGGCGAGAAAATAGTAACTGTCGGCCAGATGGGAAGCATAATAGTACTCACGTTTGAGCCAGTAGTCAAAATAGATAAGCGTGTACTGCCGCGCAAGATATGCACATCGGATTTGTCAGCATCAATACGCGTGCGTTTCCAAATGTCACGGTTTTACATCCCGTGGTAGGACATATGCGCTCTGAGACCGTCCCAGCTTGAGCCCACGAATGGGCACTCAAAACAACGATAGCCCCCTTCCCTAATATGGCTCTGCCTGTGACGCTGTACTTTAAATCGGTTGGTAGCAGCATAAAAGCAAAAGTCGCACTTGAACGGTTTCTCGCCGGTGTGCTTAAACTTGTGTTCATTTAGAGGGCCGGACCGAGAAGACGCAAAAGGGCACATGTCGCACCTATACGGTCGCTCTCCGGTGTGGCAGCGCGTATGCCTCATAAGGTGGAAGTTGGTCTTAAACGCCGCTGGGCAGTAGGCGCATGGGAAAGGCCTCTCTCCCGTGTGAGATCGGACATGCCTCGTAACTTTAGAGCACGTGCTCGAAGTGTACGAGCAGTAGGTGCAGCTGTAGAGCGGTCCTTGCTCTTGAAGTCCGCCCTGTTTGTCTTGAGAAGAGGAACAGAGGACTTCGCTGACGGCACTCGCTCCTCTTCCAGCCTCGTCATCGTCCAACTCGGAGCCGGAAGCCGAACTCATGAAGCTGACATCAGGATTGTACACTGCTCCTCCTGCGATTGCAGTCAAGAGTGGGAACGTTAAACAAATCACCGGCTATTTCTTTGAGACTTAACAGAGCTTCTCCTCTGGCAAAATTTCAATGCAATTGTTGAAGAATCCCAGATTCAGTTTGGGAGCATTGATCTAGAGCTCAGATCTAGATTGGCGTTGCTTTTAAACACTAGGAAAAGGCCAGGGCTCGAGCACACGTCAAGTAATTGGGAATGTATTAAGCCGCGTATTTAATGGAAAGTTATTCTTCATGGTGTGCGTTTACATCAATCATTGTTTTCCCGGCAATCTATCCGCTTGTCTATAATAGAAGAGGCACTGAAAGGCGGACATCACCACGGTTGATCGTGACAACTTGCAGGAATCAAATATACATACTACAGACAACGAAGAATTCCGAAGTCCGTATACTTCGGTCATTACGTCATACGCCTGAAGGCTGCTGTCACAAAAACCGCTTTTGGAAGACAGTTTTCTGGGACTCCGTGTTGTAAGGAGGAACTGCCCTGACGTTCCCAGCACTCAGTTCTCATTGTTGAAGCACATTTCGCGTTTTGCAAGAAACCTTCAAACTCAGAATTGACGTAAATCGATCGCTGCACAATAACCTTCGTTATAACCTATGCAATTGTATTTGTTCTGGGCACAACACACAACTGCTCCGAAGATGGCTACAATAATGCCCCAAATTTGTACAAAGTGAGACGAAAGTCACACTTCGTACCATGACACTAAAAGTAGGCAAACCGAAATACACAGTATACCATAACACTAAAAGTAGGCAAACCGAAATACACAGTATACGATAACACTAAAAGTCGGCAAACCGAAATACACAGTATACCATAACACTAAAAGTAGGCAAACCGAAATACACAGCATACCAACACAGGTAACAAGAAGGAAATACACTGACGTACAGTTATTGGGTAAAAATGAACGCAAAACTGTAACACAGACAAATAAAATATAGTTGGTCAAGAACACAGCTTGATTAACCATAGCTCTAAAGATACAAGCAGTCCAATAAACTTTAAATCAGGAGCAGCAAATATACTGAAATGCTTAACGCAAGTTGGACTGGGTCTTTATTGCTACAGTTGCTTAAAAGGTAGTGAAGAGCATACAAGGTAAAAGAGTAGATGAGAATATTGCAGGTTTTTCTGTCAAGCTAAATTACAAATAAGTGGCGGTAAACAAAGGTTTGCAATAGCTTCAACTTAGCGGTGGGAATGTGCACTCCATGGGTCTTGATCTGAAAGGTTCGAGTCATCAGGAGATGAAGCATTTCGCCATGGCAGAACTCACTCGAGAATTTACTACCGTCTGACACAACATATTATTTAGAATGCGGAAGACGCATCTAAGGAATGAAATTCTGCGGGAACAAAATCCGCTATATTCCGTCCCGTTCGGGTGGTGGATCAGGCATGAGGAAAGTCGTCGTAGAATCCTGAAAAAAAAAGAAACAAAAAAGATTTTCCTTCATTTCACCTATGAGAGCATAAAATTACACATTTATAGAAAGTCTAGATATTCATAACTGTTGTGCTCGTTATTGCTTGCTCGCTTGGGCAGAGGTCATGCTTAGCCCAATGTGCCAAAAGTGAAAGCACTGAATTAACAGAATGTCCCAAATGAAACGGGGCAAGATTTTTTTTATAAATCCGCGTTCTTCTGCACTGAAATCAAGTGAATTTTCTTAGGAGTTATGTAAAGTATCGGCTGCTATTTCTCTCATTTCTCCTATTTTAGTAGGTAACTGAAATTAAACAATTAACGTTATAAATATGGCTTTAAACGCTGAGCTGTGAATTGGAAGTTGTTAAGCGCCATGAAAGTGCTCAGACACAGGTGTTCCCGATGGAGTAGCCATAGCGTATAGCCCATTCCATTCGGCAAAATGAAAGCCCACAAAATCTTAATATATATATATATATATATATATATATATATATATATATATATATATATATATATATATATATATATATATATATATATATATATATATATATATATATATATATATATATATATATATATATATATATTAGCAGATAAGTTAAAGGAAATGAGGGGCCCGTTTTACAAACTTATGAAGGGAGCCAACAGTCACCGAAACCAAGGTGCATAGGGGAATGTTTTTTTTTTATGTATTGTGCTCATCAGTGGGTTATTAGAAGCTAAGTACTATAATATCCCACTGATAAGCACAACAGATAAAAAACATTCCCCTATACACCTTGGTTTCGGTGACTGTTGGCTCCCTTAACACACACACACACACACACACACACACACACACACACACACACACACACATATATATATATATATATATATATATATATATATATATATATATATATATATATATATATATATATATATATATATATATATATATATAATATGGCTGCGTACATTGTGAGCCCTAATTCACCGCTATTTCAGCGTTCTCATCAGCGACTTGTTAAAGCGCTGCCAACGCTGCCTTTCTGCATTGCCCACGACAGAGCTTATTGTTGGGCTGATTCCGAAATAAGCAGCTGCCGCTGCTGAAGGCGCGCGTTATCAGCTGCTGGCGAAATCTACGAACCGGCAGCAACGCGAAGCTCTGTCGTGAGCAGTGCACAAGACGAGAAGTTGGCAGCGCTTTACCAATTCGCGGATGATGAGAGTTGTCACGTAGTATTTTCAGATTTCGCAGTCTCATTTCTGCGGAATAAAAAGAGCTGCGCTAAGGCTAGCTTGTCGAAAGCACCTGGGCCGGACCATTTTCATAGCGCTCGACAACTTTCCAATTCACACCTGAGCGTGAAAGCCCTATTTAAGAAGGTAATTATTTAATGTAAATTAACGATTAAAGAGCACGGAAAGAGACAGTGGCCGCTATTTTAAATAACTCCTAACAACGATTGCTCAAATTCAATTAGGAAAAACGCTTTGTTTTTGTTTTCAAATTTCGATCCGCTTCAGCTGGGAGGACGTTATATAAGGAGAATGAGAGGAATAGTTGCATAGATTGCACAACATCTGCTATACATAAGTTTGGCTTACGGCGAGTCACATAGTAAGTTGTTTAACCAAAACGGCTTAATCTGCCACTAGAACAGAGTTGCCAGACTACTTCCTGCAGGAGGCATGTTGCATTTTCTCGGATCATGGTCAACTCTCACAGCAAAAAAAAAAAAGGACATCACTCATCAAGATGAAAAACGAAGCGGCAACAATGAAACTCGGAAAAATTGTTAAATACATACTCTACATGCTGCTGTACTCAACTGTATTACTACACAAAACTGTACTGTACTACTGCACTTACTATTACTAAGAGTAAACCCGCCGCAGTTAATCTGTCGTTTTAGTAATTAGGCTGCTTATCTTAAGGTCATCGGTTCCCTTCCGGCCGCGGCGACCGTATTTTGATGGAGCCGAAATGAAACCACCTGCACGCTATGTTATGTTAGTGCATGTTAAAGAACCTGAAGTGCTTTAAATTAATGCGGTGCCTTCCATTAAGTCATCTCTTATACCCCACGTGTCGCTTCAAGACGTTAAATTCCACAGTTCACAATTAAAAATTCATTACGCATAACATACTAGAATACATACTACCCTGTACCTACTAATTATACTTGCTATACCTACACACCATACCAACTATACCGCACATTCACCGTCATCGCTTTATTTTCCTAGAGTACTATCATTTTTACGAAAACATTACGTGACCGAAAAAGTACCCCCGATAGTACTGCCGTTCCCTCTCTAACAGAAAAACTCGCCGACTGTGAACCTCAAGTACGTCGCTCTTGAGTCAGCCACAGAAACTCAGGGATACCTTCCTTAGTGTGCCCATGCTTTGCCCTACGTGGGAGCACATATCGTAAAGCAGGTAAGCGAGGTGTGAGCATGGCATGATCTTGCTAAACCAAACTGTAATGCATGACATGTTGATCTCTAGATGTAACACTGGAAACCGTTATCGAGATGGGACATATGGAATGTACGCAATCAAACAGAGCCGAGTACACGTGACTGCACGAGCTCTGCTGACACATTGAAGCAAATTAGTTCCCGACAGGAGATTTTCAGTGCTTAATAGGTGTGTCCCGTGATGAAGGCCTGGAAAAAAGAAAGAAGAAAAGTTATTAGAGAGAAAAACACTCAAGGAAAAACACCCCCCCCCCCCCCCCCCAGTATCGTCATTTCTGATTTCTTTTCCTTCTAAAACACACGCAAATATTCACACTCGTAACAACCGCTGTCATAGAATAAAGTGCCTTTTGTGCAAAAAATATCCAGGCACCAGCCCTCATTGAGCTTTGCTTACGTTAAGTCTGTGCAGGAACTTCAGAACGGCAGCTCTGCCCGCGCAAAGCTTTCAGGCGGCAGCTATATCATAGCACGTTACTTACGTACCGCTTCTCCAAGAGCTTCAAAGTATGAGCTACCATAGCAAGTCATTTAAAGGCCGCCTGTGCAAAACAATCCAGGTACCAGTACTCGCAACAAGTTGCTTGCGTACCTTCTCGGCAACAGATTCAAGGCATGAGTTCTCTCACCACCTTACACACGCCATGTCTGCGCAAAAGTACGGAGGCATCTGCTTTTAGAGCGAAAGCACTCATACGCTCGCCAACACCGACCAGGAATCTTACGCACGTACGAACGACCTTGTGCCGTTACCTAGAAACCCCAGTTACTACCTGAGCTACTAGGGTACTTATTTCTTTCCATAAACATCAACTGAACAGAATCTTCTAAACAATGGCCGTTATTCAAAATTATCGTGTCGACTTTCGTTTGCAGTATAGTTTAAAAATGTGCTGCTTATGCTTTTTACCATAGTGTTCAAGCTGCCTTAACCCGGTTCATTTTTGTGTTCCCTGCCTTTCTTTAACGTGGTGCTTACTTATGTTTATTGTACCCCAACCTGCTAAAATCCCCAGCACAGACTGCGCTATTCGTAAATAAACGTCCCGTACTTGACACATAGGGATGCCGTATAAGAGCGTAGTTGATGACTCCAGGTTAACTTAGACCATCTGGGGTTCTTTAACGCGCACTCGCACAGAGCACGGGGATTTCCGCATTCCGCCTGCGTCGAAATGCGGCCGCTGCAGTGGACAGCTCCGAATTAAGTTCGGCCTCTTGGCATTCTTTAAAGTGGAATGGCATCGCGGACTGCGTTGCCGGTTTGGCTTTCACCTATACCGAAATATGGCCGCTGCGACCGGGATTAGTTCACGTATCCATGCAATGAGAAGCCGAACGACATATACACTGAAGCACCGCGACGTGTCTTGTGCATGTTGGGCTTAGGCACCAGACTCCCAGCACCAGACGATAGCACAAGCTCCTCCTTCTGGTATCCTCTTCGCGAAAAGTAACCGAACATTCACGTTTGCTTTCAAGTCGTATTCTGCAGCCCTTAAGGCACTCTTACGGTCCAAAAGGTCCGGAACGAAGAGGAGAAGGCTTCCGTTTAACTTTCACAGATATAGATCTTGAGGGTTGCCATGAATGAACTGCTACAGGGCTAATAAGCAAAACAAGTTGATCGGTTACTTTTGGCAAAGACCTTCGGTCGTGTATCACGCAGTTTCCGCTTATCCGGCATGCAGTACCAACTGTCCGGCAACATTTCTCTCTGAAGGGTGTGTCCCTAATCAAAGCAACGTCGCGCAGTCAGAGACATCCCTAAAGGGGTCGAAAGGCTTGAGCCCCAACCGCCTCCAAGCGTCTCGAAATCATCTCAGACATGGGGATCATGCCGAAGCTCGGAGAAAGAGAGAGGCAAGGGGAAAACGTTAACAAAAGCAGTTTATTTGCTGCTCTTCGACGAGGGGAGTATGGCGACTGGCTCACCTGGCGCGTCGACCGGTCTCCGTTTGCTGTGGTCTTGGATCACCCATGTGGATGGGAGCCGAAGGGTCCTTTGTCGGCGGACTCATTGGCGTGCCGGGACGCTGGGTCGATCAGCTCGTGCCCGGGTTCCTCGTATATGGGTCTTCCTCGCGCGAGTGCCGACGACTTGGCGGGAACTTGCTCAAGAGGGGACGATTCTCCAGAGCTCGACTGCCACGGGACCTTCATCCAGGGATTCACGCGCCCCTGGAAACCGACGGCGGCTGAGGCCGCAAGTAGCCATGTGACCAGCGGGACTCGGACGCTGTACTTGAGCTTGAAGGTCGAGGCCGAACGAGTCAGGGAGGCGCGCTGCTCATCTGCCATCAGCAACTAGATGGGTCGTCACTGTCTACAGGAAGACATACGTGTATACGGCGCGACTGCGGCACTGTTCCCTTGGAGTCATGGTGAACGTTCGAATAACTTTTCCAATTTCGATTTTTTTCCTCGTTAGCACGCATGAGCATTCAAGCCGTATATGATACTCTCACTGCGCTGACATGAGACTGCTTCGAAGCTCAGCGCAGGGTTCGGCATGTCTCACAAAGTTCACTTTGAAACATATTCAAGTCTTTCCAGCCTCGTGCATAACGTGAATGCAACCACCTTCCTGCAGATATCGTCGACATTAGTGATAACCAGCATTTTCATACTACACTGAAATACTTTGTTTTGTAATATGCATTGCATCTGCTTAAGCGTTTTTGCCTTGAAACCACTCCCCTCTTTAATGCATTGGCCCTGAAGGTTCACTAAAGGAAATGAAATGTTTGCTGAATTCCAGAGCACGATACGAGAGTTTCTCAAGTTAAATATGTTCATTTTCTAACCTTATGAAAGCAAAAACTCTCACTTTCGTTATCAGTAGCGATGGCTTGTCCCCAACTCAGACATATGAATGTCCGTGACCATGCCTTTGCTATCTTCGAGAAAAAATAGGACGCATAACTTTGGGGTTACGGTCTTTTAAAAGTTGCTGAGTGCTACATTTTTGTGCATTATATCCGTAATGCTGTCGCGGTGAGCCGATCTTTTAGGGGACTTGTTATCGCACAGCGCCCCAGTTCGCGTGTAGGTTTGGACATTCCGATCAACACTGTATAACAGTTTGACTGCTTTAAAGCTGTTGTGGCTGGGTGTGAGCTGGTCAAAGACACCAAAATCGATGGGGAAGGGTATGTTAGTCTTCTTCTTTGCAAGCATTGAAGGGTCTACATGCACATTCTAGTTTGTGCAAACGAGGGGTCGCACACAAAAACTGTTTTCGTGCATAGATCGTGAGACTAGGCGACCGTAGAGCGGTACTGAAGCATGCACAACAGCTGCGGTCATGCCAGGGAGGTGTTTGGCACCTGTAATTGCGGGCAATTTATCCTGGAACATGGATAGAGTAAGTTTCTAATGCATGCCAACTGCAATGACGGAAACATTTATTATAGTTTATTTAAATCACAACAGTCTCTGAAATTGTGGTTGCATAGCCAGCGTATAAAAACGGCATTCGTGCACAGTACTGAAAAAAAATTTAGGTGAGACAAAAAAATTATATTAGCATGCAAACAATGAAAAAGGGCTACGTCTTTTGACATCACGCAGTCGGAGGCTGGCTTATGCGCTGGCTTTTGTAATCACTGGTGTCGTGGCCCGCTCTGAGGGACAAGACCGCTCAACTAACGCACACCGCATCTGTGGCGGCGAAGGACATCGCACTGACGAAAACCCCCAGGCAAATTGTTCATCGGTATTTCCCAAATATTACTTAACCTCCCTTGATAGTGTGCAGGCAGCGGGCAGGCAGACAGGTATGAGACATGCTGGTGTCACTTGAAAGCAGCAGTGGTTTTCTGGGTCACTCCGTGTGAACGCTTCAGCGCCTCTCTCCCGACTGCGCTGACCTCGTTGTTGGGGATGCTCTCTTCTGCCACCCTCTAAGGTCTCGCTGCTGTGAGCAGGGAAACCTTGTTGGAATGCGTGGGGTGGCATGTTGTAGGTAAAGGCCCGGGCAAAGCAGAGCCCAGCGTGCGGAGTCGCAATTAAGCTTGGTAGGTAATCCAATGCTGGAGGGTAATCCAATGGTGGTAGTTAAAAGCATCGGATGCAGCGAGCACAGCACAACTAACACCACATCTATCAAAACGCGGCAAATACTACGAAGCGTAAGCAGGAGGAAGGCAGTTAGTCGACCTCCGCAGTCACGGTCTCCACTGTTTTAGGGAGCACACCCAGCCGCACTCCAACAGCCTGCACGAATCGGAAATCCTCAGGAGACACATGTAGTCGCAGGAGACGATCGAATACTCCAAGCAGAACAGGCCCTCCTCCGCCAGAGCCATCCAAGATGGCCGCCAGGAACAAGCCTCCGTGCCGCTTCCGTTGGTTGGGGCACGATAATCGACGCTGCAGCAACTCCTATAGATGGCGAAATATCCCGGAAGAGAAGAACCTGTAGGGAAATCCAGCGATGTGATGAAGACAGTGCCGGAGGCTCCTTGCTCGCCTCAGCAGGCAAGAAAAGTTCCGATATGGGGGCCGACGAACTGTCGCCAAAGCAGTAGTTCCATGCGGTAGGCCCAAATTACTAATAGTTGGGGCCAGGCCCACCAATCCCAATAACGCACAGAACCTTTGGTAGGCGGGCGATGTCCAGGCAGGCAGGAGAGCAACTGAGCTAGCCCCGGAGAGCAGGCCCTCGCATGTCCTCACCCCTGGGCGACTTCATGGAAACTTGCCAGTGGCACGCATCTACGGCTGGCTCTCCCTCGCGGCTCAACTGGATTTTAACCAGTGAAGAAAAGAGGCTGGGAGGGGTGAAAGGCATTGAAGCCCGGAAGAAAAGATTCGGGCAGAGCTGAAAGAACTTAAACGGTGAAGAGGACTGTTTGGTGAGGGGAGGTTGCTCAAAGAATTTCGAGCCGGGAAGAAAAGGTACGGAGAAAGCCCCCCCACTCAACCGATTGTTGTAAACCGGACCCGGCTTCCAACAATGCTCTCCAGTCTTCGACGTTGTGCGCAACCCTCGCGTACAAAGAAGACTACAGGGGAGAAAGGAGGTACGGCGCAGGTGCCTCTCGGCCGTTTTCGGTTGAGCCGAGTTAGCGAAGAAAGCAAGCAGGCCGTGGCGGTGTGTGGTGGCGGTGCACAGCAAGAGACCGGACTGGTAGGGGGGCTGGGAAGCGTGCTTGGGCAGTCCGGAAGAGAGAGTAAAAGGAACGGAGAATGAAGTAAACAGAAGGAAATACGAGGAGAGGAAAGAACAAGGGGAGAAAACCAATAGACCAAAAAGAAAGTAGATAGTGTGAAAGAATGAGGAAGAACCGACGAAATAGGTAGCAGGGACTATTGAAGGCCTATGATTATTATTACATCAGGCTTCGTTTCGAAAAATGTTAGCAAAAGCAACACTAAGGCGGACACCCCTTCCTTTCCTTTATTACAAGTAATCTACCCGAACACACTAGTCTGTTCTCTTACTTCAGTTTATAGTTTGATCACAACGCTCGAAGGCTTCACACAGCGGTGTTGCGACCGTTAACGGACGTGCACGCACTGGAGGCTCTTGTAAGCAAATTGTTTTGTAGCTGCCGGTGATCGTCGATGCTTAGTACGGTGCATCCAATGACGAATGCCTGAAAAGTACGAATAGAGGAAAGTCACTAACAATTGACAAATCTTGAAGCACAAAGTGGCAATGAAGCAAACTGAAGAGGTTCCACTTAAGTAATGTGGTTTTTATCTCCTAATGAGATTGCCCATTAAAACTAAGCGCAGCAATCCTCAATACACGTCATCTGAGATCTGTTTCTGCAAAAGCCTTTAGGCAGCAGCTTTCACGACACCTGGAGTAGGCCCTGCCTGTGCAGAAAATTAGTGCGGATGCGTCCTTGACGTCTTGACCCATAATTTAAAGGCTTGTGCTAATTTGCGAGTGTCATTCTTGAGGTTGCGAAGTGGTGCTTGTTTGTTTGGCGCTATGCTCGTCCATTTGGTTATTTGTTTTCTTTACCTGAGCGTCCCGGACTGAGCTAAAAGCACCCTTTGTGTTACCTAATACATGTAATTGTTTTACATAACTATGTGCGTTTGTGTGCAGAGTGCATTTTTTTCGGTTGTGCCTATGCTGGGGCGGAGTGGGGAAGGGGAGACTTAATGCCTTGAGTGTCCTAGATGACATACGTTTTGTTTCAACCTACAGTGTGCACGCGCTGCTACATTTATTTATTAATTTAATAATTATTTGCTTTTCCTCGCGGCTCTGGAAAATAATAGAGGAGAGTGGGTACAAGTGAGAAATGCAGTATAAGCAACTACAAAAAGAGAAAAAAAAGATAAGTAGCAAAACGTGTATTTAATAGCGTAGTAATAACCGTAGTAATAGCCGCAAACACATGAAAATCAGTCACATTTAGAAATCCGGTGGTGATACATAAAAAAAATAGCATTCAATCAGTAAGGGTCAAAATTTATGCCGTAACAAGCACAAACACTCAGGAAAAATCAGTGACTTTTTCAAATGCAATACTGACTGGAATATCAGCGATATGACCGGTTTATGTGGTATCTATGAGAAAGAGTCATTTGCACGTAATTACTCTGTGATTACAGATTTTTTTTTCTGCGAAATAAAGGTATGTTGATGTGGGACATCTTGTTGAACGTTTTTTTTTAGGTGCCCCCAATAATTCGACAGTTAGTTATTTCGGACATTTCCTCAGCTGCGCAGAAATCCGAATTACCACGGTTTTACTACATCTCCTTCACATTCCACTAAGCTTTAAAGCCTGTTCCATGTTTTTTTTTCTTTATCCAGCCACGTCCTGAAACCGAAATCAAATTTTCCCTCTTTGTGTATTTCAGTCCAGCAGGAGCGTGTTGGTGTGGTACGTATGTAATTGGGCTAAGGTGGATCAATTAGATTCGATCTCAAGAAGTGCTCCTACCTTATTTCTTCGCACTGGGTGCGCCTGCTGCCATTTAAAGCATTCTGAGCCACTTTGTACTCAACGCATGCACGAGGCTCCGCGCACACCGGCCACTAGTGTGTCGCTCTTCATGCTTACACACACAAAAAACAGAACAAAAGACCGGAATAAAAAGCACCTTGTCCCATGACTCCACCGCGCCTATTTCGCCGAGGGCTTCTCAAGATTGGATACTACTTGAGAAGCGCTTTCGTTACCGTATGTTCTTGTGTGCATCTTGTCGCGACCCAGCTGGCGACACGACGTTTGACCATCCGACGACCCCACAAAAAAGAGTGTCTCGCTGGGAAAGTACCAGCGGAATTTTCTCACGCTTGGCTTGGTGGAAATGACCTTCCCTCTGACTGGTTCCCGGAGGAGTACGCCTGGAGGCAGCTACCGACGATGGACAGACGACGGGGGAATAAAGGAACGATGCCTTCGAATAATTAGCTGTATCCCTCAGGAGGCAGCCCGACCGGAGAGAGCTTGCTGCAGTTGAGGCTCGCGGCGCCGCAAGAACCACGTGTGTTCTTTGGGAGACACTTCAGGAGCCGCTTGCACAACGCTTGCACCTCTGTACGAAATAGCGGCGGACTTGCGATTTCTCTTCGCCCGTTCTCACGGGTCGACTCTGCAACGATGAGACTCCGCTTGCTACGCGCTATGCAACTTCCCATCCTGGAGAAATGTGCCTCGTGTTGGATTGGCCACCGCCTGATGAAAGGGTGGGGGGAGGGGTACTTCAGGGGATTTAAGGAGCGTGCTGACTGAGAAAGGACGCTCTGGCCCTGACGACAAGGCTGATTAAGTCGCATCGACGCATGAACTCGTAATTTTTGACTGTTTGCTCTTTCTTAAATATGTAAATGAGTTTCGCCAAAGTGCCATTAAACCCGCTTGCTTTCGTTTTCCCAAAGTTCAAGTTCCATCTTTCCTCAGCCCGAAGGTTCGGGCACGCTACCCAACGGAGCATGGGTTCGAGTTAGCCCCTGCGTCCACGACAATCTGTACAACCTTGGACATATAAATGCGCTCCGTAACTGAGCGCGAATTACCAATCAACGTTTAGTGGCTTCCCGAGCCGGGGTCTCGGCCGACCAGAAACAACCGCTAGCAGGAAAAAATATGCTACAGCGAAAATGTCAGAGAATTTTGAAGACAATATTCTGCTTCTTACTAGCGCAATACTGAGACCCTCGTGCAAAATACTCAATACGAGAGCAGAAAGATCCATGTGGTACTATTGTAATAACGATATACTAAGATCTATGTTATCCGCCTGTATTGTGCAAACTGCTCAGCTAATTGCTAACTCTTCTATCTGCCGTTCAAGTGAAGAAACACCTGACGTCATCAACCACTAACGGCAACCGGTACACTCATATCGCCGTCTCGATGCTACCCGCCGGTGAGCCATCCCTGCAGGGTCAGGAAAGAGACCGCTACCCCAGGAGGGGTCCAGGAACATCTCGACGACTCTCTGAAAGCATGCCTCAGCGGTTTGCCAAATGGAGGAACTTCAGGCAGGTCCGCCCCCGGGAGGAGAGTTTCAGGTGAGGTTAACCACCAACTGGAATGCGCTCACTTTTTTTGACCTGAAACTTAATGCGAAAGGTTCAGGGTTAGTAAGCAGACAATGGCGAAATCTTGACCTCCTGGCCTCTTAACCTCCGACCTTAATCTCCTGACCTCTTGTGCACATTCCCTACTGCTGCAACCACTATCTTTGAAAAACATACAGCAAGAAAGTAAAACCATCGAGCAGTATTGCTTGCATTGTAAACCATAGCCAAAACTCCCACGCTGATCAGTACGAATTAGACGGTCCCGCCGGTCATGCAAGAGGTGCACTAACACAAAGACAGACAAAGCCTATACACATGGTAACGCAAAATAACAAGGACGACAGACTATAGAAGACGGGATGAGCGCTTTCAACTGAAGGTTTATTCACACAGAAAATATAGATACGTACACTTTAAAAAGATGAAGAATCCATCCTCTGTCACAAGATGCTGTCCAATATCGGAACTTCGCACTCCAGTAGTGCTATAGAAGGCGTGTTAATGAACGTGGAGCCAGCCTTGCGAATGAAAAATGCTTCTACTATCTATCTGACACTTTGATTCTTGCCTAGGAGGATAACTTCCCTGTCCTCTAATATTGGTCTACAGTCGTGTTCTTTGGAATGCAAGCTCAAGTTAGAAGACGGGTTTACGTGCTTCAGACTTGAGCCTGCATTGCTAAGAAGGCCCAAAGCCAGGGCGGCCGACTATTTCAACCGATTTGGACCATCGAGCCTCAGCAGAGAGCCTTGTTATGATTAACCGTCGAATCAAGGCGTCCGAAGATGCCGGGGAATTGAACATTTCTTGGGGCAGTGTTTTCAATATCATCCACTATGTTTTGGGCATGTGGAAGGTCTCGGCACGATGGGTACTAGGGAACCTCGCAGCGCAAGATCGACACCACCGCGGGCACTCGTCAAGGGAACTTTTGCACCTCTATTCAAGTCATCCGGAAGATGTTCTCTTCCTCCTTGTGACTGTGGATGAGACGTGGTTGTGCAGTGGGACAAAGAAACAAAACAGCAGTCGATGCAATAGAGGCATTCGGAGTCCCCTCCTTCGAAACAATTCAAGACCAATGCTCACACATAAAATTGATTTCGACACTTCTTTGGGACTCAAAGGGGATCCGGGTCATTGAGTATGCTGAAAACAGTAAGACAGTAACAGGCGATTATTGCGTCAACGTTCTCCGAAAATTGCTTGAAGTCATCATGGAAAAACGCCGAGGATGGATTGCTGTAAAGAGGTGCCCTCCTCCTTCACGAGAACGCCCCGGTTCACAAGTCTCGTGTTGGTTGCCCTGGGTGTCATTCGAGAGTGCCGTTTCAAGGAGCTGGACTACCCACGTTAGTCTCGATCTGGCCCTGAGTGACTTTTATTTTTTTGCAGATTTGAAGGAACGCGTAGCTCACGAAAACGAGGTTCGATGACTCGAGCTCGCTTCAATCTGCTGCAGAGGAGCGGCTTGGCAACCAGGAAGAGTCTTTTTTTTTTTGCGACCTATCAGAAACCTTCTAGGAAAATGGGAGGAGGGCATTAGTGTGGGCTGAAGTTGGGTTGAAAAATAGTGTTTTTTTTTCTTCAAGGTCTGGCACTGTTTGTTATATGTGAAATGTAAAACTTTCTGGCCACCCCTCGCATCAGATCAGATAATAACGGGGCAGCGCTTTCCATTAGGTGTATCTTTATAGCGATTAACAAAGTTGCTTCTGCTTGCCATATTAAGAAACACAGGGACTGCAGACCCTTGGACGACTTGCCTGGCTTCTGCTTCTACTGTTGATTGCCCCAATTAGCTGCAGCCACTGTTTTTATCTTCCGCAAAACATGTGCCAGGCTGACGCTGACCAAGAGACGTCATCCACGTACACTTACGTCGCCTGGGATGCAGCCAATCGTGTTGTCCTGGAGAGATCATCAGAACATATAAACCGTTCTTTTTGCTGTCAGGGCGTAAAATGTGGCGAAGCGTTGCTAGTGAGTCGCTTATCAACGTACTAGTGAGTTTCTCATCAACCCGCCGTGGCAGGGTAAAGGCCTCTCCCATGTCCCTCCAACTAGCACTCTCCTTTGCCAGCTGCGGCCACCGTATGCCCGCAAACTTCTTAATCTCATCCGCCCACATAACCTTCTGCCACCCCCTGCTATGCTTCCCTTGCCTTGGAATCCACTCAGTTAACTTTAAAGGGACCAGAGATTATCATGCCTTCGCATTACATGCCCTGCCCAAGCCCATTCCTCCCGCTTAATATCGACTAGCATGTCATTAACTCGCGTTTGTTCTCACACCCTCTCTGCCCGCTTCCGGTATCTGAACGTTCTACCTAGCCAACGCCAGCCAAGAAAAACCTTGAGGGTGACCCGCGCGACCGGAGCTGGTTACTGGCCGCGATGGTAGATTGCGCCACAGGACCGGTGTCGCTAATGAGGCCGGTGACGTAGTGACGGTGACGTAATGGCGGCCGCTCACGCGGGGTTGTCTCCTCTCTCAGCCTGTGCCATTAGGATTGCGTGTGTGCCTGCCTACTGGGCCAAATTAGCAGTGTGTAATTTAAGCAGACCGGGTAAAAGGTTCAGAACGCAACTGTATAAGGACCATTCTTTTTCAATATCTTTGCGAAGTGCTGCCATTTTACGAAAGCGTCACTTCCCCCCTTTATGCGTCTGTACCGCCACCCATGTCTCGATAGGAATTTTCGTGTTCCTGGTGGACCCTCCATGTAGATAACGCATGGAATTCCTGTGTCATAATTTATGTACAGTCTGACGTGATTTGAAGGCTATCACTTCACACGGCCGGTCTCGAGGGGAGCGCGCGTGCTCTTTCATACGGCCGGCGCATTCGCCGCGGAAGCAGTGCGAGTTTTTCTCCGGGAGTTACGCTGCCGCCGCCGCTAGAGGCGCGACCACCCTACCGCTGGCTGCACGCCTGCATGCGGAGCAGCGGGTGGCTTTTGCCTGGTTTCGCGCTGTAGCCCGCTGGCTCACGTTGATCGTAGCTCCGAAATCAAAGAAAACAAAATGCGGGTACTTAAGCTGCGTATCTCCAACATGGTCCACTTGTGCGCATATTCTTCGCCACAAAATTTGCTCAATGAAAACTTTGGAAATGGGGGATAAGTCTCACATTCTTCAGCGCTATGTCGGGGATTTGTGGTTTTAAACCCAGAAGGAAATACTCTGATCAGTTCTTCGCGTATATCTCATGGTCCGTGATTAAATGACTAGTTAACCTGAGCGGAAAAGAATGAAATCTTGGAAAACGAAAGTGTTGCGCTCGTCCCATAAAAATGTACTATATCGAGGAAAATATTCTCTACCACGCGTGAGCCGTAAATCCGATAGCACCGTAGTGGGGGCTTGAGACGAGACTTGTAAAGTTGATAGTCGGACTCATTCATGTACACCAACGTTGAAGAGTCAAACAACCTGATTGCTGGGAGATGTATATAGTACTTAATTACGCCAATATCGCTTTTCGCACTTCCTGAATATACTTATTTTCACCCTCATATACATCAGAACTTCCTTAAACGCGAGACATGATGCGTTTTCCAGGGCAGCACCATGAATTCTTGCTAACGCAGCTGTTGTGCAAAATTAAAGCAGCTGCGCTTGAAATTTCAGGAGCTATATGTACGCTGCATAATCTTTTACTCTTTGAAACCTGCCATCCAAATGTTACATGCCCCATATCATTCTACACACTCACAAAGAGCCTACCGGAAGACGAACTATGTAAGCCGATAGCCTTGCTTTTTAGCCATATTTAAGGGTAGACCGTGTTGACGTCTGGGCTCGAAGCAATGCGTTCGAGCGTACACAGTCGGGCTAAAGGAGAGAGCGTGCAATCGTCAATCCGTCGTTTCAGATTTCTCCCATAGCAAAGGGGATGACTAGGCGGTCTTTGCGTAAAGCTTAAGAGGTAACATATAAAGGCTTGATGGTTACCACTGACGCGGGCCGAACTGGGAGCGAGCAGCGCGCATTCTCCTGCGTGGACGGCGGTCGCAGGGGCGAAGCGGTTGGAGTGGTGGGGCAGTGGCGACCCCACTGAGGTGCGGCGGGAGGCGGAAACAGACCTCATTGCGAAGGTCGTAAGAAGAGAAGCGCGCGCTCCGCTCGAGACCGGCCGTGCACTTCATTACCTTGGATAGCCGAAGGATTCCTCTATCCTGCAACATCGGTTTGTTGCGAACCAATTGAACGTCCCACCAAGAAAAATTTGTTATCTTGTTCAGCCGAAACGAACGTGATAACCTTCACGTTGCGCTAAGGCTGTGCGCAGATAGCGCAGCTTCCCGAAGCGCTGATAGAGACTGGACGGGAGGGTCGCTTACGAAAGACGAGCCGAGTTTATTTTGCTTGCTGAGCCGCCGGGATTGCTAGGTGTGAAGTACGCGCTGCTCTTCGAAAGACCGCGGCAGGGACACCGGCCTCGAACTATTAAGTTGCCGCGTAAGTTTCTTACTCTCCTCTTTTCACCTGTCTGGCTTGTCTGACTTCGAGTTTATGGCACGAGATTCGCGCCCAGCACAACCCGCCGCTTTGGTTGACTCAGGTGGCTAAATTCCTAGGCGGCAGCGTAAGAGGAAATCCTGCTTGCACCATCCCCTTATATCGTTAGTTGACATTCTTTCTGTGCCAGGGCTAGAATATCTGTCCATTTCTATACCCTTATAGCAGACTAACCTCTTGTAGGAAGAAGGTCGCCATGCCGGTATCTAGCTGCTGCATTTGTGTGCAGTCATGAGAATTATGAGCCTGAACACGGCATCGCGTGTCGTTCTGCACAGACAGAGCAGCCTGGCGTGAGCTACGACTGACGTCGCCCGTGGAACTTCCTCTGCAAAGGCTGTTTCGCGAGCGCGCCTACTCCCCGCCATTCCGTTGTTTACAGCGACGGCTGTTAGGCGCCAGTCCCTGGATTCCGCGTCGTAGTCGTCCGCCGTCGTCGGCGTCGATGCCGTCGGTGTAACCGGTGGATGCGTTATCCCCCGCCGGTTGCGCCGGTCTACCTGTGTGGCATAAGCCTACGGGTGGCTCTGTTTGAAACAGCCGCCTGCCAGTGCAGGGGTGCATCACGGGACCACTACACAAGTGCGCCAGCAAAAAATCCCCAAAACTTAATGCCTAAACAGCTATCGCTGAACCTCGCGTTACACAGTCGTAGCCGTACTGTGATTTTTTTTTTTTTTGGCTTCGGCAGTTTTGCTGCGTACCCTGCCATTCTCGCTGTCTGTATATGACAATAGTGCTAACTGCATAACAGTGATACATAGCATGCAAGCTCACCAAATAGAATTGAGAGAAGCGGCTGCCATTCGTCAATTTTTGTGTTTTGCGGAAGATGTAGAAGATGAAAAAGTCAATTTGCCTATTTTATTCTTGGTTCCTTTCGGTTGCAAAGGTGCCCGCCCAATATCCCTCCGCTCTTGTAAGGAAAAACGTGCTGCCTAGCCAGCTCGATAGCGCCCCCAGAATACCACTCTGGGCGTGCATGCAAAGGTGACCTGGCAGCAGTTGCATGTCCTTTATCAGTTATCGCCGTGCATTTCCAACTGAACGGATAGCAGACGGCATCATTGCGGCCACTTAACGGTTGTGTATCTGTTCGTCTAACAGCCGTTACAGCGCAGTGATGGCAATGGTGCAAATCACTCGTTTCGTTCGACAAGAAGTTTGCTCCTTCCGGGGGAGGCTTTCAGTCAAGGCGCCGGATTCTCGCGTGGCTGGCTTGCCCGACAAGTAGGCTTCGGCTAGGACGACGGCCGGACAATCGCCTAACTGGATCGGAAAGCCAACTATATACGCGACAATCGGGCTCCAGGGCTAGTGCAGCGACTGTCACGAGTCTGGTTCGGTACACAAGCTAGTGCTGCTCATCCTCGTTGACGGCTGCCTCCTGACCATAGTATCCTCCATTCACTCTTCAAGCATAAGCTAAAGCGAGACTTTACAATCCTATGGCCACTTTATCCCTCACTTCCGAGTACCCTATAGGGTGCTGCATGTGTACACACATGCTGCACGGTGCCAGGGTGGGCGCACAGTATGGAGTCTTTTTCATTTAGAACACGGTACTTAAATCGCAGAATCACCATACGTGATTGTGTACTACCGCCAACGAAAGCCGCCGGGGCGCGTGACTGGCGAACTGTGCCGATAGGGCTTGTTACTCTGTGGTTCGAGAGCCCGTTGGTGGTGTAGAATTAGATTCATGCATTAGGATATGTGATACTTTAATGTGAAGGAAATCAGCGGTCATCATCATAATAAAAACATAATGGAATTTTGCGTGTGTGTGTGTGAAAAGACTTGGTCGTATGGTTAATACATGCTTAAAAGGAAGCCATAGCGCGGAAATGAAGACGGGACACGTGACAAGACACGGACAAGCTCTTGTCAATTTGTGGCATTGATTAATGGAATCAGTAGCCTGACTGTTTGCATCTGTCCATGCATATATGTCATAAGAAGCACCTCACTGCCCTACTCTTCTTCGCTTAGTGCTCAAGTGAGTTTGAGGAGGGGACGCTGGGAGGCTAGGTGATGTGAAATTATGAAGCATGAAACTGCGCAAAGCACAGAAGCAGACAGGACAAGCGCAGATTTTCAAATAGCTTACTGAACCAACGCCTCGTACTTTCCTCAACAATAATACGCGTGCGCACCAAGCACCACAGCGTGCACTTGGAGACATAATCACCTTATCAAGCCAAGGAAGCTAAGTTCCTTTTGTTCAAGTGAGCGGAAGGCTGGATAACACATTTTTCGAGGCCTTATCTTCGTATGTGTAAAGCTTCGTAAATTTCACGCGCCTTCTTGTCTTTGGCGCTGCTATTATCTTGCTTTTCTTGAAAAACAGCGTACCCTACCTGTTGCAAATAGGCAGCGCGTCTGCAAGTGCTGCCCACAGTGCGGGCCTGTCTACTTGCGTCCTGTCCTTCGCGTGGTTTCATTATGCTCAAGTGAAGTACCCGTTGGTAGACACGGGAGATTTATTCCCAGATCGGTTAAAGCTCGTCCTGAATATGTTTGTCCCTTTGCACATATATGAGCACGCATGCATTCTTCTTTACAGTGAGGTATCTGTGTTTCCATACTTGAGAAGAGAGCGCACATAGCTTGGGAAATGGGTCTTTGACCCCACCTTGAGTAAAACAAAAATCCTTGTGCCATGGCGCTCTTCGTCCGCAGATGGTCTTGCGCTATAAACATTCATCATCATCGTACTGGACTATTTCTATACTAAGACGGGGGGGGGGGGGGGGGGGTGATAGGAGATGTCTGACAGATGCAATCTCTTCAAAGCTGACAGAATGCATTGAAAACTGTTTGCCTGTTCTCTCAGTCTCTCTAAGCCAGATTGAAAGTGACCGTACGTATATATATCCGACAGCAGAAATAACACGCTTCCCGCATCCAATTTTCGCTGTAGACACTTGAATAATGCCTCTGAAAAAGTTAGTGCAGAATGACGGTTTCTTAACCCATATATATACTTGAGGAATTAAAAGATTGAAGCAAAATGCTTATTTCACTTCATAATTTAGAAACATTTTTTAAGAATGGAAATATAGATACTGAGGGCTATATCTGAACGCATGAAACCTACAAAGCTCTACTCGCGCTTGCACAGGAAATGTTTAAAGGCTCATGAAACTTCGCTAGACGGGACCGCCGCGGTGGCTCAGTGGTTATTTGTTCCTAGGAACACAATTTCGGAATCATACAAATACAAAACCTCATAGAAATACCGATACAATCAGACATTACCATAATAATTTTCTATTAACCACTTCATCAGAAAACTTTTCACACTTAGAAGCGGAGAAGAGTGTCAATGGCCTGCCAGCATGCAGCGGCATGCCGTTATAAGTCAACTGGCACCCCTTTATATACTTCCCAGGAGACGTAGTATTTCTTTTTTCATTTGTTGCAGATGCAGGGATCCTTCCAGGTGATATCATAGTCAAGGATAGCACTCGAGAAGGCGAAAGAAGAACGAAGGCTATAAGCGGTTTACGTCATGCGATTTATTTGAAGACAAAGTTCTTGTTCTTAACAGCCCTTTTGACGCGTAACCACACTGAGCAACGGCAGAGTGCGCAGCTGTTGTCGCTGACAGGAACAACGGTGGATATAATAATAATAATTGGTTTTTGGGGAAAGCAAATGGCGCAGAATCTGTCTCATATATCGTTGGACACCTGAACCACGCCGTAAGGGAAGGGATAAAGGAGGGAGTGAAAGAAGAAAGGAAGAGAGACGTGCCGTAGTGGAGGGCTCCGGAATAATTTCGACCACCTGGGGATCTTTAACGTGCACTGACATCGCACAGCACACAGGCGCCTTCTTTTAATTTTTCATGATAACGGAATGCGGGTGAGGGGGGGGGGGGTTGAACGGGCGCGAGGACGCAGACCCGTGATATCTCCTTGTTACCGCAGCAACAAAGTACGAGGTGGTTTTCGCCTGTAGGAGATATGGTCGAGCAGCGGTAACCGACCACTCTTGTTTTTTTGCGGTTGTGCAGGAGTGGAGACCGCGAGCGCCGCCATGCCAGATCAGGGGCCCAGGGTGCTGTACCGACTGCGCAACCACATCGCTGGCGTCAATTGGCGGCCGACGCGGTTCGCTGAGGCCATGCCCACCTACCGCATCTGTGGCATCTGCCACACGATTCCCAAGAAGACGCTAGCACTTCCCTGCGCGCATTTTATCTGCGAGTCCTGCCACAGAGCCTGCGCACAAGATGGCGGTGGTGTTTGTCCGCTGGACGGGGTGACCTTCGCTGATGATGAGTGCGGCTGGGACCATTTCGTCAATAGCAAATCGAAAAGGTTGAGGGTGAGTTTTTTTTTTTTTTTACAGTGATAGCTGTTGTAGTTTTAGTTTCGAGAAGAACATCGCAAATTAGACGAAGATTGAAGGAAGACACACACACAGCGCCTGTCTATGTGTGTCTTCCTTCAGTCGTGGTCTAATTCGCGCTGTTCTTCTTGGATACCAACTCGCCCAAGCATCAGTCCTAACGAGTTGTACAGCTTTAGTTTACCAATACAGCCCTGCATTTCACTTTTAATCGTAGTGTCAGCCATAAGATGCTAATTATTGAGTGAAATAATTTTTATGACGTTGATTATTTGAATTTAAGTTAAGTTAATTTAATTCGATTAAATTTAGCTCAATGACCGCCGCCTGCCAACCGTGTCGGGTGGTGGCCTGCTGCGGCTGGCAGGCCGCAAAATGGAACGAAGGAAGTCCCCTATCCACGTTAACACGAGAGGAGGAGTTGGAAAATTGGGAGAGCAAAGAGAGATAAAGGGTGGGAGTATATACATAGTTCCCTGCAGCAATGCCAAAGCTGCGATGAGCGCATAGGCGACGTTGCGACACTGCACAATGTCATGCCAGTATGAAACTGGCTTAGGGGTATGTAAGACAGCGTGCTTTACAGTGCTCATGCGCAAAACGCTATTTTATATTGAGTCCTAACGTGCGTAGCATATTTATATCGAGTCTTACCACTTGTGCGTAGTGCGCTAGGACAGCTCCTAGCTCTCGGCGACGTCACGGTCACGTGACACCACCTGGCCGGTAACGTGTCGGTGACTTCACAGTTGCTTAATGTCACGTGATGGTGACGCCTTTGTCCAATGACGCCGTGGTCACGTGTTGTGGAACGGCAACGACGACGATTCCACTCACGCCACAAATCAGCTGCTAACAACCTCGCTGTAAAATTTCGCGTCTCGCGAAATAATGCATGGGTTTGCTTTTCCTCCCATTCATCCAGTTATGTGAAGCTGATTTCCCGCTGACCATTTTTGCTTTATTTTATTTTTCCCTAGGCTCACTGCTGGAACGAAGCGCATGGCTGCGCGTTTGTGGGCACCATGGACATCATGCTCCGACACTATGAGACCGAATGCCCATTCCACACCGTGGAGTGTCCGCAGTGCGGAGACGCAGTGTTGCACAATCAGCTTGCCGGTCACTACATGGCCGGATGCATAGGCGGCACTCCCTCAACCGCCGGAGACGCAGAGAGCAGGCTTATTGTGCATGACGTCAGAGCAGCCGTGGAGGAACTGAAAGCCATGGTGAGAAATCCGCTTCAAGACCAGCTGCCCGCACTCCAGAGTCAAATGAACACACTCATCGAGGGGTCGAGGAATGACACCGCGAATTTGCTGGAAACCGTTCGTTCGCTCACTGAGTATGCAGACTCCATAAAGGACGACGTGATGCAAATCGCCGGCAACGTGGCCACGACGCTTGCGGAAGTCCAGCGATATCGGATAGATTTCGTAGAAAACAGATGTGGCGTAATCGGAGCTTCTGTCCCGGCAGCGTCCATACCGTGGCACACAGAGCAGAAGCTAATTCTTCGTAGGCTTGAAAAGTTAGCAGAGCAATCACTAATTGGTATAGAACAGCTACGTGAGAGCACTGCAATGGACACAGGGCTGGCTCTTATCAGCACCACGGCGGACACAGAGCTAGTACCCATCCCTGAGACCTCACCCGAGCCGCCCACTACGTTTAGGCTGAGGGACACTAAACAGCTCTCATCAGCAGCTTTATGTGGCGAGAAAGTGTACCTACTGGGCTTGAAAAATGTTCGGCACCTATTACCGAGTCTTAGCAGGCGAGCTGCCGTCACCAAAAGAGCGACATTGATTATATGGGATTTCAGGGACGGGTATCTAAAGGTTACCCTCACTATCACCAGCAGAGAATTGTTGCCACTTACCTGTCCTGTTGCTATTCTTGATGTGCGTTTGGAGTTCTGCTGCCTCATCCCATCCTCTCGCTCGTCGTCTGTTCGATATACTGTGAGAATTCTGCATAAGGAGCCTTGGAAGAGTCTTGACTTGAATTTGTGGGATGAACTTCGGAACTCGGGTCATTTACTCTTTTACTTTGGAGGAAGTCTTGAATTGCCTGACTTCGAAGGTTTCCTTCACGACGGAGAATTTCGCCTTGAATTGAAACAGCAAGTTCTTTAATCGATGAACACGCACTATCTAGACCTGGCCTTGTTTGTGCACCATTATCATTATCGCTTATAGGTGATCTTTGTGTCTCTTCGACAGTTGGATTTTTTATTAATTATTGTTTTCGTCCCGGAAAACAACACTGTAAGCGGTCTTGCTCGATTCTACCACCCGCGCCATTGGCGCACGGGGATTTTCAGTGTTTCCAGGTGAAAGTTTCACTACGCTAGGTCTTCAGGACGTCAGTGCATTTTATCCTTGAACTCCCCTGATTGGTTGAGAGGTCATGTGGCCTACTGACGTCATTACCATCTGCGCACCGTGGACGCAGAGTCGGGGGTTTCCGTCCCGGAAAACAATACTGTAAGCTGTCTTGCTCGATTCTACCACCCTCGCCATTGCTGCACGGAGATTTTCACCCATGAAAGTGTTTTGAAGCGAATGCTTCAGTACGCTAGGTTTTCAAGACGTCAGCGACAGTGCATTTTATCCTTGAACTCCCCTGATTGGTTGAGAGATGTCATGTTACTTACCGACGTCATCACTATCTGCCCACCGTGGACGCAGAGTCGGGGGTTTCCGTCCCGGAAAACAATACTGTAAGCTGTCTTGCTCGATTCTACCACCCTCGCCATTGGCGCACGGAGATTTTCACCCATGAAAGTGTTTTGAAGCGAATGCTTCAGTACGCTAGGTTTTCAAGACGTCAGCGACAGTGCATTTTATCCTTGAACTCCCCTGATTGGTTGAGAGATGTCATGTGACCTACCGACGTCATCACTATCTGCCCACCGTGGACGCAGAGTCGGGGGTTTCTTCAACTTCGGCACTGGACGCGGCGATCGTTTCAAGGGAGACGAAGCTCCGGAAGACTGACTTTGTGATCACACCCAGCGAGTCTGACTCGGCTACACGTGCATTTCATAGAAGTTTTACAGACAATTTGTTCGGCAGTGTGTGTGTGGCGTTTGTGAACGTAGCCATGCAAAGGAAGCTTTCGCTTCTCGCCAGGGTTAACCAAAGTTTTAACCATAGCTAATTTTTTAACAGTAGAATAGCCGAGAATTCGAGACTGCCTTAGCGAGCCTTGTTTACCTTATTTCAGACCCGTGGATGAATGATTACTCGAAGGTGCTTAGGCGGTTGCTCATCTGCGTTTCTACTCAGAATACGCAAACACTTTATATCACATCTGCCCGACTGGATTTTATAAGTAATTTATATTAGAACACGTCGGACAAATGCGATAAAGACTAATTTGTGTGTTTTCTCGTGAACCAGCCGGACACGTATGTTCAAGATTTTAAATTCTGCGAAAACTTAGTATCTCGAGGATGTTAGCCATAAAAAACGAAGGTGGCATTAGTAGGTCGCAGCGACCAAAAATAAAGATGGAAAGACGTTTCGGAAAGACGTTTGTGAACAAGGCTCCCGTGTGGGAGCCGAAACGCCTTTTCTTCTTTATTTTTGGTTGGTCTGACTTACTAATATCATGTATCATACCGACCAGACGGGATGCCGTCAGACCCTTGACTACAAGAAAAACGAATGTGTTATGAACATTGCACAGTGCGACATTTCTCTTATTTAAAGCATTCAGCCGTGAAAACTGGTTTTTCTGTGATATGCAAGAACCATAATCAGACAAACAACACTAAACTCAAAATGCGTCCTATTGCTGACGCTCAGCACACTGCTTATTATTTTCTTAATACCAGACTTCGCTGATGCGTGATTTCTAATGACGTTCAACTGCATTTCCAGAGAATAGTAAGATTAGTTTGTAAATAACTGGCGGCAAATGTGGTCACCGTTGGCCTGAATTCATTAGGAGTTGTCACCAGAAATTTTTTAGTGCATTTATTTAGAATTTTTTTGTCGTGTTCTTAAAAAGCCCATTTAATGCTATTTCAATCTGATTGGTGAATACTGAATTATGTGCTTGTTCCGTGGAAAATAAAGGTCGAGTGTCATGATGTTGGTTTCTACCGTTCAGAATAGTGCGAGTGCTCTGAAAAGTACAACACCAATTTCCTCAGTGTTTGGCCCTAAGTTTGAAACTGACAAAGCTTACACTATAACACCAGGATTCTGGCTCATGCGCCCTCTAGTTTACAAAGCCACCACCACGCGCCGCATGAAGTTGAGCTGCTCATTTAACATTCCTCCTTGGTTTGGGAGAGCGTAGCTAGTAATCTTCACGCCTTGTTCACTTTTTGCGTCCTCCCCCCCTCCCCCCACGCCCAGCTTCTCGAGGGCCCCGGCCGCGTTTCTGTTTATTTATTTCCTTTCTCACCCAGCGTGTTCAAGGTGCGCTGACAGTGCAGCTGCCCTACTCGCCGCCTTCTTTGCTGGGGTGCAAGAAAAAGGAAAGAGGCCAGACAGCGGCGTATGCGCTCCGCCTTCGTCGGAATTTGAGCGGCGATTATTAGTTAAATAATATTGTAAGTCTGCACACCACGCAAGAAATGGCTAAACGTTGCAGAAGCCGTCCAAAACTTTTCTCGAGACATTGAGAATGCCAATATCAGCGGATAAAGGCAGGCTTGTTGCTGCGATAATCAGACAGTGGCGCCCTAAAAGCCTGGCAGTTGCAGTCGTTAAAAACACATTAAACTCCCTAAAGTGTGAAGAATGGGGTAAATTCGTGTGCACCGGACGAGAGAAGCTGTATCACGAACAGTTAAGGATCTGGACAGCCGTTAGGTGGAGAGTGAATCGAACAAAAAATGAAACTTCGGAAACCTGACAGTCAAGCAACGAGTCGGAAACTGAGATAGCCTAAGCGCCCAGGGGAAGAGTGGCTATTAACGTTAAATGCACGTCCTACATAGTACGAATTATTTGTATACTTACGAAAACTATGCTGGCCAAATTTTTTTCTGTCTCAAACTAATTTCTGCACATCGGAAAATGTTTCAAGCGCAGCCAGGGCATTGTCATATCGGCTTATCAGAAACACGTGTGATAAACTTAAATCCTATTTACAGCACGAACATCTCAAGGCAGAAGAGATTGCCTAAGCATAGCAGGACAGATATTACGGCGTGCTGTACCCATCATGCAGTGAATGAATGAACAGAACTAGCAGCCATGTAAGCATTAGTGAGAACCTGAGGCTTCGGATTTGGTTACGCATCACTTGCACGCATTCCGAGAAAACATGAAATCTACGTTTCTCACAAACCGGTTTCAACAATCAGCCGCTTCTTACCACGACCGAAGGACCGCGTCCCCAGAGAAAAACAACCGGGTGTCGTTTACGAAATCCCATGCTCCAAATGCCCGGCCTCATACATTGACGAAGCAAAGAACCTCCACCAACGAATAAGGCGACATAAGAGTGGCGTCCGGCTAATGAATTCAGGAGCCAACCCACTCGCCGAACACTGCGAGCGCGCCGACCACCGGCGCGACAACTGCAAAATCCCTGCTAAGCGTGCCTCGTGTCGCCCCTTGAAAGCAGACGCGGATCTAGCGTGGAAAAGTGTTCGTTTGGTCATAAAAACGAACCCGACCGCGGCGGCTGCGTTTTTATGGAGGAAAAACGCTTAGGCGCCCGTGTGCTGTGCGATGTCAGTGCACGTTAAAGATCCCCAGGTGGTCGAAATTATTCCGGAGCCCTCCACTACGGCACCTCTTTATTCCTTTCTTCTTTCACTCCCTCCTTCATCCCTTCCCTTACGGCGCGGTTCAGGTGTCCAAAGATATATGAGACAGATACCGTGCGATTTCCTTTCCCCCTAAAAACAAATATTTATTTATTATTCTATAGTGTGTAACGCCCCAAAGTGAACCAGATTGTGAGGGACGCCGCACGCAGTGAAGGGCTCCGGAAATTTCGACCACCTGGGGTTCTTTAACCTGCACTGACATCGCACAGTACTCGGGCCTCTAGAATTTCGCATCTACAGCCACGGTCGGGATCGAGCCCGCGTCTTTCGGGTCAGCAGGAGAGCGTCGTAAGTACTGATCAACCTGGGCGGTTCGCTGGAAACATCAGTCGACATTATTAATGGCGTATTTAAAGCGATGTCTCGAAGCAAATTTTCTGGCTCCGCGAAACGGGTGAGCAGGTTTCAATCGGCAGCATGGATGCATATCCGGTGATATAATTGTATACAAGGACGGACAGTGCTACTCTGCGGATTCAGAGCGGCGCCCCGAATCGCCAATTGGACTACGCCGTAAGCCTCAAGTGTGACTGACTTCGAGCAAGGGCCGGTGGTGAAGCATGTTTCGTTTTTTCCGATGTGATCTTGGAAGGCCGTAACCTGTGAAACCGGAAAAGTTTACTGGCGGCAAAAAACGAAAAACTTCCATTGAGTGAGCGGCTGCTGGTTCTGACCGAGCAAACCATTTTATCTCATACCACACAGCGCTGACGTATCAGCTACGGTCGTGGAGGAGCTCTCTCACGATAAACGCGCAGTCGTCTCTCCTGGCACCAGTAAGCATTGTCTCAAACAGCCGTGAGCTGGGGAAGGCTTTTCCTAAAGTGGGCACAGATTTCGTGAACAATGAACGAACGCTGCAATCTTTCAAGATAATACACGTTCGGCTTTCACCGCGTTGAACTCTCCGTTACGCCTGTCCTTGTAGAGCTCCGCTGCGGCTGTCTATTTCATACGTCACGGGCCATTTTAAAAATTCGTCGTAGTGCCCGGATAACGGCCTCCTCACTGCCCTCAACCTGTGCAAGCGCCCGTCCGCTTTTTACCTCAAGGGACACTCTTCGGGAGGCTCTGCGCCATTTCTAACGCGGCAGCGATCTGTGAATAACGGGCGTATTGAACCACTGCAGCTCGAGAAATGATCGCAAGAAGCCAGAGCGAGGCTCAACTGGAAGCATATGTACAGTACTCACGGATTGAAATAGGACATTCGGAGCGCGTGGCCGTCGCTTCATGGAGCGCCGCCCGTAGACGCTCATGGAACCAAGGTGGTGCATTGTGGTATGGCGTGAGAGGGAGAACATCTACAAAGCAGAATTGTTCCTTCCAGTAGCCAATCAGCCGGCCTGTGGTTTACCACATGCCTGCGTGGCACTGCAAGGCTAGCGCTCCGAATGTCCTATTTCAATCCGTGAGTACTGTACGTGCCAAAATGCAGTGACGGTAGTTCCAGCAGATGTCAACAAGTAACTCGCATGGCTCACGACTGAAGGTTCAGTGGTCAACTTCCCGCTCGTCAGCAACTTTTTCTTTTCCAAAATTTTCGCAATAGAATGACTATATCCGCTCCTGCAGAGAACTGAACTGTGGCTTTCCATAAGTGCAGCCATTCTGCAAAATAAGTAAAACATGGGACAAGCCTATAACTCATCTAAATTCAATCCTTTCTTTACATCTGGGAGTGTTTATGGATATGTCTTAAAATGGATGCATACACCTTGTACTTACAGGGAGGTATCTGAGTGTTCCGTGCTTCACTGTTCCTAGCAGGGAACGCTGTGAGAGCAGCGGTCTTAGGAAAGCAAACCTTTCACAGCTGAGCGCGAGGCATTGGAAAGTCTTCGCCTGGGCTATCAGCGATCTGGCTGAGACAGACTGAAAGTGGCCACATGTGTAGACCTCCTACGGGAGAAAACTCATTTGCCACATGCTATTTTCGCTAAAGGCACATCAGTTATGACGCGCATAAGGTGGGTGCGGAATGTTGCAGCTTTTTTCAGGAAAAAGTAACTGATGGGTAATCCCAACTGTCCGTTAAGATCTTTTTTGCGATATTTCCGGCCAGCAGACCTCTCATTCAAATGGAGCAATCACTCATTAGCACTCTCCCATGCGCGGCCATACGGATACTAAGAAAAGCTATACAGGTTTCACAGAATGTTGGTGTGTTAAAAAAAAATATTCGCGCTGGTCCGGGGTTCGAACCCGGCCCCGCCGTTCACCCGCGGCAGTTGCTCTACCAACTGCTTTAAATGTAACACAGACAGTACCAACTCGTAACAAGCAACAACTCGAAGCGATATAGCTGTTAGTCCAGTTTGTTATTAGGGTGTTGGGTTGTAGCCCCGAAAAATGACGAATTTTTTTTAACTGCTCAGTTTATGCGAAAGCTGCAAACGTTTCTCTTCCAAATGCATGGCTGAGCATGGGTGGATGCGGAAGACTTATTGGTCCCTTATTACAAATTTACTCCATCTTGGAGAGAGGGGGAGAGAGGAAGAGGAAAGGTAGGGATAGATAAGGGAACAGGGGATAGATATGGGTGGAGAGAAGGGATGACGAGCACACCTACAGCCCATCACAAGAGCATGTCGATATTAGATTACTACTGAGTGTCTGCAGACACAGGGGGCGTCGAGAGATGTGGCCACAGTCAGAGGAGCTTATACTCCGTCAGATGACGAGCATCGAGGCGGCCTAGGCATAGCGCAGCGTCTGTTGTTCGGGGATAAAAGCAGGGCGCCCACACAGTGCATGTATGATATTCGCTACATATTCACTTGTGTCACAGGCGGGACCATCGGTCATCCCTATATGCGGAAACAGGATTGCTTAATAAAACCAGCACCACTGACGGCATAGCAATGTTGCCTTGCGACGCGGTATGTTAAGATGAAGAAGGCATATCCCGGAGTCCAGTGTATTGAGTCTACGGTTATGTTTTATGGTTTTATGCTGGTTTAACCTCCCCAAGCGACTCAGGCTATGAGAGACGCCGTAGTGAAGGGCCCCGGAAATTTCGACCACCTTGGGTTCTTTAACATGCACTGACATCGCACAGTACACGGCCCTCTAGAATTTCGGCTGCCTCCAAATTCGACGGTTAAAAAGTGGCTCGTGTTCCATGCAGCATCTCTGAGCTCCCTCGCCACCATGCTACGCCTAACCGCTGCGTCCATCATTGATACAGGGATAATCAGATGAAGTCCGTCGTTCACGAAGTTTGCTTTAACGACGCCATGTCCTGGCAGCCACTGAAAATTTTGTCCTGACCCTTAGTTATGGGGCTGCGGTAAAGTTCGCGAATTTATGTAACAACTTTTTTCATGTGAACCGCGGCGAAATGCAGCTTACAAGCTTTGGATGCCTGCTTTGTAACCTGAAAAAAATTACCAGGAGGAACAGGAGTAAAAAATCCTCAGGGTTTTCTTGGCTGATGAGCTGAACTGCAGCCCGAAGGGCAGTTACTTCTGTACCCCTCGAGGAAGTATGTGAGGTTGTCTTAGTTTTGATCAATACAGACTTTGCCAGGTTGGCCATAGATTCTGAAGAACTGATGGAGTGAACAGAACCGCCTATGTAGACGGGTCTGCGATGACTATGTATTGCGTGGAGATGTTCTAACGTGACCTGTTTGAGAGCAGCCGATGATACATAGGCTTTCTTCGTAACTCTGGGTATAGAAAGGTTCATTCTAGGTTCAGGTCAAATCCGCAAGGGTGAGGGTGGTCATGAGGTTAAGGTAAATTGCGACGGCTGGCAGATAGGTGAGGTGAGGACCAATGACTTTGGCGGAAGTAATACATGGCCTGAGTACAGGAAGAGTAGGAAGGCTTTGACAGGGGACCTGAGTGAGGTGCTGAAAATGTGCTCTCATGGTGTCAGCAGTAATGTATGTAGTAACTCTATGTTCCCGGGCGATGATAACAGTTGCTACTGTAGGATCACATTTCGGCAATTTAAGTCACGTAGTGAGAGTTTTGCACTTGTACACTTTGGAGAGCCTGGATATTTGTCTTTCGGATGTTACCGTGTACAGGGAGGCTGTACCGCAGGCAGCCCAGAAATAGCGATTTGTATAGTGCATCTATCGCACGGACGCGCCCCATGACTTTACCCCGAGAGAGGAAAGGATGCGGAGAATCGCGGTCAGTGCAGTCCACTTTGGAAGACTCCCCTAAAACACAATAGGCTAGACCGGGAAGCGTAGCATTATTCTTTTTTCAATTGTTGCAGAGATTGTTGCAATTCTTGTCCTCAGGGGATAATATGGCACACAAGAATGGCACCGAAGGAGGCGAAACAAGAAAAAAAACTATGTGCGGATTATTTATTGCAGTCGAAACAAGAAAAAAAACTATGTGCGGATTATTTATTGCAATTTGTTTTGAATGACAAAGTTCGTGTTAGCAACAGCTTTTATGACACCTAAATGCACCGACCGTAGACAGTGCACAGCTGCTGCCGTTGACGAGAAAAACAACGATTATCTTTGAATTGTCCAGTATAGCCGACTGCGGAGGGACGGTCGCTCAAGCGCCGGGCACAGACCCGTGATATCTCCTTCTAACCGCACAAACGGACGACGGGTTCCTGTTCGCCTGTAGGAGATATGGTCGAGCAGCGGTAAGCGACCGCTACTGTTCTGCGGCAGTGCAGGAGTAGAGGCCTCGAGCGCCGCCATGCCAGATCAGGGGCCCAGGGTGCTGTACCGACTGCGCGACCACATCGCTGGCGTCAACTGGCGGCCGACACGGTTAGCCGAGGCCGTGCCAAACATCCGCATCTGCGGCCTCTGCCGCATGATTCCCAAGAGGACGGTGGCTCTTCCCTGCGCGCATACCCTCTGCGAGTCCTGCCACAGAGCCTGCACACAAGATGGCGGGGGTGTTTGTCCGCTGGACTGGGAGGCCTTCGCTGATGATGAGTGCGGCTGGACTCCTCTTTCCGAAAGGAAAGCGAAAGACTTGAAGGCAAGTGTTTTGACAGCTAAAGTTGGCACAGCTTTGGTTTAGCCATGTAGCCCTGCACTCTACCGTCGAACCTACAGCGTCAACCGTAAAACCTGAAATGTAATTAAATGGTTTATTTCTCTTCATGAATTGAAGCGAAGTTAAGGTAACCTATTTCAGTTAAATACACAGCAATGGCCTCCATCTACCAACCATGTCACGTGACAGAATGTAGTGCGGGAAATCCCCCTCCTCGTTTAGGTGAGGTTAGGGGTAAGGAAAACGGTAGGAACGAAGAGAGAGGCGTGAACCTTTCTCTTACGGCCAGCTTCAGGACCAATGTATAAACCAAAGCCGTAAAAGCTTCCGCTGACTAATGCGATAAGCCGGTAAGCTTAGCTTTTCATATTTTTTCCATGCTGCGCAAGATACATTCATGACGTCAAAGGGTGCTTTCGCGCTAGGGCTCCTCCTGTTGAGTTGCAGGCCCAGCTTTTGTCAAAACTTATAAGAGATTTTCTTCTTGAATTTTCTGTGAAACTGATTCTGTGATGTAAATAGTAGTGCATATAAATGCATATGCCTGCTGAGCCGCGTTTTCGTTTTTTGCCGCGTAATATAAACATAGCTTTCTAAGGAGACACGCTTTTATTGATCCATCTCTCTCACACGCCGTCGGCTAGGATGCCGAGTAAAGGCATGTGATCTCCCCGTGGTTCTTAAACGCGCTCTAATAACGCATGGTACGCGGTAATGTTGGGTTTCGCCTCCATCGAGGCGCGGCCGGCTGCAGTGTGCAGATGACGTGATCGCAGTGTGCGGAATAAGTGTGGATGCTAGGGCGCGTAATGGCTTAAGGCGGCTGAAGTATCCGAATTACTCTCTTGGAAACAATTTTAACCAAATAACCATTTTCTTTGTAATTTGATTCGATCCAAGAAACCACGACTCGTACGAACCTAGTTTTTAATAAAGATGTCGTAAATTTTAATTCAGGCTTCGACACTAAAAAGCTGTGTCGACTCGATCAGATACCCAACAATTTTTTAGTATGATACGCTGCTTGCGCCATTAGATACGCCGCCACTATTTTTTTTCGTTGTTCTTCCTCCACCGACAAGGATCCTTCGTCATAGAAGCTGTATTGTTTTGTATGTCCTACAGAGTGCCAGCTGGGACCAGTTCCAAAAAACGAAGGTGCCTCAGCGTCCATTTCCGCTCGTTTTAGAACCGTGACCGGAAAGAGCACACAGGGACAGGGAGCATTCGCGCCGAAGATGGCTGCATGCAGGCAGCAGCCGAGCGGTTCGCGTTCTCCTTATCTACATGATATAGATCCTAGTAAAGTTATTCCGCTGCTAAAATGTGATTAGATGCTGACATTATTGAGCTGCACACGCATTTTCGTTACAAGCCATACAAGTAAATATCTATATGCTGTCATTTTCAAGCCTATCACTGTTTTTTTCCTCGTGTCCAACAATCTCCTGAGCAACTATGCGTGGCTTTGGGCGGGAATTCCGCACACATATCTGAATTCTCTCATGACATCTCAGGTTCTCGTAAAGCCCAGCGCGCTGCGCCTTCCTAGCGAAAGACGCTGCAGCGGATTTATTATATCTTTTTATTACCATATTAACGTACAGGATCGTTCAAAATTGCCCAGACCACAGGGTCTGCTTTCGAGCGCTATAGCCAGGCAGTTACCACACCCCCAAAACCCTAAATCTGGACAGAGGATAGGCGCAGTATCATTCTCACCTCTCAGAAACTTAGAACCATTATTGCTATTTTAACTGTCGGGATTTACCGTGGAAAAGCAGACCCTGTGGCCTGGGAACTTTTGACCAACCCTGTACATATCAACCCACAATATATGCGTCGCAGGATAGAAACTGCACTCCGGCCGCCGCGGTGGCTGAGTGGTTACGGCGCTCGGCTGCCGGCCCGAAAGACGCGGGTTCGATCCCGGCTGCGGCGGTAGAATTTCGATGGAGGCGAAATTCTAGAGGCCCATGTTATGTGCGATGTCAGTGCGCGCTAAAGAATCCCAGGTGGTCTGAATCTCCGCAGTCCTTCACTACGGCGTCTCCCATAGCCTGAGTCGCTTCGGGACGTTAAACCCCCATAAACCATAGACTGCAGTCCTTCCTGTGACGTCACACTGCGACGCACAGAGTGACGCCTGATCTCCGCTATTTACAAAGGCTGTTTTCCTTCTACAGTCCTTGTGTGCTACGATAGGATGGTGCACGCCCTAGATAAATTACTCGCACCAAACAAGTTACACACTAGTGCAGAGAGCAACAGCGGCTGCAGATTTGAGGCCGTACCCTATTCGCCTTCTGTCTTTTTTTTACCACTCCCTTTTCTCTTTCTCCCCTTTATATCCCCCATCCCTATTCCCCAGTGCAGGGTACTAAACTGGTTCATCTACCGGTTAACCTCGCCGCCTTTCCTCCTCCTCTTCCTACCCTTCCTCCCTATGGGAAGCGTCCTCAATCGGCGACGGCTGGCAGTCATTGAAAACGACCCCCTATCCCGTGGCCAGGTGTCGGTGCTCGGGACACTAGATAATATATTCCAGACACTGCACTAGGTTGATCAAATGCATGCGACTGCTGCCGTGGTGAAACGAATTAAACAGAAAGCACAACAGTAGAGACATTTCTTCCCTGCTACTACAGAATGCTCTAAAGAGTGTGAACGCTCTGTCGAAAGAGCAGCCGTGTTTCACGCACTAGCTTACTCAGCGGTTGCGGTAGCGTGTGTGTCAGAAAGACTTCAAAACCTCGTTCATTACGTACATTTTATCTCTCAAGAGAAATGATACAAAACACGTAACTTAGTTCCCATTGATATCTCTTTCCCATTGACTCCTGCAAAGTAACAAGAAAAAGGCGTAACGTGTGCGGAAAAACCTGCGATCTTTAAGTTTTGAAGAGATCGCGTAAAACTAGGATCACTAGGTTTCATACCAACAAGCGATAAGTGGTATCCTCTGAATGCAACGCCGAGCCTTAAATGGCATAGCACAGTATACTCATAAAACAGTTCGCCGGTTATGCTTTCTCTTTGATGCCTTTCACCAGCGCAGTTGTTAAAGCATTGGTGATTGGTGTATTTGCTATTTCTGACGCAATGAAGGAACTCCACAAACACCTGTGCGGAGGGCGCTAGGGCAGCTCCTCCCTGCCGGCGACGTCACGGTGACATAACACCACTATAGGCCGGTAGCGTGCCGGTTACTTCAGAGGTACCTGGTGTCACATGATGGTGACGCCGTTATCCAGTGACAATATGGTCACCTGTTTTGAAACGTCAGCGTAGAAATGATTTACTACTGACCAATTCTCTTGTTTTTTTTTTCAAGGCTCACTGCTGGAACGAAGCGCATGGCTGCGAGTTTGTGGGCACCATGGACATCATGCTCCGACACTATGAGACCGAATGCCAGTTCCACACCGTGGAGTGTCCGCAGTGCGGAGACGCAGTGTTACACAATCAGCTTGCCGCTCACTACATGGCCGGATGCATAGGCGGCACTCCCTCAACCGACGGAGACGAAGACAGCAGGCTTACTGTGCATGACGTCAGAGCAGCCGTGGAGGAACTGAAAGCCATGGTGAGAAATCCGCTTCAAGACCAGCTGCCCGCACTCCAGAGTCAAATGAACACACTCATCGAGGGGTCGAGGAATGACACCGCGAATTTGCTGGAAACCGTTCGTTCGCTCACTCACTCTGCAGACACCATAAAGGCCGAAGTGACGCAAATCGCCGGCAACCTGGCCACGACGCTGGCGGAAGTCCAGCGATCTCGGGAAGGTTCAGAAGAAGCCACAGGCGGCATTTCTGGATCTTCTGACTCGGCAGAGTCTATACCGTGGCACACAGAGCGGAAACTCATTCTTCGCAAGCTGGAAATGTTAGCAGGGTGCCCACTGATTGATATAGGTGATCTACAATACAGCACTTTGTTGGACACACGGCTGGCACTCATCAGTGAAAGCTCACCCCAGCCGCCTACTACGCATAGGCTGTCTGCCACTGAATACCTGTCATCAAGAGCTTTCTTTGGAGATAGAGTGTACGTACTGGGATTGACAAATGCTAGGCACGTATTACGGCATGCTGGGACGGCATGCGGCGAGAAGAAAGTAGCCACAATAGTTATATGGGATTCCAGGGACAGGTATCTCAAGGTTACCCTCATGATCGTCAAAGATATGTTCTTTCAAGCTCGTCTTGAAGTGCATTTGGAGTTCTTCTGCCTCATTCCATCCTCTCGTTTGCCATCCGTTCGACATACTGTCAGAGTGCTGCATAAAGAGCCTCGGAAGAGTCATATCATGATCATGAATTGGTGGGATGAAGTCAGCAGATCTGGGACAAAATACTCTCACTTTAGAGTATGTTTTGCATTATTCAAAGAAGAGGGTTTCCTTCACGACGGAGATTTGCGCCTCGAATTGAATCAGCATGTATCTTAATCGACGGGCACGCACTGTCGTCGAGCCTCTGGTTGTCATAGATGTAGACCACGCTTTCCTTGGGCATCGTTTTCGTTTATAAGTTAACTTTTGTCTCTCTATCAATTGGGCTTTTTTATTGATTATTGTGGTCTTCCTGAAAAACAGCTTCCTAGGCACTCTTGCCCGACTGTACCACTTTTGACATTGACGCGCATTGAATTTACCGAATAAATTCTTTTTAACAGGCCTCTTGCGGACAACGAATTCGGGGCTGCCCATGGGCGCCTTGTTTGTCCGTAGACTGCTCCGTGAACAAATGATTAGCCCAGGCTCACTCGGTAGTTCCTCAAGCGCCTTTCTAATAAATATGCCCATGTTTTAGAGCGCAGATCTTATGCCTCCGTACGTAAGTTGAACCTCGTCGGTGACGTTGGTGAAACCGAGCTGAGTCATAAATAAACAAATAACAAAATAAAATAACACACTGTTGTGACTTGTATTCAGACACGTAGCAGCGCGAACAGATCAGCTCCGCTGGCCACTGCACGGGAGCACTAGGCTATCGCAGCAGCTGATCCCACCTTGAGTTAAGCTGCAACACACTCTCGCACTGTGCATTGCACACCGTCGACTTCGTCAACTAACGCTACTATCGAAATAATATCGTTGTCAGACCTGCCAATGACCCAGCAAAGGCAAACAATGAGCCTACAGAGCCTGAGACGCTGATAGAGGTGCTCACAACTTTCGGATTGGAGAAAATCGTAACCAGCCTTACATTTGTTTCATTCAACCACTTTTTTTTGTTTTAGGACGTGCTCATATTAGACCACTTCGGAGAAATGTGAAAAAAAAAACGAATACAAGTGTTTTCGCGTAAGATCAGCCAGGTGTGTGCGTTAATGATTTTAAATTCTGCGAAAATTGAGTACCTCAGAGATGTTAGGAGTGAAAAACAAAAGGGTTAGTAAAATATGGCTGAAAATCTGACATTTCGCTGATTTCCAGCGGTTGGCCCCGCAAACGTTTTTCTATGATACGTAAAGAGGCACATTCAGACACATGGCGCCGTAACCAAAATGCGTCCAAGTGCTAAAGCTCATCAGATTGCTTGTAATTTTCCAAGGATGAGATACCAAATTTGGCTAATGAGCGAATTAAGCGTGCATTAAATCGCCTTCCTAATTGTACTAAAATTAGTTTATAAATAATTGGCGGCAAGTTTCGTTGTGACCGTTGAACTAAATTCATCAGGATTTGTAACTGAAGTTTTTCTTTAATGCATTTGTTTAATATTCTTTTCAGCCGATTATTGAAAAGTTTATCTACTGCTATTTTATTTTGATGCGTCAACAATTAATTATGCGGTTTTTCTGCGGAAAATAAACGTGTATCATGATGTTGCTTTCACCGTTAAGAGTAATGAGTGCTCTGAAAAAGTAAAACTAGAATTTTATTACTGGTTGGTCCTTAGCTAGAAATTGGCAATATTTACTCTATTAAGCCTCATTGCGGGGGCATCGTGTATCGTTCTTTCGTTCACGCCCTGAAGCGAAAGAACTGCCTTATATGCCGCGTCGCTCCTACACCCGTGTCCTGCCATTATGCTACACATACTACACCCACACGCTTGCCGTTCACTGCTACAAGTGATCGCGATCCGAACGCCAAATCAGGTAAGGCTCCAACACCCCTCACTCTCCTCTAAGATTTCATTGTGCTTTCACTCACCCTCTCCTTACTTGTAGACCTGCCATTGCAGAGCTGACAGAGTTGCCATCCTCTGAGCATCTGCGGTGGCCCAGTGGTTATGGCGAGCAGCTGTTGAGCCCAAGAAGTGCGGATCGAATCCCTGGTGTGGTGGGCGCATTTGGATGGAGGCGGATTGCATAAAACGCCCGTGTGGTGTGCGTTGTCAGCTCAGTTTAAGAAAGCCAAGTGGTCTAAATTAATCACGACTCCTCCACTATCGCGTCTCTCGTGGGCCGTGAGCTGCTTTGGGCCACTGAATCCCACACGATACACCTCAGCAGGTCGCCTCATACCCCGGCTTCCGCGTTCACCCTCATCGCATGACAGAACTAGATTTTATCGGTGGCGTGAGGTTTCCTTTAACTGGTATCGTTCTGTGAACGAACCATGCGTTATCTTTGGCATCTCGTATGGTTAATGATAGCGAGAGGTTAAGTAATCCACCCGCAATCGTTCCTTTATTGCGGCCACGAAATTTCTGGTGGCTAAATATGCTCTCAGAAGGCTATTGCTCTCAGCTCTCAACGCGTTCTTCTAAGGTGGTGACGCTGAAGAAACAATTTACGCCGTCTTCCGCAGGACCACTGTGGAGATTGGTGAAACATAACTGATTTTTCTGAGCGTTTATGTGTGCATATGTTTAATGTGCACGCCTGTTCGACCTGAGCTGCGGATGCTTTGCAGTCGGTAAACCAGACCGCGATGGTCCTTTACGTGCGACTGTAGGGTCCACACAAAAATGGGACCAAAGCACGTGCGCCCTTGCCATTCCATTCCCGCATTTTACCCGCCGCTCTTTATAAGACTGGATGCGCGGTCATTACTGAATGAAGGCGCACGTAGTTTGGACAACGAGGCTCGGGATGGCACCTCAAAGACGAACGGTCTCTCCGCTCGCGATGGTGTGGACAGCACTCCGTCATGGCTCCGTCCAACTGCGCGTCATCCACACCCTCCTGGTTTCCCTGGTAAAAATGTACAGCCACCTTCACTTAAATAATACCTTCAGCGCTAGGTAATGGTATTGAAAACGATAAAGCGGCATATTGATGTGTATGACACCAGTATCATGTATCATTTTAAGTGAACAGGGCTCGTAGTGTGTATTTTGTGCTTGCGAGAACTTCAATAGAATACATGGGGTGCTATATGGGTTGAAGCACTGTCCGAACACGACCCTATGTCTTAAGGGAAACTGCGTGTGATATCTGCCCAGTAGCCATTTTGCGCACGTGCTCGCAAGCTTTCAGCGTTGCGAGGAGGCGGTGTACCTACGAGCAAAAGAAACCCGCGTTAGTTGTCGCCCCAAGTGGTTTACTGCGCAAGCACTCGGTGTCTTGCTAGCGAAAAAACACTCCTGCCAGCAGATGAAGCAAGCTGCGGCCAATAAGAGGAAGCTCATGTGAGCTCTGGTGGGAGTCGCGTCAGCTGCAACAAACTGGACAAGGGCGAAAGATGCGAAAAGGATGAACAAGGTGGAGGCGAAGCGTGAAGTCGTCGTTGTTGTTGTTGTTTTCCTCTGTTGTGAGTGGCACATACCCACATTGGGAGATTGGCCAGGGTGCCTTGTACAGTCAAACAATTGTGAAACATTGACTCATTTAAGGTAGTCGAAGTTGGATTTCGGGCTAAAAAAATAGTAAATTACAACTAACAAAGGTGTCTCCCTGACGCAGTGATGAAATTATGGAGATAATCGCACACTGGTTTTAGGGCATATCCCCTGGCTCTTGCCCCAAAAGAGAGAAGAACCAGAATAGAGAGAGGAGGCCCTAATGGTGTGAGGGGAATCAGGAGATAAGCTTTTCGTATAGAAGTCAACCTCCGACAGGAGAGGAAAAAGTGATAAAGTGTTTCGATTTTACCACATGCTGCTCAAAGGTTAGGCAGAGAGAACCCCGATCGGAACAAATATAGATCTGGTCGTGGAATTCTGCACCGCGAGAGGGTCATAGCCGTCTCGCATTGGGGAATGCGAAGTGTCGAAAATCCGCTGCAGCAAGGAGAGGCTCATGACTCAAGGAATGCGGTTACAGGAACTGCTGGATGCGGGCTGTTGTAAATTTTACAGCGTTTGGAGTAACTGGTACTTCAGGTCCGCAAAGGGTAGACTGTGCTAAAAAATCAGCCATCACATTAGCATCAGTGCCGCAATATCCAGGTACCCAGAGAAAGCAAGCTTCTTTAGCATGCGGTGGAATAAAAAATCTTAAAGAACAGCCCAGAATGCGTCCCTCGAGCCATCGAGTGCAGTCAGGACTGAAAGGCTGTCAGCAAGTATAATGAACTCACTAACATTGCAAGGTATCTTTCGTAAGGCCAACTGAATCGCTAGAAATTCAGCAGCGAATATAGACGTATCATTAAGAGCCCAAAAGGCATAACTTTAATTTGAGAGCCCTGCAATAAATGTCAATAGCTGCTTTTTCCTTTTGCTGAGAGGCATCTGTGAAAATTGCAGTATGTGTTGGAAATTTTTCCAGATGCTCCTCTATAAGCCCATTTAAAACATTTGGAGACAAATTCTTTCTATTTTTGGGAGGATATTGTCAAAGTGAATACGTGCATCTGGCCGCAGGTTGTGGATCTTTACGGTAGAACTGATTGCGACTGAAATTTCTGATAGCAGACAATTTGCGAACAGAGAATGAAGTCCCTGCAGTTGTATGTGCAGTGATGCAAACGGTAAACCAGGCCATAAGCCTGACTCCGAAGCCGAAAGACGTGCCCGGCAAGCTGAGTAGAGACGCAAAGAGAGGGTCCACCGCCAGCCTGGGTCGAACGACCCAGAGGATCCAGCGGGGCGGCAAGCCCAAGTGTACAACCTTGCTAAACGGGATGTGGAAACAGATGAATAGCGAAAGACGAGAGAAAGACCGCAAAAGTAGAAGTGAAATGGTGAAGTCGCCGAAGTAACGTGCAGTCAAGAGGTGTGTACAAGTGGCTTCAATTACCGCCCAACAGAGGAAATGAGGACTCGAATCGCCTCGAGCAGTTCTGGAAGCTTATCGCAAAAATAAAGCCGAGGAACGACTTGAAGAACATTTGGCTGCGATTCAAAATTTCAAGCTTATGAAAAGCCAAAGAAAGCTAAACATGCGCAAATGTGCTAAAGTACCGAAGTGGAATTTAGCTTAATCAGGTAAATGGTGGTAGTTTTATTTGTTTCTAGTTTCGCCGTCTGCTCTCCGTTTGTGCCTCTATGGCGGTGAAGGTGGCTGCTTGAAGAACGGAGCTTTGGGCGCGAGACAACGCAGCCCGCGCAAGCGTCTGTCCCCTTTTCTTTAAAAAAAAACTTTGTGAGACACGTGATTAGTGAGCTATTGTATGGCAAAGCGATGCGATTGTCCTTCGGGCTCTCCTTAAACAATCAAGTTGTAAAAAGGAGGTTCTAACAGCGCGAGGAACCGCGCTTCAACAGGACATAGGTTATCACACGGCAACGAAGGAATCGTTTGGTTTATGGTTTATGGTGGTTTAACGTCCCAAACCGACTCAAGTTATGAAGTACGCCGTAGTGAAGGGTTCCGGATATTTCGACCACTTGTGGTTCTTTAACGTACACTGTCACCGCACAGTACACGGGCCTCCAGAATTTCGCCTCCACTGAAATTCGACCACCGCGGCCAAGATTGAACCCGCGTCTTTGGGGTCAGCAGCCGAGCGCCATAACCGCTGAGCCACCTCGGCGGCAACCAAGGCATAAGTCGTCACGGTCCGTTCTGGTGTGAGCGGCTAAGCCAACGAAGTGCAGAGATGACAACGCATGCTTCTTTTCTGAAGATAACGCGCAGCCGGACGACTTCCAGACGCGTCCAGTGCACTACCAGGTGAGCTATGACGGCTGTAAAATCTGCTGCTTTTGTGGGTATTTATGTTTTGCGTGTAAGCGAACCTTGAGAGAGCTCACCAGCGCCACCCTCGTCCATAGCTGTGGGCGTAGCACGTCCTGTAATACCGCGAGTGTGACGTATAACGCCACTACAAGCTTAAAAAAAAAATAGAAACATTTTCCCTATGCCCCTTGCTTTCGCTGACTCTTGGCTTCGCTGACTCTTGGCAGCGGGAGGGCATCTATCGCGGCTTCTCCCGCACTAAAGCTTACTGATACCGAAACTTTAGTGAGTGACTCTGAGAGCAAAAAACGGGGGAAGTCGCAACCCAACCCAAGCAACCCAAGTCACACGGCAACACCTGCCATTACACCTGCCTTGTGCCACTACGCCACTGCTGACTTGCCCACCGGGTGGCTTACTTGCCAATGTGTAGCCGGTGGTAACCAGGCGAGAACCTGGGGCACTGGCACCCCCCTAAGCGCGCCGAGCTAAGCGGAATGAGCAGCGGTTCGGAGAAGAATGATTCGAATGATGCTTGTACAGAAGCTAAAGAGAAGAAGTTGGGGTGGTAATCAGGTGGTAGCCTGGTACCACCTGTATTTGCATACAACTCAAGAAAGCGCCGGTTTTTCCCCGTCAAAGGACCCCCTGCTAGACAATGGCGTCGGCCGATTCTCATGAACCTGCTAGTGTGACAAAGCAGGAAGTGGTAGATGAAAGGGGATAATAACTTCCCTCTAAGGTCCGGGATAGAGCCTGTTGTGCCCGGACAACCATCCCGGATTCCAAATGTACAGGATGCAAAATTTCTCCTGCGGACGCCCTTGGACAAGCCCGGTGCGGCGCCGCAAGGCAACACCGCCCTACCGCTCCCTTGACAAGCCGAGATGCTGCGCCGTTAGGCAGTGGCGCCCTATGGAGAAGCATCGGCGAGCGACATGTCAACACGTGCAGTGAATTGCTAGACAGCCAGGCGCCGGTTTCTCTTTCCACCTGGATGTCACCGCGCGCCGGCAACTTGAAGCCGAGTGGCCAGCGCGGTCGCTGGTTGGACCTCTCGGACGGCCGTCAAGTACTGGCTTTTTATTGGTCCGTCTGAGTGAAAACCGTTTCTCGGGGCTACATAAGCCCCAACGCTGCCGCCTGGAGACCACACCGTTCTACCGAGCCCGTTCTACAGAGACCGACCCATCGTGAGCTGTGTGCCGCTCACGAGGGGAGTGAGATGTGTTACGCGTTGGAGTCTCGCCGGACGTCGCTGTGCGAGAACAGTCGCGTTTGCTGTTAGCTCTCGGCCCCCGTGCCGATCTCGTCGTGTACAATGCTCTGTACATAATGTATAAAATCCCTTTTGTTGTTCTCACCGACACCTGACTCGGAGTCTTCGCTACCGACTAGAGGGCTGGCAACGCTCTGTCGCAAAACGAGTGGCGAGCGTTACGGGACCACCTCAAAGTCACAACATTGGTGGCAGCGGTGGGATCCCCAATCGCAACAAGCCCTCTCTCCTTTGTGGCGCCTCTGCCTGCTTTGTCACGCTGGTAGGGTCATGAGAATCTGCCGATGCCATTGGCTGGAAGGGTGTTGCTTGGAAGGGTTAAATCTGCTGCGTTCTTGAGTTGTATCCGACTATAGTAGGTCGTATCTCCAACCGACAATTGACGTCATGCTAGCGCTCATATCAATGCGCTTATGCTAGCGCATTGGCCTAATTATGCAAATCGACTGAATTTTTTATTCGTGTTTTGCACGCATTGCGGTTATATACTTATCCAGCTATGCACGCATGCAGTCAATTTAAGGTCCGAAGGCGCTCGACTCGAAGTGGCCTGAGCACAGTGTCCAGTGCCTGCTAGGCATGTAATTCGTTCGCCCCATTGCTTGGAGCCATTTACGCAGCAAGTTGGCCTTGCTAAGCGGGAACCTGGGCTGCCTGTGTATTGAAAGAAGAAAGAAGGGAACAAAGCTTAGTGTGCATTTCGAACTGAACACTCAACCACTGTGACCACTCTGCATATTCTCGTACGAGACTCGGGGACACCTGTTAAAACCGCAAAGTGTACTTCGATAAGCCCAGCTTACGTTAAGCGTACGCGTCGAGGATTACATTTGCTTCATTTCGAAGTCTGGCGGTGGCCGCGCATTGCATGCTGCAATCACTTTCACTTCATGCATTAATTCACGCAATTGATACCACTCCATGATGCTTGCTAAGGAAACGGAATTATACGAGGCGGAAGTGGCTCGCGCTTTCCTCCCAGACACGCATGCTCGACTCAGGGTGCGCTGCCAAGCACGCCGCTACGCGATGCGTCGAGCGGCGACGACATGGCGACAGAAAAGAGAGAAGACCGTCGCGCAGCAAGCTCCACGCCGTCGCCATAAAGAGCTGGCGAGCAAGCGAACGAAATCTGCCTGCTCCTTGCAGGAAGGCTGGCAGGGGGGGACGAGGTATACAGGGAACCACAGTTGGTCACCGTGTCTCTTTTCGATTATGGCAGGAAACGGTTTGAGGAAAGTACTGCGTGACTTTAGCCACACACTACGATAACGCAACTCGGGTAACTTGGGCGTCTCGCTTCTATGTCTGCTAGAATTGGGCAATTTCTCACCCATGCGTCTGCTCACCCAGCCGGCCGGCGACAGCCTGCTGCGGAGGCGGCGGACCTGGCCTCCTTGTGGCGCGACACTCATTGGCTCAGTAAAGTGACCACGTGACCATGGACACGTGACGAGCGCGAAAAACCGCGGTCGGTTCGCGCCCAATTCGTCGCAGGCTGCGTGAGTGTGTTGTGTTTCAGCCGCGTTGGTCGGTGGCGAGGTTTCTGGAGTGAACTTTGCGCGCCATGGCGGGAGCGGAGCGAGGAGATCTGTATCGAGTGCGAGGCTTTGCCAGCGGCCTCAATTGGCGACCGACGCGATTCGCCGACGACGTGTCTCAGTACCGCACATGCCACATGTGTCGTGTGCTTCCAAGAAGAACGGCGCTGTTGCCTTGTCAACATTCCTTGTGCGAGCCGTGTCATGGAAGCCTGCTCAAAGATGGCCGAGGAGCTTGTCCGATAGACGGGGAGGCATTCGAAGAGAACGAGTGTCACATGGTCGACGTGCCTGCTAGGGAAGTGGAGAACTTGAAGGTACGTACGTGCTACGTGCGACATTTTTTTGCTTTTGGTGCACGGCGCGGAGGCGGTGCATAAGTTTTGCCAATGCTTAAGCAATCTGTTTCGTCTTGCGAGGGTTAACCACTGTTGTTAGCGTCGGGCTTTCTCCTCGTTGGCGTTCCTTAACCCTCCTCGCTGCACCGCCCCACCTCCTCCTCGTCTTGCCTGCCTCTTATTTTCTTTCACACCTCATCCGCTCTTCGCTTCATTCCTCGCGCGACGCAGCTTTCCCGCTTTTTTTTTCGCTTTGCCAGCTGCCGCGCGCCCGTCTGCGTTTGCTGATGTTCGGCGTTTTTTTCATTGCTCATGGGATTATTGCTCATTGACGGACATTTCCAGGCACCATGAAACATGCTCCAAATTTAATCGCTACCATCTTGCCTTCCCATGATGTTGGTGATGAGTGTAGTGGTGTAGCTGACATTACCACGGGTTCTTCCAGTATCTTTGAAAGTGTGCTTGAGCGATCGTGCATAGTGCCAAAGGTTTCTGTTGAAGTGAAGGTCTATTGGCCGAGTGCTGTCGTTGTGGTTCATTTGCCGTTTGTGTCAGGCCAAGATGTCATCGCGGGCCCGTACTTCGTGCTCCTGTTGCCGGTGTCACAGTTCAACGTCGGGATCTTGCATGCCATGATTCATTCCCTGTTGACGCTTCGCCGGCATGTGAATACGGATCTTCACGTAGCTGTCGCTGTACAGTAGTGCGATTTGAAGGTTGTCGCGCGAGCGTCGACCGTGAACACGAACAGCGCTATGGCCCAGAATCCTCTGCCGTTGCAAGGAAGGTGTCAGGCCGGCTTCCCTCAGTCCCTTCTGGGCATAAAATAAAGAGAAATGGTGATGATTTCGTCGCTGGGGTGACGACTGCAGCACGGCACTGCGAACGAGGGAGAGAAGAAAGCGAAATCGTGATTTTAACTGTTCCAAAGCCGGCCGACGCTTGCGCGATAACCTTCAAATCGCGCTGGACTGTAGTACCTCTCGACGGGGCGACGTTCACTGCGTTCTTCGGAGTACTGTAGCTGGGGGCCTATCTTTTGTATTACTATAGCGAGCGCCCACTGCGGTGGATCAGTAGTTAAGGCGATTGGCTGCTGAAGCCTGGACCCAAGGACGCGGCTGGGCTTTTATATCCTCCGGTGACCGTTGCAGCAGCCAGCCGTACAAACCCTCTAATCAGGTCAGGCGACTGTTCCCCGTTTGAATTTGACAAATGGATGAGAGGGCTCGGGAAAGGGCTGCCTGCGAAGAGTGGATTGCGTCAGAGCCGGCGCTTACCAGGGGGAGGGGGGGGGGGGGGGAAGGGGGAGGAGGAGGATTCCGCCGGGCCAGCCTGGATGAATCATGCTGCTAGCCACGACATGTTCGAGAGTCCGGGCTGCTTTGCGCAGTGGCGGGCGCGCGGCGCTAGTAGCCAGTGCGTCCTGGGCTCATTTTTCCAAGGTTTTTCAGAGCTAGCGCTCTTACTACATATGTTTGTCGAGGACGCGTATATCTGCAATGAAAATGAAATTAACCGAAACAGTTACCACTTGACCACACTTTACCACATAGTAAATGTGCCCGCATAGTGCATCATTTGATGCCTATACTTTCAATTTGTTATATTGTCATGGCCTAGAAAAAGACAAAGTGGGCAGTGGCGCTGCACGGAGCGCTCCTGTCTGGATCTGCACCAAACCCTGGCCAATCGCCCACCGTGGGTATGTGCCATCGTATTTGAGGCAACAACAACAGCTCGCGCTATGCCCACCGCCTATAAATCAAATGATGAAATCATTCCATCATATATGTGCCAGTATAGCGGCCATCGATATAGGACACTCCCCCCTGTGACCACCACCATTTCTGCATAAAATTATGGGGGCCACGCGTTTGACGCAGAATGTTTGAGTGGTGTCGGATAACTAGGCATGTTCCTAAGGACAAAATTGCTCATTTAGAAACCGTGCATTTCGAAGACATTCAGAGGGCCATTACGGCTTAACCGTTTGCCGCAAGGGGTTCGGGGTGGTGTCAAACTATTCGTCGTGTTGTGATGCACACGTTTATAATTTTTTTAATTGAAATTACGAGCGAATATACCGGACATAGCGAAGGTGGCTGTAAATTGCAATAGTAGTGCAAAATACATAATGTAGTTGGTCCCCGCTCGTGTTTCAGAAGGGCTGTTTTCCAGAAGGGCTGTTTCCGGAAAGCAAACATCCGCGGATGTTTGGATTTGCTCGTCCCCACGTTTGCTCAGCGCTCCGATGTGTACACTTGGAGCTCCCGTAGTTAACGCTCTTAAGTCGAACACTGAGGCAGTGTCGGCGGAGAATTTTTTTATTGCTATCTTTTCCACGTTTCCTTATGAACGCATCTGTAGCGACACTGACCAGGACGAGCGAATGAGTGACGAAGCGCTGACGCTCATAAGCGCCCCAGCTGTGATGCCTTTGGAGCGATCGGGGAGGGACACGTGTTACGCGGAATCTAACAGCGAATCACTGGCATTTAGTACATTGGAAGGAAAGCGCAGTTTAGCTTCTACAAACATTGCCAGCGAACGAACGCGGTCAGCTCTCGGTATGGCCCAGCGAGCGTCAAACATGTGCAAAATTCATACGTAACTTTCCAGCTTTCGCGCATTTCTTAAACGTAAAATTCCAACTAGCGTTCTTCTCACCGCGTACAACTTTAAATTATTTTGCATCCGTACGACCCTAACCTCTGGTGTTTACCTCGGATATAACGAACTTTTTTGTGTCAACAACGGACATAACGAACTTTTGGCTGATAACGCGTTCAAACGATATGCCGAGGATCGCCTGAGTTTTTTTTTTTTTTTTTCATTCATTATACTTTTCCCCGACCAAGCGCCTTCAATAGGAATGCATATGCAAGCGCTTACAGCGGAGTGCAGGAGCGCAGTCGTGTACCAATTTCTAAATCCCGCGGGCTTTCTTCATGTATTTAAAAAGCAACCAAGCTTAAAATGCTATTCAACCATGCTATTCAACCCTCTCTGTTCAAATCGTCATGCAGGGCATTGCAATATTTTAAACCGTGGCACAAATTAGTTCAAACACCTTCTATATTCGCATATGTATCTTATTTCTCAGTATCAGGCTTCTGCTACAAAGCCTGCTCCAAAATGCACTCGGCCACACTCAGCACCGAGTGCCCAGGAAAAGATGTTTTGTGCAGTTTAAAAAAATACACAAAAGGGGAGAGGGAAGCCTGCTTGTGCTCTAAACATTTCCATCTTTTCTTCCAAGGCACACTGCTGGAACGAAGACCGTGGCTGCAACTTCGTGGGCAACCTTCAAGCTGTACTGCAGCACTTCGAGGAGCAATGCGGTTTCCATGGAGTCGCTTGTCCACGGTGTGGCGACAGCATGCTGAACGGAGACCTGCTGACCCGATACGAGCCCGGATGCAGCCATGGGAAGCCTTTGGCGACACCAGACACAGATTTGCGGCAAGAGAGCGCCGCTGCTCTTAGTGATGTCTCCGCCGAGTTGCGGGAAATCGAGGAGCACTTGAACGAACCCTTGGCAGCACATCACGCTCACGAAGGGGCGACTGTGGTGGCCATGTTGCTGGACCTTGTGACTGGCATAAACGAGCTCGTGGAACTGACGCAAATGGACGACAATTCTGTCCTTTTCTTTGACGACGAAATAGAGGAGTGATTAGCGGCTGCCATCTTTTGGGTCTTTACCAATACCTGGTTTTTGATTTTTTCCATTTTAGCGTTTTTTACTAACCTTCCCTCTTTTATTTAACGCTGTAGATGACAGCCTTGTGTTGTGCGCAAGTGTGAGCACTGTGCTTTTTTTTTTCCACGGGCAACTGCGAAAGCTTCGCAGCAAGGTACAAATTTGCATTTGCACATATCGTGCATCCAAGTTTTTTTGTTTTTTTTTTTTTTGTAGCGCGAATCGTTGAGGAATACTATATATGGACCGTATCAGGCCGCAACTTCAGTGCAAATGTTGAAGAGCTTGCCCTCCCTCGCGGTCTGATATTGGTCTTACGCTTTACCGGCAGCTGTGAGTTCAGTGCAGCTAGAATGTGCAGATGGATGCGAACATACATTCCTTTCTTCTATTTTTCCCTAATAAAGCCTCGTTCAGTGCTCTCTGTAGTGTTGTTTTGTCACATTTGCGTGATTTTCTGCCAAGCGCACCAGAGTTTGCGCTCCACCTCTTCCAATCTATTTATAAAATTTGTGGTTTTTCATTGAATGGTCAGATGTAATTTCCTTTACTATATCTGGGAAAAAATATGCCGTCATGCAATAGCTCTCAATATTCCCGACTGGTTATTTTAAAATACTAGGTGGTCATAGAATGTAGTAAAAACTTTTTTCATTTATGCGCTCTCAAATTTTTACAACGAATATATTCGTTATACTTTTTAATCATTTGCATTTTTTAATCATTTGCAACTGGTTCATAAAAAGCCTATTCTGGCAAAAGGCATTTAGCAAAATTATCTTCCTCTGAATGCTTCTAAGGATAAATTTAGTTCATTCAGGAAATATATATATTAACAATATCTCTTAAAGGCATGATTGTCCATATTAGCTCTTGTTACCTCCCAGTACTTAGTTTTGTGCCTCCAGCATCACTGACTTGCATCATATGTTAAATAGAGTAGTAAAAAGCTCGCTGTTAGTTCAAACCACAACTCATGATGGGGCTGTGCACTTTTTGTTGGGTTACATGAAATATACTTATGTATGAAACAATTTCTTTCAGCTGCACCTCACATGATTCAAATTCCACCAGAAGAAAGGCTGCAACACAACATTGCTCACTATCTGTTGCTTTCCCAGCACATAACATGCCATAACAGCACATAGCAGGTAAGATGTGAACAAAAACAGTGCATGTATATGTTCCACACATGCATTTTGTGTACTACCAACACTATGATATGATTAACTATGTCATGTAAGAGAGAGCACACAAATCATTTTTTGTATATATTGCAGCATGGTTATTTCAAGTTTTAAACTGGCCATTGAAACGACCCATTGTATCACCGCTGGTTACCCGGTGGCACTGGGGATCGAACTCCGCACCTCCTGCTTGCGAGGCAGATGCTCGGACCACTAGGCCACTCCTGCGGTCTCCCCACTGATGTTGCTTACACCAGGTGCTGTTAAAGCCCCGGTATGTATGTTAAATGCATTCTAGAAAACCATTCACTTCCAAAGTACCATTTCATCTTTATAGCAAAACCACAGTTCGCCTAGCTAGACAAACCTGCTGCATACAAGCCAGCAGAAGGGTTGCACGTACATGCTTCGTTAGGAAAACATAAAAATCAAGCAGAGCCTGCCCTTCATGGTGCATTATACCCTGATTTTGAGCAATGATCAAGATAGGCAGATGGTCATTTCATTGAACACTTGCATGATACATTTGTAGAATCGAAAAGACAAGTACTATTGCAAAATCTTCAGACAGTGTTTATTCTCAGAGAAAACATATCATGAAAAAAGTGTTGGATTAGTTATGGTGCACCTTGTATGGGGAAAGGGGCTCCCACTTTGTGAAAGGTTTAATTTTGGAATAACGACAGCGTTTAGACTAGTTGGGTTACCATGTTTAGATAGTGGATGTGCTCAAAAAGACACTGGAAGTAAGCGCACTGCGTGGAAATCTCTTTCTGTATCCTTGTCTTTTTGAGCGCTTTCACGATCTAAAATTAAATTTGCAAGAGAGCAAGGAAAACAAATATTTAAATTCTGATAATTAAGGATAAAAGATGTTTCATTGTGTTGCTTAAAGTGTACATTGTATCGCTATTGCTGTATCAGTATTTTTGTGATACTGCATTTATTGTTATTTATGAAGTAGTTGGCTGAGGCAATGGTAGCAGTGTTGGATATTGCAATATATTATGCATATATCTCACTTGCAATATATCAGTGTGTTCACTATTACACTACCCTCTATTTCTTTCAGTTCAGTTATTTGGCTATAGATATATTGTGCTGCTTTCCTAGTTTAGTCCACTCAAACTAAAACTTTGCTCTTTGTGTCACAGGTAGAATCTACAATGATTGCTGCTCTGTGTCTTGTAAGCAGGAGGCAGTGTTCAATGGAGCCATGAACTTTCCTTGGAATTGAAAATCCTTTGCCGTATTATGCGCTGAACCACGAGCGTGAAGAGGAAAATGTCATGCCTTGGATTTCTGCAGAGGTGAGCCATTGCGGTGAATCCACCAGGGCGAAAGACAGGGATGAAAAAGGAGACAAGACAGGTGCTTACTCGCGACTAAAGTTTATTGGCGTGAACAGGGAATATATAAAAAGCCAAGCAATACCATAAACCATGTAGTTACAGATAAGCATACAGGACAACATGAGTCAAAAATCGCCCTCAACATTTCCCTGATCGAGGTAGTCCAACTCATTGTGTGTTAACACGATAGACAAAACACACATTCTTCACGGAGTCATAAGATGTGTCTAGCCTCGATAATCTCCCATTTAATCTCTGAATTTACTGCCAAAATGCGTGTTGCCAAAAGGAAAAGGTAGCAGACTTCACATCCCGTGCAGTGTACAGCAGAGTTACCCCAACCACCTAGCCAAGCCCCTACCCTCTTGTGTCCCTGTAGTCTTACATTCATACACCTTCCAGTTGCATCTACGTAAACCAGACTACAAGATAATAATATTTGATACCACATTCATTTTACAAGGTACATATACATTTCACTCTACACGTGTACTTTTCTCGAGCCACATTCACAGAATCATCCTTAAAATTTTACATGCTTTAGACAACGTATTAGGGGCCGAGAAAGCCACTTTTACATCATACCTTCTGGCCACATTTTTCAAATTGTGCGACAATTTATGTACATACGGTAACACAACTGGTCTTTTGGCATCTCGCTGGCTGGCCCCAGCCTGATTGTGCCGGTCACCGCAAAACTGTCTCAGCTTCTTTAACAATTTATCATATGCTCTTGCAGTAACAAGGTTTGGAAATCCTGCATTCGTTAACCTTAAAATCTGCTCTTGGAAACTAGTCGTCATGCTGTGAAAGCATAATTTCATCAATTCTGAGCCCACGCTAGAAAGTGTAATGCTATCTTTCACTAGCTTGGAATGGTCGACATGTAGCCAGGTAGCAGCTTAACACTCGCCAGCGCACATGAAGTGTGCTGAACATCAAGGTAACGTCCGGAAACCACAGCTCTTTTTCTTGGGACATTTGCTCCAAGGTAAACCTGAGATAAAGGCCTTGCTCCTTAAACAACTTGAGAAGATGTACAGGTCCCGAACTATCACAACCTTTATAAAAGACCAAAAAATCATCGACATAGCAAAAGATTTTTCCCCCAGCCCATGCACATTCTGGACAATTATTCTATCCACCCTACTCAAGAAAATATTGCTTAGCACAAGGTCAACCTTTGAACCACTACATATTCGAGACTTTAGAACACATACCGCACTGCGCTACTCTACAAACATGCTCTTCAAATAAATGCTATTCAATAACATGCTCTTCAGATAAATTTCAGAAAAGGATTCATGCGAAATTATATCTGGTTATTTGCAAAAGCATCTGTCTACTTCGCGTCTTGAAGATCCATTTCTTGTACTCAATTCGCAGTGTGGTTGAGTATCTTAAGAATGACAATCCAGCGGATTGTCTTGTGATTAGTGTCGATGTAGAACTATTTTATTCTATCCCGTATGAAGATCTTGTGAAAAGCTTATGAATGTGTATATCAGAGCACAAAGATGAGCTCGTGTTTAGGAACGGGTGTGTAACATAAGTCTTTTTTGGCACTTGTCTCCTTTTATTTGAAGTGAAGAGCATGTTTGTGGAGTATGGCAGTGCGGCATATGTTCAAAAGTCTGCTAAATGTATCGATTCGAAGGTTGCTCCTGTGCTAAGCAATATTCTCTTAAGCAGGGTGGAAGGAATGATTGCCAAGAAATTGCATGGGCTGGGGGAAATCTTTCGCTACGTCTATGATTTTCTGGTCTTTTACAAAGGTTGTGATAGTGTGGGACCTGTACATATTGTGAACTTGTTTAAGGAGCAAGGCCTTTGTCTTAAGTTTACCTTGGAGAAAATGTCCCAACAAAAAGAGCTGCGGTTTCTGAACCTTACCTTGATGTTCTGCACACGCCATGTGTGCTAGCGATATTCACCCAGGAGTGTTAAGCAGCTACTTGACTGTTGGTCGAACGATTCTAAGCTAGTGAAAGATAGCATTGCGTCGTCAAGTCTAGGCTCGGTATTGGTGAAGCCATGCTTTTACAGTGTGACAACTGGTTTTCAAGAGAAGATTTTAAGGCTAATGAAAGCATGATTTCCCAACCATGCTATTGCAGAAGCGTGCGATAAATTGTTGAAGCTGAGCATATAAGATTGGGCAAGTTGGTCTGACATGCTAAAGATAAGAATGGCGCAGCATCAAGTAACGAGGACTACAGCAGAGCACACCCACGCACAAGTGCCATCCTTGGAGCGGATGCAGAATCTAAGAGCGTGTACTTGACATTCAGCGTTGGCAGCCAAGGATCGGGCTCGTTCAATCTTTAGCGTTCAAATCAGTGTTTCCTCGTTTCCTTGACTGTCAATGCTGAATGTCAAGCACGCCCTCTTGGATTTTGTATCTGCTCCAGGGTTGGCACTTGTGCGTGGGTGTGCTGTCCTGCTTTCCTCGTTACTTGATGCTGTGCCATTCTTCCCTTTAGCATGTTAAAAGCTGAAACCCCTTCGCAGGGACTGGCATGATCAGGCTGGGGCCAGCCAGTGAGATGCCAAAAGACTGACTGTGCTACTGTACATACATAGATTGTTGCAAAATTTGAAAACTGTGGCCAGAAGGTATGACGTAAAAATGGTGTGTTCGGCCCCTAATAAGTTGTCTACAATCTGTAAAATTGTTAATAATTTTGTGAATTTCGTTAGGGAAAAGCACATGTGTCGAGTGGAACATGGCAACATATATGTGCCTTGCAACCATTGCATGCATTGCATACCATTATCATGTGGTTGGGTTTATGTTGGTGAAACTGGAATGTGTATCAATGTAAGACTACAGGAGCATGAGAGGTATTTGGATATTGGTAGGGGTTGTAACTTATCTGCATATTACAAGGGATGTGAAGGCTGATAGCCATTCCTTTCGGCAACACGCATTTTGGCACTACGTTCACAGCAGATTAACCAGAAAATTATCGAGGCTAGACACATCTTATGACTCGGTGACGAATGTGTGAGTGTGCTGCCCATAGCATTAACATGCAGCGGGTTGGACTGTCTAGATGAGAGGAATGTTAAGGGCAATCTTTTACTTATGTTGTGATGTAGCTTATGTGTAATTGTAGTTAGTGGCGTGTGGCTTTTCTATATACTCTCTGTTCACTTCAATAAACTTCAGTTGCGAGTCAGTCCTGTTTTGCTTCTTTTCTCGTCCCTGTCTTGTGCTGATAGATTCAAGTACTTGTAGAGTAGATTCACTGAATTGTGTACTTGCAGAGGCTTGTGAAAAAACGAGAGGAAATTTCTTTCCTTTATGCGGAATGGAAGGTTGAAATTTTTTTACTTAAATGTTTGCAGCATTAAATTCTATTCGGAAAGGTAAAACCCACTTTATTGTACATTTTGTGTGCAATGGTGCCGGTGGCTGCATGCAACTGAAAACATTCGTCCAGGTTATCTAGCTAGCGTCCTTCTTCCTTGTGCCACATTTTCTGAAATAATATTTTGTCAGATTTATTTCAATCAGAATTTCTAAGAACATATTGGTGATCACATAATGGTGATCACATATGACATAATTCAAAGCGTGATCATTGGTATTTTTTAGTCTGGGGCAGTACAATGAGAAGTACATAGTATATAGTAAAATTAAATATGACCAGTCTAACATAAACAAAACTACTTTTTTAAAAGGAAAATTTTGCTACCGAAGTGCTGGAGTGACATGGCATTATGAAGACGTGGACAGTGTGCTGTGTTCATGATGGCACGAGAACTTGCGTACAGTGCTTCAGGTAACTGGTGAGTACCTTGGTGCTGTGCTTCTGCTAATGTAGCCAAATTATGTTTTTAATCTAAGAGTGTATCTGAAAACTTAAGCAAAAATTGAGTAGTATTTAGATATTCTTGCACCAGATACCACTGTGAGAATTAGTTATTAATGATGTGTCTCACATGTACCCTTGTCTGCTGAATATAGTATGCATGGCTTTCGAGCTGAGTGCCTCTCACGTATGAAAAAAAAAATGGCCACTGGGCTGCTCCACGACGCGTGGAGCAGCCCAGTGTAGCACATTCAGGCTTCATGGAGTGGAGAATGAAGGCAGTAAATAATTTAAGAGTAGAAAACACAGCACAAACCACAGGACCAGGAAACTGACAGGACACACCGACCCTGATGACACTCTTTGCATGAAGGGTGTTATAAAGTTGCCTGTCATGTAGTGCAAGATGGAGGTCGCACAGGACGGGTGTTAAATATGAGTTGATGCAGACACCTGTCATTACGTAGTACTCACTGTAGAACTCGAGCAAGAAGCAAAGGTAACAGCTGAGCATGGCCACTCTTGTGCTTTCCTCCGCAAGCAATCTGGAATTGCACTTAGAAATCTTTTATGCTTTCTCTTGACATATACATCATTGCTGCATGTGGCGAGGAAAAGTACATACCCTTGATGTCAAGTGACAGTGAACTCACAGGGCTGGTAACAGCTCACTGAGGTGTTGTGATATATCTACAGGGCACCTCATGAGAACAAAGAGCCCTTGAAGGAATTCTCTCAAAGTTTGTTGCCACATGGACCTCTTCGTAATCAATGACTCTAAAAGGCAAGCCTTCCTTTAGTGTCACAAAAAAAGGCCTAGGACATGGGTCTTTTTGCTTCTCCATTAGTGCCAAAATGTTTGCTAGCGAGATCTTTCGCAGATATATAATTATTTCACAAAATGTCAAGAAGGAGACTGAAGCTGCACCAAGCAGTACCAGTAAAAAACTTATCACAGCTGTTCAAAAAGCAGAAAGACTCATGCCTTCATCCTTTTGCATCAGACACATGAGGACACTTCGTCTTTCTGGGTCATCATTTTGAAAAGGTTCACATGGCAACGGCCTTTGGTTAAATTTCTGCCAAGAGCCCTTTTTTGAAACTTGAGCATCCGTTCCTTGTGAGGCACACTGCAGAGATATTGGAATGCCTTAGTGAGCTGCTTCCGGTACGTGTGACTGCATTTTCACTGACATCAGATATTAGTACATTTTCTTGCACATGCTGAGATAATGGAAGCTATGAGTGAAAACATGCGGTATAGGGGAAGTGTGCTTCCTGGGGCCGTATTCCAAGTTTGTGTCATAATAAAAAGCGTCATAATCTGCCGCAACGGGCATGCCCGGGAACTGGATATAAACTGAGTGTGGGACTTTCGCTTCGTCTTGTCTTGCCTATAACAAATTGGATGGACGATAAGTTCGGCAAGCGTCTCCCACCTTTTTCAGATGTTACCAATATTCCTTGCTCGCTAAGTTGTGCATTTAGTACTATGTACAGAAAGGCACCTGCATTGAATTGCATCTGGCCCCCATCCTGAGCTACTTTCTATTTGCACAAAATGATAAGCAACTGTAAAGGCTTTCATGCGCACAGTGCCGCCCGGGAAAGCGCATTTTGTCTGCTTCTTTCTGGACCTGTGGTTTTTACTGTTTACTGTTATGAGAAATGAATTTTGGGCAATAAATTATAACGGGTTGGTTCTCGGTGAATGGCTTTTGAAAGCTTCTACGAAAGCCGATTGTTCAATAGCGGATGGTTGAAATGTATTTGTGAAATTTATATGTGGTGTTGTGTGACCACTAAATGAGGATTTTTTTTATGCTTTTCAGATGGATCCGACAGCAATGTGCAGATGTACAGTGTGTGTAGTTTGCCATGAAAATAAAACGTATGTACTTGTACTCACCCAAACACTTACCACTCTTTCATTCTAAGCTGCATTCTTTGTACGTATGCACTACATAATATGCTTAAAGGAAAGCCTTGTACATAATACTTATTTCTTCGGCACCTGGACGGCTATATCTGCAGTGAACATTGCGGGCAGAAGCTATACGAAGACGCATGTTCATGTACTACAGAAAGTACATAATTACAATACAGATAATTTCCGCTCTAGATGAAATGACTTCCGAGTGAACGGAGGACGTATGCATACACATTGCAGAAACTTCAATAAGAACAAAACATAAGCATTCGTTGTGAAAAAACGATTTCGGTCTCGTGCATAGCATGTCGTAACTTTCCGTTACCAAGAATGTGACAGTCGTCATACGGAGTCTCTGTTTCTGACATTTAGTCCGTACCTTATGTTGCGGAAAACCCTCCGGCAACGCATTACCAGCGGGTTTCTCTGTACTGCGGAGCATTTTTTTTTACAGTGTATGCCAACAATCTTTAGAAAACAATACAATATCGTTTACCACGACAATTACAGTAAGTGCTAAGCACTGAATAGGCTCGGAACAAGACATTACCCGACGAAATTGCTATAGCACTGGCTCTTCTGAATTTCACTGCTTGTAATCTCCGCCAATTCGCGCTGTTTGCTGAATGCTCGTCAGATGACGTTTCCACGCGCACGGATGGAAGATGATGAAGACCACGCTTTTCAAACTACAGCGTGAGAGACTGGCAGTTTTACACGCGTGAACGCGGGTACTTGACTAAGACGACCACGTTGCAAGCACAGGTCGAGAGCTTGGCAGTTCGTGCAGGCAGGATGATTTCTCCCAACTGACTGTTCATCTGAGGGAAGTGTATGAACCGGCCAACTTTAAGCCCGAGTGGCACGCCTTGGTGATGTGCTCGGCCTTGCCTCTCGTCTAGTGCTCTCTTGCTCTCTCTTTTTGCAATGTGCTTCGTGGCCTTTCCTAAAAGATTTGTATAGGATTGGATAGGAAGAAGTTTATTAAAATGCTGGGAACTGACGGTTTTACGCCTCATAATTTAGTTAATGTAAATTGAATATATGTTAAATTTAATTAATATCATGCTTCGAAAAAAGGTTGTGGCGATGGCGTAGTGTTCTGAGGCATCGGACAGCAGAACCGTTTTTTTGGCGCCGGCGCAGGTTCATATCCCACTTTCATCATCATCATTTATTTCCCTTAAAGGCCCAAATGGGGCATTACATATAAGGGGGGAAGCTATGACGTATTAAGAGCAAGGACGCGTCTGTCTGCAGAGAAGGTCGAGCTGACCAAAACAGTTACCACGTGACCACACTCGATCACATGACAGCAGTGGGCGCGTAGCGCCTCAATTCATGTCGGTACTTTCGATCCGTCATACAGTATGTGCCAATACAGCGCTCATCGAAGTGCGACCGCTCCCGTGACCACCGTTTGAATAAAATTTAGGGGCCGCCCGTTTGACGCAGACGATTCTAACTGGTGTCAAATGACTTGGCATGTTCCTGAGGATAAAATCACTGACAGATGAAGCCCGAAATATGTGTGGGATTCGCAATGACGACCTTCCCGCCCCCAAACAGTGCATTCCGAGAACCTTCAGACGGCCATTACTGCTTAACAGTTTGTCACACGGGGTTCCGCGTGGTTTCAAACGACTCGTCGGGATGTTATGCCCAAATTTATAACATTTATTAACTGATATATCGAGGAAATATACCGGATATGGCGAAGGTCATGGCTGTGAATCGAAATAGTAGTGATAAATCCATGAGGTGGATGGCGCTGCCTGTGGCATAGAAGGGATGTTTCCGGAAAGGAATCATCCGCGGTTGTTTGGATTTGCTGTTCCCCGCGTTTGCTGCGCGCACCGATGTAAACACTTGAAGCTCCAGTACCTAACGCTCTGTGAAGTCGAACACTGCGGCAGTGCAGGCGGAGAATTTTTTAAAAAATTTTTTTAGTGTCTTCCCGAGTGCGATGCCGGCTTTCCGTTGCAGTGAGGCTCTTGTGCAACATTATTCAGCCCACTCGAAAATCAAACGGGTAACTAAAATGCAGCATATGGGTTCCATAATGGTAATTACTAACTCCCCGAGCCTGGAGTGGCCGATACCAGTGGCTGCCATTTTAGTGTCCTAGCGCTTCCACTCCTCCCAAAAGCGGTTGTCTATCTGTCCGAAGCCTGCTTCTAGCCCGTGGGCCACCTTGGTCACGTGACGTTGTGACGTGATTACAAGCTGCGCAATTATTGTGAGCAAACTGCCCATCGTGGCAGTTCAACTATTGATTAGTCGCGAGTGATTCCTCACGAACAACATGCGTCTCAGAGCCCCACTGATGGCAGCACCTACCATCGCAGGGCAGTGGTGCGTAGCTGTATCAGGACTGCCAGGATCTGTGAATGTAGGGAACGACAATTCTACCACAGTAAGCGTCTAAAATGATGCAATATAACGCCAACTTACACCATATGATATATCAGCCAAAGTAAGCCAGTTCATGTCAAGCACACGCATGGAAAGTAACTTAAAACCGTGCAAAACCAGGGCTAATGGTGCTAGCGCACGATAATTGGTGTTTAATCCCAAGCTAAACAGCCCGTCGTTGTTTTCCTTGCATGCCTACCAAAAAGCTAAGTGTCACTTCCCCACCATGCCTGCATGAAATTTGGTTCATGAGATCAGGCACGGGCACGTCTCAACAGGGACAGAAATAAACCAAGAGATGTTCCTGTTATTTGGAAGCAGTACAACTTTTTCTTTATCAAATCGTACAATGCAAGGCGGAGCGAGCGATGATTCAGGCCAAGGTGGTTATAGCTGCTGCTTTATTTCCATGGTAAGACTACTTAAGCTGGCTTTCCCACCACATTGCAGCACCGCTTTCCTATACCGCGATTGCAGCGAAAATAGAAAATGCAAAGAATGCACGACTGTACTGAACTACTCACAGTGTGAATGAAATAAAATTCCGCACCAACGCCGCCAACAGGCTTTGATTTGACAGTAGAATTTCGTACAAGATTTTTTTAGCGCTGCAGCCAGTTCTTTGCAGCCCTACTGAACTGAAATCGGACTTGGTTCTCAGAAACATTTCTTAGAGCTTGGGAATACAACAGCCTTACTTGGTATATAATCTACATGTTTTACTCTATACATTGATCATTTTACAGACACGGGCTGATAATGAAAATGTTGACTGCGGTACCACGGCTCCCGTTGGACTGGTGGCCACCTTAACTACGCACGCATCAGTACACGTCCTGATTACACCACAGCAAGCCAAAGATCACAACGCAATCAGCAGATACACCACCGTTACCCCGCTTAAGCCGATGAGCGTGGCCTATGGATAGCGTGTACGTCTCGCAATCCAAGGGTACCGGGTTCGAATCGTACTCGATTCTCCCAGTTTAGCTTTCACTGTAGCTGCTTTGATTTGCATGTGTAAACGTTCTTACGACGTTTGCGACCAACGCAAGCATCGCTAGCACGAAGTTCCGCGCGTTGACGGAGCAGCATATAAGGAGTCTGATCGCACGAGGGTGTTCGAATTTCCCGCGCGAGGTCTTGTGGGTGTGACGTCACTTACCGGTCAATTAGGATAAAATACACAACCACGCCGCCGGACAACTTCGACGCCGGTTCTTATGCGACACGGGACCTGTAACGCTAACGATTAAAAAAAAACAATTGGCAGAGGTTTAACGTAGTTAAACATGGTATTAAGCGAAAGCTTCACAGCAATGGTTACTTGACGTTATCCACGCGACTGATCACATGGCCCCCTTCCCTTAACACTAGACTGAAAGATTACCCGAAGGTGATCGTAAGGTCAAAGTTGATGACCATGTGTTGCGACACCAAGATGCTCCACAAGGTTAGGCTGAAGGGCTTAGCTGTGGTGCGACTTCAAGACATTCATGACCTCTAACTCGGTGAAGGCCAAATTCAGCCACGCCAAGCGCGGCTCTACCTAGCGTAGTGAAGTTTCGCTAAAAAAAAAATGCCTAAGAGCTTCTTCATATGTATACATGGGCTGCAGGCAGCCTGCCGGTAGTTGCGTGCATTCAAGACGCATCTCGTGCTCGAACAGCTCGGATCAAGGCGCATGGAAACGAGCATGGCTGCGACGGCTGGCTGCGCAGGCGGCGGACTTGGCGTTCTGTGGTTCTGCGTTGGGGAATAATTCTGTGCAGCGCGTGCAACTGTGTATCTTTTTCCCGAGATCACCTTCTCTGGCGGACGGCCCATGGCCTCCTAGCGGCGCGAACCTCATTGGCTCAGTAAAGTGACCACGTGACCGTGGACACGTGACGAGCGCGAAAAACCGCGTACGCGCCCAGTTCGTCGCCGGCTGCGTGGGTGTCGTGTCGTTTCAGGGCTGCTGGTCGGAGTGAACTTCGCGCGCCATGGCGGGAGCGGAGCGAGGAGATCTGTATCGAGTGCGAGGCTTCGCCAGCGGCCTCAATTGGCGCCCGACGCGATTCGCCGACGACGTGTCTCAGTACCGCACATGCCACATGTGTCGTGTGCTTCCAAGAAGAACGGCGCTGTTGCCTTGTCAACATTCCTTGTGCGAGCCGTGTCATGGAAGCCTGCTCAAAGATGGCCGAGGAGCTTGTCCGATAGACGGGGAGGCATTCGAAGAGAACGAGTGTCACATGGTCGACGTGCCTGCTAGGGAAGTGGAAAGCTTGAAGGTACGTGCGACACTTTTGTGCTTTTGGTACACGGCGCCGAGGCAGTGCATAAGTTTTGCCAATGCTTAAGCAATCTGTTCCGTCTTGCGAGGGTTAACCACTGTTGTTAGCGTCGGGGCTTTTTCCTCGTTGGCGTTCCTTGACCCTCCTCACTGCACCGCCCCACCTCCTCTATTTTTTCTCCTCGTCGTCTGGTCTCCCTCCTCGTCTTATTTTCTTTCACAGCTCTTTCGCTCTTCGCTCCATTCCTCGCGCGACGCAGCTTTCCCGCCTTTTTTCTCCCTCTTGGCGAGTTTCTGCGCGCCCGTCGGCGTCTGTGTTCGCCAGCCCCGCCATTTTGACCCCACTGCTGCGTCGTGCAAAGAAAGCGACTGTGCACGTATTTACGCGCGGGGAGCACGAACTATTCGTGGTCCCTCATGTGCTGTGCTTTATTATGCACGCGAATTGCGCTTTTTTCGAGCAAAAGACGCGATTCTGCGAGCATCTCTACAGCCATAGATGGCCTCGCTGCTGCGTCGTGCAAAGAAAGCAATTAAATTTATTGCTCTGCTGTGACTACCGCAGCTGGCTCATTTTACGTTACTTATCCATTTTGTGTCGATGTTGCGTGAGGCGCAACTACAGCCTCATCGAAGGTAATGCGCGCACAATATTTTGTTCTATGCGCATCCAGTACGAGCGGTCACTTCCTGATTACGCGTCATTGCTCATGGGAATATTGCTTATTGAAGAGTTTCCAGGCGCCATAAAACATGCATCACATTTAATCGCTAGCGTGTTGACTTCCCATGATGTTGGCGATGAGTGAAGTGGTCAAGCAGACATTCCCACAGAATCTTGCAGTATTTTTGAAAGTGTACTTGAGCGATCCTCCATAGTGCGAAATTTTTCTGTTGAAGTGAAGGTCGAACGGCCGAGTGCGGCCGTTGTGGTTCATTTGCCGTTTGTGTCAGGCCACGATGTCATCGCGGGCCCGTACTTCGTGATCCTGTTGCCGGTGTCTCAGTGCAAACCCTCTAATCAGGTCACGCCACTGTTCACCGTTTGAATTTGACCAATGGATGAGAGGGCTCGGGAAAGGGCTGCCGCCGAAGCGTGGATTGCGTCAGAGCCGGCGCTTGCGAGGGGGAGGGGGGGGGGGGGGAGGAGGAGGAGGATTCCGCCGGGCCAGCCTGGATGAATCATGCTGCAAGCCGCGACATGTTCGAGAGTCCGGGCTTGCTATGCGCACTGGCGGGCGCACGGCGCTAGTATCCAGTGCGTCCTGGGCTCATTTTTCCAAGGTTTTTCAGAGCTAGCGCTCTTACTACTTTCGTTTGTCAAGGACGCGTATATCTGCAATGAACATGAAATTAACCGAAACAGTTACCACGTGAACACACTTCACCACACAGGAACTGTGCCCGGAGCATGGCACATTCCTGCCCGGGGGGATTGGCCATTGTACAGCAGGGAATGCCAAGGAAGTATTTGCGAGAACCATTTGGTTGCACGCTATTTTTTGTCATCAAACGTAATCCTGGCCATGTGCTACATGTTGCTGGAAAGAAGAAACAAATCCAAAGTGGCCGTGCACATCCCCGCACTATTCCTGTGATGAATGGCCTGCTTAAAAGCGCTAGTATTAGATGGGTCAGTGTGTGCAGAAATGGCGACCACCATCTCAGTAGCCAGCAGCTGGTTTGCCACCAGGCTATACAAACGAACTTAGTAACTGACACTACCTATACAAACTTAGTATACTACTTCTGATATAACGAATTTATGTGTGTCAACGGATATAGCGAACTTCCGTGTTTCAACAACGGATATAAAGAACTGCTGTGTGTCGATGGATATAACGAACTGTTGTGTGTCAACAACTGATATAACGAACTGTGTGTCAAAACGGATATTACAAACATTTGGCTGGTAACGTACTGAAGCGATCAACTGAGCGTCGTCGCCTAAGAGTTTTTTTATTCACCACGCTTTTCCCTGGCCGAGGGTCTTCAATTGGAATGCATATAGAAGTGCTTACAGTGCAGTGCAGAAGCGCAGTCGCGTACCAATCTTTAAATCTTGCGGGCTTCCTTCAAGTATTCAAAAAGCGACCGCTCTGAAAATGTGAAAACAATTGAAGTGGGCGTTTCTCACTAGTCACTTTAAATTTTTCCCAGAAAAATTTGTTCTATTCTTAAGAATTAAAAATGTCACTTTTTCTTTTAACAAATAAGTAAATTTAGGCGCATTAAGAATCCGGGCAACGCTTAGGCGACTGTGTACAACCCTCTCTATTCAAATTGTCATGCAGGGCATTGCAATATTTTAAACCGTGGCACAAATTAGTTCAAACACCTTCTATATTCGCATATGTATCTTATTCCTAAGTATCAGACTTCTGCTACAAAGCCTGCTCCAAAATGCACTCGGCCACTTTCAGCACCGAGTGCTCCGCAAAAGATGTTTTGTGCAGTTTAAAAAAATACACAAAAGGGGAGAGGGAAGCCTGCTTGTGCTCTAAACATTTCCGTCTTTTCTTCCAAGGCACACTGCTGGAACGAAGACCGTGGCTGCAACTTCGTGGGCAACCTGCAAGCTGTACTGCAGCACTTCGAGGAGCAATGCGGTTTCCATGAAGTCGCTGGTCCACGGTGTGGCGACGGCGTGCTGAACGGAGACCTGCCGCCCCGCTACGAGCCCGGATGCAACCATGGGAAGCCTTTGGCGACACCAGACACAGATTCACGGCAAGGGAGCGCCGCTGCTCTTAGTGATGTCTCCGCCGAGCTCCAGGAAAGCAAGGAGCACTTGAAGGAACCTTTGGAAGCGCATCACGCTCACGACGGGGCGACTGTGCGGGCCATGGTGCTGGACCTTGGGACTGGCATCAACGAGCTCGTGCAACAGACTCCGAACGCCGAGTTGACGCAGGCCCTTGGCAAATTTTTGGGCACGTTCAATGAAGCCCGCCAAGCGCAGCAGAGCACATGTTCTTCCGCACAGCAGGAACACTGTGCGGCCGGAAGAAGCCCAGCTTCTGGAGAGTCGGAAGTACATGAGCCATCAGTGCAACCGCGCCAGGAAAACACCCACGATCTTCAAAACTTGGAAGGCATTGTTGGCGGGGTTGGCGGCTGCCTGGAAGAGATTCTTCAGTGCGTACGCTTGCAGCTGGCGCCGTCGGGGAAGCCTTTCGTCATAGTGGAGCAGGTGCATAAATGTGTGCACAAGCCGAGCCCGTTAGACATGATGGAGAAAAGGAGGGCACATTTTCTTCTGACTGTGCGTCACGCTGACAAACTCGATAAGAACGGAGAGTTCGGTAGCACTGTATCCGCTGAGGTGAGTGCGTGCCGCAGGAAGCAGGCGTGTTTCACGGTTCGCATTGGAACTCAGGGACAGTATTCACGTCTGGAAGTAGCATTTATTTCGAGCGACTCGTGTGAAGCCCCCCATCTTGCAAAAGCTATGACAGTGCAGCTTAGGAAATGCGGATCTTATTATAACTTGCCGGAAGATTATGGGTTTGTCTCTGCTTCTCCCGGGCGCTTTCGGCAATTTTATGTCAACCCAACAGTGTGCCATTGGTGGCAAGCTGTAGTTCACGATGCACTCGTCTTTGACGTCACAGTAGAGGAGTGATTAGTGGCTGTCAACTCTTCTATTTCTACTAATGGCTGATCCTTGACTTCTTCCATTTTAGTTTTTTTGAAGTATCTTACTCATTTAGTTTAAGGTTTTAGAGGAGACCATTGCGATGTGTGCAGGTGTGCCCACTGCGCTTGTTTTATTTTTAGTTTTTTTTTTACAACGGGACATCATTTGCTGAAAGATTCGGAATTTCCACTTGAGGATATCTCTACTTCCGAGCATTTTCCTTTTTGCAGCTCGAATGTTCGTGGAACATGTACGTATCGCATCAGCCCTCAACTTCAATGGAAAGGTTCAAAAGCTTTTCGTTCTTACGCGGATTTACACCACCCAAGCAACACAAGTCATCAGCCCAATATTCCAAATGGATCGTTTCACGCTTGCCCTTTGGACCATCCTTTTCCTATGCCTTTCCAACATCGGGCCGATTACCTGTGCTGCTTGGGCGGTCTTATGCTTTTCGGGCAGCTGTGAGTGCTGCGCAGCTAGAACGTCCAGATGAATGTGTACATCTCTTTGTTCTATTTTCCTCTAATAAAGCCTTGTTCAATGCTCTTTATAGTGTTTTTTTTTTCCTCGAAGTGGGTGATTCCATGCTAAACGCATAAGATTATGCTCTTCACTTTGCCGACTTATAAAATTTGTGGAAGGGGGTTCATGCACCAGTGAACTCGGCGATAAGAGTTCACAAACAGCTTAGCCGCCGCCAGCACCAGCGCAGTTTACGCAGCCAGGGATCTGGAGCCGCACGCCAGCACTTGGTCTTTAACTTTTTTTAAGCGAAATTTATTGCCCCAGGGCATCAATGATGGGTGAAGGTGTGATGAATGATGCAGTAGACATTAAATGAATGGAAAAAGGTTAGCTGATTTGATGAAGTCCAGTAGAGCACGATGATACGTTCCCTGCGTCCAGGCAATGTATGAAGCAGGGTTTCTTGGTGAAAGACATGCTGCTACCATCAGGTGCCGGATCCTTGTAGGCTTGAGAGCTGGGCAGTCCCACAGTAAGTGATGAATGTCGGCCTCAATGTCCTCGTGTTTACATATCGGACACCCTGGCCAAGGAAACAATTCTCGGTACTGAGGCCACTTGCGAGTTATGTCTGGTGTGAAGGCAACCCGGATCCTCCTAAGCGCAACCTCCTCTGCACGGGTAAGACCGCGGGGGAGGGTTACCGCACACGGAGGGATGAGAGCACGTGTGCGGCGCCGGAGGACCTCCTTTCTTGATACGGAGATCTTGGTGAGTACTCCACACCGCGATGTCATCAGCGTACTGAATAAATTTTATGTCACGGATGTCATGTAAGCGCCAAGCCAGCGGGATGAAAGCAATATTAAATAACGTCGGCGGCAATACTGATCCCTGGGGCACGCCGCAGAGAGGAACAAATTATCCGACCGCTTCGCCGCTGAGGCGTATTGCAAATTTTCTGCCTTCCATAAATGGTTGGACAAAACTACGCACTCTCAGAAGGAGGTCAAGCATGTCAATGGAGTTAACTTTTTCGTGTGACATCGAGGCAACATCAGGCACGCTCATCATAGTTCACTACATTTGTGGCTTTTTATTGAATGTTCAGATCCAATGTCCTTTACTAACTCTGGGGAAAAAAAAAATTCCCATCATTTCACAGCTCTGCATTTTCCAGACTAGTTTAGTAAAAACCTTTTTTCCATTTATGCGCTCTAAAGTTTCTGCGAACAATCTGTATGAGTTGTATTTTGTAATCAAGCATCACGTATTTACCAATACAGAATTTACCGTTTATTCTGTTTTAGTTCAAGACGCATCATTTTTGAACTTTTTAAGAAACCGGCTCGCGAAATTCATGAGAAATCTTGGATTTCAATGGGCTCGCCATAACGTAGTACTTCAAAATGGGTTGACAGTTAAGCTGAAGCTAATAACGTTCAGAACACGAAGTGCATTGTGCTGCGCATAGTGCGGACATTTGAATCTAAGTGCTTTGCAACAAACAATTCAGGTGATAGCCCGTTTTACTGTAATTTATTTGCAATTTTTGTTGATGTTTTTTTTGTTTTGGTTGATAAGAAAAGCTGTGTTGAGCGAAACAACACCGGTCATAGTTGGCGCCCGTACTGTAACTTCATTGCAAAACACAGACTCGGCGTTGCTCAAACGGTTACCATTCCGTGCACTCGCGTTTTGAGAGGTTGCTCGTCCGTTTTGAGCGATTCCAACACTGTCGCTTCTCGCGTGCTGACCTTTAGAACATAATCTTGATTTACACAGTGACAGAAAATAGTACTGCCTCAAGAGTTACAGATTTGTTGCCGTGCACAAATGTATATGAAGACAATACAGAGGCAAGTCAGCTTGTCTCGATTTCCCTGCTTTCTTAGAACAGCAGAAGCTGCTCAGGCAGGATTTTCATGCAGGCAGGCAAAAACAGTTCCGAGCTGTGCGAGCGCCAAGTAAGAATGCAGTAAAGGTTGTAGAACGCTATGAAGAAATATTTCTAAAGAGCAAAAAATAAATGAGACAGGACAATGAAGAATGTTGACCCTGCAGTGTTTGCGAGAAATGGTTTATTCTGGAAACAGCCAGCGGCATGGATCATAGTGCATTCAAATTAAAGGACACGTGCAGTGGAGGTGCGCCAACACACAATCAGTCAAGTGCTCCAAAATTGAAAAAAGTTATGTGCAGGCAATCGAACAACATTATTTCATACAACGAGAACTTGACCAATGTCTGGACAGGGTTCAAAAAGCAGAGCATTTTCAGTCAAAATCAAATTCCTGGGACCAGATCATCATCTGAACGTGAGTCCGTGCTCACTCACGACTCAGATCATGATCTGAACGTGAGTCAGGGCTCACGACTCAGATCATGATCTGAACGTGAGTGCTTGCTCACTCACGACTCATATCATGATCTGAATGTGAGTCCGTGCTCACTAACGACTCAGATCATGATCTGAACGTGAGTTCGGGATCACTCACGACTTAGATCATGATCTGAACGTGAGTGCCTGCTCACTCACGACTCAGATCATGATCTGAACGTAAGTACGTGCTCACTCACGACTCAGATCATGATCTGAACGTGAGTGCCTGCTCACTCACGACTCAGATCATAATCTGAACGTGAGTTCGGGCGCACTCACGACTCAGATCATGATCTGAACGTGAGTCGGTGCTCACTCACGACTTAGATCATTATCTGAAATGAGTGTGAGTGAGCCCGGGTGAATCCACTCATGAGTGAGTTCGCCTACCTATCCCCGCGATCAATAATTAATTGAAGTGCCAAGATGGCCAGTTTGCTCACAATAAGTGGGCAGCTAGTAACCACATCACAACATCATATGACCAAGGTGGCCAGAGCGGGCTGCAGACATATAGACAACCGCTTTTCGGCAGGAGTGGAAGCGGTGGGACCCTAAAATGGCAGCCACAGGAATCGTTCACTCCAGACTCGGGGAGTTAGTAATTACCATTACGCAGCCCATATGCTGCATTTTAGCGACCCGTTTGATTTTCAAGTGGCCTGAATAATGTTTTAAGCGACAGCATAGGAGCCTCGCTGCAGCGGAAAGCCGGCATCGCATTCGGGGAAAACACTAATTAAAGAAATTAAAAATTCTCCGCCAGCAATGCCTCAATGTTCGACTTCAGAGCGTTAGGTACTGGAGGTTCAAGTGTTTACATCGGTGAGAACAGCAAACGTGGAGAAGGCCAAATCCAAACATCCGCAGATGATTCCTTTCCGGAAACATCCCTTCTAAGACACAAGAAACGCCATTTACCTCTTGGATTTCGCACTACTTATGCGATTTGCAGCGACCTTCGCTATATTCGGTATATTTCCCCGTTGTAACAGTTTAATTTATAAACGTGTGCATCACAAACCGACAATCGCTTGACACCATCCGCAATTTCCTGTGAGAAACTGTTAAGCTGTAATGGCCGTCCGAAGGGTCTCGAAATGCACTGTTTGGGCCTCAGTGTTCGACTTCAGAGCGTTAGGTACTGTAGCTTCAAATGTTTACATCGGTGAGCACAGCAAACGTGGAGAAGACCAAATCCAAACATCCGCGGATGATTCCTTTCCGGAAACATCCCTTCTAAGACACAAGCAACGCCATTTACCTCTTGGATTTCGCACTACTATTGCGATTTGCAGCGACCTGCGCTATATTCGGTATATTTCCCCGTTACAACAGTTGAATTTATAAGCGTGTGCATCACAAACCGACAATCGTTTGACACCATCCGCAACTTCCTGTGACAAACTGTTAAGCTGTAATGGCCGTCGGAAGGTTCTCGGAATGCACTGTTTGGGGTCGGGAAGGTCGTCGTAGCGAATCCCACACATATTTCGGGCTTCATCTCAATCAGTAGTTTTATCCTCAGGAACACGCAATATCATTTGAGGCCAGTTATAATATTCTGCGTCAAATGGGTGGCCCCCCGATTTTATGCAAATGGAGGTCACGGGAGGGGTCCCACTTCGATTACCGTTATACTGGCACATATACGTATAACGAATCAAAAGTACCGGCATGAATTGAGGCGCTACGCGCCCACTGTTGTCATGTGATCGAGTGTGGTCATGTGCTAACTATTTTGGTCAATTTAACCTTCTCTGCAGACAGACGCGTCCTTGCTCTTAAACTTCATAGCTGGAAAGTGGGATACGAACCCGCGGCGGCGCCAAAAAATCAGTTCTGATGACCGATGCCTCCGACCACTAGGCCAGCGCCACAACCTTTTTTCGAAGCATGATATTAATTACATTTAAGATTGTGGGAGCCTTCCAGGGATCATCTTCTTTCTCTTGTACATACCATCATCATCCTGTGGCTGCGCCTGTGGCACGCGCCCGGGTTCGCTTTTGGAATAAACACCAGGCACGGCCGTCTTTCCGTCTCGGTCTAGCCTTCCACAGACGTCTTGCCGTCTCGGCCTGGCCTTCCTTCACAATATATTCAATTTTCATTAACTAAATTATGAGGCGTAAAACTGTCGGTTGCCAGCATTTTAATAAACTTCTTCCTATCCAATCCTATACAAAGCTTTTAGGAAAGCCCACGAAACACATCGCAAAAAGAGAGAGCAAGAGAGCACTAGACGAGAGGAAAGGCTGAGCACATCACCAAGGCCTGCCATTCAGGCTTAAAGTCGGCCGATTCATATACACTTCCCTTAGATGTACAGTCAATTGGGAGAAATCATCCTGCCGAGCCGCCGCGGTGGCCGAGTGGTTATGGCGCTCGGCTGCTGGCCCGAAAGACTTGGGTTCGATCCCGGCTGCGGCGGTCGAATTTCGATGGAGAAATTCTAGAGGCCCGTGCACTGTGCGATGGCAGTGCACGTTACGGAACCCCGGGTGGTCGAAATTTCCGGAGCCCTTCACTACGGCGTCTCTCATAGCCTATTTCGCACTGGGACGTTAAACCGGCATAAACAAAACCCATAAACCAAACCAGAAATCATCCTGCCTGTGAACTGCCAAGCCCTTGAGCTGTCCATGCAATGTGGTCGTCTTCGTCCCGTAGCCGCGTGTAAAACTGCCAGTCTCTCCCGCTGTAGTTTGAAAAGCGTGGTCTTCATCATCTTCCATCCGTGCGCGTGGAAACGTCATCTAACGAGTATGCAGCAAAGCGCACGAAATGGCGGGAGATTAGAAGGGGCTGCATTCAGAAGAGCCAGTGCTACAGCAATGTCGTCGGGTAATGTCTTGTTCCGAGTCTATCCTGTGCTCAGCACTTGCTGTAATAGTCGTGGTAAATGCTACGGCATTGTTTTCTAAATATTGTTGGCGCATATTAGTTTCTGTACACAGACGCGCTGTCTCATTTTAGCTGCGGATATGGGTTGCAATTAAATGCTGTAAGTGCTGGGTATATGAATGCATTCAGTGCGTGCGAGAAGTAATGGCAGAGTGATATTTTGGGGCTCAAATCGTAACTTCCTCGGGTTTGTATCAGGTATTAGCCAAACAACACACACAACAATATAAGTATCTAGCCTCTCGTCCGCAAGTGGCTTGAGGGCTCGTCTTACAAGTTTATTGATCAGAAATATCGCCAGAAGTTGCCGTCGACAAAAAAAAAAACTCATTTTAGAGCAACTGTTAGTGAGCGTGAGGGAAGGTGGGATAACTTTTCAAAATGAGGGCGAGGGTGACGGATAGCCATGGATTCAAAAGTGAGTGTGAGAGAGGAAAGTAAAAATGAGGGTTTCTGCCCACCTCTGGGGGACGGTCCTCTGTTTGCGCCTTAGCTCTCGCTGCCTTTCTCTCTGTACGCTACAGGCGTAAACTTTTATGTTCTCGCAGTCTTGGGCATGCTAGGTGCTAGCTGTTTTGACGTCTTCCGATCTCGAGCTCGCTGCTTCCTTGCGCATTCTAGTACGTCGAAGTGAATCTTCACTGCGTGCTTCAACTGTTTGTCGGTGACATTGTAGTGGACACACAATGCGAAGAAACATGATTCGATGTAAAGACATCTTATCACGGCATTACAGAACTGGGGTGTCCTGCCATGTGTACCGGCTGAGGCAGAGAGGCTGGTGGAAACATGAGAAAGCAGAGGGTAGCGGTGGCGAGACTGTAGTCTCACGAGGCGATCATATTCGCTGCTGTGGATGCCCCTTCGAGCCACTTCATTCCATCCTCGCATAGCAATGCTCTTGTAAGGTCAGCACGCGAGAAGCGACAGTGTTGGCATCGCTCAAAAGGGACGAGCAACCTCTCAAAACTTGAGTGCACGGAATGGGAACAGTTCGAGAAACGCTGAGGCTGTGTTTTGCAATGAAGTTACAGTACGGGTGCCAACTATGACCGGTGTTGTGACGCTCAACACAGCTTTTATCAACCAAAATAAAAAACCAACAAAAATTGCAATTAAATTACAGTAAAACGGGCTATCATCTGAATTGTTTGTTGCAGAGCACTTAGATTCAAATTTCCGTACTATGCGCAGCACAATGCACTTCGTGTTCTGAACGTTATTAGCTCGAACTTCTTAACTGTCAACCCATTTTGAAGTACTACGTTATGGCGAAGCCATTGATATCCAAGATTTCTCATGAATTTCGCTAGCCAGTTTTTTAAAAAAGTTCAAAAATGATGCGTCTTGAACTAAAACAGAATAAACAAAAAAAGTTCTGTATTGCCAAATACGTGATGCTTGATTACAAAATACAACTCATACAGATTGTTTGTAGAAAATTTAGAGCGCATAAATGGAAAAAAAAGGTTTTACTAAACCAGTCGGGAAAATGCACAGCTGTCGAATAACGGGAAATATTTTCTTTTGAGTTAATAAAGGACATTGGATCTGACCATTCAATAAAAAGGCACAAATGCAATGCACTATCATGAACGTGCCTGATGTTGCCTCGATGTCAGGCGAAGAAGTTAGAGACCAAAAGCTGGCGTGCAGCTCCAGATCCCTGGCTGTGTAAACTGCGCTGCTGCAGCCGGCCACTCAGCTGTTTGTGAACTCTTATCGCTGGGTTCAGTGGTGCATGAACCCCCTTTCATAAATTTTATAAATAAATCGGAAAAGTGAAGCGCATGCTCTGATGCGTTTAGCATGGAATCACCTACTGCGAGGGAAAAAAAAACACTATAAATAGCACTGAACGAGGCTTTATTACAGAAAAACAGAACAAAGAGATGTACACATTCGACTGGAAGTTCTAGCTGCACAGCACTCACAGCTGGCCGAAAAGCATAAGACCGCCCAAGCATCACAGGTAATCGGCCCAATATTGGAAAGGCATAGGAAAAGGCCGGTCCAAAGGGCAAGCGTGAAACGATCTATTTGGAATATTGGGCTGATGACTTGTGTTGCTTGGGTGGTGTAAATCCGCGTAAGAACGAAAAGCTTTTGAACCTTTCCATTGAAGTTGAGGGCTGATGCGATACGTACATGTTCCACGAACATTCGAGCTGCAAAAAGGAAAATGCTCGGAAGTAGAGATATCCTCAAGTGCAAATTCCGAATCTTTCAGCAAAAGATGTCCCGTTGTAAAAAAAAAACTGCAAATAAAACAAGCGCAGTGGGCACACCTGCACACAGCGCAATGGTCTCCTCTAAAACCTTAAACTACAAGAGTAAGATACTTCAAAAAAGCTAAAATGGAAGAATTCAAGGATCAGGAATTCGTAGAAATAGAATAGTTGACAGCCACTAATCACAACTCTACTGTGACGTCAAAGATGAGAGCATCGTGAACTACCGCTTGCCACCAATGGCACACACTTGGGTTGATATAAAATTGCCGAAAGCGCCCGGGAGAAGCAGAGACAAACCCATCATCTTCCGGCAAGTTATAATAAGATCCGCATTTTCTAAGCTGCACTGTGATAGCTTTTGCAAGATGGGGGGCTTCACACGAGTCGCTCGAAATAAACGCAACTTCCAGACGTGAATACTGTCCCTGAGTTCCAATGCGAACCGTGAAACACGCCTGCTTCCTGCGGCACGCCCTCACCTCAGCGGATACAGTGCTACCGAACTCTCCGTTCTTATCGAGTTTGTCAGCGTGACGCACAGTCAGAAGAAAATGTGCCCTCCTTTTCTCCATCATGTCTAACGGGCTCGGCTTGATCACACATTTATGCACCTGCTCCACTATGACGAATGGCTTCCCCGAAGGCGCCAGCTGCAAGCGGACGCACTGAAGAATCTCTTCCAGGCAGCCGACAACCCCGCCAACAATGCCTTCCAAGTTTTGAAGGTCGTGGGTGTTTTCCTGGCGCGGTTGCACAAGCGGCTCATTTACTTCCGACTCTCCCGAAGCTGGGCTTCTTCCGGCCACGCAGTGTTCCTGCTGTGCGGAAGAACATGTGCTCTGCTGAGCTTGACGGGCTTCATTGAACGTGGCCAAAAATTTGCGAAGAGCCTGCGTCAAGTCGGCGTTCGGAGTTTCCAAAATTCCCGGTACCGCGACTCTCAATTCGTTCAGTGTCTCTTCGTGCAGTTGCGTCTGTTGCACGAGTTCGTTAATGCCAGTCTCAAGGTCCAGCACCATGGCCAGCACAGTCGCCCCTTCGTGAGCGTGATGCGCTTCCAAGGGTTCGTTCAAGGGCATGTTGATTTCCCGCAACTCGGCGGAGACAGCACTAAGAGCAGCGGCGCTCCCTTGCCGTGAATCTGTGTCTGGTGTCGCCAAAGGCTTCCCATGGCTGCATCCGGGCTCGTAACGGGGCGGCAGGTCTCCGTTCAGCACGCTGTCGCCACACCGTGGACAAGCGACTTCATGGAAACCGCATTGCTCCTCGAAGTGCTGCAGAACAGCTTGCAGGTTGCCCACGAAGTTGCATCCACGGTCTTCATTCCAGCAGTGTGCCTTGAAAGAAAAGATGGAAATGTTTAGAGCACAAGCAGGCTTCCCTCTCCCCTTTTGTGTATTTTTTAAACTGCACAAAACATCTTTTGCGGGGCACTCGGTGCTGCAAGTGGCCGAGTGCATTTTGGAGCAGGCTTTGTAGCAGGAGTCTGATACTGAGGAATAAGATCGAAATGCGAATATAGAAGGTGTTTGAACTAATTTGTGCCACGGTTTAAAATATTACAATGCCCTGCATGACAATTTGAATAGAGAGGGTTGTACACAGTCGCCTAAGCCAGGTGCCCGGATTCTTAATGCGCCTAAATTTACTTATTTGTAAAGAAAGAGTGACATTTTTAATTCGTAACAATAGTGCAAATTTTTCTGGGAAAAATTTAAAGTGACTCGTGAGAAACACCCACTTCAATTATTTTCATAAATTCAGCATGGTCACTTTTTAAATACTTGAAAGCCCGCGAGATTTAGAAATTGGTACGCGACTGCGCTCTTGCACTGCACTGTAAGCACTTCTATATGCATTCCAATTGAAGACCCTCGGTCAGGGAAAAGCGTGGCGAATAAAAAAACTTTAAGGCGACGATGCTCAGTTGATCGCTTTAGTACGTTACCACCCAAATGTTTGTAATATTCGTTTTGTCACACAGTACGTTATATCAGTTGTTGACACACAAAAGTTCGTTATATCCATCGACACACAGCAGTTCGTTATATCCGTTGTTGAAACACGGAAGTTCGCTATATCCGTTGACACACATAAATTCGTTATATCCGAAGTAGTATACTAAGTTTGTATAGGTAGTGTCAGTTACTAAGTTGGTTTGTATAGGCTGGTGGCCAACCAGCTGCTGGCTACTGAGATAGTGGTCGCCATTTCTGCACACACTGACCCATCTAATACTAGCGCTTTTAAGCAGGCCATTCATTACAGGAATAGTGCGGGGATGAGAACAGCCACTTTGGATTTGTTTCTTCTTTCCAGCAACATGTTGTAGCACATGGCCGGGATTACGTTTGATGACAAAAAAAAAGAAAGCATGCAACCTCGCAAATACTTCCTTGGCATTCCCTGCTGTACAATGGCCAATCACCCCGGGCAGGAATGTGCCATGCTCCGGGCACAGTTCCTGTGTGGTGAAGTGTGGTCACGTGGTAACTGTTTCGGTTAATTTCATTTTCATTGCAGATATACGCGTCCTTGACAAACATATGCAGTAAGAGCTCTCGCTCTGAAAAACCTTGCAAAAATGAGTGCAGGACGCACTGGATACTAGCGCCGTGCGCCCGCCATTGCGCAAAGCAAGCACGGACTCTCGACCGCGTGATTCATCCAGAGTGGCCCGGCAGAATTCAACCCCCCCCACCCCCCCGCAAGCGCCGGATCTGACGCAATCCACGCTTCGCCCGTAGCCTATTCCGGAGCCCTCTCGTCCACCGTAAAATTCAAACGGTGAACAGTGGCCTGATTAGAGGGTTTGCACGGCTGGCTGCTGCAACGGTCACCTTGGGTTCAGCAGCCAATCGCCTTAACCACTGATCCACCGCAGTGGGCGCTCGCTATAGTGATACAAAAGATAGGCCCCCAAGCTACAGTACTCCGAAGAACGCCGTGAATGTCGCCCCGTCGAGAGGTACTACAGTACAGCGCAATTTAAAGGTAATCGCGAGAGCGTCGGCCTGCCTAGCGTTCCAGGCGCATAGCGGCCGGCTTTGGAACAGTGAAAATCACGATTTCGCATTCTTCTCACCCTCGTTCGCTGTTCCGTGCTGCAGTTGTCACCCCAGCGACGAAATCACCACCATTTCTCTTTTTTTTTATGCCCAGAAGGGACTGAGGGAAGCTGGCCTGACACCTCCCTTGCCACGGCAGAGGATTCTGGGCTATGGCGCTGTTCGTGTTCACGGTCGACGCTCGCGGGACAACCTTCAAATCGCACTAGACTGTACAGCGACAGCTACGTGTAGATCCGGATTCACATGCCGGCGAAGCGTCAACAGGGAATGAATCATGGTATGCAAGATCCCGACGTTGAACTGAGACACCGGCAACAGCATCACAAAGTACGGGCCCGCGATGACATCGCGGCCTGACACAAACGGCAAATGAACCACAACGACAGCACTCGGCCGTTCGACCTTCACTTCAACAGAAACATTTCGCACTATGGACGATCGCTCAAGTACACTTTCAAAAATACTGCAAGATTCTGTGGGAATGTCTGCTTGACCACTTCACTCATCGCCAACATCATGGGAAGTCAACACGCTAGCGATTAAATGTGAAGCATGTTTTATGGCGCCTGGAAACTCTTCAATAAGCAATATTCCCATGAGCAATGACGCGTAATCAGCAAGTGACCGCTCGTACTCGATGCGCATAGAACAAAATATTGTGCGCGCATTACCTTCGATGAGGCTGTAGTTGCGCCTCACGCAACATCGACACTCGAGACAAAATGGATAAGTAACGTAAAATGAGCCAGCTGCGGTAGTCACAGCAGAGCAATAAATTTAATTGCTTTCTTTGCACGACGCAGCAGCGAGGCCATCTATGGCTGTAGAGATGCTCGCAGAATCGCGTCTCTTGCTCGAAAAAAGGGCAATTCGCGTGCATAATACAGCACAGCACATGGGGGACCACGAATAGTTCGTGCTCCCCGCGCGTAAATACGTGCACAGTCGCTTTCTTTGCACGACGCAGCAGTGGGGTCAGAATGGCGGGCTGGCGAACACAGACGCCGACGGGCGCGCAGAAACTCGCCAAGGGGGGTAAAAAAGGCGGGAAAGCTGCGTCGCGCGAGGAATGGAGCGAAGAGCGAAAGAGCTGTGAAAGAAAATAAGATGAGGAGGGAGACAAGACGACGAGGAGAAAAAATAGAGGAGGTGGGGCGGTGCAGTGAGGAGGGTTAAGGAACGCCAACGAGGAAAAAGCCCCGACGCTAACAACAGTGGTTAACCCTCGCAAGACGGAACAGATTGCTTAAGCATTGGCAAAACTTATGCGCTGCCTCGGCACCGTGTACCAAAAGCACAAAAGTGTCGCACGTACCTTCAAGTTCTCCACTTCCCTAGCAGGCACGTCGACCATGTGACACTCGTTCTCTTCGAATGCCTCCCCGTCTATCGGACAAACTCCTCGGCCATCTTTGAGCAGGCTTCCATGACACGGCTCGCACAAGGAATGTTGACAAGGCAACAGCGCCGTTCTTCTTGGAAGCACACGACACATGTGGCATGTGCGGTACTGAGACACGTCGTCGGCGAATCGCGTCGGTCGCCAATTGAGGCCGCTGGCGAAGCCTCGCACTCGATACAGATCTCCTCGCTCCGCTCCCGCCATGGCGCGCAAAGTTCTCCGGAAACCTCACCACCGACCAGCGCCCTTGAAACGACACAAAACACACGCAGCCTGCGACGAACTGAGCGCGTACGCGGTTTTTCGCGCTCGTCACGTGTCCACGGTCACGTGGTCACTTTACTGAACCAATGAGCTTCGCGCCAATAGGAGGCCAAGGGACAAGTCACCCAGCGAAGGTACAGTTGCACGCGCTGCACAGAATTACTTCCCAAACGCAGAACCACAGAACGCCAGCGAAAGTGAGATCTCGGAAAAAAAAGAGAAACAGTTGCACGCGCTGCACAGAATTATTTCTCCAAACGGAGAACTACAGAACGCCAAGTCCGCCGCCTCCGCGGCTGGCTGCGGTTAGTCGCATGGGTGAGAATTCGCCTAATTCTAGCAGACACTGAAGGGATATCCTCCGATTATCCGAGCTGCGTTAACGCAAAGTGTGGCTAAAGTCACGCAGTACTTTCCACAAACAGTTTCCTGCCATAATCGAAAAGAGACACGGTGACAAACGGTGGTTCCCTGTATACCACGTCCCCTCCTGCCAGCCTTACTGTATGCGGCAGGCAGGTTTCGTTCGCTTGCTCGCCAGCTCTTGATGGCGACGGCGTGGAGCTTGCTGCGCGACGCGCGACGGTCTTCTCTCTTCTCTGTCGCTATGTCGTCGCCGCTCGCCCCATTGCTTAGCGGTGTGCTTGGCCGCTCACCTTGAGTCGAGGATGCGTGTCTGGGAGGAGAGCGCGAGCCACTTCCGCCCCGTCTAATTCCGGTCCCTTAGCAAGCATCATGGAGTGGAATTAATTGCGTGAATTAATGCATGAAGTGAAAGTGATTCCAACATACAATGCGCGCCCACCGCCATACTTCGAAATGAAGCAAATGTAATCCTCGACGAGTACGGTTAACGTAAGCTGGGCTTTTCGAAGTATACTTTGCGGTTTTAACAGATAAGTGTTTCCGAGACTCGTACGAGAATGTGCAGAGTGGTTACAGTGGTTGAGTGTTCAGTTCTAAATTTACACAAAACTTTTTTCCCTTCTTTCTTCTTACAATACACAGGGAGCCCAGGTTCCCGCTGAGCGAGGCCAACTTCCTGCGTAAATGGCTCCAAGCAGTGGGGTAAACGAACTTCAGGGCAAGCACGCGCCGGACACTGTGCTCAGGTCACGTCCAGTCGAGCGCCTTCGGACCTCAAATTGACTGCATGCGTGCGTAGCTGGATAAGTCATCATCATCATCATCATCAGCCCTACTACACCCACTGCAGGGCAAAGGCCTCTCCCATGTCTCTCCAATTAACCCTATCTTTTGCCAGCTGCATCCACCCTTTGCCTGCAAACTTCTTAATCTCATCCGCCCATCTAACCTTCTGCCGCCCCCTGCTACGCTTACTTTCTCTTGGAACCCACTCCGTTACCCTTAAAGACCAGCGGTTATCTTGCCTTCGCATTACATGCCCTGCCCAAGCCCATGTCTTTCTCTTGATTTCGACTAGGATGTCATTAACCCGTGTTTGTTCCCTCACCCACTCTGCCCGCTTCCGATCTCTTAACGTTACACCTATCATTTGTCTTTCCATGGCTCGCTGCGTTGTCCTTAACTTAAGCTGAACTCTTTTCGTTAGCCTCCACGTTTCTGCCCCGTAGGTGAGTACCGGTCAGATTAGGCTGTTGTACACTTTCCTCTTGAGGGAAATTGGTAAACTGCCACTCATGATCTGCGAGAATTTGCTATATGCGCTCCACCCCATTCTTATCCTTCTAGTTATCTCCCTCTCATGATCCGGATCAGCTGTCACTACCTGCCCTAAGTAGACGTATTCCGGCACCATTTCTAGGCTCTCGCTGCCAATTGTGAACTGTTGTTCCCTTGCTAGGCTGTTGAACATTACCTTGGTTTTCTGCATGTTAATTTTTAGACCCATCGATCTGCTCTGCCTGTCTAACTCGTTGATCATGATTTGCAGTTCACCTCCTGAGTGACTCAGCAAGGCAATGTCATCAGCAAATCTCAGATTATTTAGGTATTCTCCATTTATTCTTATTCCCAACTCTTCCCAATTCAGGCCTCGAAATACCTCCTGGATAAGTAGATCACCACAAAGCGCGCAAAACATGAATATAAAATGTCAATCGATTTGCGTAATTAGGCCAAATGCGGATATGAGCGCTAGCATGACGTCGATGACGAGGATGCAGTGATGTCGTAGAGGTAGAGCGTCCGCCTCGCGTGCAGGAGGACCGGGGCTCGAATCCTGGTCACAAGTAATTCCACACCGGGTTAATAAAAAAAAGCGCGTGTCGATGGAATTGCATAACCAGGCCTGGGGCGCGGCCTGATCTCGGTGAGCAGAACCGACTACGCGCTCCGTACCAGAACGATTTGGCCACCCTGGTGTGGTACTTGGCCACAACCTTCCATGAACAAACCAATTAACCCTCGGCCCTCAGTCCCCTGCGGCTGCGGTGCAACTGACCACGGCGGCGGCCAAAGCGATTCAGCCTTTGAGTGACTCCTTAGTGGAGGGCGCCGTATACCTACCATTACCCGTGGTTAATCACCGTGCACTTACATCACACAGTGCATGCAAGTTGTGGGTTCGAACGCGCCCACTACGGTAGGTCTTCGATAGAGGAAAAATGTGAAAATTCCGTGTACTGTGCATTGTTAGTGCCCGTTAAGAACCCCAGGTGGTCGAAATTATCCGGAGCCCTCCACTACGGTGTCCTCATAGACTGAGCCGCTTTGGGACGTCCATCCTATAAAGCCAAACCAAATGTGTCATAATCCTATTTGCTGACCCGTTCAAACCTACATACATTTTTAAATAGGTTAGCAGTGCTGTTCGAGGAACTAGCGAGAATTAAATGGGATGTCATAGGGCCTAGTGAAGTTAGCAGGGCAGGTGAGGCGTATGCAGTACTAAAGGACAGACACATACTGTGCTATCGCGGATTAGCGGATAGACGAGAAGTAGGTTTGTGATTGCTCATTAATCAGGATACAGCTGGCAAACTAGAGGAATTCTGTATTAGGCTAGCAGCTATCGTTATTAGGCTCAATAGGAGGTACAAGCTGAAAGAGGCGCAGGCGTACGCGCCTGCATCCATGCATGATGACCAGGCCGCGGAAAGCTTCTATGAACACGTGGAATCGGCAATGAATAAAGCAAAATCACACTACACTCTACTGATGGGCGGCCTCAATGCGAGGATGGGCAAGAAGCAGGCTGGCGACCACGCGGTAGGCGACTATGGGATAGGTTCCAAAAATAGCAGTGAAGATTAATTAGTCGAATTTTCAGATAGAAATAATTTACGGATCATGAATACCTTCTTCCGCAAACGAGAAAACAGGAAGTGGACCTGGAAGAGCCCCAATGGTGAGATTAAAAATGAAATTGACTTCATACTATGCGCTAAACCTGGCATCATTCAGGATGTGGCCGTCCTCGGAAGGGTGCGTTGCAGCGACCATAGAATGGTAAGGTCTAGAATTAGCCTAGACTTGAAGAGGGAACGGAAGAAGCTAGCGAAGAAGAAGACCATTAACGAGTTAGCCGTAAGATGGAAAGCACAGGAGTTTAGGATAGCGCTGCAAAACAGATACTCGGCTTTAACTGAGGAAGATGATCTTGATGTTCATTCAATGCACGATAACCTGACATCAATAATTACGGAGTGCGCAGTAGAAGTAGGCGGTAGGACAGTTCAAAAAGATACCGGCAAGCTATCTCAGGTGACGAAAGATCTGATTAAGAAGCGCCAAAACATGAAGGCATCTAACACTACCGATAGAATAGAACTAACGGAGCTATTAAAGTTAATAAATAAGCGCAAGGTAGCCGACATAAGGAAGTTTAATATGGAGAGAATCGAGCATGCTCTAAAGAACGGAGGTAGCCTAAAAACAGTGAAGAGGAAACTAGGCATAGGTAAAAACCAGATGTATGCATTAAGAGACAAGCAGGGCAATGTCATTAGCAATATGGATAAGATAGTTAACGTAGCCGAAGAGTTCTACACAGACCTGTACAGTAGCCAATGTAATCAGAACGTTAATGAGAGAGACAGTAGCGCACAGCAATGCGCCATCCCGCCAGTAACGAAAGAGGAAGTAAAGAAAGCCTTAGGAGCAATGTAAAGGGAAAAGCAGTTGGGGAGGATCAGGTAACAGCAGATCTGCTGAAGGACGGAGGGGAAATCGTGTTAGAAAAACCACCCACCCTGTATACGCAATGCCTTATGGCCTCGGCCGTACTAGAAGCTTGGAAGAATGCAAACATCTTAATTCACAAGAAAGGAGACGCCGAGGACTTGAAAAATTACAGACGGATCAGGCTACTATCTGTTGCCTACAAGGTATATTCAAAGGTAATCGCTTATAGAGTCAGGGCAACCTTACACTTTAATAAACCACATGATCAGGCAGGCTTTTGTAAAGGATATTACACAATGTATCATATTCATACCATCAAGCAGCTGATAGAGAAACGCGCAGAATATAACCAACCTCTATATATAGCCTTCATTGATTACGAGAAACCATTAGACTCAGTGGAAACCTCAGCAGTCATGCAGGCATTGCGTAATCAGGGTGTCATCATCATCATCATCATCAACATCATCATCAGCCTTACTACACCCACTGCAGGGCAAAGGCCTCTCCCAAGTCTCTCCAATTAACCCTATCCTTTGCCAGCTGCATCCACCCTTTGCCTGCAAACTTCTTAATCTCATCCGCCCACCTAACCTTATGCCGCCCCCTGCTACGCTTACTTTCTCTTGGAATCCACTCCGTTACCCTTAAGGACCAGCGGTTATCTTGCCTTCGCATTACATGCCCTGCACAAGCCCATTTCTTTCTCTTGATTTCGACTAGGATGTCATTAACCCGTGTTTGTTCCCTCACCTACTCTGCCCGCTTCCGATCTCTTAACGTTACACCTATCATTTTTCTTTCCATGGCTCGCTGCGTTGTCCTTAACTTAAGCTGAACTCTTTTCGTTAGCCTCCACGTTTCTGCCCCGTAGGTGAGTACCGGTAAGATTATGCTGTTGTACACTTTCCTCTTGAGGGAAATTGGTAAACTGCCACTCATGATCTGCGATAATTTGCCATATGCGCTCCACCCCATTCTTATCCTTCTAGTTATCTCCCTCTCATGATCCGGATCAGATGTCACTACCTGCCCTAAGTAGACGTATTCCGTCACAATTTCTAGGCTCTCGCTGCCAATTGTGAACTGTTGTTCCCTTGCTAGGCTGTTGAACATTACCTTGGTTTTGTGCATGTTAATTTTTAGACCCATCGATCTGCTCTGCCTGTCTAACTCATTGATCATGATTTGCAGTTCACCTCCTGAGTGACTCAGCAAGGCAAAGTCATCAGCAAATCGCAGATTATTTAGGTATTCTCCATTTATATATCAGTAGGGTAAAAACCGGCACCATGATTAATCGTGGCTGGCTTTTTCTCGCTCTTTATTTCCTTTCCTTGATCGTTGTCTCGTTTGTTTGCCACCACCATACGCAGAAATTGTGGGCTAAAGATTTTTTGAACGGGAAAAATCTTATAAGCGCAATTTTTTCATTTATATAATTTTTTTTCCATATATATGACAATAATAGTCAATATAGCCGCAGATCTCCCGTCGGCAGGCTTGCATTTTGTTTGCCATTAATGATTTTTTTATCCTCAAAACCGTTCTCTTTTGGTTTTCTATGGTAGTCTTAACAGCTCTATGCGATCGATCGAAACACTATAAAAGAAAGGTTTTGCTATATATCGGAATAATGGACCATTACCTTCCATAGTTTTATAACAGTAACTTAGAGTTTTGCAATATTCAAAATTTTTGTCCAAGAAGGTTGGACATGTTTGCGTTCTTCACAGCGAACCCGGTCTTATCCCCGCGTTGTAAAAAAAAAACAAACAAGTTTATGGCCTGTATGACGCCTTTGCTCTGGACAATGGTCGGCTGGAAAAGTGCCAAGAATCAAGTGCCGCGCGATAGCTCCGCACTACTAGGTATTCGGGTCAGCCCCAGCCAGTACCGCCGCCGCGGTGGCTGAGTGGTTACGGCGCTCGGCTGCTGGCCCGAAAGACACGGGTTCGATCCCGGCCGCGGTGGTCGAATTTCGATGGAGGCGAAATTCTAGAGGCCCGTGTATGTGTGATGTCAGTGCACGTTAAAGAACCCCAGGTGGTCGAAATTTCCGGAGCCCTTCACTACGGCGTCCCTCATAGCCTGAGTCGCTTTGGGACGTTAAACCCCCATAAACCATAAACCAGCCAGTACCGCTAAGCCGAGCAGCCCTGCTATGTTCAGCGCTGCAGCAACTCGGCCATTCTCTATACTTTTTACGTCAGTGGTGACATCAGCGCGTTAGTTTTTAATGCCGAGAGAAATATGTCACGTGATGGCATCCAAGCGAACTTGAAGCGCTTGTCTCAATCTCCGTGTAATCGCTTCTCCGTCGGCGAGATAATTTTTACATGACTGTTTCTGCCGGCGAAGTTTCTGCCGGCGCTCTGCCTATAGAAGCAACTGCGATCACTACCTCTTTCATTAGCGGCGGGATGCTCAATTCCTCTACGTTGAGGTTGAGGTGTTGAATGCTACAGGTGGGGTTAGCCTTGCTTTGTCTGCCGGCAATTGCTCCACCGCAGCGTCCCTTCGATATTAACAATGCCGCATCTACCCCGCTAAGCGCACAGTCTCTTATAATAGCATACATTCTCTCCCGCAGTCACCAGCTATGCACACAATCAATCCACACAGTTCACATCACAGTCCACTCCAGAAGTCACCATCTATGCACATAATCAGTCACACTAGAACATAGGCCATTGTAGTGCCACACTCCATACACACATTCACTCACAGTATAAAGTAGTCCACTCCGGAAGACACCATCTACGCACACATTCAATCACAGTAGGCCATAGTCCGTTCCTGCTGTCACCATTTAAAAACAAGATCCGTGTTCTGCAGAAATGTTAAAAGAAGGCGTGCAGCCTCCCTTCTGCATGCCTGGTTTCCACTCGGGTAGACAATCCTGCACTGTGCTGTGACGGGTTCCTGTCTTCTTGAAGGAAGCCAACATCACATGCCTTTCCGCTTTGTACTCTGGGCAGTACATAATATAATGTTCGATATCCCCGCACCCACCACATAAAGAGCAGAGCGGAGACGATGCTATGCCGTTCTTATGCATCCATGCAGGAGTGCGAGCAGAGGCCGTGCGAATTCGATGTAGAAGGGTCGCCTGAGATCTTCTCAGTCCCTTGGTCACACATGGCTTGTGGGACGCACTCCACAGGGTACTGAGGTGATCGAGCACCGTTTTCCTGCAGAGACTTTTTCCATCTTGAGGATCTTTTTTGATGGAATCCTTGAGAGAGCTTTATGGGCGAGACTGTCTGCCACCTCATTACCGTTGACTCCTATGTGAGAGGGCAGCCACTGGAAATGTAGAGTAAAGCCTCTGCTGTGCACATTCTGCGCCAAGCGCAGAGAGCTTAGAGACAAGGCGTCAATAGGGAATCCGCACTCTAACCTCTGAAGGGCAGATATTGAATCAGTTAGGATGGCAACAGGTTGAGCCAGACAAGACCCTACGCTCCTGACTCCGTCATTATTGTTCTGATTATTTCGGCTACTGCCTAGATCTGTCTATAACAGATCGCCTACCTTAACTGCCTTGTCAATGTGTATAATAACATTGTCCTCATTGTCTCTAGGATGTATATCTGATTTTCGCCTATGCGTAGACTCCGCCTGTATGCACCTGTTCCAGCAAGACTGCAAAACATCCAGGCTGCAAGCGGCGGGTTCTCTCGTCACTGACCCCATTTCCTTGGCGGTGGTCAAGCTGACTTCTTCAATCGTGCGCGTCTCATATTTTTCTCGATGTGGAGCTACAGCGCTGCCTTCCCATTTATTTTTGCATTCCCGGTCTAGAAGGTTTGCAAAACTGTTGGTGGGGCTGAAAATTGATTTATTTTCCCGGTGTCAAACATATATAAATAAAATATTCAAAATTTTTGACTGCTGAGAGCATATCACAAAACTACTTTATCAGAACGGCGGTGGCACATCCTGGTTCAGCATATTTCATTTGCACCTTAGTTCTATGTCATAATTAGAAGTGGTTGCGGACGTGTTACGGTAGAGATACTGTTCTACAACATTTTTTCCCCTCACAAATTTCAGTTCTTCACAGGTCTGGTTTGACGCGTCATAGCTTCCGCGTTGCCAAAAACAATACAAAAAAATTAGCGGTGTTTTAGCTTTGGTTAAATCTGGAGAGACGCGATAGCTACAGCTGGCCGATTAAGACTTGGTCACGTGGCCAACTACGTGATCAGCCACGGCGCCGCGCTGCCGGCAGCTGCTCCACACCACGTGACCAACGACGTGACAGCGTGGCGGCGCCGCCACGCTGAATGCTCGAAATGCTACCGCAATGCAGCTATCGCTAGAAAATAAATTCTTCATCCACTTATGATACAAGAAATGAAATGACGCTACCAGCAGGTTGCTGGACGATGGCTCCGGCTCGACTATAGCTACACAGCTACTGCACTAAGGCTGATCACGTAAGGTGAAATACCTAGGTCAAAAGCGGCGACAGTCAGCTTATAGTGCGATCTCGGCGATAGATACAGCGGGAGACTACCGACAAAGCAAAAAAGAAAAGCACTGCTTTCGCATGTCCTACTCGGTTGAACTATATTAAATCCCTGCCATTTTTTTGTCATTTTTCGCTCCTCAACGACAGAGTAAGGATGGCGAAGCAAAACAAGGTCACTTGCAGGGACACAGTGCGTACATAGTAGAGATGCGCGTAATGCTTGGATCGCGCGAAATGATTCGATCCTTTTCTGGTGAGAGGCCGCTTTGCTCAGCACCGAGTCGGACACATAGTCCCGGGTTGTGACAAGAGGCCTAGAAGTCGCCGAGCGCCACGGGCTCATGGCCACTAGATGGGGCTATACCCCACACCATCTGCCACTTTTGTCGACGGCAATAAAGTTTATCCCTGTCCTCCAAAGCCGAACGCAACGTGGTTGAACGCCAAGTGGAAAGCCGTGGGGCAACGCCAACCGCGTACACATCCGAGTACAGGCAAGTCATCCCAGATGCCGACTTTATTCCTATCCAGGGTTGACGAGTATATTGGCGCGTCCGAGAGAAGAGCGGTGCCGGAAATCGACGCAATGCGCGAGAGCACCTCGCTTAATCAATACAATTTTGACTACTCATATATGGCGGCATGTTGTGAAACACGGCCCATACTTTTGGCGCTTTCATTCTGACATTTTGGCAAAGTACTCCTTCTCTTAGCCTCGTTAGCACAGGGGGAGAAACACAAGTGCAGAAAATGTAAACCTCATATATATAGCTGGCGCATACTGCATAATAGCACTGCATGGAATACACGCAGAAGCTTCCGCAACACGTGCTAAATCCCTAGCACACAAGCGACTTCATCTGCTTTACCTGTTTGAAGGCACTAAACCTGTTCATTAATACAAGACTCGAGATGGTGACCTGGCAGTAATGGAGCAATAAAAATTGGCGGTGGTTTAGCTCTGGTTAAACCTGAAGTGACGCGATAGCTATAGCTGGCCGAGTGGAACTTGCTCAGTTCAATTACAAAGTCAGTCTTTCGCCGCTCCGTTTCGCTGGGCGTTCCTTCTTCATCTTCGTCCCACTTGACACGGCGCATGCGCACAGCTGTGGCAGGTCGGCTTCGCCGACAGCTCCGCACCACGTGGCTGGTAACGTGCCGCCGCCACGCTGAAGGCTCGAAATGCTACCGTAATGAAGATATCGCTAAATATCCTTTACAAATTCAGGCGGAGAATGTGTCCTCAAATCTTATTTCAGTGTACTTGTTTATGGTTTATGGGGTCTAACGTCCCAAAGCGTCTCAGGCTATGAGGGAGGGATACCGTAGTGAAGGGCTTTCGAAATTTCGACCACCTGGGGTTCTTTAACATGCACTGACATCGCACACTACACGGCCCTCTAGAATTTCGCTTCCATCGAAATTTGACCGCCGCGGCCTGTATCGAACCCGCGTTTTTCGGGTCAGCAGCCGAGCGCCATAACCGCTGAGCCACCGCGGCGGCTATTCTAGTGTAATAAATTTCCAGAAAGTGGAACACAAACGCTAGAAATATAGCACGTGAAAACTTAAAGTGACTGCTCAGAGAGCCGCAACTGAGCTTAGGCGAAGGCCAATGCACTGTATAGTACGCCAGGAGTTCGAAAAGTGGGGGAATGTCCACAAAGTCAAACTAAATACGGCCGCGTTATTTTCTGCAAATGGTAGTCTGCTCCGCGACGCGCTGCACCACAGCCGTGTACGGAGAGCGAGCAGTGAAGAACGCACGCCGCACTACATTTTCCACTGCTTTTGTTATCGAGGACAGCGATAGAGGGGGGACATCACTTCCTCTGAGCGCACATCCTGGTAACCCCAGCGCGGCGAGACACATATGCGATAACAGCGTCCCGAAACCGGAGAGCAGCTGATATATGTGATATGTGTTTCATGTTGATAAAGCCTCGCATGCTGAGATACACACGCGAAGAGCTCGCGCTCGGCTAAGCTCATAAGACAGCCATCATTTCGCGCTGCTGTAGGAGTTGTCGCTCAGAACTCAGCCATGCCAGCGGCGAACTCCAGGGTGCTGCACCAGTTACGCGGTCACGTTGCAGGCGTGAACTGGCGACCGACGCGGTTGGCCGAAGACGTGCCCACCAGCCGCTTCTGCGGCCTCTGCCAGATGATTCCCAAGAGGACAGTCCAACTTCCTTGTTCGCACTTTCTCTGCGAGTCTTGCTTTGGAGCCAGCTCTCAAGATGGCGGCGGCATTTGCCCCCTGGACAGGGAGGCCTTCGACCAGAACGAGTGCTCCTGGAGTGCCTTCCCTGATCGGAAACTGCATGCGTTGAAGGTGTGTACACAGTGGTTTGCTTGATATAAGCGCTTCGTCCAGTCGTGTCTCGTGTTGTGATTGTAAAACACAGCGCATTTGTACTACAGCTATGGAATACCCACTAGCCCCAGTTGTCGCCTTGTCTGCTTTCACCTCATCGGACTCACCACGAGGCTGCAGCTTGCGACTTGCCGTGCACTGCACGTGTTCGAGGACCTCTCCCGTGTACGATCTGAAGCAGTGACGAGTTGATTTCGTGTTAGGCGAACATCATGTGGCGCGGAAGCTTTATGTTGTTCTTTTCTTGTTAATCGGCCGAAAAGTGGCAATGGTGAATGTGCCAAGCGCAGGCCAGGAGGTCGAAATCCATCAAGAGCCCTTCGCTATACCGCGTTCCTTAGAAGCCACGTGCAACTCTGAGAGGTTAGGCCTCATTCAAAGAGACTAAATTAGCTTTAAAAATAGTTGCATCCGCCATGGCTCAAATCCGTCACACGGTTAGTTCGAGAACCCTCGAACCGATAGTCTATCTAGTCAAATGCTATTGAGCTCTGCTACACGTGCAGTTTCAATTGGGATCCAGTCAGTAGTCTATCGAGTCAATGCAGCAGAGCGGAACTCTATCGAGATTTCGAGGGCCTTCGAGCGTTGCCCAAGGTTGCTAGCTTTCCTTCGAGGGATGCCAACGCGCACTTTCATGCACGATACGTTCATGGTGCACAAGCATGAATAAAAAAATATTCTCGCAAGCTTTAATGCAAGCAGCAAAATATTAACTTATACACTAATTTGTACACGGCACCGCTCTGGCTCAATGCGCTTTGATTTTGTACTCTCCATCGCAGAAGACGGAAACGCCTTAAGTATCGTGCTGCCAGAACGTTACGAAACTGTGACAGCAAATCGTACAAAATCAGTGTCTTGCAAGAGAGCGCAACTGCCATTTAGTAACAACTAAACACCTCCCACGACTCCAAAAAAGTGCATATCAACATTGTTTTGATTTATAAAAAAATAATTTGCACAAAACTGAATGTAGCGATTGTGGCGTCACACAAGCCTGGCGAGAGCCACGAGAATCATTTGAATGGTCAGTGAGATTTGCGGTGTAGCAGTGACACAACTAATTCGAGTTCAATAGCGATTGAAAATCTCGAAGGCTCTCACACGGTCACCATTTAAACTACAGTGTGACAGGGGTGTAAGACTGCACTCCGGCAGTCTTATGCCGGGCAGCCGGAGGATGATTGTGAAGTCTGTGTGGTTCCTGTCGTCTTGATATCGAGCATGTCAGCAGCCTGTGGCTGAAGATGGAAAGGTCGAGTGTGTTCGTTTTATCACACGTAAACTCTGTACGTTGATGTCCATGTCAACACTTCCTACCATAAAAGTTAGAGGCAAACGAATCTAATGAGGAAAATATCGTTGCTTTCTGTTTAAGGTCCACTGCTGGAATGAGGCGCGGGGCTGCGAGTTCGTGGGTACCATGGATGTCATCTTGAGACACTACGAGACGGAATGCACTTTCCACACGATCGACTGCCCACGGTGCGGAGATGAAATCCTGCACAAGAACCTTGTTTCACACTATGTCACGGGATGCAGTGGCGACACAATCTTAGGCACGACAGAGCAGCCATCTTCGCAAGACAACGCACTAACCATTCAAGACGTGAGAGCAGCTGTCGAAGAAATGAAGGACCTTATAAGGAATACGTACCAAGATCAGTTTCCCGCTCTTCAGAGTCAAATGAATCAACTGACGGAGCAGTCAAGGAGCGATACCACGCGCCTGTTTGAGGCTGTTCGTGCGCTTACTGATTCTGCCGATACCATAAAAGATCAGGTTTCGCTTATCGCCGGCAACATGTCTTCGACGCTTGCGCAAGGCCACCGGTCTCGGGGACATTCAGAAGAAAGCAGAGGAGGCGTTCCTGAAGCTGCAGCCTTACCATCGCCCGCATCTTGGTGCACAGAGAAAATGCTTATTCTTCGGAAGCTAGAAATGCTCACCAAGTCTACACTGGGTATCCTCACACAGTGCGCACGGGACTGCAAGCCGTCGAACACAACCATGTTTGTTAGGCAAAAAGAGGTCCCGTTTCTTGCGTTCGATGGCGTAAAGCCCGATGAACCTCTATCGTCAGAAGATAGGCTGGTTGCTCGAGAATACAACTTTCAATTAACAAATGCAGATGATGTAATATATCATGAGCCGGACTCCTTGAGGAAAAAGTGGGCAGAGACAATTGTGTGGCACCGGAGGGACACGTATCTTGAGCTTGTCGTCGAAAGTTCATGGTCAGCATCGGGTGGATACTTGCATTTGACCTTGAGGTGCTTCGGGCTCCTTGAATCTTCTCACCTGATATCGTCCAGGTGCGATGTGAAAGTGCTACACGACGACCCAGTGAAGAATTGTGTCATGAGGAAATCTGTTCCGGCGTGTTTACCAGAACCAAACTCTTGTTACTGCACATTTTGGACGGAAATTGAGACTCTAGAGGACGAGGGATTCCTCGAAGACGGGGAACTGAGGTTTAGTTTGGTCATCTACGATGAAACGGCTGACGAGTTCCAGAAACGAACGACTGATCGTCTGAAAGATCCGGTGTGGTGTGAGATGAGGCGACAGGGACGGGGGAAGATAGAAAGTTGAAGTGGTGGCAGGAAGAAAGAGATCTTTGGACTGCTACACCAAATTAGAGGAAAAGGTGTTTGATAGAAATGCATAGAGCGCTCTTTTAGGATGCGATGTCATAAGACGACGAGCTACAGAAAGGAAGGCTTCCGTTCTCAGTGTTTGTGCTGAAAAAAACTCTATGCCATGAAAAATGATAAGAATTCATTGTAATAAACAAAAACGGGTTAACGAACGTTTTCTGAGTGCCGAAATTTGACATTTATTTCATTGTATAGCTCCAGATTGTTAGAAAATGAAGGACGTACTCTTTAGAATAATGTTAACGACAGCGAGAACTTTGCGTTAACGCAGGGGCCGTCGCAGCACAATGATTGCGTAGTGTTTGCGAAAGGTGAAGCCCGAAGGCTACTTGCCTTGGCAAGCAAAGCAGCTTGCCTACCGAGACAACGCTCACTCAGGAGCTTACAGTATCAGTAGGGAACAATTAACCGATGCCGAAGTAAATGGAATAAAGCTGATGCATCCCTGTACTTGTATCTATGCGCCTCTGTCTAGTTGAAATAATTTACTTTGTGATCCCTATTTGATTGTAATTCGAATAGCCAAATCCAAATTTCGGCAGGATAATGAATTCGCTGGCGCCGAGAAATAGCATACCACGACATACTCCATGACGGAGTTCTCCTCTTGAATGTGCGTGAATTAGCGTTTTTTACGCAAACAACAACAGCACAACGAGAAAAAGGGTATGAAAAAGCCTACACTCACCATACTCAAAGCTATTGCCTTCATTAGTGCGTACATTGACTTCTGAATAGTGTACGATTACGTGTCAGGGTGGGTTGTCAAGCAGCGCAGCCTTCAAAACAAATTGCTGACTATAGAGTGATTACGCGGCTAGTAAAAATCACCTAGTTTTCTTTATATGTTCTGCTCATTAAATATCGCGATAACTAAGATGTCAAAGAAGCTGGACCTATTCCTATGTCAGAGCATGGCACTGCGCACCAAATTAATTCTATTCGGAGATGGGGTAGGTTTCTATTTGAACTTCAGGAGCTGTGGATCTACCTGTACAAGCCTGATTGGTCTGATACATGTATTGTATTACATTGATAACAGCCCAGCATGAAAGTAATGCCTGTGTTGTGGAGTTTGGGGAGTTATTTCTCTACTAAAAAGAGGCCACCATCATTGGTTTCAAAGGAACACTGGGATGACAGTGAAGTTAGCCTGTATCGATAGACTGCGGTACTCTAAAGACCAAAAGACCACTCCCACTATGACCAGAACTTTTAAAAGCGAAAAAAGGCCTAAAAATTTGAGCGGGCGGGGGAAGAGGGCGGGGAGGGGGGCACTAAGCTGCGCCTGTAAGGGTATGACGTGGCAGCGGATCCTCTTGGTCACACAGACAACGACACTGTTTCATTTTTCACACTCACAGGCATTATGCGAAAGCGCACCCGACTTACATGTAAAGACCCGCTTTAACCAAGCCAGATGCGGTTTCTAGGAAGTGGCGATCTTCAAGAAGTGCAGGCGGCGCCGCAGCCGAGAAAAGACGACACCAGTAAAGAGGACTCCGTGTGTGATCAGCCTGGGCGAATTAACAATTATCCTTGAACACTCTGTCGTGTCATGACGTTTCATTGAAGGTGAACTCCTAGTTTTAACTATACACTTTATATAGCCGTCGTGTAATACACGCAACCGATGACACAATGGAAATCGTCAACCTGCGTCTGCAAACGTCCGCCGTGCAAGCGGAACCGTACATGATTGTTACCCCACTTCAGGACGTTTTAGCGGTTCGAGGTCACCAGCGCGGAGTGCTCCTACCCGGTGGAAAAGGTAGAAAATTGCAGGCACGTCTCACGTTTACTGTTGTATTTTTAAGGTAAGCAGGGCTTTGGAGAAGCCAATGCTCAGCGTATAAAGTTTGTGGAAGTTTCGGGGCCAGTCTACCGCCCCGCACTACCCCTCCGCGGATGCAGCGTCTTCACTCGCTAACCGCGGAGGGGTTCATGCTCGAGGAAACAAAGGGAGGGACGACAGAGCGTTATCATTTGTATGCACTTTATTACAACTTACAAATAATACACAGAGCAGGCGAACAATCACAAGACGTCAACGATGCATTCCTCGGAAGTAGAAGGATACGCAAGAAGGGCTCAGCGGCTGGGGCGCATTGGGACTGGAGCATCTTAGCCTGCTGCCAGTGTTGCGCAGAGCTGAGCGATGAATCGGTCAACGCGACGGTGAGTCAAAGAAACATTCACGTAGAGTAAAAAACAAGGCCGTTACATCATCGGCACAGGGGCCGAGAGCACAACGGGCTCGCACAAGGGGCACGGCGATGGGCCGGGATAACATCTCTCTCGCTTGATGTCTCCGTCTGCTCCCCATCTGACTGCTCCTGACCGGCGCAGCTCGCTTTTTATAGCCGTTCAAACCCTCCAAACTCCCCTCATGCATACTATAAAATTCTGGCTAGACCTGTCACCCGTCGACTTGGGATCGCCTCCAGTGGGATAATGGGAAAATGGCTGCGTTTTAACTCAGTTATACCTCATGAGACGAGTGAAAGAGCGCCCCCCCCCCCCCCCCCCCCACCCATCGCTCAGCAGATTCGAGCCCCCAACTGCTCCGACTGAAGCGAGCTCGGCGAGGCGCGCTACATACGGGTAATCACGTGATAAAGTCAGATGGTACGGCGGAGGAGGCTCGGCGCAGGGAGCTTGGCTCCAGCTATGGCCAGTCACGTGGTATGACGTCAGGCGTGTGAAGCCTGGCTCAAGGTCAAAGTGAAGCCTTGTTGACCTTGAAAGTTTCAGCTCCGAGAGTGGGGTTCTGGCTCCAAGATCACCAAACATGAGGCTTCAAAGGTCGCTCCATCAAGACCAACATGCATCGCAGGAGGACCGTCCGCGAGGCGGCAGAGGTGAACCCCATTTCTTTAGCAGTCCTCCAGATTGAACTGAAGAGAACATTCGGCCAGGTAGACCAACCCACTCTCATTCCTCCCCTCCATCAGTGCGAGCTTGGGGATATGATAGATTGGCTAAAAATTTGCTATACGGATATAAGTTATAAAGCTATAAAGATATAAGATAAAAAAACCCATGTCTTCAATGCGGTTGTTTACCTCCCGGCTTTGTACTCATCTAGGGTGACCGCTATCAATAGGAGCTCTGTGGCTAAGCCTCAGAGATAATGTGAGGATTTCATATGGCGCTCTAAGGCTGAGCATATGCGTTGGAATAACTTCTTTTGGAGCAATGATGCTTGCGTACAGGGCGTTGTGACCGCCAAACTTAAGCTTAAAAAATATACTTTCACTTTCATGACCAGAAAGATGTTTTCCTTGGTTCCACCTTACCCCATGGCTGACCACAACTCAATGTGCTATAAATCCTGTTTTCCAAATAATATATTGTGAGCAATAAATGCCTGCAAAAGGCGTCACGGCCAATGACCGATGTATCAAAGAGCCCGTCGTAGCTTTTGTGCTGTTAAAACTGTTTTCTACTCATTATATTTGCGCTCTATCATGTAACCGATTTGCGGTATAAATTACAACATACCTGACGACTCTGTATTGTAACGGAGCCTTTAAAGCCTGCTGCCGATAATAAACGAAACATTAAAAAAAATTCAGTAACATATCCAGTGCTGTGCTGGGCTTCACCCTAATAGTGAAGCAACCATACAGTAAAGACAACTGAAAATAACGAAAATAAAACGAAGCAAGGTGGCATAGCGGTTCAGTGCATAATACCGGGTTCAAAGTAAAGCAAAATGCGAAGAACTATTTGGAGGAGTAAGGTTGCCAAAAGAAATGACTGACGCATTTCTTCATGGACTCCCATTTCAAATTTTGTAAGGAAAGCGGCAGAAATGCAGCGCTTTTCGAAAGAAATGGATAGCTTATAGAAGCCATGGAAGAAATAATATAAACTAATGGAAGAAACAATTTTCTTCTAAACTATTAGGCTTGCAACCATTGAACTGAAGGGGCGCAGGGGCTCTGTCAGGCTTCTGCCTTTACCTCTGCCACCTACACGGAGAGAATCCGTGAAACAATGAACTAAAAATCTCCACAACTTGTGGGAACCAGGTACAGAGAAAATATTGGCAGTGAGCGAACGCTGGCTTTTAATTTCTCCTTGTTTTTATCAGTAACGTGTCTAAACTGTGGTCATTGTATGTTCTTGATTACAGCTAGACCTTTCAATCTTTCATCTTTCCCAGAACAAATGTTCTATCCTCCGTTTAAAGAAATCTTATTTATAAACAGCACTCGTTCCCCTCCCTTCTCCGCGTTTTGAAATTACTGTGGTGAGTGGTAAAGATAGAAAGTAAACTGATTATTTTAGCGTGAACGAATTATTAAGCTGCGGGTTTGTCAAGAAAGATACCACGTAAGGTAACTTAGGTGATTAAAAGAACTTTAATGACCGATGATCTTGTTGTCACAATTTAAGAAAGAAAGCGGCGTTCCAATCTGATCAGGAGATCAAGTTGAACTTCTCCGCTTGGAGTCTTTTTAATGCCTTGCGACGTCACGTCAACGAGGCACCGCAGGCGCAAGTCCGGAGCGTAGGCCGAGACGGGCAGGTACTCCCGACCTGGTTCCTTCGCTTTTTCAGTGACCCACTCTCTTAAGTCGGGTGAACTGAGGTCCTGAGGGCTCAGTGGCCGTATGTCGGGCAGCTTCCACCTTGCAGGCTGGGTTGACATGGCGTATATGGGAACGAAAGTGGAGTTTTTGAGAACCACGCACCTGATGCACACTCCCGTGTCCTCCCCGGCAACGAAAAGCTGATGCCAAACAGCCTTTAAATCCTTGCTCGCCAAGTCACTACCCCATGGTTTGTAAAGAAGGCTGAAGACAACGAGTTCTACACCATTTTCGCCGTTGTGAAGAACTCCTTGTGTGTTGGAACCAGAGGCAGTCCTGGAGGGCAGTGGAGCCGGGACCCTCTGGATGGTTGCAACAGGAGGCTGTCGGCTCTGCGTGGACGGACCGGCGACATCTCTCCGCGTGCCTTGCTCTCCATTGCTGAATCCTTCGGTCACAGCAAATTTCACTTCTTCCAGCACTGAAAGAAGAGCATTAATTTCAGTGGATTGCTGCGCTGAAGCTCCAGGGCATGAAGAGGATGGTCCCTTCTGCAGCTTTGTCTCATGACTCCTTGTCTGTCGGCCGCCAACAACTGGTGTGTCTTCTGGAAGCCGAGCGCCAAGGCGGCCCAACGCCTCAGACAGGTCGTTCACTCGGCCTTGTATCGACGTCAGCATATCGTGGCATCCACAGGCTGCTGCGTCGAGTGCCGCCGTCGTCGGGACGGCGGATGCAGCGTCTCTGTGGGTTTCAGGGAGGGCCGCGACGCCGCCGCACCCAGCGCCGTAGTGCCTCGGCATGTCCCTGACCAGCACAACGTCCTGGCACCGAGGACACGAAGCGGCGTGGAAGGAACAGTTGTTCTCGAAATGGTCCAGGAGCTCTCCGGCGGGACCCACGTAGCCACATCCATGCTGGGCATTCCAACAACCCACCTTTTCAGAACAGAAAAGAGAATAAGCGGCTGCGTTACTCATTTTTTACGGCTGGTTTCCCGATTAATGCCACGCAGGATATAGGTTCTGCCTTTTCGAAATGCGAGGTCTTTTGATACAGTAAATAAAGAGTGTCGGCGCTATTTCCGGCGTAAAACGCAGGAGCATAAACAAGCTTGAATCGCACAATCAAGCCATTTGTTTCTGATTCCGCAGAATTTAACAGGAAGGTTAGGCAACATTCAAATCGTTTCAAGACACTTAACGTTCTCTCGTACGTGAAGCGCTGCTTGCTCGCTGCTCTAATTCTGTAGCAATACAAATCATTGCAGGTATGTTTGAGAGGAACAAGCAGCCTTTACTCGCAACAAAGTCATTGGCATATTTACGTCCACTGCAGGAGAAATGACATTTCCATACTCCTCCAATTAAAATTATCCAGTGCCAGCTCTGGCCACCTTATCGCCGCAATCTCCAGAATCTTATCCGCACACCAGTTTTTCTGGCGACTCTCTTGATATGACGCTGGGCTAGTGCGTGCAAAGCCATGGTTCAAGACCAGGCTGAGGGGGCTGCATTTCAGCAGAAGCGAAATGCAAACTTTACTCTATTCCTTATTCAACATTAAGACTACCACTAAAATATCATCCCCCCCCCCCCCCCCCGAGCATCCTATACAAGGCGATCATGCAGCTGGCTGCTTACACCCAAACAAATCTTCATGTAACACTTGTCTTTCCCTCCCTCTGCTATACCCTATCCAACTACACCAATTTTGCCAAATTAGTCGTCTGTCCGATATCCTTCTAGTGAACTAGTCTGGTATAAGGTTGCATCCCACACGTTCACCTTCATGTCCACGTCCTGGCTGCACTCGCCTTTCAAGCGCCCATATAGCCCCCTTCTTTGTACCGGGGAATTTCGCACACATGAGCTCGCCATCACCGCTTATGCCGCAGACTCTGCTCCTCAAATGTGCACCGATGGCACCATCTCAACACCCCCCCCCCCCCCCCTTGTATAATCACCTTCGTTTTCCACCCGGGCGGACCATGCAATGCAAAACGTTCTTTCAACTGTAGCGGAGCCCACAATTATGTAGGCTATGCGGACTCCCATGCCGCACTGCACTATATCCAAAATAGTGCCCTGTACCACACACCACAGAGAGGCCCTCGGAGACACCGTCTTCTGCCCCCCTCCAGCTACCATTCTCTGAAATGAATCCCTAGTCATTCGGACACTGTCAGCAGTGAAGCGGCTGATCAGTTAGCCCGCGATATTCAGAATCAGGCGCCGGAATCCATCTGGACTAAACACACCAACGAGGGGTGAGGCATTTGGATACCAGCAGACAGTCTATAGTTGACCAGAATAACCTCACCAAAGACGCAGTTACACAGAACGCATTAGCGGCATTTGAAAAACACCTAAACTAATTTGCTCTTCTTTTTTGCCATTTTGTATTCTTTTTATGTGCAGACTTTGCCAAAAGTAACCGGGCTAGACGGTTTACTTCCCAGTCGTATATTGAAGCTACCATGCCAGCCATCATGCTCTAAATCTCTGTATGGTAAGGAGAACCCTTGTCCTCACCTTCCGAGGTCTTTAAGGAAGCCGTAAGGGCTCTGCCATTCGATTGAGAAGCAAACCATGCAGCCAGGTTACTTTTGGCAAAGGCTGTACATGTGTCCACCCTGTCACGGTCTTGAGGAAGACCGCAGTATGTACAAATGATTAAGACAAATCTGTATTAATTGTGAATATGCGGGCAAATCAATTTTAGTTTTTTCTAGACTGCCCCCCATGTAACCGATATGCACACATTAGGCGGTACCTCACGCTCTTTAGTAAGCCTCATCTGAACCTCAGGGTACCTTACTCACACGCCTATACTCTTTCACGCCTTTACCAACACAGCCCCCATTTAGACTCCCCATGTCCCAATTTCCCTTTTGCCCTTCCCTATACGCTCGTTATTAACCCTGTCTGTTTTTATTTCGTTGCTGATCAAAACCCCTCCCCCTTTTCTTCGCCCCCCCCCCATGCTCCTGGCATGTCTGTCAGGCCTCAGGACAACAGTACTATCGAATGGCTTTAATCCTGAAAGCCACCAACTTCCTCTGCCCTTTTTATTGCTCAATAATACAAAAAAGTTTTTCTGGAAATGCAAAAAAAGGCCGCCCTATTTCTGTGTAAAGTTAATCCGTGTTAATGAACTCCAGGTGGTCGAAATTAGTATTTAGCCCTCCACTAGCGCGTCTAATAAAGCCCACTGGAGCTTCGAAGCATTACACGCCGCATACGAGTAACAAACCGTTATTTATGCGGCGTTAAAACGTCGCGACATTAGTCAGCGCTAGATGGGAGAACATTTAGCTTTCATAAGACATTAGACATAAAGGATAGCACGTGAAAAGTGGGAATTACCATGGTCAGAACAGAGAGCGGTCTCTACGCTGAGACAGACTCTATACTCGCGTACAACTCAAGAACGAAACGGCAAATGCCGCTCGAAACAGGCTCTCCAGAAAATGGCGCCGAGCGATTGGGCACCTGCTAGCGTGACGTCATAGGGGTGGCAGATGAAAGTGGGAGCGGGAGTTGTTGCTGAGAATTTTTGGCGATCTATACTCGAAACTTGAACTGCGTCAGTGCAAGGAACATGCTCTGCAGTGCAGGGTTTCTACAGTACCTGCAGCCTTTCCATGTGCTTTTGAGGAAAGGATATCCAGGAGACGTCCGCGTCGGCCTCGAAAGACATCTTATCCAAGGGACAGGCGGAACGGCCTCCGTCCGCGCAGCCATCGAGGCAGGACTGGCACAGGAAGTGAGTGCACGGCAACACAGCTATGCTGTGGGGAACGACTCCGCACAGGCGACACACACGGGTGGTCTGCAGGCGCTGCTTGAAGTTGATGGGTCGCCAGTCGATGCCCCCGGCGAAGCCACTGAGCCGGTACGTTGTGTCCGGCATGTTGGAGCCTTCTACTCCGCGGGGCGTACACCTCGGGAAGCCTGCTGCAGTCTTTTCTCGGTGATGCTCCTATCTACGTTGGCTGCAGCCGTTGCAACATAATTCCCAGAAAAATAGAGAGAAAGAGAAATCAATGTATTATATATTGCGCTATCTTACGCGGGTGCCGGTTTCCCAGCGCCACAGTCCCCGCGCTCGGCTTTCGATGACAGGGTTCTTATTGATAAGCGCGCGATAAGGGTGCTCGGTGGTTCGTTCATGAACGCTATCAAGACGCCATTAAAAGGAGGTGGCGAGGTATTCGTATACTAGTAGCATTCAGTTCAACGCTTCTTTGTTCAAATGACATTTTGTCGCCATTCAAAAAGAAGAAAAAACCGGCCGTGGTCCCGCATGCACACTGCTTGTCACATGGGCTGAAAGAAGTTGCGGGCATATACGACGTTGATGTCTTTTCTGCATCTAGAAACCTTAGCGCCATGTGCAAACAGGTCAATCAGAGGCACTACGGCAAGACCAAGAGGGATGCTTGTCAGGTGTCGCCATCTATACCTTGCGAGGTAGGGGTGGTATACCAGGTCCCCTTCTCCTGCGGTGCCATGTACATTGGCCAGACTGGCAGGCGCGTTAACAAACGCTTGACGGAGCATGAAAACACCAGCAAAAATGACGCCCTGTCTCACACAGGCTCCCACAGCAGGCAATGCCAATGCAGGCATGAAAAGGATCATGCAGACACGCGAACTAAAGGGGACCCCCTTGCCCAGGCGTCTTTCCAGTGCAAAAAGTTACAATGTGTTCCCGATTACAAGAACACGTGCATCCTGTTCCGACATAACAATAAATTAACACGCGAGGTAATGGAGGCTTTTTATATTCACCGCGACGGCACAAAATGTATCAGCAGCCCTTCCATAACGTTATCCGAGAGGGAATTGAGCTATCTGACCTCCCTTGTGCCTTCCAGATAACTTTTGATTGATAAGTAGTTCACTGTTTGTATTTATACGCTTTTCGTTCTTCAATAAAACACCAGCTGATAGTCAGCGCCTGTTTGTGCAAGTCCTTCGTGTTGTGTCACGTTCGTGTTGCGCTGAGAGCGAAAATGAAATATTCAAATATTCGTCTTCCCAAATATCCTTCTCGTATTAGCGACTCTTCGCACATGCAGAAATTGGGATCAAAGAGGCGCATCACTAGTGAATTAAGTTCAGTTATCATGTCTCTCCATCTTTGCAAGAAATGCATTGCTTGAAAGCCTTTCACCGAGAGCTAGGAGCTACGTTAAGTTTTTTCCGTGTCTACAAATAACGAATTTACGGGTGCTGCAGGGCAAACATACACAGTATGTTTCGAAGCCAATATAACCCAAGTGCCCGTTCATCATCCTATCTCAGTCGGTTTGGGATATACGGCGTCGACACAGTATACAAGGGGCTCATATATACCCTGTGCGCAAGGGCATTGCGGCACAATGTTGCACAATGGCAGCAGGAGCTATCTTTGAGTACCCCAGAGCGCGTAGTGGCGCTGTTTCTTCCCCACTCAACCACTTGCGAGTCCTTCCCTTCGGCGGGAAATCACGCTAACGTGTAGCTTCTACCGCAATGCACCACGGGTACAATACATCCGCGCCACTGTATCTATGACACGTGCTCGAAGGAGTGGCTAGCACTCTTTCTGGTCGCGTAGTTTCGGTTTCGTGCGTGTGTGGCCCGAAATTCCTTTCTCTGCAGCTGAATGGCATTTTCGAAAATCTAAAAACTGATATGGATATTACTTACGGTAGGCTACAAGCCTCCCTATAAATGAGCAAAGAGAATGAAATATTTCGTCTTTCAACTCCTTCCTTAATTGCAGTAACGAAATTGTAAATCGAGCTGCTTAACGCCCTGAGCCGACACATATGGCCTATGATTGACCACGTGGGGGAGTGCGCCGAATTAATTTATGCCACCTGACGTTCTTTAACGTGTCCTAATATCGAAATACCGCCGCCACGGTGGGACTGAACCCGCGACAATGGGATCATCAAAAGAACGCGAAGCCGCGGAGCCACAATGGCGGGTCAGTTGCAATAACCAAACGAACTATTCATGGCCCTGTCTGAATGATCCCGCGAAGTATATATATATATCAATCAACTGGCTTCACGTTAACGTCGCGCTACACGCTGTAGGGATAACGGACTGGATGATTCCGTTTGAATCCGGCTCCATACTACATCGATCATGAGAAAATGCTTACTCGTTGCCTGAGTCAAGACTGAAGAAAAAGGAACGCCGACCAAAAGGTAGTTCTTTAAAACAAAGACGTAGGTAGTTGTTTAAAACAAAGACGTTTCCGCTTCCATACGGAAGCCTTGATCACCAGGTGATCAAGGCTTTTGGTCGGCGTTCCTTTTTCTTCACAGTGATCAAGGCTTCCGTATGGAAGCCGAAACGTCTTTGTTTTAAACAACTACTTTTTGGTCGGCGTTCCTTTTTCTTCACTCATGAGTCTTCTACCCGACCAGACGAGTTTTCGTCAGACTTTAGATTTCGTTGCCTCAGTGCGGTACTCGACAGGCGCATCCAACGGCCTGATGATAGCCTCTTACCGTAACACCAGCTCCGAACTGTTCAACAGCGCTCGTCACGGAATGGGCGCGGCACGGCGGCAGTCTCTGGCTCGACCGTTGTGCGCCGGCGGTTTGCGATCACGGGGTTCGACGGCGCTCCACGTGGTGGCGTGGTATATGCCGGCAGATAATGCTGTAAGCCGTCGACACCGTCGTGGGCTTGCAACACACTGCCTCTTCTCGAGTAACGCGTCTTCGTGTTTCTTTTTTTTTTTTTTTTGCATACATGCCTGCGCTACCGCTTCGCTGATGATAAGGGGCTCGGTCGCGCCGCTTCCTGCGGTGAACAGATTAGGGGAGCGAATGCGCTTATGTCAGCCGTTTATCACGGGCGGCGTCCCACTGGGATGAGTTCGATAACAACCGGACTGGAGGCAGCGGCGCACGCTTTTACTTCCACGCCACGTAGAACGTTGCAGCAAGAACAATAGTTTGGCTAAAATGCCAAATGAACACGCCTCAAATGAATCCGAAATTTTAGATGTTTGAACTTTGTTTTCCATCTCGCCAAATGGCATCATTAGACATATTCTCAGCGCTACAAGCTATAAGCGACTCCTAGTATCGCAGAGCGCCTTCTTACCCAAAAAGTGGCAGAGAACGCCTCCAAAAACCGAATATCTCTTTCCAGTAGTTCCTGACTTCAATTAATCATGGAGGGCTTCTCATCCGGAAGCCGAGAAAATGCGTAAGGTAAGGAGCGCTCTGAAAGTTTGCGCTAAGGAATTCACTTTGCCTCTTCCAATTTTCACTCTAAAACTGCCACGCGCGCTGTCTGTGTTGATGTACAGGTGTGAGCAAAAGTGCAGAGACCTCAAGAACGGTAAAGATGATGGATTTTTATGGCGCATGGGCATCTATGGCCAAAGAGCGCCATAGCACAAGGCGTTTTTGACTTTCTTTAGGTGTGGTCGTAGAGCCACTTCCCAAGCGTTTCACACTAAATAAGCCAACACCAGACCAGGGGAAAGCTTGTACCACTGTATCACCGGTGTTTACCCGGCCGCACTGGGGATCGAACACCGCACCTCCCGCATGCGAGGCCGATGCCCAGACCACTTGGCCACCGCTGTGGTACGGTGAAAGAACTGCATGTTGGCACTAACTGTCGGAGCTTTGCTGTTCCTGATGTATGCGCAGTGCGCCCTCGCCACATGCTAGCGTCACGTGGCATGACGTTCGGCTGCTGATTCCAAGATGGCGCGATCTTACCCAGGCCGCAGCGGACGCATGTTGGTAGAGGGAAAATGTATAAACACCCGTGTGGTGTGCAATGTCAGCGCACGTTAAAGAACACCTAGTGGCTAAATTTAATCCAGATCCTCCCCACTACGGCTTCTTTCATAGCCTTATTCTTCGCTTTGGGACGTTAAACCGCGCATGCCACAACCAACCACCGCCAATATGGCGCCTAAAAGAACATTTGGCTTTATAGTGTCCTTCATCAATCAAATGCACTTTGGTTCGCTGCCATCGCCTGTCACTGCCCCGACTTGTGGCGTAATCGGTGAGAACCCGCTTCATCGTGGATGTTGAATATACCGATGTTTAACTGCCTGCAGGAGACCCGTTGAAGGATGTTTGATGCCCCGCTTTTAACAGATCCAAGAGGAAGCTCCTATGTTTTTGCTTTGACTTTTTTCAACGCAGTTTTCCTACTAGGCAAAAAAAAGTCCCTGGTTTAATCAACCATTGCGCTCGTAGACAGTGGGCGTAACTAGCCGAAATAAGCGATACGTTTCTGCGCTTATGATTGAGAGTTTGGTACCGATGTCAACCTCCAACACATATGTGGTGCGCAGTTAATGAGAACTACGTGAACAGTGGCATGACGTCAGCGACCGTAGTGCGCAAAAGAAATAAATAAATTTGGCATCTTGTCAACTTGCGAGCTGCTGAACTTATTGGCTGCTTTCAAGCTGCCTCCCTCAGCACGTTTTTCTTATTTAAACGGCTATATTAAGTTTCCTTTTCCTCTGCCAATAACTGCTTGCCCTGCTTTTCAGCTGCGCTTGGAGGGGTCATGCCTTAGTGTCTGTATCAACGATTCATTCGTCCTGTTCGCCATGCACCCGTGCCGTCAGGATCCGGTCAAAGACCCTCGATATCGTCTTTATTTCAGCACATTGGCTGAGAGCTGACTCCGCTGCGAGAACGAAGTCCAAAGACCCTTGAAGGGTGGAGATCTTTCCTTTGAGAAGCCGAGGTTGCAGATAAAACCCACTGCAAACAGATCACTCCAGAAGAATTACAACAACTGGCAGCTTCTTAAATCGTTGTCGTGAAAAATCCAAGCAGTAGATGTAGTCGAACCGGTCACATTCGCGACATCTGGCTGGGGAACCCCATGATTGCAATTGGTTCTCGTGGTTTGACGACTAAGTTGCTGAAAACTAGAACACTATATCTACCTCTTCATTTCCAACTTTAACATGCCTTTAAGGGGATCAAGGTAGGTGTGATGTTGCCGGTCCTTTGAAGTGAAGAGCAGTCCGCTTATTTCCCGGCGTACTTACGTCGCTGGCCTTGAAGCTGAACTTGGAGTATCAACTGCTCAATCCGCACATGTATTCCTCAGAAAAGGTGTCAGTACCTCTTCTTCGCCAGCGCTGTCGGCGAGGCATGAGATACGTCTTTGATAATGGCAAGAACGACCAATGCGGCCTCGAGTACATGGTGTACCTCGTGCTTATCCTCTGAGGATAAAGTGCTCCTCCAACACAATGCACAAGCGACGAGTTGTCCTTGCCAATGCGAGTTCGCCGTCACCTGACACCACGTCATCGCGCGAGTGAAGATGGAACAGTAACGAAAGAGCGGCGCATTCTGACGACAATATGTTAGATGGGAATATTTCAGGCACCAAGAACTACAAAGCGTTGTATGTGAAGAGAGTGGGAAGTAGGAGATCCTGACAACAAACTCCCATTAAAGTTTTAGTATCGGCAGGTCGTATATTGCATGCACCAAACGGACATGATGCAAATAGTAGTGTGTCGCATTATTTCTGGATGTAAAAGAGGTGGAAATATATGCTGTCACGGTGGTTACGGCCAGTGCCTTCTAGAATCAAAAGCCCTCTGCACTCCGCCTTGGACGTCGCCGCACTTTGCTCGATTGACCATACCATGCAGCAAATTTAGACCCCAAGGCAATGTTCACAGAGGTCTTGGTGTTCGTTACTCTAGAGCTTCGGGGTATAAATTCACGGAATTTCATGGTCAACCGGACTGGGTGCTGTGACGTCACAGGAGTAGTGCAGAGGCCTTTTTATTTGAGGTCAGCGGGCTGGGCCATAAACCTTGCACACAGCCGTGCGCTAAAGAAAGCACTACTCCAAGGTAAGCAACAGTTGCTGCGCACTGTCCTGCTTACGCCAAAGTTGCAACGCGCTAGGAACCGCACGGCGAGGACTTCAGAAACTATAGTCGGATACGACTCAAGAACGAAGCGGCAGATGGCTCTCAAACGGGACCCTCCAGCCAATGACTTCGACCCATTCTCATGACGGTGCCGTTAATTTGATTAGGCCGTGGTTATTCTTCATTCATCTGCCCCCCCCCCCCCCTTGTGCCATTGGCTGTAGGGGCTCCTTTGAGGGGCATGTGCCTCTTGTTCTTGATTTGTACCTCACTATAAAAGGCAACACATTATACACAGAACACACAGAAAACACATTATAGGAAAAACTTTACGCGTCTATCTCCAGTTCAAACAAAACTGTAATTACGAGAAGTGACGATGCTGCCGTGTGTAGTACCAGCTAGGTAGCTCATAGGTTCCTCTTGAGAATAAGCAGCACTGATAGCACTGTAGGTACGCGAAAGTACATGAAGAAGAAAAAGCTATAATGCAGGCACCTCGAACGCCACAGCTGGCCTCGCTAAGCCAGTTTACAACACACTGTAGTATCACCGTCTACAAAGTTATAAGGTTTGAAAGATGGCAAAGGAACGTGCAGGTAGCTTCAGTGTCAAATAATGGTGAGTTTGCACTCGAGAACGAATTCTATTCTTACTTTCGCACTGAAGTTTAAATCGATTCATGGTTATTATTCATGAAGAGGAAAAATATTTAGCACAGTGGAAAAGTGTGCCATTTAATTGTCCGTAGAGAGCCATTATAGGTTGAACATTGATATTGTGTTAATTTATTATTAGAGTTGTCTGCACATGACAGCGGCTGAAATAGAAATGCACAAATACTGCATGCACCAAAGTGACGTGCTCGCTCAGAGTAAAATTTTGTGGACGGCATGTCTGAAATATTTTTCTTGTCACCAGGCGACTGCTACCAGCTCCGGCAATCGCCGTGTGGTCTTAAGGCTGCGAGCAGCGAAAACAGCAAACCTGCGCACCTCTTCTGCTCCACCGAATGCCCTGGATGCTGCCCAACATGCAAGAGCACCAGATCATTCTTTTCCACCGTCGATCCCCACCGCACTCTCGCCTCTTGAAAGGATGCTCTGTTTAACTTAGACCTCCAAAGAACAGCGGTGGCTGGTTGAGTGGGCGCACTGGAGAGCATCAGCCGAGGGAGTCCCGGACTGTAAACGTCCTCTGAAGAAGATGGTGGTCATCTACCCACCAATATAAAATTGATTAAATGAACGCTGTCTTTACTCTTTCTCCTGCACTTCCAGAGCACGTTGTTATTTTCTCTGTCTCGTGAACTACGTGTACTTTCTGAAGAAAAAGAGTCGATATATAGCATCGATTCATGTCTGACATTTTGATGCAGCATCACAAAGTTTCGTGCCAATAAGAAAGTCGCGATTACGTGAAGATCCGGTATGGGACAACTTTGTGCCCATTGTTGGAGTTCGAATAGCTGTAAGGGAAAAAGAAAGCAAAAGGTGTGAAGTACTACAAGATATTTTAGGCACCCAAAGTGCAGGTGAAGCCTGGGTGCCCAGTTTTAAATCTCGCAAATGTTTAGAAAATGCTCTAAAGTGGCCACTTGCCTTTGAACGGAGCGTGATCAGAAAAAGAAAAGACGATGATTAAGAAAAATCCTTCATTTACTTTATTTGAGGTGCTTGTAGAAGGAGTACCGTGTTCTGTTTTCTGTTGAATTTGTTTTATGAAGAAATCATCTGCTCTTGTTTCTGGCTCATTAGAGCTGAACTTATTTCCTTCTTTGCGCACCCGCTGCTCTCGATGGCCGTGTCTTATGAAAACTAGCCTTCCCTGAGTAGACACTGCGGTCCCCTGGCGAGCGCCCAGCGCATTAGTTGGTTTTCTCGCGGAAACCCGACGACCATTTCGGTCACCTCTCCATTACCTTCAGGTTTCGTTTTCTGTCAAGATGTTTCTGCCTTGTCTCCTGTTTCCTTCCCTGGCACTGGCCAACTGTTATGAATCGGATGATACTGATCGGCGTCACTTTTTTTTATATCTTTCTGGCCACTCGTATAACGTGGTAAGGGGCAATACGCGTCAGCAACAGTTCTCAGCATCATAGTCTTGTGGAGCTAGGCTCATCATGAGAAGGAAATCAACGTTTGCTACAAGAAAATGCCGTGTACAAAACAGAGCAATTAATAGCAAAGTTTCCATTCACTGAGTACCCTTTCTTGAGATTAAAAATAACTTTAAAAGCGCCTTGATTCGCCCTTGGAGCTTGGTGAGTTATCATACGCCCCCTGGTTGACTATGTCTTCGTGAGTACTTCAGAAAAAAATACTCTTTACGGCCAACCGAGCGGAAAGTTAAGGTCTCCATTTTTTTTCTTACGGCCGCACTGCTATGTCATTATTGTTTCATTGGCCTGATATGTCACTGCTATATCAGTATTGTTTCATTTTATACGTTGCTAGGAAGCGAGCATCCTTGCTAAGTGCATGCGAAGACTTTGCAACGGCGACGCCGTTTTGGTCGTTTACAATGCGTTTCCCAATGGGAGCGGCGCGGAGCAACGCCGCACAGATTGTTTCATCTGCACGCCGCTAGGGTTATGCGCATGTGCAGAGAGCTCGCGCGAAAGGCGCACTATTTCAATTTTGCTTTCAGCGGAATTCATTTACTTTGCGCATATACTTACATGCCGTAATCGCTTTTGGCTCTTAGCGTTTTTATCGAGGTAAAACGCTAAGGCGCCCGTGTGCTGTGCGATGTCAGTCAGTGCACGTTAAAGATCCCCAGGTGGTCGAAATTATTCCGGAGCCCTCCACTACGACACCTCTTTCTTCCTTTCTTCTTTCACTCCCTCCTTTATCCCTTCCCTTACGGCGCGGTTCAGGTGTCCAACGATATATGAGACAGATACTGCGCCATTTCCTTTCCACAAAAATCAATTATTATTATTATTATTATTATTATTATTATTATTATTATTATTATTATTATTATTATTATTATTATTATTATTATTATTCATGATCGATCTTCTCATCACCCGTTTTCGAGCGTTTAATTCGTTTAAAATTCCACCGCTCCACGTATGACGTACCCACCTTTTCGACCAATCCAGAGCTTCTTGGCACGACACCAGAGGTCTCCGCATAGTTTACCCTGAACGCTGTAAAATGCCACCGGAATGCCCGGCGTACGATCAAATCGAGCGTGACTGAGCGCTGTCCCTGCAGGCAGCGACCTGGGAGGTTTCACCTCCTGCAAAGGCGCTCCTCTCTCAGAGTGCTGTCGATCGAGGTGGGATGCAGTCACGATGCTATCCTGGGTGCCTGCGTCAACCAGAAAGCGCATCCCGAGATTTTGTCGGTGACGTAGGCGAGTGGGTGCAGAGCAGGAGTCACGCGCCGCCATAAGCGATTCAGCGCCGAGTCACGGGGATGGATGCCGGCACTTGCGGACGTCGGTGCCGAACTTCAGGCGGTGCGAAAAGAACCCGTCTCGGCCAGGACGACTCGATGGATGACTGGAACTGGAACGATGGCTCGGCCGTCGGTGGGAGGTGCGTGGGTAGCGTTGAGGCATCGACGTCCGCAGCACGGAAAGTGTACGCTAGTTGGTTGATTTTAGCCTTCAATCGAGACAGCTCTCGTTCACGAGACTGGACGACGGGGCGGACGCGATCCCGGCAAAAGAACTCGGGCTGAAGTAGTCGGTTCCGCGGTTTGCCATCTCCGCCAGTTTGCCCACAGAAATATTACCAGGTGCTGCTGCCAAGACAACCAGGAGGTTCTGAAGCAGGTGCTGAAGAAACACCTGTTGGAGTAGCGGACTGTCCATGACCTGCTGGCGGTCGCCGAGCAGTTGGTTCGTGTGATGGAGGCGCTGAAACAGTCGGCGTGGAGCCACTGCTGCAGGCGGGTGCGCCCAGAGATGGTATTCCTGGCCAGGACCGTGCTCTTGAAGTGGTCTTATAGGTTGAAGGGGCCAGGAACCTTCAAAACGTCGTCAAGGTCTGGGACTCCGAGGCCAAAATGGCGGCAGCTGAACGTGGATGCTGGCGACCCCCTTCGCAGCCCGTGCATGAACCGCTACCTGGGGCCTGATCCCCGAAGTTGCAATGCAGACGGCTGCTGCAGCTCAACGTTTCTAATAACTGTAGACCATGTTGTCAGCGGTTCCACTGCGTCAACTGATTGCGGGGTGATTAATTATACTTGCTGACAGGGATTAAAAAACATAATGTTACGTTCTAAAATTTCACAAAAGAAAAGGGAGGGCTGTCTGTCATGAAATACAGGATTGAATGAGTTGTCGAAAGCGATGCAAGAAGCGTTTGAACGGCCTCTTCACCGGGCCAGTACAAATGCCACGTTTAGCAGAAAGAATAAAGAAAGCAGTTCTAATAGCAGGCACCAAATCGTTGTGGGGGAAGTAAATTTTATTTACGTTTGTAACGCGCAGAATACGAGGTGCCAGCTTTTTATTTCTGATGTGTAACGTTGCACTTCTCTATGAACACCACATTGCAGGAGTCATCTTTTGTATTTCTCTCCTTCAATCATTTCAGAGAGCTCCCGTTGCGATTATCTTAGCAGCAGCGGATCATTGACGTCTTTCGAAGGCACGTAAGTTGAAGGGTGCTCCTGTCCATACCCTACCGCCCTGGCTGAATTTTTCATATTCCCTCTGTGTCTGAAGAAAGAAGAAACAGGACAATAAATGCGCATGGTTTGTTCCTCTTCATTTCTTTGTATAAATATTGAGGTGTCTTTTGGTACCTGAATGCAGGAAGCACGTAACAGCTAATGCTCAATAAACTTTTGTTGGCGATAAGCTATCATGCTGTAACCTTCGGTGGCCTACGACCAAAAATCAATGTGATCAAGGCGGAAAGCTGGGCTAGTTGGTGTGTCATCATTAATTAAAAACTAGCGTCCTGTCTTCTTTTATGTGTGTATCCTAGTTATTTTCCTGGGCTTTTAATTAATGATCAATAATCGCAGGCAACAAAATGCGCTTACTTTCTACACTTAGCGGTAATATGTGCTCTTTCTGGACAAATATCTTGGAAAGCGCAATAACGACAACGTGGTCTCAACTTCTGAATGTGGTTATGCTATGGCATTCGAAAAATATTTCAAGAATATAAATCCTTGACCGGTTACAGGTCGTTAAATTGACATTTTTCGCCGATCAGGTTTACTGCGGGAGGCGGCGACGAGGGTATCGTGCTTCTAGTGCGCTGGTGGGCGTTTTTCTTTCTATTATTTAGCGCCTGCGACTTAGGCCGTAATTATAATATGAATTACCTGCCACTTCTAACTCGGCACAACATCATAGGTTGGAGTAGGCGAGTCACCGAGTTTGAAAAGTCCGCGCCGTAGTCACCCTACTAGCCTACTGATAGCAGCACTAAGGGAGTATCTGCTTGGGGCATCAGTTGAAAATATTCTCAGGCGTTTGGGACCGGAGAACAATAATAATAATTGTTTTTTTGGGGAAAGGAAATGGCGCAGTATCTGTCTCGTATATTGTTGGACACCTGAACCGCGCCGTAAGGGAAGGGACAAAGGAGGGAGTGAAAGATAAAGGAAGGAAGAGGTGCCCGTAGTGGAGGACTAAGGAATAATTTCGACCACCTGGGGATCTTTAACGTGCACGGACATCGCACAGCACACGGGAGTCTTAGCGTTTTGCCTCCACAAAAACGCAGCCGCCGCGGTCGGGTTCGAACCCGGGAACTCCAGACCAGTAGCCCGGAGAAGAGCAGTTTCTAGCATGTGGCTGCCATTCGCTGGTTATCCTATCAGTGATGACGACGAAGGATACGGCTATAGAGCTGATCCGAAGAAAACGCCGGAAGTGATTTCATCAACGTGTGCTTCCGAACTCAGGCGGGTTGATGTAGGAACTCTCCAAACTGTTGCCACATTTGATACTTCGTTCTATGTACAACCCTAGCTCATAACTGATCTTGTATTTTGATCATGATGCTGAGTGATCTTGAACTCACGAAGTCAGCTAATACGTTCACGCCAACGCAGAATGATACTTCTCCATTTCTGTATTTTACATTGTGACGAATGATGGAGCGCAAGGTCTACCCGAACAGCTTCATCCTCCACTGGTCCTCTACCCCATAGTACGTCTTATCTGCAAAAAAATGCATACCGCAGGCAATTCACAGAAGAATTCGTAATGCGGACATTTTCAAGGCAAGATAAACTACCATATGCTTCATTTGATTCTTTCTTATCTCTTGATATTGTGAGCGCTGTATGCTCCTTCGTCCTTTCCACATACCTTATCCGCGAACAAGAGTGACCGGAAAGAAATGCCTAGCAGGCGAACACTTAGCCACCATCCATTGCGAAGTTGAAGCCGTTGTGAATCCTCGGTCATTGACTTATATGTATACAACGAGGTCGAAGAGGTTGACCGCATAACACCCTCAAGCTTCCTCCTCGGGAGGCGGCTAACGACTCTGCCGATGGCGGATGGGGAGCCGCCCGCTTCGACCCCGGAGATGCTTCGCTCGATTTGGCGGCAGAGAAAAAGGTTCCTCCGTGAATTGAGATCAGCTTACGTGACACACCAAAAGCAATCGATCTCGCCTCAAGCCGGACAGCTGGTTCTAGTTAGAGAACTCCTTCCTCGCCCGTTATGGAAGCTCTAGTGAGTTGAGAAGGTGTTCAACGGCAGGGACACTAAGGAACGTTCGTGCGAGAGAAGAATGCCTCGCAGCCAGTCCTCCGAATGCCGGTGCAGGTCGTTTATCAGCTATAGTTGGCAGAGTTGTAGAATGCGCTCTCACGTATTCTGAAAGAGGGGTGGGGGGGGGGGGGATGGGGTGTTAAAACGGGAGTTGGTAGCCGCTCCGGGATTGCCCGCTTTACCTTGCGATAAGTGCGCGCCGGACTCGCCGGACCTCCCGGCACGACGACCTCGGAGGGGCTTGTACACTCAAAAGAGACAGCAATGAAAAGGGAGTCAGCAGTCTTCTAGCGAGCTCTCTTTTATAAAAGGGAAATCGCTACGGGAGACCTTACTCCCTTCTAACTCCAATATTGGCGTATTCGTGTTTAGAGTGCATCCCTCGCCGGAAGGTGGGGTCTTCCTCCCTCAAAGAGGAGGGCGAGAGAGACCTGGGATGGTGGTGGAGGGGGCTGGGAGACGGAGTTTGTGGCAGTTTCGACAAGCCGTGGTCGGTGATGTAGCGTGCCGCGTTTCTTCTCCATGCAATAAATTGTGGATGCTGGGTTGCGGAAAAAAATGTGTGTGGTGAGTCACTGACATCGTCGATCGCATTAATACGTTATTACAGAGTCCTTGATTGATATTGGTTCTGCTATTTTCGTAATTCACGACAGCTTGTGTTCCCGTCTCAGTGTTGAAGGTGGAAATGCCGTATGATGGACGTCATCTGCATGGAACTAACCCAGACCTCATTCGGCCATCAGAAAAGTGCATTGGGCGGGTTTCTATCGATGGTGTTCGTCACCTCGTAGAATTTGCTGTGCTGTGTCCTTGCGCTCAGCTTCCAACTTTTTTGGCTGGCATTTATTGTCTTCCGCAAAAGCTTTCATTTCTTGCCGTGACCGCATCCTCCACATGACCGAGAGTGATCCTTCTTCTGATGCTCTAGAGCCATGTCATCTCCTCATTGCCGACGATGATCCGGTTTTGCTCGCTGGGTGTCAAAAACTTGTAACGCTTACTTGTGATGCCATCGTTCTTGGGGATGAGATCATCGCGCCTTCTGACCGGCACCTCACCAACGGTATTCCCTTCCCGTGTAGCCTTGTTTGGGTTTAAAACGGGCTAGCCGTCGCCGCTGTTTGAACACCTCCCGTGAACTTCTTCTGCTGCCCATAGGAGCCTCTTTTTCATGCATGTTGGACATTAACCCTGTCTTCCAACGTCATGCTTAAAGCGGCTTACTCCCAGTCACCCCTTGCACGGGAAGTTTCTGTCTCGGTTCTCTCCACCACCATCAATCTGGGCCTCCCTCCTTCGCAACGCCAAGAGTTACTGTACTTGCTTCGCAAGCGCCAAGGCTTTTTTGATGTGACATTTGCTTCTCTGGAAAAGACTTCTGTTGCCGAGCACCGCAGCATTACGGTTCCTCGGTTGTTAGCCGTCACCCGTACCGCGTTTCTTTATCTGAACTGATAGTCATAGAGGGAAATGTGAGTGATCTTCTCTGCTTTGAATCCACACATATTTAATTATTTTTATGAAAAGCTGGACGTTAACGCCCCTGAACCTGTCAAATATAGGGACATCAAGCTTTGTCAAGCTGCTAAACAGCTGCTTTTTGTTGCCTGCCTCGCATTTTTTGTATCCTTGTAAAAAATGCGAAATAAAATTTAATTGAATTGAATTGATATGCTCCGCCGAGATAATCGCCCTTCAGCTAGTCTCTTGTCTTTCCCGGTGGTTTTGGCGAGGAAGAAGGATGGGTGTTGTGCGCGGCTGGCTTGGGCTCATCCCGAGCCCCAAGCAAAGACGTACGAAACGCCGCCGGTGTGTGGACAACAGTGTGTGCGATGTGATTTCATTTTCTTTTTCTTGACCCAACACGGAACTAACGAGTCAAGCGGACGGCGCTCGAGGGGAGTGCGGGGTGCTCAGAAGACCCAGCTTGGCCGGGCCGCAGTGTTCACAGCCCCGCTGCGCTCTGAGACGCAGCCATGAAGACGCCCGAAACCTTTTCATCCCTACCGCGCGGCGCCGCCGCCCAAGGCCGTGCTCGCATGCTCGCATGCTCTCTGAGTGAGTAAACATGCCGCCCCGTGGGAAACGAGGACGTAGTGGGACTGCGGGGGAGGATGGAGTTATCCGAGAGGGGAATTGCTGTTAGTATTTGTGATGATGAACTGTCCCCTCTCCACAATCTTTGATTTGGGGTGTTTTACTGTCCTCTGTCTCCTTTTCAATGTGTTTTCCTTTCCCCTGTGTTCTATTAGATATGTTTTCCTTCCCCGGTCCTTGGTTGGATGAGTACTTGTGTTTCGACCTAATTGGTTGTTGTCCCCAATGAGGGCGGGGATTTAGGGATTAAAAGAATACGTTTTGGTGGGGCCGGGGTTGATTTCGTCTGGTCATTCTGCGGATCAATCAGTATGTACATATAGTTTTTCTCCTTGTTGTACCTTCCGTTCTGTCTTAGCCATTTTATACGTGATTAAACAGTTTACCTTCCTGATGTTCCTCGAGTAATGTGACTGAGCAAGATTAGAACCTCAAGACGTCGGCATCCAACACCTTCTTCTACCTTTCCCCTTTGGGCTGCCATCAAAGAAGAGGAAGAGGAAAATCTCAACAATGAGTCAGTGTGGTTTTGTGCTGATTACCGCGTCCTTAACAAAATCATCCGCAAAGACTTTTACCCTATGCCCCGGATTGATGACTCGCTCTACTCCCCCCAGGGAGCGAAATGCTTCTCCACCTTAGATCTTCTTTCAGGTTACTGGCAGATTCCCATTCGTGAAGCAGACAAAGAAAAAGCCGCGATCGCTGCTGCCGACGGGCTTTACAAATTTAATGTTACGCCGTTTGGGCTGTGCAATACTCCCGCTACTTTTGAGCGCGTGATTGATACAGTCCTCCGCGGTGTGCCTCCTTTCGCCGCCTCGGTGAAGTACTCACGTGCCTCGCTTTTAATGGCCTTCAAATCAATACCAATCAGTTTAATTTCGCCAAGAAGGAAATCAGGGTCCTGGGCCACATCGTCAGCCGAGACGACATTCAATCCCAGCCTGACAAGCTTGCCCCAATCCTGAACTTTGCTCCTCCCCAACGGACTAAACAGCTGCGTAGATTCTTCGGGCTGAGAATAGGCGTAAGGATGAAATTCATTTCAGGAAAACAGTCGCGTTGTAGTAAAGGCACATTCTACTACGGACCCCGCACAACGTTACCTTATATGGGCCCCTGCTCGTCAAGGGTTGGCAGGAAACGAGGCAGCAGACGCAGCCGCCCGTGCGCTCTCTCACCGGGCTGTTTTCTCCTCCCCATCCGATCAGGAACCCGATTTTAATCCAGTCTGTACCTTCAAAGATGTTGCAACCTACAATCAAGGTCGTCATCGCATTTACCCTCGCACATGGCAAGGCCTCTAGAAGGCTCAGGATTTACTTAGCTGCGTCTATTTTAGCATTTAACGCAGTGTTAATTTAACATAGTGTTTCTGTGGGTTTTGATCATAGGTCCTGTGTTCTAGCGTCTGTTTTTGTTTAGTGCGTATTAAATGTGTGTTTGTGTAGCTAGCTAGTTTGCAATGTTCCTTGAATTTGCGTGAGCGTTCTCCTCTGAAATTCTTGATAATGCCACAAGGAATACTGTCTAAAGGCTAGGTGCAGATGATATTTGCTTGGCCGCTATTTTTTGGGACATCCTATTTTCGGCTGCATTGCTTACGTTGATGTGAATCATCGACCTTTACGCACAATATGGAAGTGCGAGCTCTAAACCGCCTCTCATGCTGGAAAGCTTGTTGCACTGGTGATAAAGAAACGCGCGAACAAAATGTCACGACTTACTGTATTCTTTCTTGAAGGTTCGCCACTTGTTCTCCAAGGAGTCATCGGATTCATAATACGAGTCGGGAATATATGCAAGCACGGTGGGCAGCAAGAGCCAAAGTAGAATCATGTTGACAAGAAGCGGAACCTGATAATAACAAAGGCAAGCACGCAGTGCTCATCTTGAGGTCTGGTTGGTTTTTTTATGGCGTGGCCCTGAAATGCTACAGCCGCTACAACGAAGGAAACGAATTTCATTGGTTTGAACTAGAGAAGAAAGGAAGGCACATGTTTTCACAAGAAAACAGGCCCTTTTAATAATAATAATAATAATAATAATAATAATAATAATAATAATAATAATAATAATAATAATAATAATAATAATAATAATAATAATAATAATAATAATAATAGTAATAATAATAATAATAACTTCTTTATTTCCATCAGTGATGGAGGAGACTGCGAGTAAAAGTCGCTTTAGAGGCAAGCGACTTGACTAGAGCCCGCAGCCTCCTTTACAAGGCAAACAGCGATTGAGCAGGATATATACATAGCAATTGACCACATGTGAAATTTGCACAAAAAATAAACGCAAAAACACAAATTACCTGAAAAACGCTCTTCAATTATTTAAGAAAGATTGAGTGACAAAGTGTTGACGTAAAGCTCGTACATCAGTTATATAAATATCAAGACTTGATTTCAGCAACAAATTTAAAAGTGTTGGTAGTGTGTATGATATCTTTTGTGTAGAATAATTGGCACGCGGAGTGACTACCTTCCACTGTTCCGTACACCTTGTAATGTAAGAATGTGTGTTCCTGGTGAGATTAGATAACTCATGAAGGAACTGTAAATTCTCTTTTACCTCCCGATTGAAAGCTTGACTTAACTTGTAATGATAAAGGTTAAACACGGGTATTATATTTGCTTTCCGAAATAAGGCTGATGTGTGGGCATTGTAAGGCATGTTAAATAGTACTCGCAAAAACTTTTTGAAGTATATGTATCTTTTCTAGATTCGTACGTGATGTTGTGCCCCACACGAGCAGACAGTAATAAAGTGTAGAGAAAAATAGGGTGTTATAAACAAGAACCTTGATTCTGTAAGGTAATAGTGGTCTCATAATAATAAGACTCTACATAATAATACTGATTTCTGAGCTTGGGCTCTTATGTGTTTCATTGTTCTGCTCGGCTTAAGAGCGAGATGCCGTTTTACAGACTCCGTCTGTTTTGTATAGACGAGGAGAGCGGGCGTTAAACGTGGTCTACATTGCTAGAGATAGCGAAGCTTAAAAAAATCTAAGCCTTTTCGTTCACGCCGATTTTATTAGAGAAATCATGAATCCAGCGGCTCACCCTGCATATTTTTTGCAATTTGCATGCAGGGCTCAACGCAAGCAGTTTCTACAAAAAAAAAAGGAAACGCAGCCTCACAGTGCATGGCTAATATTCTAGTGCGTGAACACTCGTGCCCAACCATGAAACAATGAATAAACTCGTTTGCGCCGCCATTGCTGGGGGGAAGAGCGTGAACGAAAGTGTACTTAAACAAGGAATGCCAAAATCCTTGCTCTAAATGCCAATACCAGACAAGTGATCATTATCCAAAGACCTGTCCAGGACAGCCTAGTGTTCTGAAGGTAGTTAAATTAAGTAAATATTTACTCTCAACATTTGTTTGGTACGGCATGGACTTCAATGCTTCGTTCCGAATAGGAAACTACTCAGCCTGTTCTTTCTCCTGACGATGTAGTTTTGTGTTCCGTAAATAGCATAAAAAAAGCAAAGTAGAACACCCGAATGGTAATTAAATAAAGCACGCGACGCAAACCCTCAATTGATATATTGTGTCGGGTTATTACTTTATTTCAAATTATATTTGTCAAATGTTTTCCGAAGGTAGACTCAAGAGTAGTATGCATTATTGAACATAGAGATACCAATTTAGTTGGAAGATTGACCGATTGTTGTGTTCCCTGCGTTTTCTAGAAACTGTGAAAATGTGCCTCTTCTTAGTGCTCTTACATTTTCATTGGTATACTTTAGGAAATTCATTCTTCAGTTTTATTTTTCCAGTAATTAGGTCAATAAACCTGTGCCGAAATTTTTTTATTTCCAATTTAGTCGCAATCGCGGTTATTGAAAAGAAAGCTGAATAATCACATTTCCGCTGCTAGAAACATTCGTTTACTACTGCAGCTTTGCTTTGGAGAGGCAGGAATTGCCCTGCTATATTGTTAATAATTGTCCTACATGGAGTACAAATGGAGGGTTGAATAGAGAAAGTGTTTACAAATCACATTTTTATAACTAATATTTCGTCGTATTCATTACCGTTCCCTTGAGAACTGTTTAGCGACGCTGGTATACCTGCGTGACTTTATTTTTAGACTTCGAAAACGTCGATGAAGTTCAAAGTGTCCCCTTGAATCGTCAAACTGGCTTGAAGCAATATGTCTCAAAGGCGAGTTTTGAGAGGTGCCTTGGACATTGGGCACTGCAAAACTATACTTAACTGAAGCTACAAGGCAGTTTTGGTGGGCTAGTTGCTGGGCCATTATATTGTTACTGCTCATAATGCGTGTGTTGTGACTCGTTAAGAATGGCTGAATACAGGAGGAGGTGAAGGGCTTGCCGCCACAGTGGATGAGACGATCGGCGAATGAGTCCTGGTCCACGAAGCATTCGGCCGTAGGGTGTCAGGAGATTACGGCCGGGATTCTTAGGTGCACCGAACGGCAGGGGCATGGGGCAACACACACACACCACACACACACACACCCACACACACACACGCATATATATATATATATATATATATATATATATATATATATATATATATATGTGTGTGTGTGTGTGTGTGTGTGTGTGTGTGTGTGTGTGTGTGTGTGTGTGTGTGTGTGTGTGTGTGTGTGTGTGTGTGTGTGTGGGACGTGCAAATCAAACTGATTTTTCATGCGTTTTAACAGACTGACTCAACTGGTTGTTTGCTTCAAGTCTGCCACTCTGTAGCCGCCAATGCAGATCCTAAAAAGAACAACGATAAGCCTAAACGTAACCAGAGTCCTTCAGTACTTTTGTCTTTTGTCGCAAAGCTTGGTTGCACTATAAGGGAGCCTCTTCAGCTGCAGGATGTCCATGGACTCATTGCGGCTCTATATCGTTCGGAAAAGGGCTTCAGGTAGAAGACTATGTCCATCACTGGCAATTATCTGGCGTGCTTTCATCGTGAAGGAATAATGTGTATTACGATTAGCACCTGATCAACTTGATCATGGTCATAACTTATTGTACCTTTAAAGGTCCATAGAAATTAACATAACTAGGAATGACATGAAATACAGGACCCAGCATACGAATATTACCCAGCTTTTAGCATGCTAAGGCAACGGAACCACTATGCTAATAAAGAAGTACACCATACATGCACAAAAGCAACCATATGAAGCATGGCATGCACGTTGTGATCTGCGTATATCCTGACTTTATATCCTTTATAACCTTTAGCTTTATATCCTGGCTGTGACATTTTGGTTCATTTTATTTGCCTTGAGTATCACAATTATATATACACATTGTATTCGATGACATTATCATCATAACGAATCAGTCCCTTCTACTATATGAACGCAATGCCACACAGGAGTCATTTACACGCGTAAGGCTTGGGTACATATTTAAGCCTTAGCATGCTGTCGTCTGTGGTTAGTTCAGGAATCCCAGCAAAGTCGAAACGCCTACCTTTACTGGTACTGCTGGCATACATTTGTACATTACGGCTGTCGCATCTATGATGCGTGTTATATTGTAATTTTTTAATGCTGGATCTGGATTTCGAACCCTGCTGTGAGGTGGTGTACACTATTTCAGAGAACATTTCATAGAGTTCAAGTCAGAGTTTTAATTCCGTCGCATTTAGAACAGGCGTATATGAATGAAAGTACATTAGTGATTATTCCAACGACACTGTGGGGTTCAAGAAAAGCATTCACGAGTTCATGATGAAGACAGTTTAAGGGGATGTCACTGTTTACTCAAGGGACCCTTGTGAAAAAGGTGGTGATATAATACGCTTTTCTTGTGTGATGAGCATAAAACCAAAAAGGCAACAAACAAGACTAAAGGAATTTTATCAAAACATCACATCTACTGCCTACAAAGTAACGATTAATACGTTACACGAATGAAAAGGGGAATAAAGGACAAAACGTGAACTGGATATCTTAGAAGCTTGTTACATGGAATACGAAAGAGCACTTCAATAATTAAAAAAACACTCTCGAGCATCTGGACTTCAAAACATGTGATGCTTAGAAGCACATTCGCAACACAATGCAGCAAATCCTCATGCAGATATTGTAAACACACATCGATAGCCCGAACAGCATAACCGTGAAGAAATATTCACGATCTAATGCTGTCTGTAAGGCTACCACTTGACGTTCATGCTTCGTGTTGGTATGGAAACATTCTTCATGTAAATGAAATAATACTGGCACGTCTCGCAGCTATACAAACACAAACATAAAATGCAACCGGATTGTCAAATATAGTAACATTTTTAGTTTTTAATCCGAATATGTGCCGGCTTGTTCCCTTGAGACAGGCACAAACATGACAACTCGTGCAGTGTTTGCTTCTTCATTCAGTGAAAACACTTGCATGTAATGGGAAGAACAGCAGTTTTTGTGTAGGAATATAAGTGGCCACTGCGACGTCGTCAGCTGCTCACTGCTCCGCTGAACAGCCTCAAGAAGTTAGTCACGTGTGCCATCTGTAGCACTTTAAACAGAAAGAATTAAGGTAGCCAGGTGTCCAATATCGCACTGACTTTCATAAAAGATATTGCACTACAAGACAGTCCACTGCCTTTTTACTCCAATATAGGCGTATTCTTGCTTGGTGTGGTAGCTGTTGCCCACCAAGAACATCAGGAACCTTTGATGCTTCAATTTCTGCAACCTGACAAGTAGAAAAACTAATCGTTACAATTATGTCGCCAGTGTAGTGCAGGCTGAATTGATGAAAACACAACTGACACTAAAAAACTAGGTGGCCACGCGTGTCTGTTGCACCATACTTTTTTCTCACGCGGTTGCATCATTTGTGTTCACATGGAACCTGTGAATACCTCGTGAAAATAATACCTCGTGAAAAGACAACTTTCGGCTTGTCCGCCTTCTTTACGTGCAATACGCGACAGCAGCTTTACGGCATCCCGCCACCGTCTTCATGACTGCGACGCTCCCAAGTTTACCATGTGAACACAGGTGGCATATATACTAGAAAGTGCCAGCCAGTGGTCACTAAAGTGCAGTGGTCACTAATGATCAGTCCGACATGAAAATATGCCGACATGATGCCTGCAAGTGACGGAGTTCGCGCTGTCGGCGTAATATGACGCCGTTAAACATACCCACCAATTCTGGGCAAAAGAATTTTTGAGCGGGAAACCATTTATGGGCGCAATTTTTTCATCTAATGTATGATTTCACTACGACAATAAATATATCCGCAGGTCACCCGATGGCAGTCTTAAATTGTTTATTAAATTTTTTGATATCGTCATTAGCATCTCCAACTGATTTTATAAGGCAGATTTAACTATTCGATGCGGTCGATGGCAACAATTAAAAAAAATATTTTGCTGCGTATCACAAGAACGGACCAATGCCTGCAGTATTTTTGCAATTGTATCTCACATTTTACCAATTTTCAGAACTTTTCTCTGAGAATTTTGGACATGACCCGAGAAAGTCCTTCCTAGTGCAAAGCTGTGAAAGCTAAAACGCACACGAAACATAATATCGCTTATGAATTAATCCCACTGACCAGGCGCGGTATCTTGACTAAAATGTAGATCTCTGCGGCTAATTTACAGGTCTGTTGACGGCAGATATTTCCTAGCTGAACCGCTAAAAAAAGGACGCGCATTATCAGAAAATATACTTCGCTTGCATTACCAGAACACGCCAGGAGCATAAACTTATGCAGATTGAATAACTTCTCCTCATCAGAGAAACATGTAGACCAGTGTTACTGAATACACGTTTATCCAGTATTTGCTTACTTTCACAGCAAGATGACAGGTATGGTCTTATTAATGCCCGATGCCCACGCTCCGAAATTCTCTACCGGAGAAACAAGGTCAAGCTTGCGACGTATCCTAACAGCCCTACAGTGTACGAAGGCCGTGTCGTAAAAGTGTAAATGTGCGAGGACATTAAACGAAAGGCATGAAACTTACGGTGCACCTCACATTTATCTGCTTATAAAAATAACAAAGAATTGCCTTTCTTGTTTTTTGGTGTGGTAAAAATGAAAACGCAATAACACACAGCTCCTCTATTGGCTCTTCACTTTCAATGAACTGACCCACTGTCGCACCGACAGCTGGCCGTCACGACAGATCACTAAAATTAAACGCGATTTTCCTCAAAATAGAATTGCTATTGTTCGAATTTCAGTGTCGTCTGTGACTCCAAGAGGCAGTTTTCTATGTACGCGTTTTCGCTCCTTCAAACACAAGTTCGTGCTTGAAAGTAAAATCCAAAACACCACAAAAAAATCCGCTCACCAGCCTGACCGTACAGTATAGAAGGCTTCTCACAATAGGCGCAGTTTTATCTGGTAAAATAACGACGGTTGGACAGCGTCGCAAGGTCTCACTTTTCCTTGAAATTTTAAGTGCCATGCATCATCCTTTTGACGTCGAGGGAGGAGATCAACGACGAGGCTCTCACCATTAGGAAACTCCGCATTGATATTGGCATCGTCGACAAAACATTATGCATCACCTGCACGGCTTTGAAAAAGCCACCCGCTGCGTAGTTTTTCTTTTTTGTTTAGAAGATATTGACGGGTTATTATACAAGTGGTGATTCGAAGAAACTGTCATATATAAGTGAACGCCATGTTTCATCCTTTGTTTTTCCTCCTTTTCTCGTGTCCCGCGGCCTTGTTTTACCACACACACAAAAATGTTTTCACTTTGCATCCGTCAGCGTAATTCGGCTGATAAGAACACAGCAGTGGCTTGACATTTTCCTTTGCCATTCAGCTCCTTCGAGGTGTTCAGCGTGCCGGGAAGAAATGGGTGTCAGAGGAAATTTTTTTGTCGTCGGCTCGTCGGCGAGAGTCACGGAAGTTTCATCGAAGGAGCGACCACTTTTTTTTTCCGCATCTAGCGGAAAACAAGCGTGGATTCATTTTTTTCTTCTTGTAAGCTGCGAGAAGCATCCGCGAGTGTAAAGGCCTGCTTTCCTTTACATGTCGAGGTGAAGAAAATGGCTGACGTTAATCTTAGGTCCTGAGATACGGTAACTGTGCGCAGAAGCAAATGTTTGCAAGTTCGGCTTACGTTTAGGGCGCAGCCAACGCAGCGGAGACGCCGATGGTCGCTGTTACGTCAGTCCTGTGGAGAGGAGCAAATGTGCAGGTCTTGTCCTTATAGGTGCCATTGAACAACGTGGCGTCCTTTCGCGGAAGGTAATCATAGCACATCGACGGAACGGCCGCTTACAGGAGGGTCGGAGTCGATTTGAAACTTTTCAAATCGGAGCCGCTTCTAAGCAGGGATTAACTTAGGAGCCCGCCGAGATAGGCCGCTTATATAAGTGACCTTAACCAGGATGTTACAATGAGTGTTGGACTTGTTTAGGCCCTTAAACTTAGTGCTTACTCAAGCGCTCAATCCAGTAGTTTTCTTGTGACGGGTAAAGGCACGTCGTTTTCCCCGACCTGCTTTCTCGAAAGACTCTGGTACATGGCTTCGACTAACGTGGATGCAGTGCTGGACAAGTTGACCTCCACTCATGCTGTCATCTTCGTGTTCGCCTTCTTACGGGGCATGCCTGCAACGTGGAACCTGATGATGCCTGTGTTCGTTGCACCATCAGCCATCAATTTCCGCTGCGCTGACGACCTGGAGACGGCTTCCAACTGGGACGCTTCCCCCGCGAGCCAAGTGAGCGTGAACTATAGCCTCAGCACTGCAGGCAATGACACGGAAGAATGTTCCCACCCTACCACCATTGAAAACGGCCAGCAAGTCAACGTTACCATTTTGGAACCCTGCACGTCTTGGGTCTATGACCACAGCATTTACGGCAAAACTGTTACAGAAGAGGTACGCAGCCTCCATACTTGCATGCAAAATTGCAACATGGCATCTTAGCTGACTCGTATAACCAAATGATTCTGTGACTCAATATATGCTTTCCAAGGATTGGCAAGGGACGTACTTGTGTCCGCGCTAGAAATTTTAGTGGCCTTTTACGTAAATTGAATTAGAAAGGTTCCTCCACTAAAGTTTTGATGGTCTTATTTTTCTTAGTGGAACATGGTGTGCGGGAGGAGGTGGATGATTTCTTTGGTCCAAAGTATCTATCTGGCTGGGATGGTCGTCGGAACGGTGGCCTCGTCCCAAATTTCCGACTGGTGAGTGCATGACGCGTCTTTTTATGTTCACTCCGTTTGATTCGATCCTTGTTTTGATTCTTTATTTATTTATAGATACCCTAAGGGGCTACGGAAGCGTTACAGAGGGAAGCATATATGGCCTTCCAAAGAAAGAAAGTTCAGTATCTGTGAATTACTAACGCATAAAACAGCGCGTCACCTGCACCTGATATTTAATCCGTTTCGAGTTTGAAGCTTAAGCATGCCACGTTGGATTCCGAAATCTCTGTGAACGTTAGCAAGAAAACGCCTTTGTTGTATTTTACTTAAATCTAATCGTACTCCTGTCTTCAATATGGACAGTAAAAACAAGTTTGCACAAAAGCGCGAATTTTCTGGCTGTTGCTCTACTAAATTAGAAAATGGCTCTTGAATATTATACGCTAAAAAGAAACGTAGTTACGAAAGAAAAAAACTGTGCATGGCAGTCATAACTATGCTGTAATTAATAACGAAATTCCCATACTTTGTTCCTTCTCATTTTCAAGAGCGGTGGTTGGGAAAGGGTTACAATCTAGGAATATATTGTTCGAAGAGAAAATATGACTTTCTAGTTAAACAGCAATATATAAAACATATTTAGCCGAGTAAAACTGATTAATGTGCTCCATGCGACGCTCACAAGCAGCAAGGAGTACTAGGGTTAAGGGAGGACCAAAAATTTACTTCTTGAAAATTTTTCCATTTGCTTGCACGTCTCGTATTCTTTTAGTTTGTTGTGGTGCCCGAACGTTTCATCCCTAAAATAAACAGAGAAGCACTAAAAAAATCTTTCGTGAACTGCGGCGACTATGTATTGCGCGGAAACGCTCGAACAATGGGCGTTTTTCTCGGCTACGGTTTATCTTGTGGGTAAGACTTCTTCATGACTCTTTTATTTATTTTAACCTTGTTTGTTTTATTACACTCCTGGGACCATGGTGCAGGTCAAATTTGTTTTGCTTTAAAAAATTTGCTAATGTTGAATTTTTTTGTCTAAATGTTTTCTCACTCTAGATATGTCAATTTACGCATACCAAATCATAAAAATTAGAAACAAAACTTTGTGCTTTGCGAAAAGAAGACACACTATGAATCTCTTGACTCCTGCAGGAACGCTGTGTGTGTTCAACCAGCCTTGTTCAACACCTTTTTAACTGTGCAGCTGTTCCAGAAGATTTACGCGAAAAATGTATATATAAAAAACTGCTTTCTAGAGATATGACACTGAAATTTCGCAAAAGTAGGCTTCAAATTATTTCTAATATGATTTCAAAAATTTCATGGAATTTCATGGAAACGTTAATGCGCCCGTGTGCTGTGCGATGTCAGTGCGCGTGAAAGATCCCCAAGTGGTCGAAATTATTCCGGAGCCCTCCACTACGGCACCTCTTTCACTCCCTCCTTTATCACTTCCCTTACGGCGAGGTTCAGGTGTCCGCCGATTATGAGACAGATACTGCGCCATTTCCTTTCCCCAAAAACCAATTATTATCATTAAGAATTTTGGATGAAAGCCGCTTCTCTCCTTAAGCACGCCTTTCGGTACAGCTTCAGCCTAAATGTTAGTCAGAAATGTTTTTCACAAATACCGAGTGCCAGAGAACATCACAAAAGGGAATTGATTGCTGCTGTGTGAGGGCAGTGTGTCATTTTTCAGTACGCAAGACGTTGTGAGTGCTTTCCTTCTAGAGCAACGTATTTTACGTTACATTCCCAAGAATCCTTGCATCTTTGGCCAATGCACGATCACTAAACTTTTCACGCAGGTTTGGCCGCAAGTGGACAATGGTGGGTGGCCTCCTCTTGTCAGTCGGCGCCAGTGCCATGACCGCCTTCTCTACTTCGGCCGCCATGTACTATGCATCGCGCTTCCTCTTGGCCCTGGGAATATCCGGATTCGCGGACGTCATTTACACATTCAGTGAGAGCCCCGAATGTTACCAGTCAAACTGCAGATGTCCGTTAGGTCCGGCGAGCGTCAGAAGTTGCCAATTAACGCGGTCTGCTTTTCAGCAGTATGCTTCAGCACTGAAGATGTTTGTTACGCTGCCAAGGTTCTCAGCTGTGAGAATGTTATTGCAGCCACCTCTTACAGGGATTTCGACTTTCCAGGGCATATCGCTCTGCATTGCCCGAAACCAGTCACAATGGCCCAGAAATTTTTGAACCATCCTGTAAAAAGTATAGAGAAGGGAAAAAAAGAACTCTGCTTAAGCAAGATTAGAACGCAGATGAGGTGAGGCCTGAGCGCTTGGAAAAACGCTAAGGCGCCCGTGTTCTGTGCGATGTCAGTGCACGTTAAAGATCCCCAGGTGGTCGACATTATTCCGGAGCCCTCCACTACGGCGCCTCTTCTTCCTTTCTTCTTTCACTCCCTCCTTTATCCATTCCCTTACGGCGCGGTTCATGTGTCCAACGATATATGAGACAGATACTGCGCCATTTCCTTTCCCCCAAAAAACCAATTATTATTATTACTGCTTAAGCAAGGCTGCCGTCTAATGGAAACGTTCGGCAAGAGCCTTCAGGTTTTAGCAAGCCCGCACCTTGTTTAGACAGTAGTTTTTTTTCTTTACATTCGCCTCTCCACGACGGCATCCCTCCATTTTCTCTTCATTCTTGTTCTTTGTTTCCTCTGTTCTTCAGCGCGTCTTGCTTCAACTTCATTTTCTTTTTTTCCTCTTTTTATTATCTTCTCTCTCTCTTCCATCTCTGCTTGCCTTTTGCTCGACGTCGACCCACTTGGAGCGGTGCCAGAGACTACACCGGGCTTTAGGCGCACGATGACTAAGGGTGGGCTAGCCAAGGAATTCTCTCAACGTAAAAGGCTCCACTCCAATTGATGCCGAAATTAGGCGAGTCCCTAAAAGCAGCGATGAGGGGTTCCCAGGTCCCACCGCTTGCACGCTCTCTGTTGCGTACAGCGTTCGTAGCTATGCAACGAAATAAAAGTCGCCATTTCTTCGCTGACCAAAGTACAGTGCATAGGCAAAAGTGCGACTTTTCATAGCCGTGCTGAGGTGATTAAAAAGAGCACGCAAAGCAGAGAACATTTAGATAACAAACAGATAACAAATAAAGACAGGCTTGTTCCTCTCCTTGTGCTTCTTAGTCTCTTTCCCCGTGTCCTCAGAGTTCCCGATAAAGATGCTCAAACAGGCCCTAAAAATTTAGTCTTTCCTTCCATACGCTCACTGGGTGCTCAAAGGGAAGTGGAGCCCCGGCGAAGATTTTTCCTTTCACCTGCCCTGTACTACGGAAAGCACAATACAATGAATAGGCGCTGTATTCTGCGTTATTTCCTATTCATGTTCTTCTGCCTATTCTTTCTAGTGCTTCTATTCTTTCTTTCACCCCTCTATAATGCAGCAGCTTTGAGGGACTATCTCTAGCAAGCAGAGCCAAAACACAGGCTGCGGTAATGAAGGCTGGACGCGTACAGAACATAATGGACGGCGAAAATAAAAACAAAAACTGCCAAGAAACAGAGCGCAGTAATAGACCACCCCATTGTCTTAGTCGACGTAAAGTTTTCTATTTTTGTTATTACTGCTAACCTACCGGGCCTGAATGTATGATTCTATTCTAAACCGGGCTTGTTTAGAAGAACCCACGTGATGTCACTACTGGAAAAGTGATGTTTTCTTCGTTCTATTAATCGACTTCGTCGTATTAATCAGACGTTGCTCTTTAGGCATGCGTCCTTTGTGGAAAATTCACTGTATTTGCACTCTGTTCAAAGCTGAGTTGCAGAAAATAAAAAAAATGGCGACAAGGTTTGATGATGCGGAATGTAGTAAATGTGGCTTAATCTTCCGAGGTGTCATATATGCTACGTCGACACCTTAATGAATTTTTTCTATGTATTTAGACCATTCGGAGTTCTTTGCAAGCAAGCACGCCAGCATCAATCTGTCCTTCAATGCCCCGATTGCACGCGTTGACGGAGCAGCATAAATATACGGGAAGCGAGAGTGCGATCGAACTGAGGTGTTTGAATTACCCGCGCGAAGTCACGTGGTTGTGATGTCACGACTCCGTCGATTAGGCCTTTTTCAACCATGACGCTGCCGGTAAACGGGTCAAAAAGGCCGAGAAGTGACTGAATGGCGTCTGCACTCTCTCCCGGTCACGCCAGCGATGGAGACGGTGTCCCCTCGATACCGGTACATGCCAACCATGACAATAGACACGGGCTGGACGACGGGCATGCTGCTGCTTCCGTGGCTCCACTACCTGACCAGGGAGTGGCGCACCACCCAGCTCTACACTGCGTTGCCGCTCGCTCCGCTGATTGCTCTCATCTGGTGGGTGTTTGCTCAGAACTTCACTTTTCCATACCTTGTTAAAGATCCCCAGGTGGTCGAAATTATTTTGGAGCCTTCCACTACGGCACCTCTCTCTTCCCTTCTTTCACTCCCTCCTTTATCCCTTCCCTTACGGCGCGGATATATGAGACAGATGCTGCGCATTTCCTTTCCCCCAAAACCAACTATCATCATCATCATTATTATTATTATTATTATTATTATTATTATTATTATTATTATTATTATTATTATTATTATTATTATTATTATTATTATCATACCTTGAATGGAGAGACTGTTTTCTTTGCTCGTACAGGTTGTTCTTGGGTCGTACTTTGCAAGCCTTGTTTGCTTTTACTTTTGTAGTGGAAGATACATAGGCCACGAACTCGCAGTTTCTCCGTGCTTCCAGTCCCACCGTGGTCGCACCGCACCACGTGACCAACCACGTGACTGGTCACGTGACCAACCGCGTGACGAACCACGTGACAGCAACTAGCCAGACAACCAGACTAACCTGGACTTGCAGCCAAGATTAAGCAAGGCTAACCAAGTTATGCCTTAGTTTTCGCTACATACATCCTGGCATAGCGAGCTAAGCCACTGCCAATTTTCTTTTGCTTCGTGGTCATCGGTCGTGGCCTCTCAGTAACATAGGGCGTGGCGGTTGATACCAGTGTCAGAGGATTAAAATCAAAGAAAACGTAATGTCACAATAAACGGCCCATAGCAGTTTAGGTTAGCGTAAGACTAACCGAGAGAATATTACTACGGAATGCGAATTACTAGCTCACGCTTCGCTACGGAAGGTAACGAAGTGGGAACTAGCGAGAGATGGAGGTACCAGTCTTGAAGGTAATAAAACGTCTCATCGCATAGCTCATGTAGTCTTGCTTTTAAGCTTGCCGCCGTATAACAAAATGCAGCCCACAGTCATGTCAAGCAATATCGCACAAAAATTTTGAAAATTGTAAAATTGTGAGATACTTTTATGTTAATATTGAATGTAATGGTGAATTCTTCTGATATTCAGAGAAACCTTTCCTTTAAAGTATTGCCATCAGTAGCATCGAACAGTTAAGATTCCCATAGAAAACCAATGGGGAACGCTTTTGACGATAGCAAAAACTTTGACAGAGAAAAAAAAGTCAAGACTGCCGTCGGGTGACCTGCAGATATGTTGATTGTTATAGTGAAGTCTTACTTCGTATGAGAAAAATTACGTTCATAAATAGTTTTCTATCCAAAAATCTTTGTGCCCAGAATTGTTCGGTGTGAAGAGGCGTACGCCTGAACGATGAACAAGGTAGTCTGCTGAAACAGAAGGGAAGGTGTAATAATTAAAAAAAAACATGAAAAAAATTCGAAAAAGTTCCTCCTGGTTCAGGTGTCAGGGTGGGTCTAACAATTAGCCAATAAGAAGGCGATAAATGTTGCGGTGACGGCGACAGAAACAAGAGTAATCATGTGCGTCTCGGCGATGTACAAACTAGACAGCAAACGCTTTATGTGAAAGTAAACGGTGGTTTTAGCGCACTCCATACGTAATAAGTTCCGCCCGGAACGCAGAAAGGTTTCACCTCTAAAATACTGGATGCTAGCTTTTTTCAGTGGGAGCAGATTTCCGTCTCGTAACGTACGGAGATCTTTTCGTTTTCCAGCGGCACAAATCTACCTTATGGTTTCCAAAACACATCGTGCATCTATGAAGAGTTCGATAGGAGGGCTCTTTACTCCCAAACAGTGTAATTTGCGTTCGCTGTGTTTAAGGCAGGAAGGAGAAATAAGTGAGCCTTGCGCAGGGATTTGTGTGCGAGATGAAGGAAACAGGCCTTAGTAAAAGCCGGACGGGCTTTGCATGTGGCAATTAAGTATATGAGGAGCCAAATGATAGAAGTAGCTCTTCGCGTACCCGCATGGCGGGTTGACCACGTACCTCGCTCTCACCTCACGTACATTCGCAAGTTTGCAATACTGAGGCAGGGAACCTCATGGCAGGTTGCAGTGCTGTACTCTTAGTGAGCTTTCCAAAAAATATCTAATACATCATGGGATAAGCAGCTCCTGCAGACGAGAACAGTGAAGATAAAATGAGAAAGAACTCGTCCTCTTCTGCAAGGAGTGCTTATGCCATGATATCTAAAAACATGTTAGCCCAGCAACTTAGCCTTTTCTAATACATTCAGAACGTCTAACTTCGAACCACCCTGCAGTGGTAGGTTACATAACCATAATTTGGTTAAAGTTGGCAAGTACAGCCGGTTATTCTTATGGAATTCAACATGTTATAATATTTTGTGAAAGCAAAAGACGGAAGACAAGCCGGCAAAGGTTTTGAGCAACACACTTACGGGAAATACTATTCATCAGATAAGAGTCTTCCGAATGGTGAATACGTAACCGAATGAAAAAAAGATACCACGTCTAGAGTTTACAGTCGCGTTAGCTCGGGCACCTAAATTCAAACAATCCATAGCTAAATTTAAGGGCATTCAACCACTTCCTTATTAACCTAGAAAATATTCATCACCTACTGACTCCCAATGCCGCATTTTAGAACTGCCCTCGGTGCCGCTTAAGGTCATCATTCGACACTACGAAAATTGTGGCGCATTTGAAACTGTTGAAATGTCTAGCGTTGTTTCGATAGAAAACACCTAATCAGTTTAAAATATAGGTCACTCGCGCATATTGCACTCACAGTATAATGTACATAGGTATTCTGAACTGCTTACTCTGCTCAACGAAGGTGCGCTTTGAAAAAAAAAAAACGTTTATTTGCGCTACCAGGAAGACAATGACTAGCTCGGCAAATTTTAGAACCTCCTTCTGCGAGCACATGAAATGTGTCCGCTGCAATCCGGCATAACACGAATAAGCACCCTCCTTCTGCTCAAATCTGTGCATCATTCCCTTCGGTTTAGGAAAGCTGGTAAATTTCTGTTTTTCATTGAATAGATTTCTGCCTTCTTTCCCTTTCGTTCTCTTGAAAAGACGAAAATTTCGCTATTTGTGGTACCATGTTTTATAACGTTCCATCCGAATTTGTCCGTGCTTCTTCACTAGTTTTAGCGTTGTGTAGGTATTAAATGAAAAGCACCGTGGGCTACAGTTTTGCACACATGTCCCATATCTATGCTACAGCATGGAGATGGTATGAACGGTTGGTACCTAATTGCGAATTGTGATGCCGGGTACTCTTTTAGCATAACGTAAGAAATCACTCTAGAACTGAATACATAATGCTCAACAAAAGACAACTTCCACACAGAGTACACTTCAGAGCTAAACATGCCCGTAATTTTAACATTGTGAATGAAAAAGAAACTCACAAGTGTGAGCGATCAGAATCACAACATATCGAAGAAATAACACCGTACGTAAGCCATACATAATAAGCAACGCCATAAGAACATATAACAGTAAGCAAAGACATATCGTACAATTAGGTCGTAATCGCAGCCGCACTAAGGTGCTACTCAAAACTAGTTGTCAGACTCGCATTGCAGTACCGACCGCGAAAAGTGCTGCTGCATTGCGTCTCCGACCGCATTTTTTTCAATTCTTCTTCAAGCACAAGTTATTCGGGACGCCCTGTACAATTAACATTGGTTCCATTTGAACTATGGAAGCATAGCGCGGGTAGAACGAAGGACGATGACGAGACGGGACAAGCGTTAACTGGTGTTGTTGTTGTTAGCCTATCAAAAGATGGCACATACCCACACTGGGGGATCGGCCAAGAATCGGGTGGCTGTTCACCTGAACGCAGTTAAAAGGAAAAGCACGTGGGAGCGCAACACCGGTGAATTCTTCCTCATGAACAGAAAAGGGATGAGAGTTTTGATTTCAAAATTATAAGAATAATAATAAACAGAGGGATTACATAATAATGATTAAGTCAAAATGTAATAATTGATAGAAAAGAAAAGTTTGGAACACTTAGCGTTATGCTTCCCGAGTTACAATGAATTACCAACCTGCCCAAGCCTATTCCCGAGTTCCATTTGAAGAAGTACTAAGACGCCTCATTTTGTGGAACATGCACTACGCGTGCAACAGGCATTGCAAAGTCATAAACTTAGTACTGTAAGCAACCGGGAAGATGTGAATCTGGCGGGGATTAAGCGTTAACTCTTCTGCCCAGTTTCTTGCCAGAGTCTCCTAGATGGCTGATGGCCACGGGCCGGTTTCAGGAAGCCAAGAAAGTGGTCACCAGGTTTGCAAAGAATGGCCGTGGTTCGGTGGACCTTGTTGACGAAATCATTGAAGAGGCGAAGAGGAGGAAAGCTGCGGTGAGTGCCTAGCCACTGAAGCCTTGCGAATAATTGTTACGATATAATTGATTGTTTCACTGCCTTCAAATAGAGTTCTTTATAGCGATCATAATAATGATCCAAAAAAAGCCATGGCCGAATCCCTCTGATGCAGCTTATTTAGAAAGTACAACACGGGCCATGTATGACTCCTCGTGATAATGAGGTCGTTTCGCCTCTCCCGAAAGGTACGATCATCGCCAAACACGTGCAGGCCACAGTGTTTGTTATTTTTCTATTCGATGTGGTGCTTTTCGCATCGCCAGCATTTAAGCCTTATTGAACGCGCAAGATGATCAGTAGTCCTGACCGCACTGAATCCTAATCCAGTGCACGACTCAGAAGCAAACCTCTTGGTCTGTGTATGTTTCACAAATGGTACACATGCCGAGATGATGAACAGCAATGACATACAAGAGAACTTATCACTGGGCACTATGGTTTCTGGGACACGAGTTATAGGAAAAACGTTTATTGTAACTCCACCTCGCTACCCAGTCACCTGATATTGTATGAAGGCATTAAAGGCCTAAATGCTCCTTCCTTTCTTCACAATAACAGGCGACTGGGTGGCGAGGTGGAGCTACATTAAACGTTTTTCCTAGAACTGACGCCCCTGAAAGTTTTGTCCCGAGTAGTACGTCATTGAATTCAGTACGCAAGAGCCAATTGGAGCCGGCTGCTCGCTTGTGCTAAGGCAGTGCCTCGTGCGATGGCAATGGGGATCGATTCTACTCTCTATGCCCTAGCTTCCCGCATCGCACTGGACCTACGTCAAAATGGCGCATTATAGTTCTTTCTAGCACCTGTATTCAAAGACGTGAAAATGACTCCCCTCTGAAACGCTCGAATGTTTTAAGTGCGATTATTCAAAGCCCGGCCCCTTAAATCTCTTGCCCCGAGGCACTGTTTTCTGCTCTTGATGACCTAAAACGTTATTCGCCATGAAGCTGTCATTTGCTTTCGGTGGTGCCGGTGGTTCCTGTATAAATGTCCGCACGCGAGTGTGCAAAATACCCCCAATGTTCCGCACTGCATGTCGATCATATCTGGTGGACAGGAAGGAGGCTGCGAAAAGAATGCATATATGACCGGAATTTTATCTCTTCACCTCCGTCGTACGGTTGTTGCAGAGGGTCAAAGTGACGCTCGATGCTCAATTTTGCGCTTTTGGCTTGAACTGTTTTTCAGGCTCAAGACGTGCACAGAGCAAGCGTCGCTGACCTCTTCTCTACTAAAGCCTGGGCTGCACTGACGGCTTTGTTCAGCTTCCAGCAGTGAGTTTTCCCCTTTCGCACAGGAACAAAAGTCCAGAAGGGCGTTCTTTTTTTTTTCCTTCAGATTTTTGGTTTAAGAATGTACTATAGTTTTTAGGGTTAGGCACTGTATCTACGTCTTTGAGAAGAGCGCGCTTTCTTTGCGTGTTCGGCACTGTTAATAAGTGTCACCTAGCGATTTCTGTCTGGACGCTCGAACTTCTTCAGTACTTGCTCGGTAATGTAGTAACCACGCAATAACAGAACGGGATCAGACACTGATGTGTCCTACGCTTCAAGTCTAGTAGGACATCGATGTGTGAGCAGTAAATCTACATTCACTTAGCAAGCATACGTTTTGTCGACATAACTGTGAGACGAGATGTTTTTAATAGCCACATGGGCTAATGAAGAAGCTATAGGCTGCCCATAGGCATTCTCGCCTTATCAGAGTCCTTCACTTAGATTTCTGCATGTTGATACGTGCGCGCCGCTCACGGCGATGTGCTTTTTTTTTCTTTTTTTTTTGCCGTCAAGATGATGGACTCTGAAACAGAACGGAGTAAAGGCTGATTTTTTCTGCCATCCGCACACATATATCTGGGGGCTTTCTAGGCGCACATAAAACTATTTGTTCAACACCGTTGTGAACTGCCGCACAACCGCTCACTCGGTGCGAAAGATGTCAACACTGTGTTTTTCTACGCACAACAAGCCAACGTCTTGCACGAGAGAATGAAAGATCATCTTTTGCGGGAGTCTTCAAATAGCAACAGCATTAGCGGATAAGTGCATGCTTTTCCGGTACCACAGAGTGCTTCTCAAAGTGCTAGCGACACCGGAATGGGAGAGATAGCCTAAGAGAGAATAAATAAAAAAATGAATTTAATAAAGAAAGAATGACACGCGTCCGCTTAGGGCAAGAGTGGGGACGGGAAGGGCTTAAAATTCCCGAAGTAGGATAATACTTGCCGTTTCCTGCCTGACCTATTGTTCCTGTTCCCCTCGTATAAGTCCTGTGGAATTTTGCATCGGAGGTCATGCTGTACCCGTGTTGCTAACTTGAGTACCCAGTGTTTCAGGTCCAATTTTATTTATTTATTTATTTATTAGTACCTCACAGGCCCCGAAGAGCATTGGGTGAGGGGGGCAAATACAGATGTACATAGGAAACCTTGTATATATCGAATAACGTGGCTGCCTGGCGGCGTGACAGATTGTCCATAGTGACTTTTGCCTGTCCACCGACAGGATAGTCTACAACTTGGCGTGGTACCACATGACCGTGTCAACGGCTGTCGTGGGCGGCGACCCGTACGTGAGCTTCACTATCGGCGCCTCGTCCGAGTACCCGGTGCGGGTCTTCAACGCGGCGCTCGTGAAGTACTGCCACCGACGCTGCACCGTCTGCGGCAGCTTCTGTTTCTCGGCGCTTGTCTTGGTCGCCCTCTGGCTCGTGCCCCCTGGTGAGCTGCACTTCACGTCTAGTGAAAGATGCTCGCACTCTCATAACTATGGCAGGTAAGTCATGACATCCGCAGGCGGTCAGCACTGAGAACATACAAAGCTTTGAAGTTTGAAACTACGGATTTCAATAGAAAGTCTAGGCTGAAATCTGTTTGAAACTACGGATTTCAATAGAGAGTCTATGCTGAAATCTATTAAATGGACCTAGCAACCTGGCAAGCTCACAAAATACCTCTTGTGCCTCCGGGTGATTAGAGGTCGTCTAATGGGTAACACCCACCTCTGGCCTTGTGCTCGTTTTTTCTTCTTTTGCGGTGAAATGCTTGGGAAAACTTTTTTTTTTCGAGGGGGGGGGGGCAGTAATAAAAGAATCACCGCCATTCTAAATGTTTTGACACACTCTTGTAATGCCGTAGCTTTAAGATGGTTTGGTTTATGGTTTATGGGGGTTTAACGTCCCAAAGCGACTCGGGCTATGAGAGACGCAGCAGTGATGGGCTCCGGAAGTTTCGACCACCTGGGGTTCTTTAACGTGCACTAACATCGCACAGCACACGGGCCTCTAGAATTTCGCCTGCATCGAAATTCGACCACCGCGGCCAGGAACGAACCCGCGTCTTTCGGGCCAGCAGCCAAGCGCCATAACATAACCACTCAGCCACCGCGGCGGCCTTTAAGAGTTAGATGAGCAACTTCAGCAAACTGTCAGCATGACATAGCACGTTTTTCACGGTGTAACACCTCCACACGCTCGTCCCCGTACCGGCGCATACGCTTCGCAGGCAGCATTGCTTTGTCGCACAGAGAATGCGAGATCTGCTTCTTATTGATCTCACTCCACGAACCTGAACTTGTCGCAGGCCACTTGCATAACGTGAGTCCAGGACCCGCTGACACTCTTAACTACTTGTCCTCATTCTCTTATGTGCCGCCGCGGTGGCTGAGCTGTTATCGCACTCGGTGCTGACACGAGAGACGCGCAATACGATCCCGACCACGGCGGTCGAATTTCGGTGGAGGCGGAATTCTAGAGGCCCGTGTACTGTGCGATATCAGTGCTTGATAAAGAACCTCAGGTGGTCAAAATTTCCGGAGCCCTTCACTACTGCGCTCCTCATAGCCCGACTCGCTTTGGGACGTTAAACCGCCGTAAACCATGAACCATAAACCATTATCTTGTGAGTTCTTCTTCTAAGCTACCAAATATATTAACTTTTGTGGGTGTTCGAGTACACGGCATAGTGAACCAATATATGCGGAAGTTTGATAGTTTGTAAAAGATAATGACAGTTCGATCTGATACAAGCGAACCTTTGTTGTGCCTGGTGTGTGCTTCTGGCTGTGCATGTCCTCATGGGCGCAGCGAGGCAACGTAGAGTACTAAGAGCCTATGACACCATACAGGAAACCGGAAAAGTGAATCTGTTAATGTTACGCTCAAGTGGAGCAAAGTTACCTTAGCTTCTGATCAGCCGATCGAATTAGGTGTTACGTAACGGAGCTTTTCTAACTCAGAGAACCGGCAGTTAACTTACATTGCTTAATAAATGGCACGCGGCTGAGCGGCCAGAGTAGTTGGCTGCTGCTCTCTAAGTCAACAATTATTTTTCCCAGCTGGGGCTGCTACATATCGGTGTAGGCAAAAAGGAGATCTCTTGAGATTTCGCTAACTGAGATCAAAGCATAGTGTCCCAAGAAATTAAGTGTATACTTTTATGGAGAGCGCTATGTGGTTAAGCCAGAATATTGCGTCAAACAGAAAGGCACGTAGCGAAGCTGCGCCTGATGAACAGATTTGATTCCCGCTCACGATTAATTTGAACGCAGAAGCATCGCCGAAAGAAATCCGCCTGATCGCGGTGGCTCAGTGGTTATTGCGCTCGGCTGCTGACGCGAAAGACGAGAGTTCGATCCCGGCCGCGGCGACCACATTTTGATGGAGGCGAAATTCCAGAGGCCATGTACTGTGCGATGTCAGTACAGGTTAAAGAACCCCCGGTGGCCGAAATTTCCGGAGCCTTTCACTACGGCAGCCCTCATAGCCTGGAGTCGCTTTGGGAACTCAAGCCCTCATAAACCAAACCAAACCGAAGAAGCGCTAAACTTCCGGTTCGCAGAATACTCGTGGGTGCGCCTGGGCCTGCTGATGGCGGGAAAGGTGGGCACGTCGGTGAGCGGCACCGTGTTGCGAGTCCAGCAGAGCGAGTTGTACCCGACCGTGGTGCGTTCCGTCGCCATGGGTTTCTGCAACACCGTGGGATGGCTCGGATCAGTCGTGGCACCTTTCTTCGACGACCTGGTACGGTTCTCTTACTCCTATACGGCGACGTCGTAGTACGACATGCAGGACTTGGAGGCTGTATATCTTCGTGTATGTTCCAGTTGAATCCAGAAAGACATTCATTTTCGATTGCTGAGGCGATCGATGCTCGCAGGGACTATGTCGAAAATATACATCCCAAGAGAGCGAGAGAGACAGACAGAGATGATCTGAAAAGCAGGGAGGTTAACTAGGCGACGCCCAGTATGCTACCGTACTCGTGGGAAGGGGGACGGAGGGAGAGAAGGAAAAGGAGAGAGGAAAGGAGATAACTTTCCATGTGTCCCTGGGTCAATAACATGGTGCACAGAGCACACACTGAAAGTTTATAACCTTGAACTCAGTCCTGCGTCCTTCAGCAACTTAAAAAGTGCCCTTACAGCTGTCCTCCGCGATGGATTAGGTTTAGTCCAAGCACCCAGAATCTTCGTTTCTCTAAGTGGACGAGGATTTAAGCGGCGGAGAGTTGCACCGAGGAGGACAAGCTCACACTCAAGTCGAGGGCAGTCACAGAGTGGGTGCTCTATTGTTTCGCCCCGAGAGTTAGCGCGAAAGTCATGTAGTCAATCTCACTAACACATCTTGGTGCCCTAAGTGTCGGAGAGGTGAAGACGATAGCTTCTTCCAACTTGAAGGCAGCTGGCGATATACAAAAACTCAGCCGCCCAGATTGGCTCAGGGCCGAGAAGAAAAAAAGTGTGGACTGCATACTTTTCAGAAAAGCCGTACATTAGAGACAGTACGAAGAGCACATAAGTATACAGGCATCCTGACAATTGTTGCAAGATGTCATGCGTGCCATGGTCACCATTACTGCTTAAGTTAAACCACTCGTGCCTTGTGCTCGTTTTTGGTGTGGCAATGTTGGTGCTTCCGTGAACAGGCGCTTCTTTGCGCCTTGGGTATAGGGGCAGGCGCAGGCGCATATAAGTATGTCTAAGGACGAGCATGTCGAAGCCGCTGGAGATGCATTCGAATTGCGTAAGGAAAGCGAGGTGCTGTACGATGGCTTGACTTGAGACACTTATAGTTTGGCCCCTGATAGGATGAAGACACAGTAATGTATATAGCTTAACCTTCTGCTGGTGGGAGAGAACCCACGGCAAAGCACGAACGCTAACCCAGGCTTATAACGTAGTCGATAAGGTATAATTCGGGCAAGAGAGAGGCCAAAGGCCACGGCTGCTACTGGAATTAGTCAGCGCGAGTGAGACAAAACTGTCGAAACGAGACCGCGACGCAAGCTAACATAATTTCGCTTATTTTTTGGACTCGCAACGATCATAACGTACTATATTTATTCCGTTCTGCACAGGCACTTACAAAGTGACCGAGATAAATAAAACAAGGGAATTTATAAGCCATCTAATGTGCAATGTTCTGGGAATTCCAACGCTCACTGACCACTCACTCCAATCGACGACAGACAATACGCGTGTTACCTCATTAATCAATCAGTTAGGCCTTAACACAAAAAGAATTTCTTTTGACCTGACATAACATGAGGTGTATGTAGGCTTATATAGCTACACATAGCTCTGCAAGAAGCAAATGTCGCAAGTAGCGCAAGACCAAGATCACTGCTTGTCGCGCGCTTCGGTGATCTCACCATGTCTCGCCACACTGCAGCCTTGTTCCCGCAATGCCTTTGACGATAACTGGGGTGATACCGCGTCTTCTATAAATGCAGGGCCACGCGACGCAGGCGTGGGTGCCGAATGCAATGGCGGCAGGGCTCTGTGCGGTAGGCGCCGGATCCTCCCTGCTCCTACCGGAGAGCTACGAGAGGGCGCTCGATGACAGCTTCCCTACGCAGGATGGCGCTACAAAGTGAGAAGGGTTCGCGAGTGAGCCTGCATCCCTTTCTGCTCGCTGCGAAAACTGCAGCGGTTGTCTGTAGTCGGATACAACTTAAGAACGCAGCGGTTTTTCCCGTCAAAGGACCCACTTCCAGCCAATAATGGCGTGGGCCGATTGTCATGAACCTGATAGTGTGACAAAGCAAGGAGTGGTAGATGAAAGGGATGGTCTATTCCCGCTGGCCTTAAAAAAATTTTTAGACAGTCTATAGCCTGTCGATTGACTTAATTCTCTCTGAAAGTCTATAGACTTTCTATAGACAAACCCTAGAGAACAATATATAGGCTATATAAATCCTATAGAGAATCTATATGTTTATGGCTATACAGTTTTAATAGAATTTTGTCGACAGACAGTCTATAGAGCATGAATAGACAAAAACAAATATCTCTAGGGAAGCAATAGAGTCTATAAGAAGTCTATAGACTCTCTAGAGACTATTTTTGTAAGGATATGGTGGGGGGTAGACCCATCTCTTCATTGTGGTGCCGCTCCCTGCATTGTCACACTAGCAGAGCCATGGGAATCGCGCCGACGCCATTGGCTGGAAGCGGCCATTGTCACCAGCGACGCCAGTGGCATTGACGGGGAAAAGCCACTGAGTTCTTGAGGTGTAACCGACTATCGCAATTTCAGTATCTGTCTCAGTTCTGGAAGGCACTGGCTTTTATCCCCAAGTCCGCCAGGCTTTCACCGCTTTTCCGGTGGGTAAAAGCTTCCCCAAGGCCCGTATGACCGCAGGGCGAAAAGGGAGTAAATGCATCTGAGAACCCGTTTTTTACACAATTTAAGCAAAGTAAGCAAAACATGGTGGAGCTGTGAGCAATAGCATTATCCTAAGTAACTATAACAAGTGGAGTCGAACCGCCAGCTAAGATGTTGCAGCCTGTTTAACGGGGAGAATACAAACGAAAAGAAACATAGTATTATCTAACATTGTGGGACGCGAAACGAAGCTTTGTACAAGAAACGCCAATGTAATTCCGATGACAAAGAGCCTTTCTAAAGCATCTTGAGGGTATGCAGGCAGAACGGCAGGCAATGATATTCTAGTATTGACCCTAAGATGGGAAACGCACATCATCGTACTGTGATGACCCCCATAATGCGCAGGTCCACACGGGACGGAGAGGCAAAGAGACACCGTATGGCTCAGTTTAAACAAACAGATATATTCAATAATTATACATGATTAAGATTCAGAGGCTGGGGCGTCCGAGCTTACGTGCCGACGACTTCATGGGGGCGCTGGAGTGGCTCCGGAGTTGGGCTCGAGCGGTTGCTGGCAGAAGCTGCACGCCGTCGGGCTTCGGCGCTGAAGGCCCTCTTGGCGAACGATGTCGTCCTGAGCGTTCTCTTCCGTACTGCTTGTCGATTTTTATATCCTCTTCTCCACACTCCCTAGGGTGAGGACGCCCACGCCGGAGGGGAAGGAGGGGGCTAGGGCTTTCACTTGGGCGCACAAACATACCACCGCACTTATGGTCTCGCCCCCCTCACGTGTTGAGTCCGAGGGAAAGAAGGTTGTCTTCGAGGTAGCGCATAGCGTCGGCTGTGGTAAGGCGCGCTCTGGCCCGCTGACAGTTCCCGCGGGTCACCGGCCTCCATTCTCCATCCATCAACTGACACTCGCTCCTCAAGGTAAGGCGCGCTCTGGCCCGCTGACAGTTCCCTTGTCCTGGAATGTGCTCGGGAGGGCCGCCCCTGGAACCGCCACGCCAATTGGGGAGGATAAAGCCCGTTTCCCCGCGGCGGCGGCGGTGGGTCCGGTTGGGTCCGGTTGGGCTTAAACCCCTTCGTTCTGGTCGTCACTCAAAGAGCATGGCTGGGTAATTGATGATGCTGCTGTCATCTGGGTCTCCGTCTACGCCGCGCCGTCGAACGCGGAACCTCGTAGCACACACAAGGAATGTCACAGTACTCGGGAGAGTTCTTGGGCTCATTTCGCTTTCAAGAAACTTGGCAGCGCTGGCGGCTTCGTACTCTCGGACAAAAGAGCTACTTTAAGCAGTGTCGTCAACGTGAAGCGTACTGCCATTCCCAGAGTTGGTTGCGAAACCCCCAGGTCAGATTTCCAGTACAGGCAGAAAACACCACCGCTATGGCGGAACTGCCCTGACTCGGGGGTGAAGTTACGTGCAGCGTTCACCTCTCGGATCAAACCCGTGCACATGCAGTCTCTACGGACGCAGCTGCAGTCCCGCATTTTTCCTGCGCTGCATTCAACTGTAAAAACCATTGCTCGCGCAATGACTCCGGTGATCAGCCCTGGAGTAGGCTGGCCGAAAGACTTACGCGAAAGGGTCACGTTCGCATGTGATCGTAGAATGCACTAATGAGTGGTGACAATGCCGCCATAGAGCAGTAATATTTGCTACAAAGGAGAGATATTTCCGATGTCTCGAAAACGAGCCGTAAGGAGTCGTCTTTGAGCACTGTGCTATACTAACTGGGCTTTCTGTTCAAAACATCTTTTTAAAAAATTCTTGAAGGCTACATGGAATTTCGCACGCTTTCATTACAGTGGACACCTCGCGTCTCCACGCCGCAGCTACGGAGCTACACCGCAAAGAACGTCACCAAAAGAACTATCCTAGCAGGTGGCATCAAAAGGAGACAAGCAAAGGGTAAGCTCGAAGGTATGCAAAATCTATTTGTTTATCAACTAACGACTATTGTGTGCGATATATTTGCGAAAAATTGTCGAGCAGTATTAGGCAACCACTGGCATTACTTCTTACAGAGAATGAGCACATACCTGTATTATAGAAACTATGGTACTTTGGAAGAAACCCACCAGTTGTACAGGAACAGCCCAGAAAAAGCGGCGAGGAAGCTTACGTGAATCTCCAGGATACATAAGACTTGCGATGCAAGCATCAATGAGACAATACTAATCATTCATGTGCAGGAGGGATGAACATGGGGGTTTCTAAACGTTGTTCACCGAGTGCATTCATAAGTATTCATAGTGCTAGATCTGCCGTAATGCGGACTAATAAATAAAGTGAATAACTTGAGTGTGTTTGTTTCCCTGTCATGCAACAAAACACGCACAGTAATCAACCAATCCGTGTGCATTGTCACGAGCACTATAAAACGTCGCAAAATGAATGGTGTATTTTTGCTCTCACTTCGCGACAGAGTATTGTACGGCAGGCAGTTGACAAGGAAAAAATTGGAGCATGCTTAAGCTTTGGCTTTAAGAGTAGAACGCGACAGCGTGTTGCAGCGCTGCCAGGAAATCCACGGAACGCCATCGCCCGTTCAGCGTGACTCCTTGCCCATTGGACAAATCGCTCGGAGTCTCTCAAAATCCCTGCCGTGAGCTAGGCTCTAACTTAACTAGTAGATTTGTGCAGTGAAAAACGCTGAATCATATGGCACCATTGGGAACATTGTTCTGCAAATGGTTGCCTTGATACGATTTTTTTTTACGCAGCCCTCGATTATTTCCGACACACTGTGCCGAGTACTATTAAGCAGCTCCCGACTATAGGTCACCGGCTCGAATCCCTGCCACAAGCTAGGTTTTAACTTACTAGTAGGTCTATGCTTCGCGAAACGCTGAATCGTATGATACATCCGGAACATTCTGCGGCAAAGGGTTGGCATGATATGATTTTTTTTTACGCAGCCCCCGATTATTTCAGACACGTGGTGCCGACTACGCCGACGGCTTTTCGACCGAGCTGTCTGTATACGCTGTCGCGTAATATCTGTATTACTCAACCCTGGCCCTCATCATATGCATTCATGAGAGCGCCAATTTCTAGTCCCATGAAGGCCGCGTGAAGTTGCATGACATGCTACAGGAAAGGAGTGCCCACTGGACGACGCTGGAGTGCATTCGACGCGTGTCACTAGTATCAAGCTATAACATCACGCGCTCAACGCTTTCCTGGTCTCTCTTGCCCTTCCCCCTTACTCTCCTGACACACATTCATGCGCGCTTTTTCCTTTGGCTGCATCTGTCGCCTTCATGGTTAAGAGGACGCGCAAAGTGTCGGCTTAGATGCGAACCGAAATGCCGATGCAACAAACGCGCACAACGCATTCAATTGCGTCGCGAGTCAGTCGCCCATGTAAAAGGCTCTGAGCAAGGCTCGGCAATCTGTGAAAGTTAATGATAATTAACCAACACAACCCTAGCAGAAATAAACTTTAACAGAGCAAGCGTAAAACACAGGTAATTCAATATTTCAACTTTAGCGCTCTGTCTCGTCGTTTACCTTTCCTCTGTTCGTTTGCGTTAGCGCTAGTGCAATGCCCCTTAATTGGAAAACGTCCAGTGGCGTCTATAGTGCGGAGGGGGGTGCGGTTGCAGTGTGGCCGAGCGGGAAGATTCCACTTGAGCACCGAGGGGGGAGGAGGTTCTGATGCTCAGGACCACTGTACCGGGCGTACGGCGACGGCATCGAGTGGCATGGGCATCATCTTCTTTCACTCCCTTCTTTATCCTTTCCCTTACGGCGCGGCTCACGTGTCCACGGAGATTTGAGATAGATACTGCGCCGTTTCCTTTCCTCAAATAACAAAAAAAAAACGAATGTGGCTGCCTCGGAGGGAGCATGCAGGAAAGGGCGTTAAAAGGGCTTGGCTTGCCAAACCTGTCAAAGGACTCCACGGTAGCTCTTTCGTGCGTTGATTTTCTCTCAAAGCTCCTAATCCAGCAAGTCCATAACATGCGGGTAAGAGAACTGTAGACACAGGACATGGATCACCACGGATTGGTCGCAGATCATGAAACTATCCTTCTCCCACTTTCTGTGACTCTCGCTCGAGACTAATGCGTTTCCTTTGGATACCCAGACGGTCACTTGTTCTTAGTAGCAAAGAAGTATGCAAACGTGCGATGAAATAGTTGTGACGGTTTTAGGACAGAGGGTAGGCAGTTTAGTTAAAAGAAAGAAAAAGAACTGGACGGCACGAAGAATGCACTCGAAATAAGCGCTCAGGTTAGCGTCTCATGCTGCTTTTGCACTCTTTTGCAGGGGAACCACGCCGCAAGCAAGCTCAGATGGATAGGCGGCAGGTTTCGCTATATACCTCATCACGAACACCAGCGCTGGACGACAGAGTTCAAAGTTCGAAGCACACTTAAGTCAGTAGGTGAAGATACGTCTATAGGCGCACCCACAGGCGTAGTACGGGATGCTGAGGAGGAGGAGGAGCAAGAAAAATGCCTCGAGGTTAACCGCAAGAATAATCGGTCCACATAAACAGCAAGCATTGGACGACAACTGTAATGCGCAAGTGCCTGTGTGTGTGTGTGTGTGTGTGTGTGTGTGTGTGTGTGTGTGTGTGTGTGTGTGTGTGTGTGTGTGTGTGTGTGTGTGTGTGTGTGTGTGTGTGTGTGTGTGTGTGTGTGTGTGTGTGTGTGTGTGTGTGTGTGTGTGTGTGTGTGTGTGTGTGTGTGTGTGTGTGTGTGTGTGTGTGTGTGTGTGTGTGTGTGTGTGTGTGTGTGTGTGTGTGTGTGTGTGTGTGTGTGTGTGTGTGTGTGTGTGTGTGTGTGTGTGTGTGTGTGTGTGTGTGTGTGTGTGTGTGTGTGTGTGTGTGTGTGTGTGTGTGTGTGTGTGTGTGTGTGTGTGTGTGTGTGTGTGTGTGTGTGTGTGTGTGTGTGTGTGTGTGTGTGTGTGTGTGTGTGTGTGTGTGTGTGTGTGTGTGTGTGTGTGTGTGTGTGTGTGTGTGTGTGTGTGTGTGTGTGTGTGTGTGTGTGTGTGTGTGTGTGTGTGTGTGTGTGTGTGTGTGTGTGTGTGTGTGTGTGTGTGTGTGTGTGTGTGTGTGTGTGTGTGTGTGTGTGTGTGTGTGTGTGTGTGTGTGTGTGTGTGTGTGTGTGTGTGTGTGTGTGTGTGTGTGTGTGTGTGTGTGTGTGTGTGTGTGTGTGTGTGTGTGTGTGTGTGTGTGTGTGTGTGTGTGTGTGTGTGTGTGTGTGTGTGTGTGTGTGTGTGTGTGTGTGTGTGTGTGTGTGTGTGTGTGTGTGTGTGTGTGTGTGTGTGTGTGTGTGTGTGTGTGTGTGTGTGTGTGTGTGTGTGTGTGTGTGTGTGTGTGTGTGTGTGTGTGTGTGTGTGTGTGTGTGTGTGTGTGTGTGTGTGTGTGTGTGTGTGTGTGTGTGTGTGTGTGTGTGTGTGTGTGTGTGTGTGTGTGTGTGTGTGTGTGTGTGTGTGTGTGTGTGTGTGTGTGTGTGTGTGTGTGTGTGTGTGTGTGTGTGTGTGTGTGTGTGTGTGTGTGTGTGTGTGTGTGTGTGTGTGTGTGTGTGTGTGTGTGTGTGTGTGTGTGTGTGTGTGTGTGTGTGTGTGTGTGTGTGTGTGTGTGTGTGTGTGTGTGTGTGTGTGTGTGTGTGTGTGTGTGTGTGTGTGTGTGTGTGTGTGTGTGTGTGTGTGTGTGTGTGTGTGTGTGTGTGTGTGTGTGTGTGTGTGTGTGTGTGTGTGTGTGTGTGTGTGTGTGTGTGTGTGTGTGTGTGTGTGTGTGTGTGTGTGTGTGTGTGTGTGTGTGTGTGTGTGTGTGTGTGTGTGTGTGTGTGTGTGTCCTCCCTTTCTTGCTGCATCTACGCGCCCTTTTCCTCTATGCCACCATTCATCAACAAGTCCAACTACAGACTATTATCAAATACCTACAGAAGTTTCGCTGGGAGCTCTGTCTTAGAATTGTTATCCTCCACTCGCTACTAGAACGAATATTCAAGATAAAAGGAGAGAAACAGTGAAGCGCTGCTTTCGCGATGTTAGCTGTGTCTGTGAAAAGACCGGACACTGATCTCCATTTGGGGCGTGGCAATACAAATTCAGTATGTTAACTTTATTATTATCATGTTATGCGAATTGGAAAAGTACCCCTTACTGTTTATAACGACAGATAATAAACTACCGCCACACCTCTAGTGCATAAACGGGCGAGAGCTACGTATGAGGCACAGCCTCCGAGCTCTGCCATAAAGGCCGCGTTTGGTGAACCTGCCTGGGCCCTGCCGGGTCGTCCAACCTCTGATGCCATGTATGGGGACTATGAACACTGCCCCCCGAGTGGGCTGCACCACGGCGCTGAACCCTCCATCCCGCACGTGCCAATCGCAGCAGCATGGTAAGCGGCATGTATGGCCGCTGTTTTTCGAAAAGTCATCGTCATCGTCATCAACCTGACTACACCCACTGCAAGGCAAATGCCTCTCCCATATGTCTCTCCAGTTAACCCGTCATTTGCCAGCTGCGCCCACCCTATATCCGCAAACGTCTTAGTCTCATCCGGCCACCTAACTTTATTCCGCCCCCTACTATGCTTGCCTTCTCGTCGAATCCACTCCGTCACGCTTAAGGACCAGCGGTTATCTTGCCTTCGCATTACATGCCCTGCCCAAGCCCATTTCTCCCTCTAGATGTCGACTAGGATGTCATTACCCGCGTTTGTTCCCTCACCCATTCTGCCCGCTTCCGATCTTATTCATGTTTCATGCATAAAAACATGTGTTTAGCCTGGTTGGCTCATACATGGTTTTGCTTTGCTGCGTCGTCGGCACGTCTGGCGACTATATCGGACTGAGCTTAAGCTCTGACCGAGGTTAAGCTCACTTGATCCGTTCGCGCCACAGATGGAAGTTGATGAAGACGATGATGCACAATGCACAGCGCGCAAGCGGGTTGAAGTTGAACGCGAGGCATGATCGGATGCGGCGATAGCATAGTGCCCTTTTTTTCCAGCACGGCATTTATTACGCACGTTTATATGCAGTAAAAAGCTATATACAATATTTACAAAATATTCAGCCAGTAGCCGAGCAAGTTAAATGGAAACGCAACACCTCTGCAGGCCAGCGAAGCTTATCTTTTCGCGCCTCCGCGTGTGTCATCTAGTCGCGGCAATACTATATATATTATTCCCCACGGACTGTTGCCATGAACGGTTTTGTCAAGGTCAGCTTCAAGGTCAGGCTTCATAAAAACTGGGTGAGACGGTTAGGTCTCGTGAAGAAGTGTTTTTACTCTAAAAAATAATAAAACGAAGCGGACAAAAACAAAACACGTCTGGCCCCGCCCTCGGCCAGCACAACCGATGTACGGTTTTGCGCGTGCGCCGTTCCACGCGCGGTCGACCCCTTCGTGTGAGGTTCACAGCCTGCCCTGGTCCGTAATCCTCTGGATACACTTAAGCAGGCCCTAACATGGACTCTAGAAATTTTACGCGCGAATAAAAACACAGAGCGAGTTTTTTTTTTTCTTGCAGAGCTAGGCAGTAAACTCAAGAAAGCACGGGTCTTAAAAGGGGATAACTTGTTCTCATGGGGACTCACAGTTATGGCTAACGGGTGTCCAGTCGCCGTCGTTGGAAAGGAAGTCGTCAGAGCGCCACGAAACCACTGCTAAGGAACTGCGCTACTCCACTCCGCACTACATAACTCGGAACTACATAATCGGCGCGCCGGGAAGTTTCGGATTCGCTAGCGCTGGTGCCTTCACGGCGCAAATGCCGCCGCTTATGGGCCTTCGCAGCTAAGACAAAAAAAAAAGGAACGCCGTGTAGGACGTCATGTTCGCACTGGCTCCTTGGCGGTTCTGCCGGCGGCGGAGCCGAGGTTTTATATTTTATACGTGAGCCATGAAGGAAGCCATGACGCCACTTTTTGAGAAACCGCCTCGCAACCTCATCTTCTCCTGTTCTCTCTCCACGCCTCCTTCCTTCTGCTCCAAGGTTCAGGGCACGAATTACGCGCGTTCGGATAAACGCGTAGCGCTGTGTGGCATGAAAGCGAAACTTCTGAAAGTGTAGCCCCGCCGCGGTGGCTCAGTGGTTAGGGCGCTCGACTACTGATCCGGAGTTCCCGGGTTCGAACCCGACCGCGGCGGCTGCGTTTTTATGGAGGAAAAACGGTAAGGCGCCCGTGTGCTGTGCGATGTCAGTGCACGTTAAAGATCCCCAGGTGGTCGAAATTATTCCGGAGCCCTCCACTACGGCACCTCCTTCTTCCTTTCTTCTTTCACTCCCTCCTTTATCCCTTCCCTTACGGCGCGGTTCAGGTGTCCAACGATATGTGATGACAGATACTGCGCCATTTCCTTTCCCCAAAAAACCAATTAAAAAAAAAGTGTAGTCCGTATAGTTTCGTCGTCAGCGTGGCTTTGAGAAGGGATTTCAGCCCAATTATCATGCTTGCTAAAAATGAAATTGCGTTGCAGTGTAGCTTTAGGGCAGAGCGCTCATTTCAAAGGTGCACATATATTGTTTAGTGCGTGCACGAGTTTGATTACTAATTGTTTGTTACGTGCACTTGGGAGCAAGCCTTTTCTTGACCCAAACCTCCGCGCCAATAGCATACCGGCATTGAAAGAAGAAACATTCGATTACTACTTTAATTAATCAAATGAGACACACGTTAGTGGTGCGAAATATCAGCACACGAATCGGCTCCCGTTTCAAGCATAGGTGTCCGGTCGTCTCTGTTGTATGTTGCATGCCGTGAAGATCGAAGATCAAATGCGCCGTTGTGAGTCGTTGCAATCAGCCACAGCACACGACGAACAAGAACCACGCAGACGTTATTTGTTGTTCAAGAGTCTCGAGCCGTCAGAGGAGATACCTCGTTAGCACAGGAAAGTCATGCTTAAGCCCATTTTTCTACCAAAGAATTCCAAGAAATGCATGGTCCAAACTGCCCCCTCCAAGAGCGACCCATAAGTCCGCCCCTGTCCTTTAATCATCTAAATGCAGTGAAACATGCCTGTTATATGGCGATAACTGCAAGAAGACCGCAAACAGCGCGGGCGTTCGTGTTTTGTTTGATATTTCTGCTGGCCCTATCATCGCGCGGTTAGGAGCAATTGCGCGAAGCATTCATCGCTCCGTGCCGCATAGGCAGACTGAGTAAACAGACACACGCATACGCGCTCAGACAGATCAGAGCCGTTTCATTCACCTCCACAGTGGACGTCCCGAAGATGCGGTAAACTGCGGCCTGAGCATTGCGACATTGGAAGAGCGCGTTGAGCGCCAAGAGAACATATTTTCTGAGCACATATTTGGCGAACACAAACTACTGGGCCAGTTTAAAGTTATGGTTGCGAGGGGATGCGTGAACTTCTCGCTATCATAAATTTGATGCCTTGGGATGGCACCCTCATGCTCTTTTTTCAAGCGATAGCTCATTGAGGGACGCCTTGCTTCACTGTCGACAGGCTCACCTATATGCATAAGACAGGACGGTGAAGATGAGGAGGAGCAAGAGGAAAGGCCGGGAGGTTAACCGCAAGAATAACCGGTCCACATAAACAGCAAGCATTGGACGACAACTGTAATGCGCGGGCGTGTGTGTGTGCGTGCGTGCGTGCGTGTGTGCGTGTGCGTGTGTGTGTGTGTGTGTGTGTGTGTGTGTGTGTGTGTGTGTGTGTGTGTGTGTGTGTGTGTGTGTGTGTGTGTGTGTGTGTGTGTGTGTGTGTGTGTGTGTGTGTGTGTGTGTGTGTGTGTGGTCTCTTTTTTGCTGCATTTATGCGCTCTTTTCATCTACATCACTATCTATCAACAAGCCCAGGTACAGGGTGTCATCAATGACCAACAGAAGTTTCGCTGGGAGCTCTGTCGTAGAATTCTTATTCCCCACTCCACAAATTTCATCCATTCCGTGCTCATTCCTCTCCCAGCAGTAATTGGTTCAATAAAGCTCTCTCTCGCGAGAGATATTAAAACATTCAAATGTACCAAATGTACCTCACTAGGGTGCTTTCTTGAGCTAGTCGGTACATGTTCGTCAGGCAAAGGCGCAGTGCGATAGAGACAGGACGAAGGCTGTGTCCGTCTGCTTCATTCGTCCTCTCTCAATCACTCTGAGCTTTTACCTTACGAACTGTAGTAACGTTCTGATTTACCATAACTGACACTCATGTGCATGTGCTATCAGGCTGGAATAAAATCAGAACATAGCCTGTGTATTGAACTCAAACTGGGGACATTTACATTCGCATATAATGATTAAACAGTTTAATTTGTGCAGCCAAAATCTATTTGCAGTAAACAGCATGAAAGACAAAGACAGGCAAATAAAATGGACGAGCGCTGACTTTCAACTAAGGGATTTTTTCGTGCAGAACCGAAACATACGGAACGTTCTCGCAAGCGGGTGCTCATGTTCGCAAATAAGAAGACACCTAACACTGCAATTCATTCAGGCTCTTCAAAAACTAACGCGCTAAAGCCTGGCTTTTCTCCGCGCACCATTGAGGGCTCCCGAAAAAAATGTTTGACGAGAATAAATTTGAAGATGCTTTGGGAACGTATCTGTCGCACTGATATTAGTTATTGTAGTTTTGTGTATTTAAGGCGTCAATGATACTCGTGCTTGTTTGCTATGTCGTCACCATCAACCTGAGCACCCCTACTAAAGGAAAAAAATAACCTTTCTGATATCTTCAGTCAACCATGTCCTATGCAAGCCGAGGCTCCCTAATCCCTGCAAATCTTCTTAATCTTATCTGCCTACCTATCTTTATGCTCCTTCTTGTTACACCCGACTTCCATTGGAATCCGCGGCGTTACCCTAAAGACCATTCGTTGTCTTACCTTCGCATTACATGCCCTGTCCAAGCGTATTTCTTCTTTTTTTTTATTTTGGCTGGGATGTCATTAACATGCGTTTGTTCTCTGACCCACTCTGCTCTCTTGCTTTCTATTAAAGTTGCGCCAATCATTTTCATTTCCATAGCTCCTTCCGTTCTCAATTTACGTTGAACGCTTTCAGTTAGCCTCCACGTTTCTGCCCCATGGTTGAGGACAGCCATGCTTCAACCATTATATACATTTTTCTTAAGGGATATTGGTAAACTGTCATTCAAGATCTGAGAGTATACCTGCCAAATGCACACCACCATAATTTTACTAACTGCCGTAAGTAAATGTATCCCCTTACCACTTCCAGGAATTTGTTACCAATCGCAAACTGGGGTTCTTTGTGATGTTGAACAATACTATAGTTTTCTACATAATTTTTACTCCCACCGTGCTGATTTGCCAGAGTCATTGATCATGTTTTGCAGTTCATCCCTTGACTGACTATGCAGGGTCATCAGCGAATGGCAAATGTATTTTGCGTCTTCCTACTTCTGACAGGGCCTAAACAAGGTCTTCAGAAGCGTGAAGAAAATACATCAGACAAAAGCATGAAATTTTACGATTCTGAAGCAGATAGGATGCTTACGGACGCGCCACGATTATTGTCGATAATTTTATGCTTCTCTCTGTTCTCTGGTTAATTGATTGTGTTAATTGCGCAAACCCCTGGTCTCTCATTATTAATAATCGTTAAATTCACATATTGAGGCGTCTGAATGAATTTCAGTGTTTGGGGTTTTAGCTGCCAACATGCGCACATGGTTGTGGGGGCATTTTGTATTTATACGCGCTCTGCTCGAATAAAGCTTCAGTTGGTAGTCAGCGCTCGTTGTATACTTCCTTGTTCGTGACTTTAGAGCCGTTTTTTTACCAATATGAGGCACGAACTAGCTCAACCTGCCGTTTTTCTGCCGTACAAATTATGCATTCATTAATGAGTTTAGAAAATTGTTGTGAGCAGCACTCTTGAGGAAGACGCGCATAAGTGTTCGTTTCTGACACAGGTCCAATAGTATGGGAACTTTATATAAATAGTTATGCGCTTGATGGCTATATATTGTTGGTGGCTGTGAGTAAATTATCCAGATTATTCATTGCAGGAAAAGCTGTGTCGTTCGATTTCTGTGCCGTTAACGCTACTTGTTTTAATTTGCTTTTATTCAACTTCTGTTTAGTAAAGTGGGTTCTGAAAAGTCTGTGGAGCTATTCTGATCGCTGCAGAGGTTTTCTTTTTCGTGCGTACCATAACCAACTGGAACTCATGAACCGTACCTTATCAAGCGCAGAAAATAAAACCAAAGTCTTTTAGACCTGTTAAATGTTGATATATAATGTATTTTTCCTGCTGTATTATTGAACTGCTCTATTATTTTTGATATATTAATTATGCTATATTATTGTATTTTTGTTGCTGTGATTTTGCTTTTTATGAATGCGCCCCTTCTGCCTACACCAAACCGTGGTCAGCAGTATGTACATAAACAAAAATAACTCACAAGTATCAAGGTGCTCATCAACATTTTGCAGTTCGCAAGTTGTCTCATGATATGAGAAGTAAAATAAATTCGATTTTTCAACGTCTATTGGTAGTCATCCCAGAAAATAAGTGTGTCTTTACAACCGAGGAAGAAATGTTCAAGCGTTCAAGGAACATCTAAGAGGCGGCGGTTCCCAGACGACACAAAAATGTCTTCTTTCTGAAGCCATGTCTTCATGGTAAATGTTTCTGCGTGCAGCTTGCGGAAGAAGCTTGTGGTCCACGGTGAAAGCGACATTTTTCGCGCCCGTGCAAGTGTATTGTGTCTCAGCATACCAAAGTAGTACATTGAACGGTAAATAGCAGGAGGACAAACCATCGAAACCAAGTCTTTGTACAAACATTTACGCGGCACTGAAAACAAAGCTATGTTGAAAAACGGACTGCCAGAAAACGCGCAGCAGAATGTAATTAATAAATCAACCACCATAAATAAGGACGATCACAAAAGCTGGAGGAAGCAGTCAGTGTCACTGGATAACGGCGTCACCGGATAACGGATAACTGGATAACGTCGCTGGACCATCACTGGATAACGGCGTCACCATCATGTGACACCAGGTACCTCTGAAGTAACCGGCCCGCTACCGGCCTATAGTGGTGTTATGTCACCGTGACGTCTCCGGCAGCGAGGGGCTGCCCTAGCGCCCTCCGCACAGGTGTTGGTGGAGTTCCTTCATTGCGTCAGAAATAGCAAATACACCAATCACCAATGCTGTAACAACTGCGCTGGTGAAAGGCATCAATGAGAAAACATAACCGGCGAACTGTTTTATGACTATACTGTCCTATGCCATCTAAGGCTCGGCGTTGCATTCAGAAAATACCACTTATCGCTTGTTGGTATGAAACCTAGAGATCCTAGTTTTACGCGATCCCTTAAAAACTTAAAGATCGCAGGTTTTTCCGCACACGTTACGCCGTTTTCTTGTTACTTTGCTGGAGTCAGTGGGAAAGAGATATCAATGGGAACTAAGTTACGTGTTTATATCATTTCTCTTGGGAGCTAAAATGTACGTAATGGACGGGGTTCTGAAGTCTTTCTGACACACACGCTATCGCAACCGCTGAGTAAGCTAGTGGGTGAAACACGGCTGCTCTTTTGATAGAGCGTTCACACTCTGCAGAAAGCCGTAATAATAGTAGCAGGGAAGAAATGTCTCTACTGTTGTGCTTTCTGTTTAATGCGTTTCACCCACGGCAGCAGTCGCATGCATTTGATCAACCTAGTGCAGTGTCTGGAATATATTATCTAGTGTCCTGAGCACCGACACCTGGCCACGGGATGAGGGGGGGGGGGGGGGGTCGTTTTCAATGACTGCCAGCCGTCGCCGATTGAGGACGCTTCCCATAGGGAGGAGGGGGAGGAAGAGGAGGAGGAAAGGCGGCGAGGTTAACCGGTAGATGAACCAGTTTAGTACCCTGCACTGGGGGAAAGGTATGGGAGGATATAAAGGTTTGAAGTTTGAAGTTTGAAGTTTATTATAATTCTGACAATACAAGATTGTCATGGCGCCGGAGCAAAAGGCGAGACTATACCCGCCCGACTAGGCCCCTGGCGCCACGAGCACAGCAGACAACAGTGCACAAAAAAATGTATACATATATACACATAAAACACACATATACATACTTATATATACAATAGACACAATTATACATACAATAAGTCAATGCAACTTAATAGGTATAAATAATGCAAATGAAGCAATAAAGATACAGAAAGGCCAAAAGCAAAGTGGGAATAAAAAGTCTTGCAACGCATGAAAATAAATTACAAAAAGAAACAATAGTCAATGGTTGGAAAAATATAGTTTTGATTTATTTTTGAATATTGTAATGGTTGAGGAATCTTGCATGATATAAAGTAAAGCATGCTCACTATTAAGTAAATTAGGAATCTGCCACTGTAAAAGCTGATTGCCGTAGTTTGTTCTAGTTTTAACCTTAATAAAGTTTCTAGCTCTTAAGGTGTAGTTAGTTATGGTATTAGTATATATAGAAAAAAGTTATCACGATTACTTATGAATTCTAAAAATGCTTTTTCGGATAACTTTTGTTTATATAGATTAGTGACACTCAAAATATTGTCCTGGTGAAAGTACTCAGAGGTATGTTCGTACATCGAGAGGTTATGAATAATACGAAGACACTTTTTCTGCATTCGGAATAGAGTTTCCAAGTTAGCCCTAGAAGTGACGCCCCAGATAAGTAGACAATAGTGTAATCTAGAATGAATAGTAGAAAAGTATAACTGACGTTTAAGTTTTAAAGGTAACAGCGTGCGATGCTTATTGAGCATACCAATTGTGCTATGCTACGTTTAATGTGACTTACGTGATGCGTCCACCGTAGATTTTCATGGAAAAATACACCCAAGAACTTGTACTGGGAAACCCTTTCAAGTGGTTGAGATTGAAATATTAAAGAAGTTGCGAAATTAACTGGCTTATTAATAGGAGTAAAAACAATATACTTTGTTTTTTTAACATTTAGGCTCAACTGATTAGCCGATAACCATGCTGAAAGGGAATCTAACCAGTTGTTAATAAGAGGAATTAGAGTAGAGATGTTATCAGAGGAGAAAAAAACGTTTGTATCATCGGCATATAACACAATATCGGGTGTTTCTGGTATTGCCACGATATCATTGATATAAAGCAGGGAAATCGTAGGACCTATAATAGAACCCGGCGGAACGCCGTACCTAATGTCTGCTAAATCTGATTTTATGCTGTTCATTTCCACAAATTGGGAGCGGTGTGATAGATAGCTAACCAATAAGTCTAAAGCAATGCCTCTAATTCCATAGAAGGGTAATTTAGAAAAAAGTCTCTCATGTTTAATTGAATCAAATGCTTTATTAAAGTCTAAAAATAAGCCTATTGTGTATTGTTGGTTTTCTATATTGGCAACAATTTTATCACGTATTTCAAGTAACGCAGAATCAGTGGATTTACCCCTTTGAAAACCATACTGATTCGGGGATATAAGGTTATGATTTTGCATGTGTCCAGTTATTCTGGAATTTAAGGCTTTTTCAATAATTTTAGAAAAAACTGGAAGTATGGATATCGGCCGGTAATTAGTAATGCAATCAGTTGCGCCACCTTTATGCAAGACGATCCTAGCAATTTTCATGTTATCCGGATATGTGCCTGTGGAAAACACAATATTTGTTATGTCACAAAAACATTGCATAATAAATCCGCGACTGCTTTAATCGGTGCTACTTTAATACCGTCATAACCACAAGAAAAGCTGTTCTTTAAATTGCTAATAATGTGTGCTATTTCTGTAGGTGTAACAGGACGAAGATACATAGTATTTTGCAAACTGGTGTTAATATAGTCCGTAAAATTGTCGCTAACTTCCGAGTCAAAGGAGCCGAAGCACAAGAACTGCTGATTGAATACTTCAGCGAGGGATTTACCGCTTAGCACTTTATCGCCGTACGCAAGTTCCTGGGGAATGCTATTTTTTGTGTGCCGCAATAGGTCCTTTAGGGTGCGCCAAGTTTTTTTAGGATCATAAAGAATGTCCGTAAATTTGTTAGCGTAGTAGTCAACACGTGACTTTTGTCGGCATTTAGCCTGTTCCTGACCTTTTTATATTGCTTAAGAATTTCTACGTCCTTATATTCCAGGAAGTTGCTGAAGAGATTATCTCGTGCTTTCATTCTCTTGAATAAGTCGTAGGTAACCCAGGGTTTCCTCGCTTTCTTAAACTTTCTAACAGTTACCAAAGAAAAAGAACGTACGTAAATTGCAATAATTTTCTCGAGAAAACTGTTGTATAAAAGGTTTGAATGAGATTTATTTTTATCTAAAATTTCATTCCAGTTTACAGATGCAATATTCTGACGAAAATTATCTATCGCGCGATTAGTTATCACCCGCGTAGTTTTTGTCGAGTGTTCTATGGTAACCTGTGGAAAGGTGCGCTTAGGAATGAAGCAGAACAAAGGTAAGTGATCACTGATCGCACTTACAAGCACTCCCGCTTTCACGTCACTTTCATCATGATTAATCAGACACAAATCAATCAAGGTTTCACTGGATGCAGAGACGGGTTAGAAAGAGAAAAGGGAGTGGTAAAAAAAAAAAAAACGAAGGCGAATAGGGTACGGCCTCAAATCTGCGCCGCTGTTGCTCTCTGCACGAGTGTGTAACTTGTTTGATGCGAGTAATTTATCTAGGGCGTGCACCATCCTATCGTAACACACAGACAGACTGTAGAAGGTAAACAGCCTTTGTAAATAGCGGAGATCAGGCGTCACTCTGTGCGTCGCAGTGTGACGTCACAGGAAGGACTGCAGTCTATGGTTTATGGGGGTTTAACGTCCCGGAGCGACTCAGGCTATGAGAGACGCCGTAGTAAAGGGCTCCGGAAATTTCGACCACCTGAGGTTCTTTAAAGTGCACTGACATTGCACAGAACATAAGCCTCTAGAATTTCGCCTCCATCGAAACTCTACCGCCGCAGCCGGGATCGAACCCACGTCTTTCGGGACAGCAGCCGAGCGCCATAACCACTCAGCCACCGCGGCGGCCGGACTTCAGTTTCTCTTCTGCGACGCATATAGTGTGGGTTGATATGTACAGGGTTGGTCAAAAGTTCTCAGGCCACAGGGTCTGCTTTTCCACGGTAAATCCCGACAGTTATAATAGCAATAAGGGTTATAAGTTTCTGAGAGGTGACAATGATACTGCGCCTATCCTCTGTCCAGATTTAGGGTTTTAGGTGTGTGGTAACTGCCTGGCTATAGCGCTCGAAAGCAGACCCTGTGGTCTGGGAAATTTTGAACGATCCTGTACGTTAATATGGTAATAAAAAGATATAATAAATCCGCTGCAGCGTCTTTCGCCAGGAAGGCGCAGCGCGCTGGGCTTTACGAGAACCTGTGATGTCATGAGAGAATTCAGATATGTGTGCGGAATTCCCGCCCAAAGCCACGCATAGTTGCTCAGGAGATTGTTGGACACGAGGAAAAAAACAGTGATAGGCTTGAAAATGTTAGCATCTAGATATTTACTTGTATGGCTTGTAACGAAAATGCGTGTGCAGCTCAAAAATGTCAGCATCTAATCGCATTTGAGCAGCGGAATAACTTTACTAGGATCTATATCATGTAGTTTAGGAGAACGCGAACCGCTCTGCTGCTGCCTGCATGCAGCCATCTTCGGCGCGAATGCTCACTCTCCCTGTGTGCTCTTTCCCGTCATGGTTTTAAAACGAGCGGAAATGGACGCTGAGGCACCTTCGTTTTTTGGAACTGGTCCCAGCTGGCACTCTGTAGGACATACAAAACAATACAGCTTCTATGACGAAGGATGCTTGTCGGTGGAGGAAGAATAACGAAAAAAATAGTGGCGGCGTATCTACTGGCGCAAGGAGTATATCATACTAAAAAATTGTTGGGTATCTGATCGAGTCGACACAGCTTTTTAGTGTCGAAGACTGAATTCAAATTTACGACACCTTTATTAAAAAGTAGGTTCGTACGAGTCGTGGTTTCTTGTATCGACTCGAATTCGAAAAAAAAATAATTGTTTGGTTAAACTTGTCTCAAAGCGAATGTTTCAAACACTTTAGCCGCCTGAAGCCATTACGCGACCTTTAATCCACACTTATTCCGCACACTGCGATCACGTCATCTGCACACTGCAGCCGGCCGCGCCTCGATGGAGGCGAAACCCAACATGTCGGTGTGTGCCGTGCGTTTTTAGTGCGCGTTTAAGAACCGCAGGTAGATCACATGCCTTTACTCGACATCCTAACCGACGGCGTGTGAGAGAGATGGGTCAATAAAAGCGTGTCTCCTTAGAAAGCTATCTTTATATTAGGCGGCAAAAAACGAAAACGCGGCTCAGCAGGCATATGCATTTATATGTACTATATTTACATCACAGAACCAGTTTCACAGAAAATTTAAGAAGAAAATCTATTATACGTTTTGACAAAAGCTGGGCCTGCAACTCAACAGGAGGAGCCCTAGCGCGAAAGCACCCTTTGACGTCATGGATGTATCTTGCGCAGCATAGGAAAATATGAACAGCTAAGCTTACCGGCTTATCGCATTAGTCAGCGGAAGCTTTTACGGCTTTGGTTTATACATTGGTCCTGAGGCTGGCCGTAAGAGAAAGGTTCACGCCTCTCTCTTCGTTCCTATCGTTTTCCTTACCCCTTGCCTCACCTAAACGAGGAGGGGGATTTCCCGCACTACATTCTGTCACGTGTCATGGTTGGTAGATGGCGGCCATTGCTGTGAATTTAACTGAAATAAATTACGTTAACTTCGGTTCATTTCATGAAGAGAAATAAACCATTTAATTACATTTCAGGTTTTACGGTTGACGCTGTATGTTCGACGATAGAGTGCAGGGCTACATGGCTAAATCAAAGCTGTACCAACTTTACCTGTCAAAACACTCACCTTCAAGTCGTTCGCTTTCCTCTCGGAAAGAGGATTCCAGCCGCACTCATAATCAGCGTAGGCATCGCCATCCAGCGGACAAACACCACCGCCATCTTGTGCGCAGGCTCTGCGGCAGGACTCGCATAGAGTATGCGCGCCGGGCAGAGCCTCCGCTTGGGAATCATGCGGCAGAGGCCGCAGATGCGGATGTTGGGCACGGCCTCGGCGAACCGCGTCGGCCGCCAGTTGGCGCCAGCGATGTGGTCGCGCAGTCGGTACAGCACCCTGGGCCCCTGATCTGGCATGGCGGTGCTGGCGGCCTCCACTCCTGCACTGCCGCAGAACAATAGCGGTCGCTTACCGCTGCTCGACCATAACTCCTACAGGCGAACACCGCCCCCTCGTCCGTTGCTGCGGTTACGGTAAGGTATCACGTGTCTGTGTCCTTCGCTTGAGCGACCGTCCCTCCGCAGTTGGCTATAATAGACAATTAAAAGATAATCGTTGTTTTTCTCGTCAACACCACCATCTGCGCTATCGGTCGATGGTCGGTAGGCTTAGGTGCCAAAAAAGGTGTTGTTAACACGAACTTTATCACTCAATACAAATTGCATTAAATAATCCGCACCTAGAGTTTTTTTTTCTCGTTTCTCCTCCTTGGGTGCCATCCTTGTGTGCCATATTTTCCCCTGAGGACAACAATTGCAACAATCTCTGCAACAATATCTGCAACAATTGAAAAAAAAAGAATAATGCTACGCTTCCCGTTCCAGCCTATTGTGTTTTAGGGAAATCTCCCAAAGTGGACTGCACTGACCGCGATTGTCCGCATCCTTTCCTCTCTCGGGGTAAAGTCATGGGGCGCGTCCGTGCGATAGATGCACTATATAATTCACTATTTCTGGGCTTCCTGCGGTACAGCCTCTCTGTACATGGTAACATCCGAAAGACAAATATCCAGGCTCTCTAAAGTGTACAAGTGCAAAACTCTCACTACGTGACTTGAACTGCCGAAATGTGATCCTGCAGTAGCAACTGTTATCATCCCGGGAACATCGAGTTACTACATACATTGCTGCTAACACCATGAGAGCGCATTTTCAGCACCTCGCTCAGGTCCCCTGTCACAGCCTTCCAACTGTTCCTGTACTCAGGCCATGTATTACTTCAGCCAAAGTCATTGGTCCTCACCTCACTTATCTGCCGGCCGTCGCAATTTACCTTAACCTCATGACCACCCTCACCCTTGCGGATTTGACCTGAACCTAGAATGAACCCTTCTATACCCAGAGTTACGAAGAAAGCCTATGTATCATCGGATGCTCTCAAACAGGTCACGTTAGAACATCTCCACGCAATACATAGTCATCGCATACACGTCTACACAGGCGGTTCAGTTGACTCCATCAGTTCTTCAGAATCTATGGACAACCTGGCAAAGTCTATATGGCTCAAAACGAAGACAACCTCACATACTTCCTCGAGGGGTGCTGAAGTAACTGCCCTTCGGGCTGCAGTTCAACTCATCAGGCAAGAAAACTTTAAGAATTTTTTCGACTCATCAGCCAAGAAAACCCTAAGGATCCAAGGATGCGAAGGATGCGTGAAGGATGCGTGAAGGATGCGTGAAGGATGCGTGAGTGCGCCATCTGTTTCATTATCGCCTCGAGAAATCAATATGCTACATAGTGGGTAGCGGTCCTTCGGATGCACACGTGCTTTTAAAGGGGTTTTTACCATGTACTCTCACTAGGTGTCTTGTTGACATTGCGCATGCGGGCTGTTTTTTCGTGAATGTGTATATGACGTGCTTGTTCCTAATTAAAAATCAGCTGTAAGTTCAGCGCTCATTTGTGTGTCTCGTCTCCTACTTGGTCTGTGTGTGCTTTTGCGCTGTTGAACCACCACCTTTTCTTTGCATGCTATTAAAATTTTTGCTCTCACCTAATTTTTTTTCAGTACTGTGCACGAATGCCGTTTTTATACGCTGGCTATGCAAATTACAATTTCAGAGACTGTTGTGATTTAAATAAACTATAATAAATGTTTCCGCCATTGCAGTTGACATGCATTAAAAACTTAATCTATCCATGTTCCAGGATAAATTTCCCGCAATTACAGGCGCCAAACACCTCCCTGGCATGACCCTAGCTGTTGTGCATGCTTCAGTACCGCTCTACGTTTGCCTATTCTCACGATCTATGCACAAACAGTGTGCTACCCCTCGTTTGCTCAAACTAGAATATGCATGTAGAACCTGCAATGCTTGCAAAGAAGAAGACTATACCCTTCCCTATCGATTTTGGTGTCTTTGACGAGCTCACACACAGCCGCAATAGTATTAAATCAGTCAGACTGTTATTCAGTGTTGATCGGAATGTCCAGACCTACACGTGAACTGGGGCGCTGTGCGATAACAAGTCCCCTAAAAGATCGGCACACCGTGACAGCATGGCGGATATAATGACAAAAATCGGCAACTTTTAATCGACCGCGACCCCAAAGGTTTGCGTCCTATTTTTCTTCGAAGATAGCAAAGGCATGGTCACGGACATTCATGTCTGAGTTGGGGACAAGCCAGGGCTACTGATAACGAAAGGGAGAGTTTTTGCCTTCATAAGGTTAGAAAATGAACATCTTTAACTTGAGAAACTCTTGTATCGTGCTCTCGAATTCAGCAAACATTTAATTTCATTTAATTTCATTTAGTGAACCTTCAGGGCCAATGCATTAATGAGGGGAGAGGTTTCAAAACAAAAATGCACAAACAGATGCAATGCATATTACAAAACAAAGTATTTCAGTGTAATATGAAAATGCTGGTTTGTCACTAATGTCGATGATATCAGCGGGAAGGTGGTTGCATTCACGTCATGCACGAGGTTGGAAAGACTGCATGACATATGTTTCAGAGTGAACTTTGTGAGACATGCCGAACCCGGCGCTGAGCTTCGAAGCAGTCCCATGTCAGCGCAGCGAGAGTATCGTATACGGCTTGAATGCTCACGCGTGCTAACGAGGAAAAAAACCAAATTGAAAAAGTTATTTGAATGTTCACCACGACTCCAAGGGAACAGTGCCGCCGTCGCGCCGTATACACGTATGTCTTCCTGTAGACAGTGACGACCCATCTAGTTGCTGATGGCAGATGAGCCACGCGCCTTCCTGACTCGTTCGGCCTCAACCTTCAAGCTCAAGTACAGCGGCCGAGTCCCGCTGGTCACATGGCTAGTTGCGGCCTCAGCCGCCGTCGGTTTCCAGGGGCGCGTGAATCCCTGGATGAAGGTCCCGTGGCAGTCGAGCTCTGGAGAATCGTCCCCTCTTGAGCAAGTTCCCGCCAAGTCGTCGGCACTCGCGCGAGGAAAACCCATATACGATGAATCTGAGCACGAGCTAATCGACCCAGCGTCCCGGCACGCCAATGAGTCCGTCGACAAAGAACTCTTCGGCTCCCATCCACATGGGTGATCCAAGACCACAGCAGAAGGAGACCAGCCGACGCGCCAGGTTAGCCAGTCGCCATACTCCCCTCGTCGAAGGGCAGCAAATAAACTGCTTTTGTTAACGTTTTCCCCTTGCCTCTCTCTTTCTCCGAGCTTCGGCATGATCCCCATGCCTGAGATGATTTCGAGACGCTTGGAGGCGGTTGGGGCTCAAGCCTTTCGACCCCTTTAGGGATGTCTTTAACTGCGCGACGTTGCTTTGATTAGGGACACATCCTTCAGACAGGAATGTTGCCGGGCCGTTGGTAATGCATGCTGGATAAGCGGAAGGTGCGTGATACACGACCGAAGGTCTTTGCCAAAAGTAACCGATCAATAGGTTTTGCTTATTAGCCCTGTAGCAGTTCATTCATGGCAACCCTTAAGATCTATATCTGTGCAAGTTAAACGGAAGCCTTCTCCTCTTCGTTCCGGACCTTTTGGACCGTAAGAGTGCCTTAAGGGCTGCAGAATACGACTTGAAAGCAAACGTGAATGTTCGGTTACTTTTCGCGAAGAGGATACCAGAAGGAGGAGCTTTTGCTGTCGTCTGGTACTGTAGGTCTGGTGCATGCACAAGACACGTCGCTGTGCTTCAGTGTATATGTCGTTCGGCTTCTCATTGCATGCATACGCGAACTAATCCCGGTAGCAGCGGCCATATTTCCGTATAGGTGAAAGCCACACCGTCAACGCAGTCTGCGATGCCATTCCACTTTAAAGAATGCCAAGAGGCCGAACTTAATTCGGAGCTCTCCACTGCAGCGGCCTCATTTCGATTCAGGCGGAATGCGGAAATCCCCGTGCGCTGTGCGAGTGCACGTTAAAGAACCCCAGATGGTCTAAATTAACCTGGAGTCATCAACTACGCTCTTATACGGCATCCCTATGTGTCAAGTACGGGACGTTTATTTACGAATAGCGCAGTCTGTGCTGGGGATTTTAGCAGGTTGGGGTACAATAAACATAAGTAAGCACCACGTTAAAGAAAGGCAGGGAAAACAAAAATGAACCGGGTTAAGGCAGCTTGAACACTATGGTAAAAAGCATAAGCAGCACATTTTTAAACAATACTGCAAACGAAAGTCGACACGATAATTTTGAATAACGGCCATTGTTTAGAAGATTCTGTTCAGTTGATGTTTATGGAAAGAAATAAGTACCCTAGTAGCTCAGGTAGTAACTGGGGTTTCTAGGTATACCGGCACAAGGTCGTTCGTACGTGCGTAAAATTCCTGGTCAGTGTTGGTGAGCGTATGAGTGCTTTCGCTCTAAAAGTAGATGCCTCGATACTACTGTGCAGACAGGGCGTGTGTAAGGTGGTGAGAGAACTCATGCCTTGAATCTGTTGCCGAGAAGGTACGCAAGCAACTTGCTGCGAGAACTGGTACCTGGATTGTTTTGCACAGGCGGCCTGTAAATGACTTGCTATGGTAGATCATACTTTGAAGCTCTTGGAGAAGCGGTACGTAAGTAACGTGCTATGATATAGGTGCTGCCTGAAAGCTTTGCGCTGGCAGAGCTGCCGTTCTGAAGTTCCTGCACAGACTTAGCGTAAGTAAAGCTCAATGAGGGCTAGTGCCTGGATATTTTTTGCACAAAAGGCACTTTACTCTATGACAGCGGTTGTTACGAGTGGGAATATTTGCGTGTATTTTAGAAGGAAGAGAAATCAGAAATAACTTGATACTGGGGGAGTGTTTTTGCTTGAGTGTTTTTGTCTCTAATAACTTTTCTTCTTTCTTTTTTCCATGCCTTCATCACGGGACGTACCTATTAAGCACCGACAATCTCCTGCTGGGGACTAATTATATTCAACTATGTGAAAGCCTTTCTGACTAACCGAACCGCTACCATTGGAATAGGAGGCATCAGGACTGACACCTTCAACACCCCAGAAAAAGGAACACCACAAGGCTCTGTGCTATCACCTATGCTTTTTAATATTGCAATGATTGGTTTAGCAAGGGCGCTCGAAGAAATTGAAGGAATCAGGCATGCCATCTACGCAGATGATATCACAATCTGGGTGACAAGGGGATCCTTAGGCGAAAAACAAGAGCTTCTTCAGCGAGCGGCAGACACGGTCAACGCATACGCCCGACACTGTGGACTTGCATGCTCCCCTGAAAAATCCGAGGTGCTCAGAGTCTACAGACAAGGGTATGATCTGCAAAACTCCATAGATATCTACATAGGGGAAACGAAGGTTCCAGAAGTATCGAAAGTTAGGATCCTCGGCATGTGGGTCCAAAGCAACCGTCGTATTGATCACACGATCAGACAGCTAGCAAATACCACAGCACAGATCACCAGGATGATTGCAAGAATTTCCAACAGAAGAAGAGGTATGAAGGAGGAAGACACATGTAGGCTAGTACAGGCCCTCGTGGTCAGTTGGATCTTATACGGCGTCCCCTACCAAACACCGCTCGAGCAAGAAAAGGAGCAGTTGGAGGCAATTCTTAGAAAAGCATACAAATGCGCTCTCGGACTGCCGGTCAGCACTTCGACGGAGAAATTCCTTAAACTGGGCATAAGCAACACAGTACAAGAACATATCGAGGCCCATCTTATCGCGCAGAAAACAAGACTGATGCTGTCCGCAACAGGCAGAAACACGCTGCGGTTGCTGGGCATGAGGGACGCTTTGAAAGAAATCAATAGCACAGCGAGCGTTCCAAATGAAATCAGGAGGATCATTGAGATCAGTCTGATTCCAAAAAAAACATGCATCCAGATATACATAAGGCGAGAAGAAAGGCAAGATCTGAATTCCATGAAAGAAGCTTCGCCGGGGCAAAAGACGTATTATATGTTGACGCAACAAAATACAGACACCGATATGGCTCGGTAGCCAGCGTGGTGGATCACCAGCTCAGGGAAATCAACTGCGCTTCGATAAAAACCAACAACATACTAGAGGCTGAGGAAGCAGCAATTGCACTCGCCATCACCCAGCTGAGTGACGAGCCCCATGCACACATCATTACAGACTCGCAAGAGGCGTGCAGAAGATACAGCAGTGGACGCATATCCACTGCAGCCATTCACATACTCAAGGCGAGGACAATCACTTTTACGAGATGCTTCATCACGTGGACACCAGGCCATGAGGCTGTCAAAGGGAACCAATGTGCGGACGCCAATGCCCGAGCATACGCCAACCGGGAGGCGCGCACCGAAGGGGAACTGGACGCAGTCACTAGACGGTATGGAGCCATCTTAGAACACCAACGAGCCCTCCGGAGGACCTACCCGCCTCCCCAACAAAGACCTTAGTAAACAGCAGTTGGTTGCCTGGAGACAACTACAGACTAATACATACCCCAATCTGAGTTTACTCAGCAAAATCTATCCATCCACTTATGAAAACAAACGCCCGCTATGTGGTGAACACGCAACGCTTTACCACGTTACATGGGCCTGTCAGAAAATGCAGGCAGCGCCGATAAACAACACACCTACACCGGAGCAGTGGGAGGCTGCGCTGTCCAGCTCGAAGCCTGAAGAGCAGCTCAAGCTGATCGACAGGGCTCGCAAGACTGCAAAGGCCGCTGGGGCCCTGGACTGAGGGCTCCACCTACGCTGCGAGAAATAACCCTTATACAATAAAGTTTTTCATTCATTCATTCATTCATTGCTTCAATGTGTCAGCAGAGGTCGTGCAGTCACGTGTACTCGGCTCTGTTTGATTGCGTACCTTCCATATGTCCCATCTCCATAACGGTTTCCATTGTTACATCTGGAGATCAACATGCCATGCATTGGGATTTGGAGCCGGCACGCTGGCCGACATGCACATTACGCTTCTGTTGCACATGCAGGTCTTTTTTTACGCTCGGAACATCGGCTGTGCTCTATCAGGGGCGGCGTTCCCTTACTTCGTCGAGCCATTTTCACCGGCCGCACATGGATGGAACGCGACGACCAGCGTCGACAAAAGTGGATCACCTGTAATCAACGTTTCCAAGCTTGAGCCGGACACTGATTTCATCGACAGTGGGCCACCAATCTTCGAGCAACGGGAGTCATGTGACCACGTGGAAATCTACTTAAACCCGCGGCGCTTTGGCTACGTGGGAATTGGAGCCGGCACGCTGGCCGACATGCACCTTACGCTTCTCTTGCACATGCAGGTCTTTTTTACACTCGGAACATCGGCTGTGCTCGGTCCGGGGGCGGCGTTCCCTTACTTCGTCAAGCCATTTTCACCGGTCACACATGGATGGAACGCGACGACCAGTGTCGACAAAAGTGGATCACCTGTAATCAACGTTTCCAAGCTTGAGCCGGACACTGATTTCATCGACAGTGGGCCACCAATCTTCGAGCAACGGGAGTCATGTGACCACGTGGAAATCTACTTAAACCCGCGGCGCTTTGGCTACGTGGGAATTGGAGCCGGCACGCTGGCCGACATGCACCTTACGCTTCTGTTGCACATGCAGGTCTTTTTTTACGCTCGGAACATCGGCTGTGCTCGGTCAGGGGGCGGCGTTTCCTTACTTCGTCGAGCCATTTTCACCGGCCGCACATGGATGGAACGCGACGATCAGCGTCGACAAATGTAGGTCACCTCTATTCAACGTTTGCAAGCTTGAGCCGGACACTGATTTCATCGACAGTGGGCCACCAATCTTCGAGCAACGGGCGTCATGTGACCACGTGGAAATCTACTTAAACCCGCGGCGCTTTGGCTACGTGGGAATTGGAGCCGGCACGCTGGCCGACATGCACCTTACGCTTCTGTTGCACATGCAGGTCTTTTTTTACGCTCGGAACATCGGCTGTGCTCGGTCAGGGGGCGGCGTTCCCTTACTTCGTCGAGCCATTTTCACCGGCCGCACATGGATGGAACGCGACGATCAGCGTCGACAAATGTAGGTCACCTCTATTCAACGTTTGCAAGCTTGAGCCGGACACTGATTTCATCGACAGTGGGCCACCAATCTTCGAGCAACGGGAGTCATGTGACCACGTGGAAATCTACTTAAACCCGCGGCGCTTTGGCTACGTGGGAATTGGAGCCGGCACGCTGGCCGACATGCACCTTACGCTTCTGTTGCACATGCAGGTCTTTTTTTACGCTCGGAACATCGGCTGTGCTCGGTCAGGGGGCGGCGTTCCCTTACTTCGTCGAGCCATTTTCACCGGCCGCACATGGATGGAACGCGACGATCAGCGTCGACAAATGTAGGTCACCTCTATTCAACGTTTGCAAGCTTGAGCCGGACACTGATTTCATCGACAGTGGGCCACCAATCTTCGAGCAACGGGAGTCATGTGACCACGTGGAAATCTACTTAAACCCGCGGCGCTTTGGCTACGTGGGAATTGGAGCCGGCACGCTGGCCGACATGCACCTTACGCTTCTGTTGCACATGCAGGTCTTTTTTTACGCTCGGAACATCGGCTGTGCTCGGTCAGGGGGCGGCGTTCCCTTACTTCGTCGAGCCATTTTCACCGGCCGCACATGGATGGAACGCGACGATCAGCGTCGACAAATGTAGGTCACCTCTATTCAACGTTTGCAAGCTTGAGCCGGACACTGATTTCATCGACAGTGGGCCACCAATCTTCGAGCAACGGGAGTCATGTGACCACGTGGAAATCTACTTAAACCCGCGGCGCTTTGGCTACATGGGAATTGGAGCCGGCACGCTGGCCGACATGCACCTTACGCTTCTGTTGCACATGCAGGTCTTTTTTTACGCTCGGAACATCGGCTGTGCTCGGTCAGGGGGCGGCGTTCCCTTACTTCGTCGAGCCATTTTCACCGGCCGCACATGGATGGAACGCGACGATCAGCGTCGACAAATGTAGGTCACCTCTATTCAACGTTTGCAAGCTTGAGCCGGACACTGATTTCATCGACAGTGGGCCACCAATCTTCGAGCAACGGGAGTCATGTGACCACGTGGAAATCTACTTAAACCCGCGGCGCTTTGGCTACGTGGGAATTGGAGCCGGCACGCTGGCCGACATGCACCTTACGCTTCTCTTGCACATGCAGGTCTTTTTTTACGCTCGGAACATCGGCTGTGCTCGGTCAGGGGGCGGCGTTCCCTTACTTCGTCGAGCCATTTTCACCGGCCGCACATGGATGGAACGCGACGATCAGCGTCGACAAATGTAGGTCACCTCTATTCAACGTTTGCAAGCTTGAGCCGGACACTGATTTCATCGACAGTGGGCCACCAATCTTCGAGCAACGGGAGTCATGTGACCACGTGGAAATCTACTTAAACCCGCGGCGCTTTGGCTACGTGGGAATTGGAGCCGGCACGATGGCCGACATGCACCTTACGCTTCTCTTGCACATGCAGGTCTTTTTTTACGCTCGGAACATCGGCTGTGCTCGGTCAGGGGGCGGCGTTCCCTTACTTCGTCGAGCCATTTTCACCGGCCGCACATGGATGGAACGCGACGACCAGCGTCGACAAAAGTGGATCACCTGTAATCAACGTTTCCAAGCTTGAGCCGGACACTGATTTCATCGACAGTGGGCCACCGATCTTCGAGCAACGGGAGTCATGTGACCACGTGGAAATCTACTTAAACCCGCGGCGCTTTGGCTACGTGGGAATTGGAGCCGGCACGCTGGCCGACATGCACCTTACGCTTCTCTTGCACATGCAGGGCTTTTTTTACGCTCGGAACATCGGCTGTGCTCGGTCAGGGGGCGGCGTTCCCTTACTTCGTCGAGCCATTTTCACCGGCCGCACATGGATGGAACGCGACGACCAGCGTCGACAAAAGTGGATCACCTGTAATCAACGTTTCCAAGCTTGAGCCGGACACTGATTTCATCGACAGTGGGCCACCAATCTTCGAGCAACGGGAGTCATGTGACCACGTGGAAATCTACTTAAACCCGCGGCGCTTTGGCTACGTGGGAATTGGAGCCGGTACGCTGGCCGACATGCACCTTACGCTTCTGTTGCACATGCAGGTCTTTTTTTACGCTCGGAACATCGGCTGTGCTCGGTCAGGGGGCGGCGTTCCCTTACTTCGTCGAGCCATTTTCACCGGCCGCACATGGATGGAACGCGACGACCAGCGTCGACAAAAGTGGATCACCTGTAATCAACGTTTCCAAGCTTGAGCCGGACACTGATTTCATCGACAGTGGGCCACCAATCTTCGAGCAACGGGAGTCATGTGACCACGTGGAAATCTACTTAAACCCGCGGCGCTTTGGCTACGTGGGAATTGGAGCCGGCACGCTGGCCGACATGCACCTTACGCTTCTGTTGCACATGCAGGTCTTTTTTTTACGCTCGGAACATCGGCTGTGCTCGGTCAGGGGGCGGCGTTTCCTTACTTCGTCGAGCCATTTTCACCGGCCGCACATGGATGGAACGCGACGATCAGCGTCGACAAAAGTAGGTCACCTGTATTCAACGTTTGCAAGCTTGAGCCGGGCACTGATTTCATCGACATTGGGCCATCAATCTTCGAGCAACGGGCGTCATGTGACCACGTGGAAATCTACCTAAACTCGCGGCGGTTTGGCTACGTGGGAATTGGAGCCGGCACGCTGGCCGACATGCACCTTACGCTTCTGTTGCACATGCAGGTCTTTTTTTACGCTCGGAACATCGGCTGTGCTCGGTCAGGGGGGGGGGCGTTTCCTTACTTCGTCGAGCCATTTTCACCGGCCGCACATGGATGGAACGCGACGATCAGCGTCGACAAAAGTAGGTCACCTGTATTCAACGTTTGCAAGCTTGAGCCGGACACTGATTTCATCGACAGTGGGCCACCAATCTTCGAGCAACGGGAGTCATGTGACCACGTGGAAATCTACTCAAACCCGCGGCGCTTTGGCTACGTGGGATTTGGAGCCGGCACGCTGGCCGACATGTACCTTACGCTTCTCTTGTACATGCAGGTTAGTTCTGCCTATCCTATTATTATACGTAAACCTTTGCACGTGTTGCCGGCTCCACCCACGCCAAGTGCTGTTGTTTGTTGTAGTAAACATATACATGCCTCTGTACGTCTCAAGCGTTTTCGCTTGATATTGAATCGGGTGCTGTATCTGGTATTGATACTACTAATTTCCGGAGATATTGAGCTTAATCCTGGTCCTCTCACTACAAGCGAGATGGAACTGCTCAAGAGTTTACAAAGCGGTCAGGCAGCTATCTTGGCTAAGTTGGATACGATTTATACAAGGACCGCGAAGCATGACGCCATTACAGGTGAGATAAGCAGTAAACTGGATAAAGCTAGTGGACAGATTGAGGCGCTTGATAAATTGGTCATAGAACAGGGAAATGGAATTAAACACCTAACACAACAAGTTAAACATTTGCAAAGCAGGAATCCTAATCTTTAAAATCGAAGTCGCCGGCAAAATCTTGTGTTTTATGGTGTTGAAGACTACAAACAATTAGAAACATGGGAAGACTCTGAGAATCTAGTCAAAAGCATCTGTCAGTCAGAGCTAGGAATTGAACGGCCAAATGTGCAAAGGGCGCACCGTGTCGGTCGTTGCAGTGAAGAAACTAGTCGACCTATAACTGTAAATTTCGCTTCCTTTAAAGAAAAGCAGGAAGTTTTGGGCAGAGCGAAAAAGTTTAAGGGTTCGTCCTATAGCGTGGATTAAGATTACTCACCAGAGACGCGAAATGTGCGGAAGCGATTGTGGGAATACGCAAAACTTCAAGGAGCAGAAAAAAGTAAGATTAAATTAAACTACGATAAACTTATCATTGACGGAAAGGCTTTCAGGTGGGAACAGGTGGTTGTTCCCGCCGTGGGACGATGACGACCCAGTGTGATAAAAGCCTCCGACTGGACTTAGTTACCGTAGTGATTAACTGCAGAAGCATAGTAAATAAAGTTGATGAGTTTGCCAGTCTACTTGAGCCAGTAAATGCAGACATAGTTTTTGGTACGGAATTATGGATAGATGCATCAATTCGTGATAGTGAGGTCTTCCCCAAAGAATTCATTGCTTATCGCAAAGACAGGTCCCACTTTGGCGGGGGTGTCTTTCTGCTGATACTGTCTTTCTGCTGCTGCTCTTTAAGATCATCGTTACTAGACATCGATTCCGACAATACTGAATCAATATGGTGTACACTCACGCTAGATGACAGCTCATCATACGCTATGGGGTCATTTTACCGCCCACCCACTTCGGATCTGAGGACGTTGCAATCACTTTATGAAATTATTTCCAAGGTCTCTAAACAATATTGCTCACGGGTGATTTCAATTTGCCGGATTTGCATTGGTGTGCTGGCATTTGTGTAAGCTCTACAGGTACTGCCATCAATACTGAAATGAAGAACATCATAGATACTTTTGGCTTGTTACAGTATGTTCAGGAACCAACTAGGGATAAAAATGTTTTAGATCTTTTCTTTTCGAACTCTCTGGATCGAGTTAATGCTGTCCATGTTGTTCCGGGCATCAGTGATCATGCCGTCATTGCATATATAAAAGCTGAGCATATAAGAGAAAACAAATGTGACAAGGTGACTTCACTAAAATTTCCGACAAACTACTAGATCACTTGCCCGTTTTCGAGGGCTTTTTTGATGAGTGTGAAGCGCACGAATTATGGCGTTTATTTGTGATGAAACTTTTCGAACTTAGGGATGCACACGTGCCAAGTATAGACTCATCTAGGCTGAAAAAGCGTAAAAAGCCATGAGTGACGTCCAGTATTGTCAGGATGATAAGAAAACCTAGGCGCGCGTAGATTTTAAAATGAAGAAAAATCCTAAACTTTTTGGCACCACATAAGGGAGTGTGGGTCAGACTCAGCTGGAATATGTGAAATCACTTTTAATAATCAGATCATATCAGATGACACAGAAAAAGCAACTTGTTTTAATAACTACTTTCAATCTGTTTTCTCGCC